>NC_092434.1:6064424-7264424 GCF_036169615.1 Heliangelus exortis
TAATGCTTTCACATATGGACACACCTCAGGACAGCATATAGCTCCATGCAACAGCCAAGCCAGTGATCACTCAATTCCAAATGATGGAAACCTATTCTCCACCACTGCCTGCATTCTACCATCACATAGTGTGCCTGAGGACCAATACTACTCTGACTTCATGGTGCAGCAGTTACAAGACAAGGGAAGCAAAATACCAAATCCTATTTCTGCTGAGTTTACTCCCTATCATCTTAACTCTTTCATGTGGATCACCCCAAGGCCAGATGAGCACAGAGGGTGGAACAAAGAAAACATTACAAAGAGGCAGCCAGTATCTTTTAGGCAGCACATAGGGTACTAACCAAGTCAGATGTATTACAAAGTACAACCTGAAGCATGTAGCTTTCACTGAAATTAATAGGGTTCAGTGGGCTTTCTAACCAGCAAAGCACATATCATGCCTACCTAGACTGGTTAGATACCCAATTGTCATTAAGATTCTAATGTTTATTATGTCTGTTCCTGAATGCTACTGGTAAAATAAGGAAAATAGCATGTCTTTATGTATGGTACTCTCCCTAATAGCAGAGTGTGCAAAAATACTTTGGTTAAGATTTTTATTAACTAAACATAAAAAAAATACAGAACATAAAAAAAAATACAGAAACCTAAAAAAAACCAACCAAAAAAAAATATATGTCTGTGTGTATGCATATATATTAATATTTGCTGTAAATGGAGCTAAACTGAGGAAAACATTGCATGGTTCAGGACTTTTAGCATAACCTCTCTGAAGAACCCTTCAGATTTGCAAGAGCTTAAGACAAATGCTGCTTAAAGGACAATCAAACTGGTCCTTAGGTAGCTAGATTCACTGCTCTTACTCATCTTAGTTATGAGGGTGCAATCTAAAGCTACATAGAGCACAGTGAATTATCATCTTCAAGTAGCCCTCCACATTTAACACCCCAAAAATATGACATCCTAAAAGCACAAATTGCAGAAATAATTTCAACATTTCTGTGCATTGTAATCCAGGTTTCCTTGTTATCAACACAGACACCGCTGTTAAACCTGCTTGGATGCAACTCCAGTGGAATCTAGCTGGATATACTTGTCAATGATTCCCTGAAACATTTTTTAATTCAGAAAATGCACTGTCCTGTAGTGTGACCTTCCATTTACATTACAGCATTATGCATCCTGCATTTGCCATTAAATTCCCCTTATCAGAAACTGTATCAAATGCCTCTCAGATGTAAGCCATAGATTTAAACAAATTATAATGGCAAGTATATTTGCATGACCATCAGACAGTGGTACTTTCTTTACGCTCATCTTTATTTCAGTTCCTCAGCTTTTCTTAAAAACCAGGCAGCAACCCTGCAAGAAGGGGATCAAAGGTGGGTGACCAAAGGTTCTTGTGTCCAAACAACTGTTTACAGTGTTTTGGTTTCTAACATTCTTGCCGTTTTTGTAACACTAGCAAAAAGCATATCCAAGAAACACACAAAAAAAGCCCGTCAGCGAAAGAAGTAGAATGAGTTCCTATTGCAGTACAATTATTTGAACTTATTAGCAATAAAATATACGTACACATTATAGTTCAATATAAATCACATTTTGCTGCAATAACAAGCATGCATATTAAAAGAGAAAAGATAAGGAGGGATACTGAGTTAAACTCAACATGAATTTCCAGAATGACTCCTCTTCTCCTGCCTTAATACTTCAGGAATTAACTTACCTACAAATTATCTTACAATCATCATGCTTTGAAGTAGCAAATTATTTAGGTACTTTACTTTCTGTACATAGAAAGTACAGTGAAAGTAAAAAATAATAAACCTGTCCTATATTGTATACCATGGCTCGGTTCCCCAAGTCTGTATTTTCTTTTTCTATTGTGCTTTTTGTCTGCTATTTTTACAATAATTTGTTGCTGTCATGTGATACCTGGAAAAGGTATTTTTAATATACAGGGAGATAGGTACACAGGTTTTTATATATCTATACACACACACATGCTTCTGTGGGTGCATGCACATACACAAAGTTGGGAAAAATTACTTCCTTTTCTTTTGAGAAAATGAGTAGAGTTACGTTTTTCAATTGGCACTGAACTGAGAAGCATGGAAAGAGAAAAAAAAAAAAAACCACCAAAAAAAACCCCCAACACACTGGCAGGCAATCTGGTAGATATATGCCAAACATGGGTTTGAGCAGGATGAATTCCATGTGCTTCTCACCTTATGACAATATTTATACATAATTTTTTCATAGGCCTTGTTTTTGCCCCACCTATTCCATGTAAATTTAACATTTATTCATGTATTTGAACATACCACTGCAACGTAGAAAGGCTTTGAAAAATTTCAAGTAGGATTCTGCAGAGATACTTGTTCATGTTCAACTGTGCCAGTTTTATGGAACACTGAATATATTTACTGTGGCAAGTGATCTAGTCACAAAGCTAAGTCTCAAGGAAATTATGATTTTTCCCATCTGTCCAGGACTTGAGACTAGACTGCACATTTATGCCACAATATTTCATTTTCCATGTGTTAGTCTGAGCATGCTGAAGCTGAGTATCTATCACATGCCACAGAGAAAAAAACCTGCATGCTGTTCAGAGAATTTTCAAGTTGCAGAAAAAGCCAAGCAACATAGCTGCAATCATGACACACAGCTCACATGCCAAAGTTGTTAAGCATAATGCTTACTGTAAGTAAAATGACTTGACAAGGATTCTGAACAATAACTTCCAGTGCAAATGTTATTGTTGTACCATTCTGGAAAAAAATATGTTTATGGCAATTAATATTATACAGATTTGTAATATATCTCAGGTGAAATTAGGCTCAAACTAGTTTGAAGTCAGTTCTGTTTATAAATAATCTGTTTATTTCCAGTTAGAACATTTGAGGTAAACTTTTTTAACTTTTTTTTTTTTTCTTTTACCCAGCCTGTTTAACTAACGAGCATCCAGTAAGTCAAAACTTCAGTTTTCACTTTAACTGACACATGTTACAGACCTTCCCTTAGCTCGATTAGGAAACCTTCAGGAAGGCAAAACTTTCTCCCACACCCTCTCTGAACCCAAATTCCAACAAATGATTAAATTATATGAGATGCTACAAGCTAGTTTAAAACTTGACAAGATAATTTGCAGAGCACAAGAGAACATTCTTAAGATAAGAGAGAAAAAAAAGGGATTCACTGCAAGTAGAGTAACTGTTGTATGCTTTACACTTAACACATGTAACCTTAAAATGACATGCACATGAATATTCAAACAATGAGGCCTGCAAAATATCTGAGGGCTTAAACATCCTTCAGTTTTTCTGAGGCCTCACTAGGGACCTATACCCTTGGTATCAAGGTTATGAACATACTGCTAATAGAACAAAACAGGATTATCTTGCTCATTTCTCTTCCCACAAGACAAATACACACACAGGCACACATTTAATCCTTGCAAAATTGTCTAGCTCCTGTAACAGCTGTTTTAACTTTCTCTAAATCTCAAACATTACCTAGTAGCAAGGAAAGCAATAGATTTGTCTAGCACTGTTGTGTTATTCTCCGTATTCCTAAGTAAGCTTTCATAATCCTAAACTAGAAAAAAAAATTATTTAACCAAATTCACATCCATTAGTGTTATATTTAGAAGATAAATACTGAATCCTCTGACCATCCAAAAAGTACTTCATGTAATTCAATTTTGAAGAATGTCTTAATAATATATAGAGGAGCATTTTTTTCTGTAGTAGCAGTAATATTGATCTCACACCATTAAGGTCTCCAGCATTTTTAAAACCCATTACCTTCCTGCATATTAGCTCTCACTAGCAGAAAGGACATCACTTTTGCTGTTAACTTCTGGCCAACATCAACACAAAAAGGTAATTCTACCTGCTAGAGTGTCTGCCTGGCTGCTAGATAATGTCAATCAATAAGCAAAATCACTTTCTTACAGTTATCATAAAACAAAACATCTGTTACAAATTCAAAAGTTGTATTTCTGCATTCATAATATTAATGAACCTTAAAATACTCACTAATACACTTACAAACACATACTTCATGAATATCAGTAGATACACTAATCCATTTATTTTCATACTTTATAAAGTGACAGTGGTTGGATGACACCAGAATGGATTTACAATGCTGACGGCCAGTGTGTACAGCAGGTCATCACAGACACTACTAAATCATAAGAGAAAGACCTGTCAAGTTTCAGATAAAGCTGGCACTTGATGATGATAAATTATTTACTAAGTGCTCTTGTTGAATCATTAGGGAAATCCTTTCTTCTTCTTTCACCATCCATTCAACTCAAGAGAACACTATGTGCTTATTTTAAAATAATATATAGCAAAAGAAAGCACATTTTCAGAACAACAATAATGGAGGTCAATATAAGTATACCAGCTAGGGATAATCCTGTGTTACAAATATAAAAGTGTTGGGCATTTCATCAGTATTATCAAAATAGTACAAGATATGTCTTGTGAAAGGTTTTCATGAGGTTAGCAAGGGGGTGGTGTGTTTGTAAAAATATTAAGAATGCACATGTTAAAAAGTAAGCATCCAAGTTCTTCAAAGACATGAAAAACCACAGGAAGACCAGATATTTTTAAATGTCAGTAATAACTGAGTTCCCTATTAAGGGAACAGAAATACAATAAGTACAAGTTCTTAGTTTTCATCCATCATCTTCAAAGGAAAAAATACATGTTATTTCTGGTGCTTACTCTAAATAGAAGGAAAATCCTCATGGAAAATCTGTTCTTCCACAAGATCAGGAGGTGTAAGTGCTCAGGCCTTACAGAAAGCTAATCTAAAGTCTTTTAACTGTTGATGAATCCTTTTATAAGCTTCAATGGGTTTTTCATCATGTTAGCCCATAATTAATATCACCTTCTATAAGAAATACTTACTAGACATGCTTAAGTATAAAAAAAAAAAAATAAAATCAAAGCTCACTTGCACCAAAGGGATTACTTGTTTCTGCTCCCTCAGAGGTCAAAGACATTTTCAGTTTTACTAACAAGTACTCCAGTTCATTAAATGCACAGGGGATTATTTAAAAAAAAAATAAAATTAACATACCTCAAATTTGATACGATTTCTAGCATCTAATTTACACGGTAAGATGTTTGTGTTTTGAATTTCTGAATTGCTTCTCTGTGAGGCAGACTTTGATAAGCTTTTAATTAAACTGATAATATCTCTTTAAAAGCTAAAACACCTAGAGTATAAAGGACACAAGTAATAACAGATTTTATAAGGCTTAGCAGCTTTATAAACCTTGCTTGCTTTGTGGAAGAAACTGCTTTTGTGAGAAGGTGTATTTCCATCTGATAGCTTCTGAAGTACATTTAAAGAAGGTTAGACACCTCTGGCTTTAAGAAGTATTGTGTATTACCATTCCAAAAATACAGTTTTGATCTGTATTGCAAAATGGGAGGGCTATGAACCTTTCCTGCTGAATTAAATAGCTCTGCATTTCATGCACTCTGCTCCTCTCAGAAAGTGAGCTTTGCCTGTGTGTTAGGTTCTATGCTATAAAATGACACTTCTACTTAATTATATTGTACTTGCAGTTTAATTGCAGCAATTATTTAGAAAATATTTCTAACTTTACTAAGAGGGGGGCAACTTTTAAATGGGTGGGTTCCAGGCTGGCTCATGAACACTGAAATTAGATAGTACATGATCTGTGGAATGTTTAACATGCAACTAAGGAAGGAGGCAAGTAAGCAACTTTCAAAGAAACAAAGAGTATGTAACTGGGGAGGAGCTGAGCATTCTGAGCTTTGAAACACTTCTGGCAAAATGATCAAATAACTGAAAAGGTTCAATACTGACAAGACTTTGGCACATCTACTTACATGGAAATTTACTGAATTGAACAGTAGAACTGTTTTCTATACAGGAACAGATATAAGCATAAATTATATATATTAATAATATAAACTAATAAAATCCCAAAATCAAGGTTTCAGCTGCTACACTAATGATTTTCGAAAATTCCACCCAATTCTCTTCACTGAAGAGAATATAGAAAACTTCAAAAGCAGATCTATCAAAAGACATGTTCATGAACAGTTTGTCCAGAGTCTCCACATGTTGAACTGACTGACAGAAAAGGTGATTCATATCAGATACACTGTAAGGTAGGTAACTATTACATCTGACAAGATGTCTTAAAAACAAACATACAAGAGCAAAAGTAGGAGCCACAGGATGTAGGTCAAAGGCTATTTGAGCCAAATACCTGTTCTTTAATTCAGTCTCAAATCTGCGTGTCTTACCACATAGAGTCCACTGATATCAATCCTATGCAGGGACAAAGTGCAAAATTTTTAAGTGAGCCACAGCAAAGAAGATAGGAATATCACAGTTTTGTCATTCTTTGAATGAAATATTCAAGGAACTCTTCTCAATGTTCTCTTAAACCATGATTTAAACACTTAAGAAACACAAGTTTGACCTCACAGTACTGTATATTCAATACAATAAGACTCTGAAATACAGAAGGGCAAGACCATACTTTTTGTGATGCACCTAGAAAGCCAGTCCATAATGGTTTTTGTATTTTTTCCTGGATCTCTATTTTCATGGCAGATTTCAATGACCTTTCAGATTTCATAAGTATCCTGTGACTAAACAACGAATTGCCTGATTTTATAAGTAAATAAGGTAATTTAAATCCTGTCATTTCTTAATGAGCACTAAACTAATACATTAAGAATTAAGAAACTGTAACTAAGAAGTGATTTTAAAGCTACTTCACCAACCAAAAAATCTTTCCACAGGATAAATGTATTCATTCTGACCTCAGTCAAGAAAACTAGTCTGATACTTTACCAGTAACAAAATACAAGATCTATTCCAAACATTAACTAATGTTACAGAAGTTAATTCAATGCATGTTATTTTGGTTCCAAGTTATGCTATTTTGGGTTTTTTGTTTGTTTTTGGTTTGTGGTGGGGTTTTTTTGTTTGTTTGTTTGTTTGTTTTTTGCTGAGAGTCTGGGTAACATGATTATTAATTGAAAGGGTCTGAAAAGCATACCATCACAAATTTTCCTTCTTCCACATCAAAACAAAGATTAAAGTTTTTGATTCTTCTGATGAAACAAGTGTAGCACACATAAACTCTGGAGCAAATACTCTTTCTCTGTCTATTTGAGTATCAAAGATACCATACAACTGGGATCCTACTTAAGTTCATCCTACAAATGAGAATTTTTCTGTAAAGCAAAGGTAAACTCACCAATGGCTCTCCATTTGGATTTAGCTGTGAAACTCATTATTTCTATTTCAGACAGTAAGAAGGGCTGATGTGCTTTAAAACTCATCTTACTTTTCCAATTCCAACATATGATCCAATAAAGGTTATTACAAGCTTTTCTCTCTTCAGCTTTCTTAGACCATCATGCCGATAGCAAAGTTCCACCCTACACAGGCCTTCAAAAATTATTTTAAAATGTTCATTTTCTGAAAGATTTGACTTTAAATTCCACTCATCAGATCATGACTTAAAAGTGAAAGGTAAATCACTTCATACTATTCATCAGATGCTTGCTTGTGCCAGACTACAGTAAAAGTCATCTTAACCAAGCAGCAGCATTATTAATGCATGATATTTCAACTTGTTTAATTTTTTAAAAATCAGTTTGGTGTGCAGTGTATTCTTAGTGTTCAGTAAATTATTACCTGAATAATTTATTTATGGGCAACAAAAATTTGTGTCTGCATGTATGTCTAAGAGCTGATTTTAAGGGTGTAGGGCCTTCTTCATCTTCCAGTGTAAATAATATGTAGCTAATTAGAGCAAGAACAACACATATTTAGGGGAACATATTTTAGCCAAATCTAAATAAGAACAACTAAAAAAATCCCAAACACATCCCCTGTTCTTTCACTATACTTTCCTAATCTACAATTTTTTTTCTTCCTTTTTCTTTTTTTTTTTTTTTTTTTTTTACTTTCTTTTTCTTGACATGGCATTCTCAAATGACAGCCACACAAGTTTTGCAGAAAATAGTATAGGCTGACAGATTATTAAAAACCCATACAACTCTTCCAAAATTAGTGCTTGCAGGATTATTTGCAAGTATTCCTACTTTCAGTACAAGAATCCAGTAACACAAGTGCTGAGTATATTAAAAAAGATGGATAGATGTGTTTTGATATGTAGCTTGACTTAGGGTTATAAAAATAAAAACTAGTAGATATGGCCTGGAAAAAGGACTGATGTTTACACTGGTAATACTCCAGGAGTAAATTTTTGAGGCTTAGGATTTAGATTTCAGTGTAATTCTCTTTTTATTGTCATCCTCTGGGAAATTAAAAATGCTTTCATGCTTTAGAAGCATAAGTAGCAATCAGCTAATGCAAATACCTAAAGTTAGATCAACTATCACTGAAGCTCCAGAGCCTACCTACAACCTGTTACGTCTTCACTGACAGCCTTAGGGAGGCATTAAATAGGCATGACTTTGTCTGAAGGTCAGGCAGTCTGTCTACACACCACAGGGACTGTAAGTGACTACCTAAATTACCTTACCTCCTGTGCCATTCATCAGCTTACAAAGCTAAAACTAGATGTGGCAATAAAATTGCCCAGCAATGACGTTTACCACTTATTTATGAAAATTTCATTTTGCAAACATAAAACTTATACAGATGGTAGATACCCAGTGCATCAATCACTTCTCATATAACAGATCTGAAGGATAGCCCTACTGGAAAAAAACCTCGACTTTCTTCCCCTGAATAAAAATAATAGGGGGAAAAAACTTCAAAGTGAAACAGAAGAGTTGCTCCATTCCAATCCTCCCAAAAATCTAGTGATTCCTTTGCAGAAAGTTCTCTAATAATTTTACTGAAATTTAATCATCTGTAAGACCAGACTTGTCAGAAAACTATTGAAAAAAAGTTGAAAGTAAGAACCTGCTTCCATAATCCAAGCTGCATTAGGTCTGTGCTGAGTCCCAGAGGGGATAATTAGGTTTGTGAGTCTAATCATCCACCATAATAGAACAGCCTTTGTTCTTACCAAACAGGCCTTGTTTCAGTTCACCCTCTGAGAAATGGGGAAATCTGATGTCAATAATCAATTGACCTAAAGAAAACATTTTGCACTTCAAGAACTTCAGTGGTTTTGAAGACAGAGTTCTCCTTCCCTTCTTCTCCACCAAATAGATATTTGTGAAGAACATTTAAAATTGGCTCTTTGAATCTTAATTATTCACATGCATCACACAACCAATTACAGATATAAAGTGTCAGTCAAAAAGCCTCTCCTTATATAATATGTAAACAGAATTTAATACAGCTAGATCTGCTCTAAAATTTTACTTAAACTGTAATTCTGTAAATTCTACTCTGCAGTTGTCAGGTGTTAGTAATTCAAAAAGCCCAAATGCTAATGCTACCACCCTTGATATCTTACATTTTAACCAGGTTTAGCTAGAATGCCTTTGAAAAACAGGAAAATATTTTAATTTAACACAAAATTTCTCTCTTGGCACAGCCTTCCATGCTTCTACAGCAGAACATCTGCTGGACAGAAACAAGTATATATGCACTTTGCTGGATGCAAATAACTTGCTACGCAAATTATCTGTACATAAGCATTGTCCAACAGATCCCATGCATTTACTTTTGCAATACATGCACAATAGAGCTCATGAATTCAGAAAGCACAGAATTCTTGTGCTCAGTCTAGAGATGTGAACTGGATTCCTGAACATCTGTCAGTTTAGCTGGAAATAATGCTCACTATAAAAATACCTGAAAACTCTAAATATCCCCTGAACAACAGACACAGAAGGAAAAAATCAGCTGCTTGGGGAATTCACTCACAGAATTGATGAGGACAAGAATTCTTAAGATGTTACATGGTGCGGGCAATTTTTTAGTCTTTATATTACTCTAATGTTAAGTCATAACTGCTGTTCCCTAAATGAAATAAATTCTTTTCTAATGAACCTTCTACACAAAATCTAAAGCAAAAAGCCTGAGCCAGAAATAACTGTTGCTCAAAATTGTTTTCTTTAAATGGTTTCTCTAAGTTGTTCACTGCTGTAAAAAACATCCTATGTAATGATTTTACAGAATTTCTGTGAAAGCAATGCATACTTGAAAGTATTATTTCCCCCACACTTCTACAAATACAACGATGTATAGCCACCTAAAATTTTTTCCTCTCATGGAAATTTAAAAACAAATAAAAAGAAATGTTTTAATGCATTATACCACTCCTAGGTTTTTGCATTTTCACCACAACAACGAATTTTATACTAAATACCCATAAATGGGTATTTAGAACTCACACATAATATGCAGAAGAGGCCTTCAATAAAGAGCGGGAAGCCAATGGCCTGAAGTTTTAGGTGGGCTTTTTCCCTTCAGAATTCTTAAAATTATCTTTTCTCTTAACACATCAGTTTCAATCTCCTACTATACATCAACAGCACACATCACATATCACACCATCAAGAGTCACTAGTAGGTATTTTTAGCCAGCTCAGGTTTCACATTATGAAAGAATGTGAAATGGTATTGTGGTAATAGGCATTATTTATATAAAAGCCCTGTTTTAAGACACCAGATAATAACTGATTTTTTTTTTTTTTTTTTAAATTTACAGAACAACAGAAGTCCATGCCCTCCCTACTGATAACAAGACATATCACTGAGACAGATCTGGCTTCATGTATGAAGTCTCTGCATTCTACCCCTTTTTTCCTTAGAAACACTGTATTTAACAAAATTATTTTCTTTCAACAAGGGGTGTAATTCACAAAACAGAAATTCCAACCTCAGTCTAAAACCATGACAATACTAAGCTGAATTTGGAAAGAAAATGTGGTTCATGCTGCAAATTCTAGATCTGATGCTGAAATCAGCATCATTCAGGCATCTGGCTCTGCTACATTTTTTTAATTGTATCATCTTGCTCAGTCTGGATACAAGGTTCAATTTTCATAATCAATTCAGAAAAATCTGTCACAATAAATAGAATACATTTTCCGTTAAAATAAAGGTAAACCGAGAAATACATTTTAGTGCTTATCACTACTGGTTATAGACAACATTATCTACTTTTTCACCAAGATGTCACTACACTAAGATACCCCCACACTACATCATTCCTCAAGGGGGCCATTGGTAGGGACGGGGAGACTCATACCTGGCAGGGGACCTACCAGAAAAAGCTGCTCTTGACTCTGGAGTCTCTGTCTCAGATACCTTTCCAAGATGAGCTTAGAAACTAAAAAAAAAGTAATTTGGATGCCAAAACCACTGACTCAACAGAAAAGAGAGTGAAACTTTGAGATCAGTTTCATAAAACTGTAAAGCAACTGTACCCAATTCTATCTAGTAAATAAGTATTATGAATATTTTCTTACCAACTGTATTGCTCCAGGCAGGTCTCCACTTCCTGCATTGGTGATGCTGATTCAACAACTTCCACAACTGAAACAAGCTTTGCTTGTTAACTTCTGCTCTGGGTCCAGAGGCTGTTCCTCTTTAACTGTCCTTGGCCTGTCTGTCGGGGTCTCTCTGTCTGCACAGCGAGCTCCAGTAGTGCCATTCCTACCATGCCCTGAAGCCTGTTGAAGCTTCCATTCCTTTAGAGTGCCTGTTTAGCAGCTCCCTTGGCAGACAATATCTCCTTTCTTCCAGGAGGTTTCTGTCAGCAGTCACTGCAGAAGAACAGAGCAAAAGAAAAATTAAACAAACCCCAAATACTTCTTTCCCAAATTTTGTTGGGAAGAACACAATAAAAATAGGAGAGCACAAAGAATTAGCTCCAACCCAGTAAAAAGTAAAATCAACCAACCAATCTGTTCCAAAACTATTTCTTCAGAAAAATGTCTTTTTTTTTAAAAAAAAAATCTTATCCAGCTCAAACATATATAAGTAAGGCTTTATAGCATATGATATGGATTCCTACAAAAGAATCCCACATAAGAGCGAATCCTCTAACATGTATGAGCTCATTCCAGCCACTCCCTGTCTGATAGAAGGGAGAAATGTATGAAACAAAAGCATTTGATTTTTACTTTTCTCAAAACACACGTTCTGCATCATCTGTTTGACCCCCACATCGATCCCTTCCTTTAAGAAAAAAAAAAACAAAATAACAGTGTAGCTCATAAAAGGTCAGTCTTTAGAATGCAGTCATCCACTTCATCAGGTTCTAAGCTGACGTCATTTGCATTTTTCCACAGATGGAGCAATGCAAGCGTGAACATTGTCTTTAGATTCACCCTTCATGGAAAATGTGGCAAGGCTGATGAAAATTAAACCTCTGAGGCCACCCTGAAGAATGTTCAGCAGCAACACTTGTAAGCTTCCAGCAGCTTTGTTAGCCTGAGCACCCTGCTGCAGCACATCCCTTCACGTAGCTCCAGGTTATTTGCAATTCACACACACACCACTCCAAATGATTCCTAGTAATAATAAACTACAATGAACATTGTCCTTTCCATCTACTTTTCTTTTAAAATTTCATGAAAATCTATTCTTACTTGAAAGGCATTACTATGATTAATTCAATGATTGTGTTCTTGAGCTGCCGTGAAAAAGAACCTTGCTTGGCACTTGTATGTAACATAGCCTTTGATTTATTTTTCTAATACATAATAATTCTTCTCTCTGCCCTCAAAAGGGGGAAAAAAAAAGAAAGATGTAAGAAGGTCCTTTCCTTCAATAAAATAAATGCCAGGGCTGAGCCGCTATATAAGTTTCACCTGTTAAATATGAAGAAGGTATTTACAGAGCAATTAATATCTGGGACATGTATCTCAGGGGGAAAAAAAAGCAGGATTTTATCAGAAGTCAGAAATGAACCAAAATTCACAACTGATTCTCTACAAAGGAACAGGCCTCACTTCCCGAGCATAAAAAATAAATATGCTGAGAGTTACACAGCATTGAAATATTTAATGCTGTTGAATTGAAACTAGAAAGATACTGCTTTAAAGTCTTTTCTATAATATTTTTCTTTTTAGCCTGTTTTAAAGAGCTAGTCCAATGTTTTAAGAAGCCTGAAGTATTTTTTATAGAAAACAGTCTATTTTTCAATATTTTTTGCAAGTGGTTAAAGAGTAGTAAATTGTCTTTTTAAGGAGCAATTGAAAAAAAACAACAGTAACAACAAAACAGGAGTTTCCATAAATCTAAGCAAAAATATATTCCTCCCTACTTCCTGCAACTAAAACAGGGTTTTTAGACCACATTTGAAAGTGGTCTAGAATAAAATTCGAAAGAAAAACAGATACTATGTGTATTAACAATGTAATGTTACAATGTGACAATTACTCTGCAAATGTTTACTAACAAGAGGCTAAAGTCCAAGTGTTTGTGTTCTACCACTCAATGGTTGTTTAAATTAACATCCCTAATGAAGTGGATGGGCTACTTTTTTTCCAGCCAGGGACACCATTTCTCCACTATTGAAGGATTTGAACTCCAAAATAGTCAGTTTTGGCGGAACTCTGCATTCCTGAAAGTGCCATCTGTAATACTCACTAAAATGAGAAACAATCCTTCAGGAGGAAGAGGGAGGAAACAGAGGATGTACAGAGTTCAGAAAAACTATTGGAATGGAGTTCAGAAAAAATTATTTGAATATTGATGCTATAGATTTTTTGTTGTTGTTTTATCTATTTCTATTGTTATATCAGTTTACTGTTTTAAATTAAACTGACAGTACAGCACTGAAAACAAGTCATTGAAATTGGCAGAACTTTGATATCTTAAGTCTCCAATGAGGAAAACAGGCTACATGCGTGGTAGAATCAAGTACAGAGATTTTGATATGGGCAGCATTTTAATTGCAAAATCATTGGACAAAGCATCTCAATATGTAAAAGCTTGTTTAATCTTTAAGGAATCAATCAAACCATGGCCTATCCATGCATTCTGGTAGCTGAAGATGGAGCTTAGTCCTGACCACAACAAGGCGCACAGATGCCTCTGTAAGTAATTCCAACAGAGTCCTCTATTTCATCCTGCATTAAATCCATCCATAAACATAATTTCAGTAGAGACAGATTTGAAGTCCAGCACAGAGCTGCCAAGCAGCTCCATACTATCTAATACTCTGTGCAACAGGGATTGATCCTACTGAACCCTCTACATGTAGCTTATAGATTTGTACAAAACTGTACATTTACTGAAAATTTGATTAAGTGTTCTTAAACTGGAAGGTCAAACACCAGCTAGGGGTGAAAAAAAAAAAAAAAAAAAAAAAAAAAAAAAAAGGAATAAGCCAAACCCCATGAGTTTCTTGACAGCTTCACCTTTCTGTGACAGCCCTGGGGATCAGCAACCAAGATGGCGGAGGTGAAGCTACAACACAGGCACCTGCCCTTTGCACCAACCAACACAAACTGGAGGTTGCCACCAGTGCACGACCACTTTTAGAAATGGAGGCAACAGGCACTGAAAACAGCAGAGAACAGCCACACCAAGGGACTAAAACTGTGGGAACAGCAATTCTCACTTTTTTTCCAGGTAAACTTCCTAGCAGCAGCCATCTCCCCACAGTGCCTGTGGGGTCAACTCCACAGCTACCGAAGAAGGCGAACTGTGCAGAATTCACAAGGTAAAGAGAAAACAAATAGAACACACGAGCACCATCACACCTCCGCTGGCTGACCAGGGCATTTACCACCCACACAGACAAAACCACCGCGGACCGCCCCGCTCCCTGCCGCGGTTTCCAGAACACTCCGCGGTCGCCAGGCAGACTTCGCCTCAGAGCCGCCCGCCATGGGTGCACTCGGAACTCTCCTCCGGGCCTCGCGACCGCGGCTCCCCCCCCGCCTTCCCGCCTCCCCCCCTCCCCGTCGCGTGGGGCAGCGCGAGCCGTTCCCGCCTTTCAGCCACAGCGTGTGAGGGGAGAGGCGGCGGGGAGGGAGAAATGGAGGGAGGGAGAAAGGGAGGGAGGGCGGCAGTGGATGTGCCCCCGCGACTGCCTCTCCGCTCCTCCGCGTCCCCGGAGGCGAGACCGAAGGAAGGAGGAAGGAAGGAGCTGTAGATGTTCGGGGGACGGAGGAATGTAAGAGCCCTGGCAAGGCTGTTCTGCAGGAAAAGCGGAGTAGGGAGCAGGGACAGCCTCTGTGGCTCGGTCCTCTCCCTTTCCCGCCTGCCCGTTATCCCGTTGTGTGGGAATGCGGTGCTAAGGGAACGTGCACATCCCTGACCGCCTTTCACCGCTTTTGCTTTTGCTCCCCCGGCTTTTTATTTACGGTGGTTTTAGGGTGAAGAATTTGTAATGTAGGAAAAATCATACAAATACTAAGATTCCAAGGGTATGTCCTAGAAAAGAACGGAGAAAATATCAAGTCCATATCCAGGAAAGTACATTCAAAGTAAAAGATTGCCTTTTGTCCCTCAACGTAAGGAAAAGCAAAACTGGGCTTTAGGTGCTGCTTGATAAACCTTTCGTCCTGCTTTGTCTCACTCTTCTCTCATCCCCAAAATCAGAGAGGACCATCCAAGCTGGAAACACTCTTTACTTACATACTGGAAACTTGCTGAAGTCAAAACAGAATAGAAGTAGTTTCTTGTAGAGAACAATGTCAGAAAACTTTACTGATAGGTGATTCAGTCATTCCCTCAAGTAGATTTCGTCCTGCTGAAAGATCTAGCAGCAATGACAAATTACCAGTTCTCTTAAAGACTTAAACCTAATACTTGATTCCATGAGGAAAAACATTGAGAGAAGGATATTTGGGACAATCATGGTGCCATCGTCTTTTCACAGAAAAACAAACGGTTTCACTGGACAACAGCTTCAGTCTCTGGGCTGTAAATCCTATTCACCCCATGGTGTGAAAGATGGAGCAAAGGCAATAGATGAGAAAACAAGCAAAAAAAAAAGTAATTTATTCAGTCAGGTCACTCATTTATATGAAATGCTGTGGGTTTTATGAACCACATTGTCATGCATTTTGTTATGCAAAAAATATGGATTGTGATTTTTTTCATCACTGGTATGATGGGAAAAGGGAGTGATCTCTGTTTTAACCTGTGGAGCTTTTAGCTGCAAGAACAGTCTCTAGAAATGATAAGATGAAATAATAATAATAAAAAAAAATAAGTAGAAAAGTAGTGGAGGCAGAAGGTATAGGGATATATTGAAGAAATACTGGAAATCTATTTTCTCAACCTTTTTAAAGGTAGCCAGACAGGCCATTAGCAAAACTAATGTAAAGCATACTCCTACAATAGCAAAAATTACTATATGACTTAATGCATCCTTTCCATCTTTCTGTCTCCCACAATTCTTTTGGTAATCTTGTCATTGTGTAACCATCACAAGTAGCATCTACAGAAGTAATGGTTAGCTATTCTCAGACCACTTTTAAATTATTCACAGAAGCTAGGTTTCCATTTCTCTGACTCATTGTCTTAGAAATAACAGGAAGTAGAAAACATGGAAATTGAAGAGTTATGACATTACATTTTTAGAAAAACAGAAAGCTAAAAATTATCCAATCTATTATTTCTTTTCCCAGCAACTCAGGAAACATTGTTATCTTTCTGAACATACTGAAGCATTATAAAAAAAATCCCAATACCAGAACCTGCTCAGTGCTAGACACATCCATAGGTTTTTTTCTGCTAGTCTTTTACTGGAAAAGTAAACAAGTAAAGTTGAAGCCTTACTAGGAAAGAAAATTATTTTATTGTTTTATTTATTAGTTTAAGATGTTAATCAACATCTGTGGTAAGAGTAGCCCCAAAAGGACAATCTTAGCAGGCACCTTTTAGTGCATCTTGCACAGGAAGAATGCCTATGCTTTTAGATGTTACACTCCTGTCCTTTCCAAATACTCCAGTAGTACTTTCTTCTTTAAAGAGAAAAAAAAAAAAAGTTATTAAAAATGGGTAATAATTTCAATTTATGTTTTTTATAAGAGATCCTCAAGGAACTTACAAAGACCAGTTTCAGTATCCCTATTTTAGGGAAGACTGGGACTTGAGGAGAAAAGCCTTGACAAAGAGTTCCAGGAAATAATCAGTATCGAGGTCTGAACCCCAAAAGCCTGCACACCAGCTTTCATTACCATCTAGAAACTGGGCAGGTTTAAAAAGGAGAACAATTTCTCCACAATGCATTTCACTGTCCTCATTGGTTTTAATCCTTTTTCATAGTGTTACAAAACAAGACTGTAACAAGTAAGTGAACTAGCATTTCCTAGCAGGTGTAAGAAAGGGAGAAGACAACAGACATGGCAAGGGGGTAGGAATTCGACAGCCCGTCTGCCACAAGAGTGTTCCTTCTGTTGGAAGAACTCTATAAAGGTTTTGAAAGTTGGCTTCAGGGCTGCTCCCCTTTACAGAATTATAGGAAAATACAGGGGAAAAAAGCTTCTAAAAGGATGATCTGGCTCAAGATCCATCTAATAATAAACTATTGGACAAAATGTCTTACACAATCTTCCAAAAGCAATTCAGAAGTACTTGGAAACAAGCCAGCTGGAGCAGAAGAACTGCAAACAAATGGTGATGTTACACAGTAATGTATCAAGGTGTCCCCTCAGACACCAGAAAGAACAGTGTTCTGCCAGGTCTTATTTAAAGCATTGCTCTGCTCTAGAAAGTGACAAGATAAAATGGCACCTACTTTCTCAACAAATCTGGTTTATGTATGTATGCAGTCATACCTAATCAGTGACAAAAGTTTATTCCTATTATTAATGCAGAGCTAAACCAGTTTAGAGTTAACAGGTATTGCTGACAGTACATCACTGGAATAGTCTGGTAGATTCCAGTGACTTACAGCTGTACAATAGGGGTTAAAGAGGTTCTGCCAGGGGCTTAATTCAACACATGGAAACTTTATTACTAGTTCTAATTCTTGAAACTGGGGGGGCAAGAACCCAAACCCAACATCTCTCTGAACACAGGTGGAATTTTCCAGACTGGAAGCCAGATTCATCTTCTTAAGGAGTAAGGGCATTCAGTAAAGACTTGACAGGGTCAACACACATGGACCTTTGTAACACAATATTTACCAAGAAACTTTTCACAGTGAACTGTAATAGAGAGTTTGTTTGTGATTTAGAAGTGGCAAGCTATGGGAGTTCATTGCCAGGGCTAATGAACAAATGCAAAATGATTACCTAAAAAAAAAAAAATCCTGTGGCATGGGGAACAACTTGGTTGTGTTTTTAAGTTTTTGTTTGATTGAGTTGGGGATGTTTGGTTTTGAGTGTTTTATTTTTTTGGTGTTTTAGTCTTTGGTTGCTGTAGAAACATTTTTTTCACATTTGGGGAGTGTAAGGCTAAATTAAGGATAGATGGAACTCTCAGTTTTGGCTATAGGACAGAAAGCCTCTGTAAGGTCTCCTCATAAACGTGCATGTCAAAATACAAACATTAAGCCCTTATACTTGATGTATTTGCAGAGGATCTGCAGTAATAAGTATGACTGCATGAGGGAAAAGATAACCTCGGCCTCTTGTTTCCTGAGAACATGCTAGAAACAGTATTCTCAAGCAAAAGAAACTGTGCAAACGTCATTGTTTCTCACAGAAACACACCCATGTTAGCTTTCACCATGTTTTGGACATTTCAGCACATTCATACTACACCAAACATTGGAATTCACTCCATTTTTCATTGTGACCTGCAAAATGAGACAGTGAGACCTAAAGGCTACTTCTATGTTGGCTTATAAAAAGAGGATCAATAGCAGTACCATCAGATATTATAGCTCACAGTAGACCTTGATATTTTCACATTCTTACACCAACTCTGACAACTGCACACTTCTAAAATGTTGTATTTCTGCTTAGAATAGACATATGGCTGAAATTTGCACTTTAAGTAAATCAATATGCTTCTATTACTTCGAAGTTAGTCCTAAAATCAAGATTTTCTTTCAGGAAGCCAAAATACACTGCCAACTTACTCTAAAGAACACACTTTCTTGATTATAACCAAACCCCTGTAATCTCTTTAAATTATAGAAGAGTAGATTTAGATTGGATGTTAAGAAAAAGTTCTTTATCATGAGGGTAGTGGAAAAATAGAACAGGTTGTCCAGGGAGGTAGTTGAGGCCTCATCCCTGAAGATGTTCAAGGTGAGCCTTGGCAAGGCTCTGAGCAACCTGGCCTAGCTGGGGATGTCTCTGCTTACTGCAGGAGGGTTAGGCTGGGTGACCTTTAGAGGTCCCTTACAACCCAAATTATACCATGATTGTATGACTCGATAAGCTTCAACTTATTCTCTTACTTTGTTACTTGTTGGTGCCCATGACAAGAACGGCAGTGTATAAAAACAAGTAGTTGTCACTAAAAATCACTCAATGTGACTAAATGAACAGATAAAATGGGTAAAGAAACTGCAATTTGTATAACTACTTGTCAAATTAAATCACACTTTGAAACACCTCATAGTGATTTTTTAAATATCTCTCTATAAGTAGGTACATCCATTACCTATTTTTTCTCATCATTAAGAATTTTTTCCCTAATGTCTGATTTAAATGTTTCCTTTTATGCATTAATTTCACGCTATTGCTCCTTATTATGCTATTTTAAGTCACTGTCAATAGCACAACAGGAATTCTTGCTGCTCAATTATTTGTAGACATTTATGTCCCTATCATAGTTCCCCTTTGACTCCTTTTCTCCTGGTTGTGCATATCAAAGTAGGGTTCTGCCTGCAAAGTTTAAAGTGTATATAATGAGATATGGTATTTATCATCCATCATTTGCTTTTGTACCAAAATGATACAAAATTTGCATGTCAAAAGCCTTTCTCCCACTTTTCCAACTGCTAGAGCAGCAAACTCAGTCTGGGATCTGAAATTCAAGCTGTGTTTCTTCTGTTTCATACATCATCTTTCTAATAAAAGTTTCACAGTGAGACACAGCTGCAATTTCGCTGATGACGCATGCAACAAAATATACACCAGCTTGTAGTACCATTGGCTCGACAGTCATAACAGAAGTAAAAACTAGATGCCACTCAAATAAATGATTGTGAGTGACTCGAATTAATTACCTGAGACAGTCATATCTGTAGCTTACGCCCAACATCTCACAGAAATCTTTCATTTAGATATAATTCTTGGAGCTTTGCATTGCGTACAAAATACTCTCCTTCTAAAATGTGCAGTACTTATTCTTAAAGCATTTTGACAGGTGTAAAGTAGTCACTCATATTTTACTATTTTCTATTGTTTTCAAAAAGTCCTAAACTGCCATTAAATGTACTTCAACACGAACTCTCTCTGCAGGATTTAGACAACGGTTTTCTGACATGTGAAGGGGAAAAAAAAAAAAAAAAGTGAAAAACTAATAATGAGCTTAGCTGAGTAACAGCTTGTTGAATTTGGACCATCCAAGATCTATCCAGAATTAAATCCCACAGTACAGGATACTGGTCCTTGTCTAATATTTCTACCATGGTGAAAGTTACCAGCAGCCATCCACAGCTTATGTTCAGTGATTGGGAACATTGTAATTCAGTTCATATGAAAAGTGGGTGTTGTTTCACTTGAACTCAGAGTATAAGGGTTGGCTCTCCCCTACCCACCAATGTCCAGCAATATAGACCAAGTATTAAAGTGTGAAAAAGTCTGTGGGGTTTTGTGGGGGGGGTGTTCCATTTTGAGTAAGCACCTGACTCCGATTCTGCTTTTTTGTTCCTTTTCTAAAATCAGATGACTATAAGGAGTTCAGAAGCCCTGAAAGCAGCTTTCCATTTCTCTCCCTATCCATACGCTGTGTAAAGAGAGGCCAGAAGGAGCACAAGGCAGAGTGAGTAACAGAAGTTTTTATTTGGAGGTGTCTTGATACAAATGCTTATCAGGCAAAAATGAGGTGCTGAAACAGGGGAAAATGATAAATCAGGACTGGCCTATGTTTCTTTTGTGAAGGATAATATTTTAAAAGGGCACAAAAGAGAGGTAAGCTGAAGCATACAAGGGAGGAATGATATAGACTTCTGAAAGCAGAAATTTGATTCAGTACAGAACAAAGCAGACTTTGTATGGGAAGTCTAAAACATAAGATTGAAATACTTGGAAAATAAGCCAGAAGGAAAAAATGCTAAAATTAAGAGTTCCTGTGATATTACCTAAAGTACTTGTACACTTATATTAGTGCAAAACATCATTAGGAATGATAGAAAGCTGGTCTACCTCTTCCTTAAGAATGTTGCAAATATATCATGATGGATGTTTTTTATTACATCACATCATGCTCAAGCTGACAGCTTGAGTCAGTAGTATTATTTAGAACAATACTATATTCAAAACATAGAGATGGAAACCTTTCCAAAAGCCATCTTCTCAGATTATTGCTTTTTAAATATATTTAATAAAAACCCTTAGATAATGGAGACTTTAAACGCACTACTGAGCTACTCTCTATTTGTGGTATTTTAAATTTGATTGAAAACAATTAGCAGATGAGAGAGATGCCTGTGAGCATTCATTAAAATGAGGCTTGTGGATTGTGACTGCTGAATTTCACTGTGCATCTGGAACTGTTTACACTGATGGCACAGTTTTCCATCATAATAAAAAAGGGACTGTTCCCTATAAAGGTTATGCTGGCAAAAAATAAAATGTATTAATTTTTTCCAAAACTTCCCATTGAAAAAGCATCAACTTGTTACCCATTGGGAATTTCTATATTGAATGGTGATGGCTCATGGACAATTTAATTTGTTGTTTAGTTTAACAGCTTGTAAATACCTCTCCTATAAATAACATGCAACTGTAAAAGCTGACTGCTAATGAGATGATTGACCCTAAAGGTCATACCGGTAGAATCCCCCATTGTTTGCTTAAGGATATAATTTTCATTTCATCTAACTGTAAACTGACATTCAAGCATAATGCAATGAGAAATTAAACAAAAAGTATTGCATTACTATGCAGTTGTTTTTACTTTTGAGAAAAAAAATTGTTAGCTTGGATTGAAATGCTAAGGCAATCAGCTGATACATATATGGCTCTCAAATGGACTGTAGGAAGAAATCAATAAACTGAAAAATATCTAGTGAACAAGTACAGTATCAAAAGTGAACATGTTCTGAACTTGAACATTCGATTTTATTTTTCATTAAAACCGAGTTCAGATCCAAAACTCATCTCAAAGTAAGGTGAGTGAGGTAAGGAGGTGGTTATATGAAGGTTCTGCTTGTTTTATATTAGAATTTTTTTGCTGTCTGCGTTTTTAATATTGAATGGATAGAACCAATTGTTCCCACACAGCTTAGTTACCATTTACACAGCAGAAACATTTTGGGCTTTTACGTCAATGTGCATCTTGAATCATGAAGTACTTGGTTAATGTCTAACAGTATAGCCAAAAGTGAAATATTTAACAAATACAGGAGAGAACATGCATTAGTCATCTGAGTTAATCCAGCAAGACTAAATAATGTAAATGAAGCGTGCAATACATTATAATTTTCAAGACATTAATTTGGGGTAATCATGGTGATGATTACATAACCAGCTATCTGATAAGGACTCACACGAACAGATCTGTAACATTACCTCAGATGCATCAAATATATTGACAGACAGCTCAGTACCTTTTAAACCTCTGGAATTTACTAAGGGAAGCAGTTCCAGTACTAGTATTCATATATTGGTCTCATTAAAACATTAGTTCTATAAAAAGCTCACAATAATGGACCACTTGGCAAAAGTGCATTAATTGCACACAAGATAACCTTGTGCATTATTCCAGCTTCTGGGTATAAATTTGAAAATTCAGGGTACCTTAAAAGGGCAATCTCTGCCATTTACTTCATAGCAGATGTAACGTATACTAACAAAATTATTAAAATTAGCACTAATACTCACAAATGAATCTGAAGAAAATTATAGGCTGTATGTAGGGAGATGATACCTCATTTTTGTATTTATGCATATTCAGAACTTAATAAGAGCTACGTGCTCTGCACGTCCCATTTACATCTCTACAGGTTCAACAACAAGGTATGCAGTAATTGCAAGGTCTCCATGGTAATGATGTGGGTTGAGCATCTGTTCCTTCTGAATGAAAAGTGATGACCATATTTTAATTCTACTTGGCATTGGTTATCTTTGAGTATAGCTCAGAGATCAGCTCTTTATGAGAGCTTCACATTCCATCATATTTTCCCCTGTTCTTAATGGAGAAGTTGATAGGTCTTATTAATTGATAGGCAGAAAAAGTTTACTTGCTGGACAGAAGAAAGAGTGAAAATTACAAGAGTTTTTTAGAAAATATCTGGCTATACACTTGAGTTTCTAATAAAAAAAAAAATCAAGTGTCTTTGGGGTTATTTGTTGGTTTTTGTTTGGTTGTTTGTTTTCACTTTGGTATCCTACACTCTCTCAAGCAGTATCAGCAAGAATGACAGACATTAACCTTGTATCCAAGAATTAATTTTTCAGGGTATATCAGGACACTTATAGCATCACCTGGTTTTACTCTCCCACAAGATCATCTTCTTCCCACGAGAGTTTCTTCCGAGCCCATATCAAAGACTGGTACCATCTTAGTTAACACAGATTCAAATAATACAATTTTCTAGTGTAGAAAAGCTGTCAAGGAATAATGAGGTAAACCTCATTACATAAACATCCATTATATAGACCCTACTGCTTGCTAGTTTAACTAAATGGTGACTTTTTCAAAGAAATAAAAGGTAAGTTTTGTGATTTAAAAAAATCTCAATAAGTTATATGTTAAGCATCAAACGTCCAGTCCCACAAAAAGTGATAAAGCATTGCAATCCTAATTCGGAATACAGATGCTTCAGAATCTGCCAGATTTCTGTATATAAACAAAGTGTTTAGAGATTTCCCACCTACAATGACTCCATGTTTTTGTCTCTGAAGCAGCAGAAGGTCTGCTGATTTCCACTGGTGCATTCTCCACATTAGCATTTTGTTTAGAAAAAGCACCTGTTGAGTGCCTTGGATAGTCATAAGTCTATTAGGTTAAATAAAATTCCCAGACCCTGTTATCAATTTGCTTCTTGGCTTACTGGTGTCATACACAGTTCCTCCTCCGAAGTCTGCTGCTTATGATTAGCTATCTAGCACTGGAACATCCACTGGTGTTCTCTACACCTAATGCTGTATTTCAACTACCCCTCTCAGTCACCAAAAAAAGCCACAATCCAAAACCTACATCTTGGTTTTAGCATGAGCAAAGGCTTCAGAGCAATATTTTCAACAGCCAGCCTCAATACACAAAAGATGCCATGCAGTCCACACAACAAAGCTGAAGCTAATGACAGGCTCCATTATCCAAGCAAAGGTTCACATTACCACTTGATAAATTCACCTTTTATATACAATTACTTTGCTGATACAAGAAGTAAAATAGTATTCCTCCATCCTCTTTTTCTTTCTTCTTTATAAAGTGAAAGCTTTCTTATTTAATAATTAAAAACAAGGAGCTGAGTAGGATAAGTAACATGAGCTTGTGTTTTGCAGGTGAAAAATGCTGAAAACAGAATTAAGTCATTATTACTCCTTTAGAATTAGTCACAGTTGAAACTTGCACTGCTGCAAAAAAATGAAATCAAGGTTTTCTGGACCTTTGAGGAGAAGGAGTAAAGAGCACCAAATGAAACAGAGGCACACATTCAGGTTTTCACAAAAGATTAAAATCTCTCACTTCTTCCTCACTGCAATTTTACTTCCAGAAAGAATTGTAGTTTCTATCAAAAGGCTAAAAACTTCCAACTCTGAACAAGTTTCTGAAACTTCACTTGTTAAATTTAATTAAATTTTAATTTAATTTATGTGCACCATACCTGTGCAAAATGTGCACAGAACTGTTCTTTGCTTTCTTTTTAAGGAAAAAAGTGTCTACCAGTGAAATCATTCTGGCTGCATTCATTTGGGAGCAAAAGCTATCTAGCAGTTAGAACTTTTTAGAGTACAAACTGTTAACTGCATGTTACCTGCTAGGGAATCCATGATAATTCTTAGGTCAAAGCTTGGATTTCTAGATCAGCATTGAATACTGAATAAAAAACTAAAAAAAAAAAAACCAAACCAAACCAAAATAAAGGCCATTAAGGCTCGAGTATTGTGTATCAATGAGAAATAAGTGTCTCTGGCTAGAATAATTTTACTCTATTCATTAGCTGGCAATGCAGGGTACTTCTCTGAAAGAATTGCACAAAGGATTTTATTGGACTAATTGGAGTCCCTGGTGAACAGACCTAATTACTAAACTGCCACTAAAACATCAGCACAGTTCCTGGTGACTGATAACTTTTGTTATTTCCAAAACACAGTGAACAGGGAGAAGGAAATAGTTAGATAACAAATAATGCATAAATGCAAGGGGAAATGTCATGCCTTTAAAGTATGTTGCTCTTTTATGGAGCTACTGTTATCTCATCCTTTTATCCATAATCATCATAAAAAGCAACACAGAAATCATTTGCAGACATTCTCTTCAGGCCTACTGCTTTTCCTTAAAACACTGAAGAAAAAAATGCCTCAAACTTCTTATCATATGAGACAAATAAAATAGCAAACAAGATGAAAGCAAAATTACACAGATATTACTAGGAATCAATGTCCATATGTGGGCATGACTATTCCAGTACAAATCAAGGAGCAGGATATTAGGCAGACACAGTGTTGTCAGTTCTTTTCACTGGCTTAAGCTGGCTCTGTACTACAACTTCAATGATCATTGCAGATTCACAATGGTGTAAGAAAATGTTAGTTTATGGAATGTCATTACCTAAAGCATTCTGGATCATAACTGTTACAAAAAAACCTTGTCTGTCTAGAAAGCCACCCTGTTTATTTAGTTGACAGCCTTATACATTAAGTTGTAATAAAAAGGAAGAGCAACAAGGTTTTCAAGCATACTGCATTTCAAGGATTTGAATGAGAAACCTGTAAACTTTCTTCCAGTTTTACAGAGAACATCTTATTTCCTTTCACAAAATGCACCCTTCCATTTTTCTCCAAGATAAAGCCCCTTGTATTTCCTCCTTGCAACCCAGCTGAGAACAGACAATAATCACCATTTGTCCAAGATCTCCACATGTAGAAGCTGCTCATTCAGAAGGGGAGCACCTTGCCGTGTATGCCAATCAACTTCAGAGCATTTGCTCAGCATGGCCAAACTATCCAAGGAAACACCACACTCACAGTGCATATAGTGAAGGGCTAACTAAATATCACCTACGTTTAGAATCCTCTCCCCTAGTTCCAAATGCCTTAGGAACACGAAGAACAACTAACGCATAATAAGTACATTTATTCCCCATCTCACAGACAGCACATTCCAGATTCAGGGCATGCTCAGATCACTACTTATCTCTACCTGCTAAGATCTAGGAATACGAACATACCATTGAAATGTAAAATTTCTGAGCATGGGAACATCAGCCTGTGCCACATGACCTCCACTGAGCTTGCTGTAGAGTGAATAAAAGCCAAATTTGAGCAATATCAGACAAATAATTTTGAACAGATCAACTTTCATTTCATCTCACTGATGTGATGCAGAAAAGGCCTTTTACTGGGAGATAGATGATTCTAAAATATTTGAAGGTTCATTTCAGGAGATTTTTTAATTACTATCCAAAGCATCCTTTCGGTATAAAAAGCAGGACAGAGAAACTTTTTCATCTCTTGAGATTCCCATCCCCATTTGGACTACTCAGGAAATGCCTTTCCCACACAGTACTTCCATTCTACTCATAGGGACTTCACAGGAGTGCAGAGCCATGCAAATTATCATTTAACAGACAAAAAAGATTACAACTCTATAACAAGTAAGAAAATCTGGATTAATTTAAAAACATTACTAAAAATGAAGCAGTTCACTCATCTGAATGTTGAAAAATCACTAATCAGTTGGTCACACTGACACTTGACTCAATGGAAAACTTGTTCACTTCAGTAGAAGCTGAATGACTTCACAAGTATTTTAAGAGATTGTAATCAAATGACAAAGATTAAACCTGATATTTTCTTTGCACTTTCTTCATTTTTAGTCTATTCTGTTAACTTGTTCAAGCTATGTATAATCTGCTTCAATAAAAACAGGAAAGAAGGCTGTCTTACAGGACACAGGCATAGGCTTTAGGTTTAGGTTTCTGCTTTATTACATTTGGTGACATAAGTCCTTTAATGTCTCAGTTTCAGTTCCTTAATTTGTGCAAGGTGGTTAATAGCACATTGTTACAGCACAGAGGTGTTGCTTGGGTAACTCAGACGAAAAGTGAGGCATTCAGCTACTGCAGTAATGGAAAGTAGCAATATAAACTAAAGAGACAGAAGTATAGGCCTCCAATTCTCTCACGCTCTTGATGGAACCAATCTCTTTAGAAAAAATTCACACAGTGTCTTGAAATCCTGGAGTCTCTAAAGTCTCACTATTAATTAAAACTATTAATATGTTCTTTCTCTGCTCCACTATGGAGGCAAATAACCAGGGTAATACTTTAGGAACCTCCTGTGAATAAAAGAAATTTTATTTTAACCTCCATTATAATTTTTTTCTCTTACCAGTACAATATCTTTCACTCCTTATTTCCTTCTTTTTTACCTTTCCACTAACCTCAAGCAATATAAGGGCAAATTGTTAATTTTCTTTCTTTATTGATGAGACAGACTTCAGAAATTATCTAGCTTGAATGTCACATTTTAACTTTTTTCTATCATTTAAAACAAGTTCATCTTCTGTCCTTTTCACACAGATACCCATGAACACAGTAGCAGCTCCTGAAAAGGATGCTATGCAGGCAGCTCACATACCTATTTGAATGACCTAAATTAATAAAATCACTTATCATCATATATATAGATTATAATAAAAATTATTAAATGCTATTCAACTTAGTAAAATAAGTCTACCTTTTCCCCAGAAAACAGAGTGAGGTGGGAGATGAGAATTAGCAAGAGGGTTGTTTGTTTTTTTTTTAATTTTTTAAATTTTATTTATTTTTTTTTTTTATTATTTCTGGCAACCCAGCATTAAATGAAAAGACTGGCATGCAACACATTCTGCAGGAACAAAACTCTCAAAAAAAATCCACAGCAAAGCACACACGTAAATCAGGAACACTTTTAAGAGAATAGCACATAAAATAAAACAGGGACAGAGTAAAGAGTAATAAGAAATTGTCCATTATTTTGAAGTATCTGCTTGGGAACTGTATAAATCCTCTTTATTGATCCCTGTATTACAATGATAATTGCTACTCAAAAATTCAAGTTATTTATGGTATGCTACAACTTCTTTAAACCTATTGCGTATTTTTATGAAACAAGTATTTTTTTCTTAACCTTCAAGAGGAATTATTCTTGTAGAGATCTAAATATTTTATTTTTCATCTTTGCCTTTTGTGGTTTTGATTCTAAGGCCTGTTTACTCATGTTTAGTAGTAGTTCAGTATTATTGTGAGAGAGCAAAAAAGGCATACGCTGGTCCCCTGATGAGAGAGAATAACACTTTCTGGGAAACCTGAACTCATCTAGGCTGTATCTACAGATAGTCCCAATAATGCATCCAAGGCTCAGTATCCTACCTTCATATACAGTTATTTCTTTACATGGTTTTCATGGAAAGACATTCAAGACACAGCAGGAAGGAAGCTATACAAATTTTGGAACTATAAATCTTGGACTTATTTAAAACTTGTACCAGCAGGGAAACAGATCTCTAGATTTTTATCAGTCTTTCATTTCCTCTCCCCACATTTATTTGTGATGTCATCTTAAATTCTTAGTGAATGGATTCTTACTTTGCTTTTTAAATACCTGGGTAATAACAGTCAGTTGTAGCCAGCTGATCCAGACATGTTGGAGGGATGGGGGGCTGGTGATTTCTTGTGTCAGGCCTTTTGTAATGGATTTTTTTTACATTCTGTTTACAAAAAACATATGTTAAATGCTGAAGTCATGCCATGGCTTAAATTGCTAAAGCTTTCAAGGGCTTCAGCTTCACATATTGGTTTAAGCCAGCATCTACCCCAGAGTCTTAATGACTTCTGTTGTGAAGGTTCTTTCCTTTTAGCTTCTCAAAATTATGTTGGTTGAAAGTTATGGTCTTTGACTCTTGTCCTTCCCCCCCCCAAGATGCTTTGGGGAGAGATTGATTCTGTCTTCTTTTATTATCACCTTTTAGATATTTGAAAACTGCCACTATGTTCACCATTACTCTTCTCTTTTCCAGGCTAAACAAACCAGCCTTCTCGTTATCCAGCATGGTTTAGGCTTGTTAGTTTTCACAGACAGGCATAATACATTTTCAGATATATGAAACTAAAAGGATGTGGAGATGCTTGATGTGCAGAGGCTATGGAATCCACACACTTGGACACTTTCAAAATTTAATTTACTAAGACCTGAACAACACTGCCTAATTTTGAAGACGGGGCTTTGAGAAGGAGGTTGGACTAGAGGCCTCAAGAGGTCTCCCAGCTGTTTTTAATATGATTTTGTGAAAAACATGAGAACACTCTCCAGCATCCTGCTTCTGTGATATTCACTGCCTGCTAGACAGCTGTGCAGTATGGATGCTCATTCACAGCTCAGTCAGTATTGTCCACAGTGTGTTTTTCACACTGAAGGATTCATTGGCAATCAAATTCAGGCTTTAGCCTGGGACTTTGAGACAAACTGACCTATCTAGCTCTTTTTTAGCATCAGAGTTAAAATCATCTCCCTAATATATGTACAAACTAGTGACAATGGGAAAATCCATCTGTTCTGGAAAATGATCTCTAAGGAAAAATGCATTGCTAAGTTCCTTTGTTGCTGTGGAGTTTTACAGAATTGGAAAAAGATAATTTCTTCATCCAGTGCTGTTTCTCTGAAACTGACCAGTAGGACAGTTCTTTTTCTAAAAAAAAAAAATAAGATCTTGCATATCTTTCCTTCAGTTTGCAATAGATAAAGGAGCTGTATAAATATCATCAAATCAAACAGGTGAAATGCTGCAACATCAGAAAACTGTAAGATGTTTGATTGTTTTTTACCTTTGGGTGAAAGGCAATCTAAAATACGAAATTCTCTTTAGAGCATAGTGAGATGATGAGACACACATTATTGCTCAGATCATGTGACTCTGCTGATTATTCCTTTTTCAACAAGAAATAATGAAGTTGCTGGTGTTGCAGGTAAGAGCAGTGAAGAAAATAACCTGAGTAGATGGATAGGTTTTCTAATAGTTATCTCACTGGAACAGAAATGCTTGAGAACTGTACAAGCCAGACCATTAATCCTGTTTATAAAGACTGAATGTCAGGGTGTTAAACATCCATGTTTGCAAGATCTTTTTCAAACTTTTGATAATTTCTTTGTCTTTCTCTCCCAGAATCCACACACATACTCTATCTCATATTTATAATGTATTTAGGAGAATGAAATTATGGCTTTTAAAATTCTCACTTACACTGCTTTCTGCTCTGTTACTCATCCCAGAAATCCCTACATTCCCACTCGGATTTGGGGTTTACTGTATACACACTAAAAACAATTATACTCGGACTTAGATTGCAACACAGTGATTTGATCATAAGTGACACCTTATGTTTTAGCTGCTCATTCACTTTCAACTCTTGTACATTATTTGAATTCTCACCAGCTGACTGGTACAGTTTTGAACATTTTCAGCTTACACTGCACTACAGAATTGTAAAGCCATTGGGTACAGGCATGAAAGTTACAATGATGTATGAGACTGCCAACATAATGGCAATAGCCTGCAAGTTTGAAGCTTATTCTCTATGTTTGTATCCTCAGAGAAAATCACTGTGGTGCTGAGGGCCATATTTTGTGGGTTTAAGTGTTAATTAAGTAGTATATAGTTCTCACTCTGATTCCCTACACAGGGGAAGCTTTTACCCTTTGAGCTGGACCACCTATTCACAGCAGTAATTTTTTTCTTTTCTTTTTTTTCTTTTTTTTTCATCTGTACCACTTCTTCATCATTAGCCCTTCACAACTTCTAGAAACTTATTTGAATGTTTTATGTAAAGCATCAAGCACTATGAATACAAACAACATTCTATAAGCACTTTCAAGTATTCCTAATTTGAATTTAAGCTTTCAAAGGAAAATGTTTGAGTTTCTAAGACAAACATAAAAATGATTGCTACACACTTACCTCCTCAGGTATTAGGTATATTAGGATGTGTTGCTGACTTAAACCTTCAGTTTGCTTCTGACTGATACTTTGCAGTTCATCTTCCACCTGAAAACAATCAGAGAGAAATACCAAAAAAGAAGTTGGCAAATTAGCCCTCCTCAGACTAGAACATTCACACCTGGTGCAGCAGGTAGTTGCTAGGTCTAAGCAGTTCATTACCCTTTTACTCAGTAGTGCATTCCTTAGAAATCTCTAAAGTAACATAAACACTGTAAGGAGCCCTACAATTGCCACCTCTACCTTAGGCTACTATAGAACAAAATGTTTGCTTGCTTCCTACACAGTGTCTGTATGGCTCAGTCCTCTCTCTGAAATGCTTAATCAGGCTGCTGCTTTCTAGTCTAATATGAAAACAAAAACTGGGATGAGGAAGCATTTAACATCATCATACTAAAACCTGGAGCAAAATCTGTGTCTTTCAACAACTTAGCTTACATCATACAACAGTGGGAAGGAAACAAAAATTAAAAGTAGACTGGGTAGTTCTGAAAATTTAGAAGATATCTCTTGTTTGTTTTAATTTTAAATGTTTTTCTTTTTTCTCTGATTCTCAGCTAGAAGTCAGTTTGTGATCACAAAACTCTTCACATGATTTTGTGTTCATTTGCCAATCACAATGACATAAGGAGAAGTAAATTCTCAAAATTAATAGCTCCTGTTTGTGTCACATTAGAGTTGCAAAAAACCCCACTCACCTAATTTTTTCATGCATCTTTAAGTGGCAGAATGTTCAGAAACAGAAACTGTGGAAAAACTTGAGAAGCAGTTATTAAGGCAATCACAGGTTTATATGATAAATTTTTTCTTCCCCCTCTGGTGTTAGCACACTGCCTGAGAGGAAAGGGTTTTGACTAGATTCTGAGTCAAAAAGCTCTCAAGCTGCCACATGGACAAGAGCAGATGCAAAGCTAAATTAAATTAATTAATCAATTAATTAAACAATCCAAAAGCACTCACGACAATGGGACGGAAAGAAGGGATTAATGTAGTCTTCTGCTCTGCTCAGGTATTAGGCCTGGTCTATACGGGCTGAAAATTCCCTGTTTGTTTTGTAATTATATAAAAGAATGAGCAGATATTATGGCAGTCTAAATAAAGCCCCTTTTAATCAACTGTTAATTTCATTTAAGGAAAAAATATTACATAGTGTAAAATAATGGCAACTGTTTCATATAAAAAAAAAGAGGGCTGGAAAATATCCATTAAAAAACTACAGCATTTGATGATTCATGCTTGACCTTTTTCTGCAAGGATTAATTGTATCTCCTGCTCTGTTGCAATGACATTTTACCCAACACTACCCTGTCTTTATTCAGTATAGCAGGTTATACTGGATTGCTACAGCTTGAAACAGGTAACACCTGAAACTGCAGAAGTTGAAAGAAAGGCAGTGCCGACTGGAAGATTGTATTAAGACACTTTTTACAAAGACCATAAAACTACATCTACCTCTCTATAAGATTACCATCTTGGCCACCTTCCCCACTTTGCCATGGAACTTGGCTGGTAGGAGGCTGGGATAACTTCCTGCCTTGGGTAACCTACAAAATAACCATGTGTTTGATAGTTGCAACAAAACCCCTTAGCTGTGTGGAGGAGGGAGGTCATATGTATTGCCAAAATAATCTGCTACTGAGCTACAGAATCATCTGTCCTCTTACCTGTTATCTACTGTTGAGACCCTGAACCAAGACTTCATGTTCAGCACTGGATTCCCATTCTGCATGTCTTTTTTAGTACCTATATTTTCTTTCATTACATAATTGTTTGATAAAATATAGGAAACTTATTAAGAATGTCTAAAGAGACTGAAGAATTACCAGGTTTTATTTTGACAATGATATTACTGCCCTTGTAGCATAAAGGCTTTTGCCACTCATGTACAGGTAACCTCTGCTCATTCCTTCTGTCTGGCTCTCATCCCCACAGAGGCTTCATTCAAGCGAGTGTCTGAGATAGTGGAAGAAGAAAGGGAATTTCATAAATTATTACATATTCCCTCTGAAGAGAAGGCTGAAATTTTAATTTTATTAATTTCTATGGTTTAAATTTTGCAGTGGGGAGAGGTGAGGGAGATGGGTAGCTAAAAAAGAGAAATAACAGTTGTGTTGTAATGCTAATGAGCACATTTACAAGGCTCTGTCAGAAACTCTGTGCTTCAGCTTGCTTTTATTAGCCATTTTGGAAGATGTCTTAGTTGCAGTTGCACAAAAAGCATTGTCAGGGCTTTTATATTTTCTCATTTAGAATACTATGACATTATTTGAAGAGGCACTGGTTCTGCAGCATGCAGTCCAGTATCAGTATTGTATAATACTGCAGCTAGACTCATTTTCCTGTGTGATTACAAAACCCATCACAGTGAATTATACAGCAATTTAAATTGGTTTCCACCTTCTGCAAAGCCAGAATATTATCTTGCACAAATAGTCTACAAATGTAGAAATAATACAACTCAAACTTACCTAAAAGACAGACTACAGAAAGCTTCCACTCCTTGCTACATCCTTACTCTCTGCTGCTAATGACACCTGCTATATGCTGAAAGCAAACACTAAAAAAGGTGAAAACTCCCACATTGTTTTTGTTTGTTTGTTTGTTTGTTTTCTTCTTCTTCCTTTTACTAAGTTTTAATTTAGGAGGACATCTTACCACTGCTAAAAATTTCCCAAATCTGAAAAATATTTTTTGAGTAACCTTACTTCACTTTTCTTGATCAGCAATACTCATGCATGAGTGTTGGTACTGAACATGCTTTCTGTTATCTAAAAAGCAAAGTCATTTGCTTTAGATTTTTCTGTGTAATTTGAAATACAGAAACAGTCCTTTGGTATAAGTAACCCAGCATCTTCATTCTAAGTCTTCTATGATAGGTTTTTGTATTGCTTCTAATCATGCTTTTTTTATTATGCAGCACTTGAACTTGTTCTGTCTGAGCTCTGACTACATCTGAAAAGTAAGCACATGCATAGGGTTTTTTGGCTTTTGTTTTCTTCTGTCTTGCTTTTTAAAACACAAATAGGATAATGAGAGAGAAGGAGGAGAGCTTGGTAAATTTAACTATCCTGGCCAACTTGCTTGTTTCCAGTTACTGAATATACCAGCTCAAACCAGCTGTGTGGTCTTAATGACCTTAATGATCTCCCAACATTGTTCACGGTATAGTACTCAGGATAGGGGAAGCAGTGGAGAGAAGGGCAGGATAAAGGAGACCAAGAGTCAAGTAGTTCAATTAACACTAAAAGTTTATCCCAAGAAAATCAGATACAGAAACAGGTTACCTGCCAAGGTCTCCAACAGCTGGACAGACATTGAAGAAGCTTTCTGAACCTGTTTATTCATCTCTAGAATTCAATGACCACGCAAGCTGTTAAACTGCCACACACATATGTAGGTAGCTACAACTGCACGGATGTATTATAGTTGATTTATTTTTCTCTTTATATTAAAATAAGCACATCCATCTCTAGCAGAGCTGCAGGAACATACTGTTTTGCAGCCATTCTGTCTGTACTCCAGATTGAGAATTGTTACTGCTGTGCTGAACATAGTTGATAGTATTTGGAGTTGCTACAGTGTTAAATGTTTCTCCTCTGATCAGAAACTGCTGATTTAAATGAAAATCTTTGGCTATTTTCCCTCCTGTGTACTTCTCAGTCATTTCATATTCATCATAGATAAAAAGGTAGAAATGATACCAGATGAAAAATGTATTGTGTCTAAATGAGCTTTCCATGATTTGATTTCAAGGTCACAGCATACAGATAGCACATGGTTCCAGTTACTGCAAAGGACAGATCATGTTGTAGACCTTTAGTAATTTGAGTTATTAGTACACATGTACACACATTCACCTCACAGCACTTGCACTTTGGAATGACTGAGCTGATTTTTTTGTCCCTGGACAATGTCCAGGCCAAAAATTTAGAATTCCAGCTTTGATGTGTGGGGCAATTTGCTTTAGCAGTGCTGACAAATGAGTGTGAGGCATAGCTAGGTGAGGCAAGCCAGAATCAATGGGATTCAATGGGCATTTGGCACTTGTAAAAGATGTTGAGAATTTAATTCTCAAATGTATCAGTATTAATAATTCTAATTTAATGCATTTCCTTGTCAATTACAATGAGTCAATTGTTAATTAAGTGTTGTTGAAAAAGACGAATTACCATTTTACATGCTAAAAAGAATGTAATTGATATGTCTAAATCTAGATGTCAAATGTAGAACTATAAGATTCTAATCCTCCTAAGCAGCGTTGTTACCCAATACAGTGTTATACTGAATTAATTTCACTGCCCAAAAAGAAGCAATATTGGAAAACCAGATTATAACATTTAACCCTTTAACAGGTATTGACATAAATTTTATATTCAAAGTACATCGAACTAGTTTGCAGAATGAGTAATTTCCCTTTGGTGTGGTAACAATGAGTTCAAGAAACAGCAGGTCCCTATTGGCAAGATCACACATCCATTAATTTTTTTCTCCCCTTCGCTTTGTAGATATTCATGTTTGAAACCTGTATAAATGCACAATTTACAACTATGCCAACCAGTAGTAGCTACCATCTCTTTTTAACTGACAATGATGAGATTTCTGTCATGCTTTGCATCTCCTACAGTGCCAGTGATGGGATTTTTTTTTCCTGGAAATCTTATTACTGACTACGCTGTCGTGGTCTCAGATGGAACTTTCAATCAAAAAGGCAATCAGAAGGTTATCCATTTGTGAGTTTTCCTACAAAAGAGCTTTGCAAAACTCTACAGTATATATTACAACTCATAGTCAGAGCTACTTGCCCTAAATGCTTATGTGACTATAGACAATAATGTGATCCATATCTCACAGCTCCTTCCTTTGCTCCCAGGAGTGGGATGTAGACCAGAAATTGGCTCAGCCTGTTTTAAATTGGACTTTTCCATTTACACTGCCATTGGATTTGGCACAGCAATTCAGAACTTCAGGGCGCTTTATGCAAGTGATTATTAAGAATGTGGTTTTATTACAGCCTGTTACATAAATATGTTTGATTTCATTTAAATCTTGATGACTGCTTCTTTTCTATCTTTAGATGACTTAAGTGTTTATAGTAAAATTGCTAGATAAAGTTATTCAGAGGCATTTTCTTTTAACACAGAGTAAATTAAATGTATTGGATACTTCCTTAATTTCAATAAAATCTTTGCAATAATTATATAAGTTGTGTTAGCATAGTACTTACCAGAAAACTGTAGTCATTAGAACAAGCCATTTCACAGCTAACATGAAGTAAATGTTTCAGTTTTGAAATAAAGCAAAATTGGGGGTCATTTATTACGATGTTTTTGTTTTCAGAAGAAATATTACTGAGGAGCTTCAAGAGAGGGGATTGTTTTCACTAGCAATACTTCAGCAAAAATGCTTGAGTTTCTTTTTCAGCATGGCACAGTGAATTAGACACACATAACTCCTGTGGTCACAGGCTGCTGCATATCTAATTCTGCAAACACTGTCAAAATTGCTTCAAATATTATCCTTTCTTATTTTGAGTGTATTCAAATAATAAATAAATTATGTTGAAGGAACTACATCCCTCAACAAACTATTAAGTTATTCAGTCAGATTCCTTTCAGCAGTGTACAGATAAAACTGAAAGAAAAGCAATAACACAAAAAATATTTATAAAAATATATTTCACAAAGTAGGAAACAATACAGGAGTTTCTCTGAATACAATACATGGAGTAAATAAACAAACAATAATATAGCTTCAAAACAAAGTAGAAAATTAAAATGATTTGCATGTAATACGTAGTTTTATTATACAATTGCTACTTCTAAATGGCAAGTTTGCATTACAAATTGAGTATGCTTGCAGCTTCTAGTGTTGTTCTTTCTCTGTGTGCAAGAGCCCTGGTGCATCACTATGAATATTATAGAAAAGAAATGCTAATAACATAAGCAGTAAAATTATGTACACACTGGTTCCTGCTCTAATACAGTGGAGAACTATAAGCATGTTTTTTAACTGTACTGTGTTATGTGTGGATTTCTAAAAGTCTATAGTTTAAATATTCACATGAACCAGTTTACTTCCAGCTGTTTGTGCTTGTATTAAAAACACCAGGTACTAGATTTATGAGGAAGATATAAAACTGTCAAAAGTTTTCTCTGGGAAAGTTTTATTCTTGCCAGCATTCTCTTAAAATTTAGCTACTGTAAATGGATAGCTTACTGCTTTAACCTGCAACAATTTTTCATTTTCCTTTTCAAAATGTACATGTATTAAACATTCATTATATATAGAAAAAAAATTAATGGATATAATTTAATTTTCGTCATAATCTTACGCTATAGAGTATCAGTCTTAATAAATAAAAGCAGTAATGGACATCAATAAAATATTTATTTCAAAGATTAAACAAATAAATTCAATCTTTAGCAATAAAATCAACAATTCTTTCATATACGTAAGTCCATACCCCTTCACAGTTTTTTCTTTCCTTTCAGAAGACGAAGCACAGAATTGATTCTTCTTCTAGAAAAAGATACTTTTGTAAAGCAAGTTTTTGTAGCCCTGACTCTGAATCTCTGCACAATAGTAGGATTTATTACCCATCACTGGAATGGATTAAGAACATGTGAATATTTTAAGGCTTGACACAATTTTAAAAGATGATATTCAGTCTGTGGTTACGTGGCCAACAATTACTGTATGTACAATGTATGGTCACTACACAGCAGAAGCCAGTAGGAATTTACAATGCTAATTCTATTCAGCATTGCTAAGAAGACCAAGATATTGCTTTTAACATTTCTGTGGCGGGATCTTTGTTGGCAATGCAGAAACAAACCATTAGCTTTACGCATACTAGCAGGACCTACTGTTCAACAGCAAAATCCCTGCAAGTCCATTTTCTAAGAAAGCACCAATTTCTTTTTGTTCTTTTCAATTCACTGAAGATAATCAAAGATCCAAATCTCCATCTTCAGAGTGGTCAAGTGAATATCAAATATCCAGAGACTTCTAGACACTCCACATACTTTACTTCACACTCCACAAGACTTAACCTCCTAACACATACTTTTTTTTTTTTTTTTTTTTTTGGTTCAACATTACAATGTAGTTGTTTTTATAGATGACTGGCGCTAAACTTGCCTCTAAAACAAAAATCCACATTAGTTTTAACTAACAGCAGTGGCCCTAGAATATTACATGACCATGAAGTCAACAGTGAAAAAGTTTGTAATCCGCTGTCAAGTTTCTTTGTCGCTTTCTCCTACGGAGTAAAGGTCTCCAAGTCTTTTAAAGCGAGGACCCCATTCACTGAGGTAGTCAAAATTCTGATCTGAGTCTGATGTAGAGGACTCCAATGAGCTAAGGGAACCAGCTGCTGACCCTCTTCCTTCATAGCCATAAATCTGGATAGAGTCATATGGAGGAGCTGTGGGATCGTTATCGGCTTCATGGAGCCTTACATTAATAAATTCATCAACATCAACACCATTAGGAACAGGTGCAAGACCCTGCCTGGGCATAAACTGAAGATCAGGTTTAATATCCTTACGAGGCAAAAATCCATTAATTCCATCTGGATTTTGCAGAGTTGCAATGTCAAAAGCTTCTGTATCTTCTTCTCCACCTCCTTCATCATCGTAGCGTATTATATTTTCCCTCACATCTTCATCATCTTTGATGATTAGAGGTTCATTCTTGTGTCTTCTTAGTGTTACAAACAGCACAACAATGACTGCAAAGAAAGCATCACAGGCCAATTAGGTAAAAAAATTCCAATCAAAGCACCACGTTAAGCATAATTGTGGACTGGGATAAGTTGCTTTTAGTTAAAATGAGAGTGGTACCAGTACTGAAAAGTTGAAATATCTGTAACTTCCACTCCATACAGTTAATGAGGATTTTTTCTGAAGCTCTGGTTAGTTCCCTATATTGCAATTATCAGCTCCTATTTGCAACTGAATCTTAATTTTATATAACCAATAAGATTTTGCATACTTTCATTTTTGAGTCTCAAATTCAGAGGAAAAATTACAAACATAGGTGAAGTCAATGTACCATCATTCACTGAATGTTAGTCTATAATGATCTAGATTATAGATGGAGTTTTACAAAATCAGAGTTCTGGGGTTTTTTTACATGTTGCAAAAGACACTATACAATAGAGGTAAGGGAGAAAGAAAGAGCTTAAATATATTGGTTTCAGAATCATGGAGAGATGTGTAAAAAGCTCTAACTTGCTTACACGTGTTTTTTAGAACTAATGCTTAAATCTGATTTACTCATGAAAATCCCTTACAAAGTGAGCTGCAAAGAGCAGAAATAGGCCTCTCTCTTGCTCTTCTCTCCCTTTCTTGATGCTGTATACAATTTTTAAACGTTTTATTAAAATATAAAGTGCTTCTTATCTTTTAAACTATAATGTCTCTTATGCCTGTAACATCTAGAATAAACTTGTATAAGTTGTAGAACATGCAACCGATCTATTTTGCATCATGTGGAACTTGCTGCGATACTTCCTACTTAGCACAGCTGATTTGATTTTAGGTTTCACATTCCATACCTTGCATGTGAGACTACTTCAGGCTGGGCATTTGCTTTACATTATCCAATTCTTAGTGCAGCTGGGATACGGTCCTGACAGGTCTCTCAGTACTGCTGCACATTGTGCTCAGTAAGACTGTATATTCTTATGTGTGACTTCTCCACTTACTTACAGCCACCGAGGAATCAGGACAGTTTTTACCAGCAGGCTGTGAAATGAATACATACCTAGCAGCAAAATGATGCAGGCTAATATTGCAATCAGGGCTCCCATGCTGAGTCCGATGGGCAGGACGTATGCTTCAACGTTACAGGACTGGACAATCCCATCACTGCTGCAGCCACAGACCCGAATGGTGAGAGTGCTGGTGCTGCTCATGGGAGGATTCCCACTGTCACTAATGATGATTGGCAGTAGATAAACTTCTTGCTTCTGCCGGCTGAACCCACTGTGCTTTGCCAATATGCTGAGAGTATTATCTGGAAAAGGGAAAATTTCCATAGTTTCACCACACAGAGTAACTGGTAAAGCCCCAGCTTTTTCCTATTGTATTCAGAAAACCTCTGTGTGAGTGCAGAAGCACCTTAATACACTCGTTATAGCAGCAGCACGTGACACAGAAATCCTTCCCACTTCTGCCTGGCTGCCCAGAGCCCAACATACACGTTTTCTTGCACCACGTGCTATGCTCTTACTGACAACCACTCACTTTCATCTCTGCATACATGCCTGAAGACATATTTCCAGCATGAATCATCACTGGTTAGCAAGTCACACAGTCATAAAAATTCAACCAGTACAACAGTGAAATGAAATGTTAAAGTAACCCAAACTTAATAAAGTACATTTATCAATTAAAACAAATGTTCTGTGCATTAGAAGCAGAAATTACACAATATTTTGCCCTGCTAGAAAGGATACCTCTTTTTTTATTAAAAGACAACGGAAAAGCTGAATATATTAAAAAATGCAGGCCTAGCTTTTGGTGCTCTGAACATTTAGTAGACCTAAATGATGAAAAGAGAACAAACCAAAACAGAATTTATCTCCTATGAAGGCAGACAGAAGTAATTCTAGAATGTTCTTACCTCTGTACACATATACAGATAATTAATTTGAGAAATATAAAGGCATGCTGACTGCACAGCACCTGACCTTGACATAAAGTTACTTCTTATCAGCTCTCATAATACATGTGCTGCTACCCACTTGGCTGGTGACAGTGGTCAGAAAAATACAGGCAGTACAAAAGCAAAGATGGGGAAATGAGGGATTAGCAAAAACTAAATTAAAATTCTTTGCTCTTTGTAATGTTTCAACATGATTTCAGAAAGGTGCCACACTGAACTTCTCACAGGATGCCAACAGAGGCTCCTTTATCCTTAAACATAACAATGACTAAGGCTGTGCCAGTATTAGGACTCATGCCATTTCCTGGCAAATACAGACATTTGCCTTTCCTATGTATATAAAGCTGAACACTTAACTCATGAATTATACATGCATTTTTGTCCTCTTTTGCATGCACAGTTAAACCTCTCATAGTCAGTTCACCATCACTGTAACTCTGAATACTTACACATATCATGTGGTGCGTGTGATACTTTAAATAGTATTAATTGTAATTAATCTTTGTAACCCGTTAAGAAATTAGTTCATTTTACTTAATCATATAGATTCTCTTGTGCAGCAGTGAGAATTACAGATTCTAGCCATTTAGCAACATACTATCAAACTTCAATGATCTTCTATGTGCCAGAATGCTCATGTATAAACCCTGATTAGTCTGATTAGCATTTCAAATATTCAAAACACTTTTATTTATTTACTAACTTAAATATTCACTTAGTGTTTGACTGCTTTATTCTGTGAAAAAACCCAAACAACTAACTCAGTATTATGAGTTATATATACTGAGTGCACGTTGACTTGTACTAGTTTGACTTCTGCATTCTTTCATCAAAAATAACACCAGAAATTAATAAAAAGATTCTGACAGGCGTATAGAGTAGGAATGAGTGTGTCCTACTGAGAAATCCAATGACAATTTAAAAATAAAGCTGCACATCGCATTTGGGAAAAGGAGATTGTAGCTCCTTTTGTTAACCTCCCTTCCCCTGTGCTACCAAAGCTAATTTTCCTGAAGTATCATGAATAAAAGTAAGCCTCCTGGTATTTGGTGCTGTAAAATGGGCACGTGCAATCACTAAATGCCATTCTATGGAAGGAAAGAAATTACTGAGAGTTCTGTGGCAGGCATAAGGAAGAGAAGACTTGAAAGACAGGCAGCGTTCATATGACAGATGCAACAAAGACCTGGTTCCTGACTTTAAACCAAAAAAAGGTACCTGAACTATATGACAACGTGTGTATGCATATACATAGAGAGCTGTAAGAAAGATTTGTATTGACTTTGATCTTGGTACTGGTGAGGTACTCACTTGAAAACATGCAATAGTTTAGAAATGTTTAATTTGTACTGTGATCACCAGGAACATTTCTGACAGCCCATGATATCTGTGTAGCATATATCACTGCCCCAGTATAAAAGACACGTGTTTGCTTGAAATAGCTGGCAGCCTACAATGTACAAAAAGCAGAAGAAGCAGAAGAGGAGGATGAAGGGGAAAACATTCATAAAGCCAATACTGTAAAGACATTTTTCACACACACACACACACACACACACACACACAAAAAAAAAAAAAAAAAAAAAAAGAAAAAAAAGCAGTCTTTTATTCTTGAAGTCTTTCTTGGTGAGGAGGCATTTTAATAAAGCATAAAGGTAGCTACAGAATATAATGATCACAGAATGAAACATTACTAAACTTTAAAATGTCTTGAACCTATATCAGGATACCAATCAGTATATAAGTCATAAGGTTAATTCATTACTGCCATAAAACAAAAGATGAAGAAAGATTCTTCGATATTTAAGCTCACGGAGTAATTATCTTATACAAGAGGAAAAGAGGAAGGCTTATTTTCCCTTTTAGTGACTAAGAAACTGGAATTCAAGCAGTGTCCATCTCAAGTTGGACCAGATGATCCTTGAGGTCTCTTTCAGACTTGTATTCTATGATTCCGTGATTCTATTATTTTAATTAGCAGACGTTTAGAATTAAACAGAAACTGCTCTCTTCCTTCTTGGTTGAATGTGTCAGAGATTTAAACACACACATGTGAAAATTAACCCACTTCCAGCGTGAGACTTGCTCTCTAGGTGAAGGGCAAGGAGCTGTTATGTTAGGAGCAGTTATGTTAATTAGTAATTGTTACGTTAAGTAACACTGTAGTTAAGTTTTCCTGCATATGATTGTGTAAAGCTTTAGCAGAGTCACTACCGCACCTATTCTGCTGTGTAGAAGGCTCATTTTTTACCTGTCAGCACTCTTTTCCTCCTCTCCACTCCCTCATTTTCAAACACTGAAAAATAACTTTGTCCATTTGGCTTTCTCCTGCAAAATGAAAAATATCGCAGTGTATGTTTCATCCATAATCCATTTGCTTACAAATGAGAAAAAGCCTTTCAAATGAGAAAAAAACTATGTGAGGCTCAATTTCTAGCTCTTTCTGTCCTCGAGACAGAACCACTAAGATGTGTCACATCTGTAGTCCTTTATTCAGAACTCCAGAGATTTTTACAGTTATACTACACAGTGTCTTCTTGTGCCCTAGAAATGTTCTGACACAGCCTGTTCCTTCATACAAGCCTGCACAGTCCTTCTCTGCCCAAACCAGAGCTTCCAGCATCCCTGCCCTTTACAGATATGCAAAAGAGGTAAAGGCACTTGTTTTAGGAAGAAATAGAAAGAAAGCAGCTGCTCCTGTTGGTGACAGCTTCAGATCCCTTCCATCTTTTGTACACACTCACTGCTACTCTGCCAGGTTCAAAGAAATTCTAATAAGTCAGAATCAGAGAGTAAAACAATCTAAAAAAGGAAGAGTACTATAAAGAGACAAATAGAAGAGGACAGAAAAAACGAGAAAAGGGGAGAGATGGAAAAAGTAAAACGCCCTTTTCTGCCAAGGACTGAAGCTATGCTGAGTATAAGAAACTGCCTGGTACCAGTAGTAGTTATCAATTCAAGTTAAAAAAAAAAAAATCAAACAAAACATAAGATATTTGGAACACTAGTTGAACTATTTCTGTGTAAATTAAGGTGTAAGGGTTGAATAGTTAGTACTAGGTAAGAAAAGATGAAAGACAAGGAGAGAATAATTTTTTTTTTTTATGCTGCTTTAGATTTAAATTCAGTTTGTTGTGCCTGTGAAAAAAACAGCAATCAGAAGTAGTCACTAGAAAAAGGAAAATGGCAAGCACTCTGTTTTGCCTTGGGACTTTTGCTCATCATCAAATTCCTTCCTCTTCTTTGCTATGTCATAAAATAGATACACCTTGGAGTTGCTGGAGACATGACTCTTGAATGAAGAACAATGACTCTCTAATTGACATTTTAGTTGATTCCTAGAAATTGAACATAAATCCTAGCAGTTGTTTAGCAATAAACTCAATTTATCTGATTTGCTTTCTCCACTCATGGACATTGTTCTTACCCATCACTGATAGAACAGCAGGAATCTCCTCCAGGAACAACCTCCAGCACTGCTGCAGGAATTAACTTGGCAGCAGGTGCTCAGCTGGAGAGGGGACAATCACTTTGCACTCATCTTTCCCATTAACCTGCTGATCCTTCATTATAGTGCTGTTCAGGTTATTTATTTATTCATGTTACTTTTACCAAAACAAGGAAAACTACATGAGGTAAAAAAGACCCCTTCTCTGTTAGTAAAATTCTAAGGTTACCTGCCAGAGGCCAAGAGAGACACCAAGTCAGTGGGGTAAATTATTCATGAGGCCCTTTGACACTGTTAAGCAAAATAAATGCCCCGAATACTACACCCTCTCATGTGGGGAAGGGATTGTAGAATTCATAGAAGTGCCAGTGTCCTGTTAACTGCCTTTTCACTGCTGATGTACCAGCTACTAGGCATGGCCCAGGGGCTGTGTTCTGTCCTGCAGGCTTGAGGAAAAGTGTAAAGTAAGTGATCTTAATAATTGTCTTAACTCATAAAAAAAAATAAAATTTTCATCAGTGCTAGGTCACACAGCTCCAGGAGTACATAACTACAGTTCAGATCTGGGGCTTATTTTTACCTTGTTATAAACAAAAAACCAAATCAATCATTTAAATTACTGGATGACACTCAGCTTCTGAAGTTTAGAAGCAGATCTGCAAAACAACCATGAAAGAGACTGTTACAGGAATATCTCCCTCACAGCTGGAACAAGGAATGAGGATGCAGAAGGCCTTTGCAAGATGTTCAGTGTGATTTCTAGATAAAAGTAGTTTGAGTAACCCCAACTGAGGACATGCTTACCACAGGGCCAAGTGCTTCCTGCAGATTCCCAACTGTTCTCAAGCCCCCCTGATCTCTTTTGAGGTTCTTGAATGAAGGATTTTGAGAAAAAGTGCATGTAATGATTATAATACAAAGCGACTTTGTATTTGCTGGACATGAGTGACTTGAATGGGCATTGACATCAATCTGGCAGTGAAATTAGCAGGCAGCAGTCAACTTCATCTTCCACTTTGTACAAAAATGCACGTTGCAATTTCAGTCAGCCAATAACATGACACAGCAAAAGTAAAAAACAAAAGCAGTTTATGTTCAAGTGTCATTTTTCTCTGCACACATTAATGCAATTCTTTACTTTTCTCCTGGTGTCTTTAATATTTTAAGATCAGTGGACTCCCCTGCTGTGTGACCTTACACCTACATAGCTCTTTTTCTGTCTTCACTTTCTATCGCTTTTATAATCTTCTCAAAAAGATCAAATCATTAATGGTATTAATTTCATAGTACAACTCCCTGGTAGAAATTGTTATCTATGCTGGGTATGTTACTTATACGAAGAAAGAATTTTAGATGGAAACTTTACAGTTAGAAACATAGAATGACAGAAATATGTATTTCTTCATGTTTATTAGGGCTATCTTTTTTGTACATTTTTTTAGTCTAAAACAGATTCTCTGTAATAGGAGTCCTTTAGCAGAAGTAGAAGAACAGCAAGAATATCCTTACTCTGACAATCCCTGATTCTTATGATAATAAAAAGACAAGGATAGCTCATTCATTTCCTTTCCCAGTTCATAAATGGCAGCTACTCTCACATAAAAACTTGAAATAACTGAGTAATTAAGTTGTTACCATAAAGTTTTCAGTGGAAATTGATGAAGTACAGGAAGAAAGAAATAGAATATGCAACATTCTGAGAATGTTAACTATATAATATTTAGCAGTCACCTGCAAATGCACCAGAAGAGAACATTTAAGAGAATACCAAGTATTTCAGCTCTTTGCATAACTATTAAATCATGCATGCATTGCCTCTAATACTTACTATTCAGTACTGTAGACCTTGCAGTGTTAAACACAGATTTTCAAAAGATCTGTATAAATACTGATATTTTTGTTTTTCTTCAAAATTCAAACATAACGACACAGAAATAGTGGAATATAGATTCCTATTTTAGAGACTGAGAACTAATAAAATACTCAGAAGACAGAGAAGTCTGAAAAAGTCTCTGTATATACTCCACGAGCTGTAAGCCCTACCTTAATCATTATTCTTTTGCATATTTTATGAATTTTATCAAGGTACACACCTTTCTGTGAAAAGATTTCCAAATAACACTTACTTAGGTTGTAGTATCAAGTGCAGAAAAAAGACCAATGACTGTAGCCCCAACAATTTTCTAATCACATTTGGTATCTGTCAACTCAACTATTTTGAAATTATTTTGTTTCTATTCCTGTAGTCACAAAAGCAGTGGGAAGGAATATTCATGACCTGCTTTCTGATCTTGCACAAAATGCAGAAGCTGCAACTCAGAGAATAAAGTCAATATTCACCTGGTAGAACATTATTCACAGATGGGCCCGAAGATGAAGAACCAATTTCTATATTTCAGACTACACTGAAGTACAAGTTGGAAGCATCAATTTCTTGCTTCCAAAGAAATGCCATTAAAATGCTTTGAGAGATACACCAGTGTCCATGTAAGGCAGTTGTATTTGTTTCTGCCTTAGGCTGTAACATTTTCTAGAGGAATACCTGATTAAAAGGGAACAGTTTTGAGTTTACATGCTATAAACTTGCCAGTTGTTACTAGATGAAAAATAATCTATTCATAGAATCATAGAAAGGCTCGGGCTGGAAGGTTCCTTAAAGATCATCTCATTGCAGTCCCCTGCATAGGAAGGGACACCTCCCACTGGACCAGATTGCTCCAGCCTGGCCTTCAACACCCCCAGGGAGGACACAGCCACAACTTCCCTGGGTGACCTGGGCCAGTGTCTCACCTCACATAGTGAAGAATTTCTTCTTAAAGTTTAACTTGAATCTACCCCCTTCTGGTTTAAAGCTGTCACCCCTCACCCCATCACTACAAGTCCCTGCCCAGCTTTCCTGTAGGTCCCTTCAGGAACTGGAAGGCTGCCTGAAGTCTCCCTGGAGTCTTCTCCAGGCTAAACAGTGCCAACTCTCTCATCCTGTCTTCACAGGACAGGTGCCCCAGCCCTCTGATCATCTTTTAGGTATAGCAATTTTTTTTTTTTCATGATTAAACTTAGTATTTTCAACATGGGTGTATTTATGCACACTGAATACATTTCTCTGAGATCTAATATATATGTATATATATACATGATGGTGTCATGTGTAATAGTTTACACATATACTAGGAAAATCTTCCTTGTTGAGTGTCCCAAACAAAATCCTGTTGAATAGCAGTTTACAAGGAAGATCACTCTTTGCCTAATCTGCATGGCAAAGGCATAAATGTTCTATTGAAGTAGAAGGCTTATAAAATATTCTGAAAATAAAAAGATGCCATTTTTGTAGTATATTTTGTCTGATTTATGATAGCCAAACCATATGGGCACTGAAGCATTCACAGGTATTTCAAACTGACCTGCTTTTCATGAATGTCAAAAATCTGTGATGTCTTCAGAAAAGCAGATTGATGACAGTTATCAAATTTGATGGCAGACAGCAGGTTCCAAATAAAAAAGTTTTGTGCTATAAAAATTCAGCTGACTGATCAAACTGTCTTTCCTGCACCACAGTAAGTCATATTCCATACTGACATATATAATGGCAATTCACTAAACATTCTAAACAATGAATTTTTATTTTTCTAGAGACCTGAACTTTCCAGAATCCTTTAAAGCACCAACAAGAACACAGAAAAAAAAGGGTTTCATGGGAGAAAATACATTGACATGGAGAAGTGGAAAATGTCACATATTTTGTATCTTGATTAATTTTTCTTTACCAGTTGGCCTAAGTAATAATAACACGCCAAAACAGAGCTGACACAACAATTGAATTCAAACAATGAATAAAAACCTAAACACATTTCCAGGTCATATATTCCTTTGCAGAAATAAAAAATGCTGCTGGGAATTTTGAATCACAAGCAAAGTAATATTTAATCATGTATAATAAATACATCACTCTCATAGGTTATCATTTCTTGGAGAGGAGAATAATCATGTTAATACCACTCTGATGCAGAACATGCAGTAAATAAATTCTTGACAGAATATAAAACCACAGACAAATAACCAGCAAACTGATGGAATAAGCATTTCCTCCTACCTTTTTCCTTTGAAAAGTGTGAACTTTAGATAATAGTCTGTATAATTTCTAGTTCTATTCCTTTGGAAAAGTCTGAACTTTAGATAATTGTCTCTTAAGTATTCTAAAACTTTCCTTTGACCTTTAGTCCAGCAGAGCTATAATCAAACACACCTATATGGTCACTTGCAGTCTAGCATCAACTCTAACATTTTGTACCTTGGTTTTTAACCCATTGAAGAAAAGAAAGATAATCTCTGCCAAGGAAATACTAATGTAGAAGCACACATTGAGTCTGAAACAATACTAGTTTTATTACAAGTGAGACAGAGAAATAATTAGGACCTGGTATCTTTCTCTGTCTTTCATACACAGATACTTATGGCAGGTCCAGCCAGGAAACTTTGGGCTTTGGGTCTGTTTAAGATACAGAGTTACCACAGCTGTCTGGGCTGATTTTAATCTTACCCTCTCTGACGTTACGCTCATTTATCTCTTCTGAATCCCCCAGTGCCAGTTATGATTGACACTCCCATAAGCTGAAGCAAATTCAGTGAAGATGTAAGATATGCTAAAACAGCACTGCCTTTTGCCTCTCATTTTTCTCCTCTATATTCAACAAGCCAGCCACAAACTTGTTTACTAATAATCACATTGCTTTGACATGCTTTACTTTATTCGGATCACATCACTACATGGCGTGTGCATTGAATGTTACATCTGTAAAGTGTAAGAATTAATGCAGGTTGCCAAGCTCCAGTTTAGAAAGAGAGATGAAATGGCTGTCAAATGTGCTTAGCATTAAAAATACATTATTAAAACACCAATTTGCATAGAGTGATGGATCATTTTTGAAATCTACACATTCTAGTTAGTTCTATTATCTTGTTATTTTAACCGAAAACTTTCAGAATGTAATACTGTGTGTTATAATGCTTTGATTAAAAATGGCTATATTTTGCATTTGAACTAAGAACTTTCCACTATCGTGTTATCAAATTCCAACAAAATACGGAAAAAACAAATAAAAAAGCCAAAATATCCCAAGTTTTTGCCGTCTCTATCTCTTTTTAGGGATTACGGATTCTTATTCTTTCTATGACTGTGTACTTACAAGCGCAGTTTAAGAGGTGAAACCAATGAAAGATATTTATGAAAGGGACCTAAGCCCCTCAGGTCACTGTGAGACACAGTTTTACACATGACATTGATTCAAAGTTCTTGCATGTGCAAAGCTAAATCTCCAGCAGATTCAAGGAAGTGCATAGGACTTGTGGCAACTGATGGAAAGTTCCAAAAATTTCATCCCATGTTCTTTACCTTCCTTACTCTGTTCTAGGGTATAGAAAAGTTCAAAGCCTTTGCAACTATGAAGACAATCACAGATGTGTGACTTGAACCTTTCTTTCTAGAATGTAAACTAGGAATGCCATGGTAAGAATAAGAAAACTTCAGAAGGAACATTTTGATTTTTAAATGTGATGTGCTTTTGGCATTGAACTGAGCTTCACACTAAGAAACTGAACATCCACTGCTCTGTTCCATGATGATTGTCTTCTCCAGCTCTATGTGGAACATATACATGCACACAGTAAGAATTAAAAAAAAACCAAACCATTACCAATAGATCATATAAGTCTTTTAAAACTGAATCTGAAATCAGATGTATCATCCATATAGAAGTTTTGTTATAACAATTAGAGCACCATTGTACTTTAATTATACTATTATGTGTTTTTATAATGTTCATTTTAAAATACAGTGGTATATCAGACAATAAAAAACCAACCAGCATTTATTGGAATGTTCCCTTTTTATACTGGTGTAAGAATGATCATGTCAGCAGCTCCATTACAAAATGCCAGTTCTCAGGGGTTTATAACCTTGCCATAGCCACTTCCAGCGAGAAGAAATTTAGAATGTATACTCTCTGCCAAAGAGCATACAAAGTTAAATATGACAGCATGGCTGAGGCATTTTCAGTCAGAAAATAAATTTAAAAAAATTTAGACTTCACATTTTCCTGTGCCGGTACCACTTAAGAAAAAATTGTGACTTTGATTTTAAAAAATGCCAGATCCTGCAGTTCTTATATATGCAGAACTCCCTTCAACTTCACTAATAATAATTTGTGTGAGAGAACTGAAAGGGTTGCCATTGTACATTTTTGTAAATGTCATCAAGAGTTATATTAACTTTTTGCAATTTGAAAGAATGAAATGCTATGGTGTAAGATTGCCCCTGGGCACACAGGCAGCGTGGTAATGACTTTTTGAAGACATTCTCATATGCAGATTACATATAACAATAACAATTTGTATCATCAGGCCATTAATGGCAGTAATTTATACCTCTGTCTTACACCCAAAATATACACATTATGTCCTATTATGACCACCTCAGCGAGTATATGTGTCCTATGGTGAAGACTAATGGTCACTTGAAATGCAGGGAACAGCAAAATGCATCTGGAAAAAGAATTTCAGTAAGTGAAAAAACCAATTACCTTTCTATAAAGTGGAATAGATTGTATAAAGTTTCCAAATTATATATTCCATATACTCTTGGGAACATTACTGCACACTATGTAAATATTTTGTACACAAAACCTAGCATAGCCAGAAGTTCCAAACTAGCATACACCCTCAGGTTACTGAGAATCAAAGTAGGTCTAAAGGAAGACATATGCATATACAGGTACATTTCAAGATGGGCATGTACTGCAAGACCCCAACTTTGCTATATATGTTGTGAACACAACACATTAATGGAAATAAAAAGGAGCCAAGGAAAGATGTCAGCATTTGAATTCTGCCTCACCACCGTAGAGATTCTATAAAGTCAATTCTTGTACCTGTAATTATCTGCAAACTATAGCATCAGTTCATAAATGTTCTAGAATTTTCATAGAATCACTGAATGGATGGGGTTGGAAGGGACATCAGGAGGTCACCTGGCCTAACATTTGCTCAAGCACAGCCACCTAGAGCCCAGGACTATGTCCAGGCAGATTTTGTCTATCTCCAAAGATGAAGATTCTGCAAATATTAAAATATTTGTTTGTTATAATTGGAATATATGTGCAACAAAAAAGACAATATCTTATTGATTAATTCTCTTCATATTAACCTGCAAAGTTAAAATTTCATTCTAGAAAAAGCTATTCATTATAAAAAGTTTTGAACTAAGTGGTTCTGGTAGCCAGACTGCATCAGAAGTCTATGAAGTTTTTAGCAAATACATCTTTTTGTCTTGCATGTCAGCTGAAGACAAGCACAAAATAAGAGAAAGTTGATTTGTTACAAAAGATCATTTTTCTGATTTAAAAATACAGCATAGTAGTACAAAGACAGAAGTTGTAATGCTGTGAGATAGATAAAGATGTTATAGAAGGAGATTCATGGTCTAGAACTGAGTCTAAAGTACATTTCTCTGTATTTGGTATTCCAGCTTGTATCAAAGATCCAACACTGCTTTAGCCACAGTTGTCATTAGACTGTGGCTAATTAGGCTTCCTCATTTCCTTCCCTGAGCCATGGAATAAATTGATATTTTGTAAAGGGGAGTGTCAGAAGAAGCAAAAAGACACCGTAATGCACTCTTCAAAATCTTATTCTTAACCAGCCCATAGGGAGCTGCTAATATCTGCCATTAATGTCATACATGATCCATGTGTTAAAAGAATGTCTGCAGTGTGTGCGTGGCACAGTGACAGGCACAGTGATTAAATGACTTGTCCAAAATCATACAGGAAACTCATAATCAAAGTATAAAAACTATTCTGAACTCCAGAACTGTTCCTGAACCAAAAAACCATCGCTCCTGTAGAGTGCTCTTAGATCTCAATGGTTTAATTCTTACTGGGGCAAACACTGTACAGTTTACAGAAAGTTTATATATGATGGATGAAAATGTTTTTGAAAGTGACATGAAAGAGTTAAGCAAGGTTAGGGACTGACAGGTTCAAAAAGGCTACATCAAACATTTTGATCATATTTCTTCTTATTTCCTATACCCTAGCTTTTAGCTTTTATTTCAGGTAAGACTGAATGGAAGTTACTTACAAAACACAAACAGAATTAAAAAATTCCATGTGTTTTTATGAAAACAATTTGAAACTGTTAAGTAATTTATTACATAAAAGAAATTATATAGAAGAAAAAAGTCAGCGTTCACGTTTGAGACAGTCCAGCATTCTATAGAATAGAGCTAAGTACTTTCATCACCATTCAGTGATTATTACTGATGCTCATTTTAGAGTTTATGACTGTAATATCTAACCCCATTTCAAACTCCACAAATCAGTCTTAATTTCTGACTTCCATTATAGAATCAGATGTATTAAAAAAACCCCAAGCATACAAACAAACAAAAAGCCCCACCCCAGAATGTACATAGCCTATAGCAAAAGTGAAGTTTACTTACTTGAGCCCACAATTAGTTTAGGAGAAGCTGGGGTGACCTGACTTTGCTATCTTAATATGGGCAGACAGCTCAGCTGACTCACTGTAGTCTGACTACACTTCCATCCCTGCTACTTTCGAAGGACCCCAACAAGCTCTCTGTCTTCAGCACCATCAAGCAGACATCTGGTCCTTTTCTTGAAGTTCTTCTATTTATCTCTCCCTAACAAGCTGCCTTATTATCTCACTTCAAACAGGGGCCCATCTTCACTCCCTGTATAATCAGCACTGATTACCAAGTATGCACATCCTATCATTTTAGGATATGTAAACTCTCTCCCCAGACTAGACAGGTCAACTTATGTATTTAATTTATTTTCTGTATTTGGCTCAGATATCTTTGCTTTCAGTAAAATTGTTACTCTATGTCTTTTCTGGGCTCTGAATGGATTGCATTCCAGGAATATTTAATATATAAATATTAAATACTAATAACTACACAAATATCTCATTAATTACTGAATGCTCACCAAACAAAATAAGTCCTAATTAGATAGAATTAAAGACCAACAAACTGACTCTTTTAGAGTAAGGCCACCCATACAAATTACAAAATCAGAAGTTGATGGGAAAATACCCTCAGTGGTACGAAAAACCTCCAGCAATAGAATAAAAGCTTTATCACCCTTATTCTTTAAAGCATTACATGCAAAGCTCTGGTTAAAGTGATTTAAAAAATCAGATTTCCTTCAGTTTGTCATTGCTATTTTTGCTGTTGCCAGAGAGATACAGCCCATACTTGAACAGTCATCTCCTTAAGAGGAGTAAGGAGGAAATGAAAGGGTATGGAATAAATGCAACCACACCAGACAGGTTCTGGAGAACATACAGACACAGAGCTCACAGATCACCTCAAAGAATGACTGTCATTCCAACAATAATTACTTCTTTCCTATATACCACTTGTGTTATTCATTCAAACCAAGATGCAAACTGGAACATGGTCTTTGTCTTTTAAGTTCACATTCTGATGTTAGCTGTGCAATAGGTTACCAGACAAGCCTTGAGGCTAAGGGTGAAAAATTAATACCTTCTATTTTAATAGAGGAACTATGTGCAAATAGTCTCTATACTTTATATCCATTATAATGACAAAGGTAGATTTTGCTAATCAAAGGAAAACTTAATAGCTAATATGTGATGGTTCCTTCTTACACTATTTTCACTTTAGCATGCTTGGATTCCTCCTCTAGCAGAAGCATGTTGGGATTCTTTGAATCTTTACTACAACTGAAACCTTAAAATAGGACTCCTATTATTGTCTTATTAATTGATAAAAGTACAATTAGTGCACCTAATAAATTAAGTGGTTTTCCCCCTCAACAGACTGTATTTAGAACATGATAAAACAAAGAAACAATTCCACGATGAGAGGAACTAATACATGAACAAGGTGCAAAAAAAAAAAAAAAAAAAGAGGAAAAAGAGTTTACCCTACCAGAACCTTCAGGTCTAGGTCATCATTCCTACTGCCCAGTGTATTAAACATTATTTCACAACAAATCAGACATAGTGTATTGTCCATGTACATTTCCACCACAGAAATTGTTTCTTGAAGAAAACCTGGAGGAATCAGATCCATCTATGAAGTGCTACTTTGGCAGAAATGTCATAATATATTTTCTGAAGATTAAAAATCTGGATCCTGATCTCCAAATCTAGAGATTATTTAGAAACATTACAATGAAATACTTTTGAAGTCCTAGATTATAGTTATAATTAATGCTTGCAAGAACTTCTGGTTTTATATTAATGAGGGAACCTTTGAAAATTAAAGAGCTATTGGAACACAATTTCCAGAGAGATGGTATTGTAGATCTCACTGTTGTTCTGATAACTCGTTGAGAAATCTTCGAGTCATAAAGAACAATGTGCCTTTCTGTCTGTTAAACAGTTGTTTTAAGAACCCTAATTTGTTTATTTTCCCCATTATGGGACTGAAATTAAGTTACACTGAAGATTCAATTTGTTGTTACCTCTGTTATTTCCTTCCTCTACATTCCACATAATTACTAAAATAAACTTATTTTCATGTTTATTTGCTAACCAAATTATTTTCCTCCTCAGTTTTGTTTTCATAATCTTTTACCCCTGACTTAGTCCTTAAAACTCATGGCAGTGTTACTCACTTTTCTTTAGTTTTATTATGAAATTAAAGAGAGAAACTGGAATAAGAGAGATAAGTACATTAGAGTATCTGAGCAGGATGAAACTTCTACAGCAGGAAAATTCACAGCTGTCCAATCCATCTCCTCATCACGAGTAAGCGCTGTCATACATATGGTGCACAACACTGACCTCAAATCTTTTTCAATCAGATTGCATCTGGTTCTTAATTAGTTTGATTTATAAAATGAAACATAATTGGTGCCTTGGCAACATTATGTTGCTAGCAGCACAAATAATAAATTAAGAATGACTGAAGTAAAAGACTCTTTGGTCACGTACGCATCAAGGCATACTGCATATATATAATTTAACCCTGTATTTCTTCACTCATGTTTCTTGTTGTTTTGGGATGGGTCACCTTTACATAAATGTCCTGAATTCATATGACAAAAAAAAAAATAAAAACAGGCCCTCTCTGCAAGGATGTGATGCTGTGGGAATCAGTTGTATTTTCCAGCGTGCAATACAACTCTTTCATAGTTGTCTGAGAGCTTGTTTCTGTGAGGCTTGGAAAGAAGTCATCACAGAACTTAAGTAAAACAGGACTGAAAGGTTAAACAGTATTTGGAAGAGAAGTGCTTCCAGAGAAACACTTTGCCAGCTACAAAACTATAAAAAAAGTACAGACGTGCTGGGGAACACAGCACTGCTGAGGAAGAGCCAAAAGATGCCTGAAAGAGGACAATTGGCTTACCAGATGGCCCCTTCCTTGCTGGTTCATTCATCAGGTTGGCCTGTCCAGTCGAATGAAGACTTGATGGATCACATCTGGCTTAGGGCGGAGGAGAGAGGGGATCTGTCTGGAGCCCTGCATCCTGAATACAGGAGAGGAGTGAATAAGGTTTCAGATGGACAGAACAGACAGAAAGGTCAAAGTCTGGAGGAGCTTGGTAGCCGAGTTAGCCTCTGAAGGGTTGATTCTATTTTTCTGACATTCAGTTTCAGCAAGAGCAGCTATGTGCACCAAGAAGGATTCATCTCTTTAACCTACTGAAGTGGTAAAATGTGCATAACCATTGTGAGAAGGGTAAATCATCCAGAGAGGGCTAAAAAGTATGGTTGCAGAGGAACTGCACTTAGTCTTCACTTGTTCTGTGGTTCTAATTAGAAGGGAGTCCAGAAAGAGCAGTGATCTGCATGCAAGAAGGAAGATGGGAAAGACAGCAGAAGCAGGTGTCAGTGAAGGAAGTGGCACACAAAGGACTGGAGTGGAAAAATGCTGTATTAATATAAACTTCACTTTAGAAAATATCATCACATCCTTCTATGCCAGGGACGTTGTTTCAAATTGCACTCAATTGATATTCAACATCAAGGAAAAACAGAACATCAGGGAATAACAGAACAGTCAATAGTAATGACAGTAAAGGAAGAAGAGGGAAAGGAAGCAGAAGACTACCAGGTATGAAAGATATATACTGAGAATATTTGCACCGACATTCTCAGAGTAGATGGGACTAGCACTGCTGTACCATGGAAAATGCAACCTTGCTAGGACCACAAAATGGTAGAGGAGAAAGGAGCTGAATATATTACTTCAACTGCAGTGTGAAATCATACAATGGAAATGGAAATGCATTCAGTGCCAGGTAAGAGAACTTCTGAGCATTACTGGAATGTATTGAGGTCCCTTGCTAATAGTATTATTAACTTGAAATGCTACCAGTCTTTTAAATTTTAAGAATAGTCTACAGATCTATATTACTGATTTCCACCTCACGTTGCTTAGCACTTTATCACTAGCAGAAAGGACTCATCTTTTTGAGTCTTTAGATACAGCTTTTTTACTTCACAGGATAACATCATATCTTAGAATTCTGTCAGATATGTAAATAAGAAAATCGATTACTTTTCCTATGAAGAATGAGCTAACACAGTTTCTGATCCAAAGCAGTTTCAATCAGTTAAATTGTCTAAGGACTAAGAATGAAGGAACCTGACTACAACAAATAAGGAACAGCGTTTGCTTTCATTTCCTCTATTATTAAAATACATTATCTCAGGGTCTCGACACTCACCACTTAATGCACAACCACTCGCTCCATGAGAAGTATTTGCAGTAGCTGAATACCAGTTTTGCATATTAATTGAATGGAAGCTGGAATCTGTCCTTTCCTTTTGCAGGAAATCCATGTTATCCCTGCCTGCCTGCTCCAACAGCGCTAAGGCAGCGCAGTTTTCTCTCATCACCACACAGCTGGATGAGAATTCTCACACGGTTTTCAGCACAGAGACCAAGACACACCTGAGATGTCATTCTCAGAAAGGGACTTGGACCCAGCAGGATTATAACTTGTAGATCATAAGAAGGATGTGGTAATTCAGGCCTGTAAGTCACATTTTGTTTTTAATTGAAAAAGGTAAGTATGCATCCAGGATATAATTAAGTTTTCTGAAATATGTTTTAATGTCAGAAGAGTCTAAATCCACAGAACTACAATAAGTCCTGGAACTTAGCACCTTAAATATCACTTGATTTGTTTTGATAAAATTCAGACCTTTCTACTCAGCAGAATGTCTACATAATCTTCATGCTTTCTTGCTTTAATTTCTATAACTTACAATTTATAATACAAGCAAAAAGAAATTATTGAGCAAAATCTTTCGACCACACTAAAAAGGAAATATTTGAATATTTTTATAATAACAATTTCATTCTGAACTATATAATTCATTTAAAAAATCAATATTCAGAGGTTCTTCTGGTATCCACAGCTTATAAAAATGTTGAATTTAGCTATTTAAACAGCTCCTTTTTCAATGGCATGCTGAGGAAAAGACTGATAATTTATATTTATAATACATCTTTTGACATTATGGACAACTCCTGCAGAAGCATGACCTCTACCTGCGGATGGCAGATTCTGGAACAGAAGTGCCAGATTATAGGTTAGCTTGTGCTCATTGTTTTTTAAAACATTGGAATAATTCATCTTCAATTCTACTACTTTTGCACCTTGCTATGCAATTATTTCTTGAAATTTCTGGTGACAAAACTGTGCCTATTAAAAGAGATGCTGATCAATGCTGGTTCCTCAATTATGCAGCAGATTGTCTTACAATTTTAGATGCAGTCTTCTAGATATTATTCCATACCACTAATATTGATGGACATGGAAGAAAGTATTTCCTTATAGGAAATGCTTTCCTTATAGGATGCAAGGCACACCTCTGATCACATCAATTAACTTTAATTTTAAAGAAAATCAGTAACAAGGATGTGATTTGGTATGTTTTAGAGTTGTACTTGTGAAGTCTAAGTATTGATTCAGAAAAGGAATTAAGATGGCAAATAAGCATGTTAGAAATATATAACTATATGAAATGAGCTTTCATTTCAGTATTGCCATTGTGAAACACCCTGTGGAGAAAATGGCAGCTGGGCCACAAAGCTTCCCAAGGCTCTTGAAAAATTGCTTGCAACTGCAAGCATGTATGAGGATTTACTGCTCATATCCAAGGGACCATATGGATCTGCTGTTATTCTAGGTGCTCATTGTACATCCACCAAGAAATGATGAGTTTAATGATGCCCTTGCAAAGGCAATAGATACCTGAGGTCAGTGAGGGAGCGCAACAAAATGGCAGTACCAGAACTGGTACCAGTGACACCTGTTGGCTCTCTGAGGTACAGATTTGGAAAGAAAAGTCAATTTAAAACACAAGAGGAGCTTTAACTGGCAGCTGAGACAATGGCAGAGAGATTTACTGAGAAATGCCAAGAGAAACTGATTCAGAGAAAGAAACTCATTTTAACATGAGTTACTCCTGTGGGAGCAAAAGTCTCACCACCCCAGGCATGCATCTGACAGATGCTACTAAAAATATTTTCAGGAAAAAGATGTGGAAAAAACTTAAAACACAGCCACACAGAAGTGGCTTTGGTCAAATTGCTTGGGATATCTAAAGGAGAGGTTGCCTTTAATTGTTATATTCCACTGTTTCTAAATAGTATAGAAATGTTTGTTTATTAATGGTGAAAATGTGATGAGAAACAGGAAATATTTTAAAATAAGATGTGCAATAGTATATAAAGGCACGGAAGCTACCAGGTATTTCCTTTTAAGCATGAGACATTGCTTGTACTTTCAAGGCAGCACAATGAGGAAAAGTTAAATAAGTGACAGGTTAAACTTGGTAGATGGAAAAAACAGAAGAAACGGACATTTAAACATAAGGTATCATAAGTACAATATACTAAGCATGGTTCAGAATAAATATTAAGTTCATTATAGAGAACCAACAGAGCAGTTTGTTAGTGATGTATATATACTGCTTCAATTGAAAAAGAAAAAAACCCACAAACCTCTTTACTATGCAATCAATAAAATCAATCTGGTCCAAATTCAGAGCTCAAGTCACCAGATGGACAGTGAATATTTTCGGGAGAGGGGAGGCTACTCTGCAGGAATATGAATGCTTGCCACTGAGATGGCTCTCTGTACCCAAAGATAAGTCCTGCCCATCTTCCAAGTAACCCTCTGACTGCTTCTACTACACAAGCCCTTGCAGGAAGTTTGAAATACGACATTTATCCAGTAGATGTCCACCATTTCTTCTGTCAGAAGAGTTACTGCATCCAAAGGCACTGTAGAATATTTGATTTGGGATTTATTCCATTAGGAAACAGAATATGGAACAAGAAAAATGAAATAGTAATGGAAAAGTAATTTTGGAAAAACTTGAAGTCTCTTAATGGCAAAGATGCATTTGCTAGTTTTTGAAAATAGAAATTACATTGGCAGCATATCAAAATGTTTACATCCATTAAAATGATTTAATACAAATCTTCTGTTCTCACTTGAATAACCCAAGGAAACCATAAGGACATTAGGAATTCAATGCTGAAAATCAGTTATTGCTGAGGGTGTAGCATTTGGGATGTTGGGGATGATCCATGTTCTGGCTTTCGATTTTAGGTAACGCTTTATGAAGAGCACTCACCTGAAAAAAGACTGCCAACAGATACTAATCCCATTTCCAGAGGACTTATTTCAATTTTCTGATGACAGTACCAAATCCTTATCAGTTGTATAAATTCTTGTCAGCTTTTTGTCATTTATTGTGATCATGTCTCTTTTTGGAAGGGTTAATTCCATTCAGCTAAGGCACTTACAACACATTGCTAGAATATATCAGCGCCTGTCTAAGCACCAAATATTTTCATCTGAGGTTTTAGGTTTCTTCTGGTTTGAAGTTTGCCAAGCACACTACACAAAACATTCAGTTTCACTTTTCCCATTTCTGCCCCTGTGCAGAAACCCAGTGCAAAGACATGAAAAGAAAGTGATCAGTCAGTCTGTATGAGTTTATGGAGTCAAGGATTTGTTGTGTCACAGAGTCACAGGTTTAGTCACCAGGACTAACACAGAAAACACTACATGATTTTTATGTTGCATTAAATTCTTATATTTTTATAACTTAATTTTATTATTTCTCTTGAGAAGGGATAAAAATTTATGCATCTGGCAATCTAGATGATGAGTGTTCCTTGCATTACAGTAGCTGCCCATTTAGTCAAGGCACAAAATCTAAGAAAAACTACTCAATAACAAGACACTAGAATTGGGGAAAGAACAGAAAGAACAAATCAGGAGATAAGAGAAAGGAAGATTTCTAAGAGATGATCGAGAGATATTCAGTAAAGATGTATGAGGACATTTACATTCACATTTTCATGTTACTTACATCAGAGAGGCACTACAGCCTCTTCAGGTTTGGGCATCTTGTCTATAGAGGGATTGTAAATATGCAAATTTAACAGAGCAGACAAATAAAGGATACAGTATATATATCTTCAAGGAACAGATTCCACTATAAGCACAGGATAATTTCTAAAATGCATAATATAAACTCAGGAGAAGTGGTGTTTTTCTGTGGTTTCTGATGAAGATACACTGCTGTGTGGCTCAGTTAAACATATTTGGCAGTAACAACACAGCTGATCATAATAGTTGTAGTATATTTAGGCAGCACAGTTAATTACTGAAGGATCATGTGAACTTGCCTTAGGGCAATCTGGAAAGTTGAAACAATGGAATAAGCCTATAGGCAAAAAACTAAATTAATTAATGATTATGCTTGTGTTCTATATAGAAGAGAAAATTCCAAAATACATGCATCTTATATATTATTTACTATGACAGAGCTTTCTTCCCATGGACACTTATTAGTTGAACTAAGGAGAAATCTGATTCGTGAGTTCAGGTTTTCTTAGGAATACTGTAGTTTTTTTTTAAAATAATCACTAATGCTTATCTAGTGATCTATGAAAGACAAAGTCATGGTTAACTTCACTGTTTAAGTGCCATAACTACATACAGATTTACTGAAGATTTATGATATTTCAATTACATGAAACCTCACCTCCACCAAATTACACCCTGATTTTGGCCTTGACAGGAATATTTGTTTCCTGTGGGAAGTTCTAGCATCAACCATGGACTACAACCCTGGCTGAGCAATCTTCATAGACAAGAATGGCATACATAGCTGGAATTTTATTCCTGGATACTGAAAGATTAAATTACAAATGTCTCTTCAAGTGGAATTTTAATTTTCAAGATATTTCAGTTAAATGTTTTAAGACGATTTAAACAACTGATTCAGCTGCTCTAAAAACTGTGTAAAAGGGAGTGTCAATGCTGTAACAAAATAGGATTTATTCTAAACTGTGTAACATAGAAAGGTTCCTCCCTCCCACTCAGATCAGGAGTCATTTTGCCATTGGCTGTGGCTAGGAGGGGTCTTTAGTGGGTAACAAATTGGAAGGAAAATGTTTGTGACATCAGCTGAATATTGAAGCATGAAGAGAAATGCTAAGACCTTTCTTACTCTGCCATGCTGTGCAAAGCAAACCACCTCACATTTAGGGAGCTTAAAAAAATTGGTGTTGCACTACTGACGATTGTGAAATGCATTTTCAAGAGCTTTGTTTCATCTTCTCATTTAAGTGCAGAAGACATACAGAGATTTATTTCCTACATGGAAGTACACATACAAGTAGAGACACACTTTGTGAATGCTATAAAATAAAAACATATCTAATGAAAAGAAAATTTCAAATATTTTAAGCAGATACAAGAATTTAGGTTTTTGAAGTATTATTTAACAAAATGGTACCAACATTCTTCATAGTTGAAATAGCTAGAATAAAAATTGAAAACAGCATTTTCTCTTTATTTGATATTTTATTACTTTTGCACTCATGCACACACATCTCACACATACATCTTCCTTACAGTAATGGACTAAATACGGGTCTCCTTCATTATCATTTCAAACCAGAAATAATAGACAACCTTGACTAAAATTCCTGACAGGGACATATTTTACTTTGGAGGTGAAAAAAAAAAAAAAAAAAAATGCACCAAGATGGAAAAACTTTGCTGAATATTCAAGAAGGTACTAATACACAAGGCACTATTTATAGCATTCCTGTGATCATTCCTAGCTCTTTCTCACGACCTTCAAATTTATCTGTGTGCCAAAGTAAAGGATCACTGTAAATTTATTGCTCAACAATATTAAATGGGTCTTTTTTCCATCATGCATGAAATTCCACTTCTATAGTACTACTAAATGACATTATGCCCTTCCTGAAGTGCTCTAAAGCACAGTGATACAAAGTGCCCTTCTGGGCTTTGCTGATCCAGCAGATTTCTTTCTAGTAAAAGTGCCTAACTGAAACACTTTGGAACCTTTATATACACAACAAACAGGCTTAAAAGCTGTTTTGTTTGGGGGATTAAGTAGACACCTAATTTTATGCTCCCATCTGTATTCAGTCAACATAGGATAAACATTTATTTATCAACACAGTTTTAGATTTTCATCTTACAGCATATTTCTGAAATTCAAATTAATAGAAATGTAACAGGCAGCAAACCCTTCTGGACCTCAATTCAGTATCCATTTTACTTTCTTCTTATCTACTGTAAAGATGTTGAAAATAGTTTCAGAGATATAATGAAGGTGGCCTTAAACAGATTATCTATATTGCAATTGCCCAAGGGATGAACTGGTAAAGTATCCACACGTCAGCAAAGCAATTCAAAACGAAGTTGCTCAGATACACGTTATATATGTCTCATATTTACCTTCATTTTTCTTGATGGTGAAATTTGGATTGTTGACCATTTCAGGAAGAAGACTGTACAGGAAATAATGCCCATTTTTAGGATCATCTTTGTCAACAGCACTGACAATCTGAATTATCTACAACAGAAAATGCTCTCATTAAGTATTCACACTCCTGAAAAACACACAATATTGAAAAAAATACATTCCATTCTATTGGACAAATTCCTATTTTTCTACATGCCAGATTAAAAATAGTAATTTATATTCTTGCAAGGCTTTTCCAGACCATAGACTGAAAGTCTGGGGGACAGGGATTGTATCAGGCCCATTCAAATTGTTTCTTGAACAAGAAAGCAAAGAATAAGGATTAGATGCATAGGGGAGGCCAGTAGAAGCTGCTGTTGATTCAGGTGAGTAACAAATTCTTGTTCAGCAATAAAGAAGAAGGAAAACTGTTTCAGAAACACTTATGATGCCTATATTTGGATTTTTTAACTTCATTTCAGTGAAATCTTGCTCTTCCTGCTTTAGTACAATAGGTTTGTTTTAAAACACCATCGTTACCAAATGATTCCAAGAATAATGCAGGATACTAAGGCTGACAGGACAAGAGAGTGTTTGGATAGTCTGAGTAGCCCAGAAATATGAAGGAGGAAATATTATTTTAAAATAAACAAGGGGTTTGAAATTATTTTTTTTGTATTTGATGTGTCTACTTTTGATTCAAAGTTATTTTCAGAGAAGTAGAAACAAAGACAACTGGATGCAGATCCTGCATGCACAGCTGAATTTCAGTGGTAGTTAGCTCATGCTAGATGAGGTTTATAAGGAATTTAATGAGAATTATTGACCTTTCCCATGTTCACTGACTTTAATAACCTTTTTGTCTTATGTAGCTATTTTTGTAATACTTAAAGCAAATGACCAATAATTTCTTGGACAATTAAATTCAAATCACTACAATTTTCATTTTTAAAAAGTATAGAAAAATATGGAAACAGGGTCTGATATTAAATTCATACACTTATACTTCAAATTCTTAAAGCTTCACAAACAAAATGCTAAAAACTAATGTACTGATTTTGCTGCAAGAGGAAGAACTATCACTCTGTGTATGTTACATTTATGATAATAATCAATATCTCATTCTATGTTCATCAAGAGCTAAAGAAAGGTTAAAATCTTACTAGATAACCAAAAGGAGCAACATAAAATATAAATACATATATGCAAAACGGTGTTTGAGAAGGTACTGATAAAGGCATAGATAATTTGTAAGGCAGCTTAGGAAGGAATGTGAGGCAATTAATTTGTTCCCTAATCATATTCTAGATAGGTCAGGTTGATTATCAAAAATCTAGTGGAAAATGTTTTTGATTGTTTGAATATCAAATCAATAGATTCTTTCATTGATAACTGCATCTGCCAAGGTGAAACCTGGACTGATATGATTTCAAACATATGTATTAGAAGAGATGGAAAGAAAAAGCCTAACATAGCTTCTGCTTATAGAAATAGGTCTCCAATGTAACATCTGCATAACAGATCCTCAAGAGCTACAGAGAGAATAAGTATAAGCAGCTCAAAAATACATAAGCAGGTGCTGTCTGTTCCACTGCAGAGATGGAGCCATTTACAGACGTGGAACATCTTCAGCTGTCTCCTTACAGAGGTAGAAGGTACGAAACTATCCACATGCATCAGGCTCAGGGCTGGACTAGGTAGTAGTAACACTGCACCACAGGTAAGTGCAGTGTAGAATGAAAAGATGAACAAGTATTTTAGTACAGATATATATTTATGATTATTATTTTCTAACACTGCTAGCATGGGAAAGCAACAGGGGGAAAAGGATAATGGCACAGTGAATTCTTGAAGGTCAAGTGCACATAAGAGGTGCAGTTTATCAGATGGTTATGCAAGTTTATCTCTGCTGGCTACATATGTGTTAATTCTTCCAGCATTATGTAAGAGTTGACTGTGAAGATTCACTTCACTGTGTCCAGGTTTTCAATCAATATACCTGACAGCCAGTAGCCAAGAGCATTAGCAATAAGGACTTTTAGCTCACAGAAAGGTTATAAAAGAACTTAGAACATCATCTACATAAGAAATGTTAATGAAATCAAAACTGGGCTTAATCTTTGTCCTTGTGGGTTTTTTGTTTGGGTGTTTTGTTTTGGTTTTGTTGTTTTTTTTTCCCTCCCCAGGAACTACAGATACCTCTTTATGTTCTATAGAATTCTTATATTGCAGTTATTTCTCTCCATTCCCTTCCTTGTTTACAAAATCATTCTTTCTCTGAAAATGCACCAAAAATTATATACAAAAGACAGGCTTTGTGGAATATTACATTTGTTGTGTTACATGCACACATCAAGGAATTAAGCTTTAGTGTTTCCATAGAAACCTTATTTCTTTGTGTGTTTGCATTAAAATAAGCTCTAAAAAAAATATAGAAAAAATAAAGCATAACATATATATAGTGTCACAAAGCTGCTGTATCCATAGTGGAGTGCTGTATCACTCCATAGGGGTGAGAAAAGTCCTGTAATTCTCATCACACATTTTTATTAGTATGCTGATGACCATTCTTTATCTCTCAGTGTTGTGTGATCCTGTAACAGAACACTACTGAAGTAATTCTCCAACTCTTAATTTGTGGTTCATAACATGGCAGAGAATCTTCCAAGGCTGACCTGCCTTACCTATCATTACAGACGTTTCTCTCCTAATAACAACATGCATAACAAAATCAGTCAATATCAACAATAAAGAAAACAAGAACAGATTTTTTTTTTTCTCTACAGAAAACAAGAACAGATTTTTTTTTTCTCTACAGAAGCATAAACACTAGGGTGAAAGTCAGTAATCCATTAATAATGCAGTTCAGTCTTGAAATTTCTGAAATTTTCCATCTGAAATTTCAGCTTTGATGCTGATTTAAATTCATGCATATATTTGATTCTGTACTTCGAGTAGAAACATAGTAAATCGGCAAATTTTGTTTCATAAACAGCTCTGAATTTAAATGAATAGCTAAATGAATCCTAGGACAACTTGGAATTATAGTCTGCAGGCTTGTATTGCATTTCTACAAAGCCACATAGGCCTGAAGTATTTATAAAAGATTACCAGTATAATCACAATGAATGATGTAGAAGGATAAATAGAAGGAAAAAATTCTTATCAATGTATCATAGAATCTTTTTGGTTGGAAAAGACCTTTAAGATGACCAAGTCCAACCATCAACCTAACTGTGCTGGGACTGCTGCCAGACCATGTCCTCAAGCACCACTTCTACACACCTTTGAACACCTCCAGGGATGGATGTGTGATTTTAATACATAATACTGTTCAAATGTCTTTCCCTGCCGTGCAACTTGTTAACCTTGCTTAGAATGGTTCCTTATCATTAGTAAGCTGTTCCCTGTTTTTACTAAAACTGCTCTTCCAACTCCAAACAAATTTATGCAGTTTGGTGTTCTTGGTTATTTCTGAATTATTTTGCAAGCTCATAATACCATGAGCAGTAGACTCATCACAGTACAATTATAACTCTGCCTTTTCAGCTAAAGACAGCAAGTTTCTGCTAGAACCTGCCTTTTGTCATTTGAATGAGCTCTGCCTCTTCAGATAGAGAAAGATCTTCCTGAAGATTTCTTCTGTCAGAAAGAGGCAATTCCATTACAACTGAATAAAACAGAGACAAATTGCAAGAGACAGGAGGAACGTTGCATTGTTGTACAGTTTTATATTGTTCTAGTTTAAACACTGGCTTGAGCACTGAGGCATCATTGTCTGCACTACTTAAGCATTTGAAAATTTTGTAGCTTTGTTTTGAGCAAACTTCACTTCACTGGAAAGGGTCTGGGTATGGAATGAGGAACAGTGAGGCACTTTTCTTACCCAATGATACAGATGTTGTGTTCTAGGAGTATAGGATAAGAATTTAGCTGGGCTGGAAAGCAATCAACTGTATAGCTACAGCCAGCAAAGCTATGACTATTCTGGTTTTAGTAAATGAAATTACACAAAATAATAATAATTTTTAAAAAGGGATAACAGGGAATGGCAGGAGCTGGGTCTAGCTTAGAGGTACTGTAACAGGACATTTAAATCTTTCTCTTTTCCCCCCCCTAAAGCTGATGGAAAACATTGCAAGCAACTTTGTATTGTACATAAAAAGGAGCACATAAATGTGTGCATGAACAAATACATTTCTTTGCCCTCTCTCTTTCCTCTCTGACTAGCTGCAGTACCTCTACTGTAAGAGGTAGGTTAAAGCTAAGAAAATGCATCTGGTAATGTCATACATCAAGAGGGTTTGATACATTCTGTCACATCACCAGCAGCTGCACTTGTCGCTTGCAATTATATCAGAACCCAAAATAGAACAATCAGAAACTGGACTGGAATTTATGGTTCAATCTATCTAGTGGCTGCAAATCAGGTTTTATAAATAGTTCAAACGTAATCTCCCTTAAAGGTAATTCAAATTTTATTTAAACCTGGATTTAAGTTGAACTGCAAATGTAAATAGATTGGAATAGGGTAACACAATTGTACCTTTCCTGTACATGTAATATTCAAGTTTTAACTTCGGAGAACTATCAAAATTAGGGTTTTGCTACTATGCAAAAGAGCAGTGTCTTTCTCATATTAGCTATTTCACAGGTGAGACATTTAATTTTTTCACTCTACATCATGACTAAAGAATATGATGTCTTAAAAAGTCTGAATATAGAATAATAAGAATTATGAAAACAATAAAGTAATGGGGATTCTTAAATCTTCACAGGAGCAGATCATTTTTTATTGGTGACTTAAATTTAGAAGCTAACCTTGGTGATAATTCTGGACTGGTTACTGTTTCAGTGATGTTATTTGTTTAAAACACAGAATAAATTACAGGATCAGTGCCATCTCATCCATGCTGGCAGCCAAATATTTAATAACCATCTGCAAAGTTCACACGAGGATTCATGCTCAAGAGTGACATCTGCCATCAGATCAAGAATGAAAGATGAAGAATATCATGGTTAAATGGAAGTTCTCCTTAAGTGCTTAAACAGAAGCCTCCTTTATCAGCTGACTCTTAATAATCTTGCTTATTGTTTTATTCTAAAAATGAAAAGTGAACATTTTTCACCACCTCTTAAACCTGAAATTTGATAGGAACACCTAGATGAATATATTCAGAAAACACTGTGCAACACAGCTTTCTGATTTCAGCTTACTGAGCCCTGGATAATACTCACTTGAATTTATTATATCCTAGAAATCATAATTACTCAGCATCTGAAATCCATCCTTAGCTAAACAGAAATCCACTGGAAGCTAGAACCAAAATTAATATAACTGCCTGCCCATAAGGGCATCTTTCAATAGTCTGCTTTTCTGTGGTTAGAGAGAATTCTCATTTCTTAAATGACATTTTGTTGGCACGTTTTTAATAAACAAAAAGGGGTGCTGAAAGTCAAATCATCTTCTGTAACAATCCAGTCTTGGCAGAGGTAGATGGTCATATACTACTACATAGGTAGTAATTTAAAATTACTAAAAGAAAATAATTTCTAACTCAATTGCCAGGTAGCCTTCTTTGGAGAGCAGTGAATTTAATGCCTAACACCCACGAGACATAGGAATAGTTGGGTTAACAAGTCTTGTGTCATGCTGACAGCTGCCGTTTATTTAAATAAAATGTCACAATCCAGACATAAATTAGAAAGTTCTAAAACAGTGAATTTTTGTAACATAAAATATTTCTCAAGGTGGATAAAAGTTAAATCTCATTTACACTTCATTACTCTCTAGAAGTCTGCAAATCTTTTCGAAGCTTTATCTTGTCATTTATGTGCCATAAGAAATATTTTTTATTTATGTAGATTTGGCCTTCAAAATGAATACCTTTAAGCAATCATTTTACTTTTCTTTTAAAAAGGCTATACAGGTTAAATCTTGCTTCTGATACACTGCTACGTTCATTTCACCTTGTAATGTGTTGTGTCAATTCCTTTGCTAACCAATTTACTTCATCAAATCAAGAAGGCAATAACATGTTTGTTTTATGCTGTGAAGGGTAATGAAAACTGGAACTCCACTTCTCCAACACCCCGTCCTTCTTTGGATACCTTAAATACAGTTACAATTTACTTGACTATCCATCAACTTCTGGTTTGTTTTCTGGTTTATTCCCAACTGTCACAGAAAAGTAAGCACTAAATAGTTAAGAGATTATAACTGATATGGGTGAGGTGAAATAGTTTTAGTGTTTTAATTATTTCTTTTAAACTATACATGGGACCAGCTACAATATAATTCAATAACTGAATTGGAATTCTGGTTGGATTATAATTTTAACTGTTTACACACATGAACCTATGAAGTGATGAGCTACATCAGAAAGGGAAAAGCACTTTCTTCTGAATATTGTCCCAAGATACCTTTATTTAAGACTTGTACTTTAAAAAATACTGATGTCCATCTAGAGAGATGTGCCACAGAATACAATAATAGGTTCATCTTAATCAAATCTTAGGAATTGTTAGCATGTAGGCATAGGCACATATTTTGGAAATAAAGATAAGATGAGAGGGAGAAACTGAGCTCAATTCTCACATATCAAAGCACAGAGATACTTACTTGGCCAGGCTTCCCATTCTCACATAAAAAGGCTTCGTGCTCTGATGCAAACTCAGGAGCGTTGTCATTTACATCAAGAACTTTGATAGCAACAGGCAGCCGGGACACTTGACTGTGGTTCCCTAAATAAAAGAAATCAAAGCATAAAAGGTAAGCATACTTCATTTGGGACTGATACATAAAGGCTTCACAGTAGCCATACTCTCCCTTTCTTCTGCCGTTGCTTAATTGGGTTGTCTCATCTGTAATGGATCGTAGAGTTGCAGCATGAGATAAAGAAGGATGGCCAGTAATTTATGGTTGAAAAGAATAAATAGATCCCTATTGTAAATGACATTTGTTGGAGATTAGCTCAATGAAGACCTTCCTTGGACTAAATTGGTAAGATTTTTCTTTGATGAAGTTTGTATTGTTTTATTGATAAAGTCCATTATACATGGAAAAGGGAAAGCTGTAAACAGCATAGATTTATTTCTTTGTTTATCTTTGGCAGGGCACAAAGCATTTTACTCTATTAGTTGTTCTGACTGCACATCTATTATTTCTTCATTACAAATACGAGGAATGTGGAGAACCACATTGTGAGAAAGATAAATGGTAGATTGACATCAGCAAAGCTCGATAGTACTTTGGACTGTTAAAGCACTTTGATTCATCTGCCACTGACCAAACATATGACCTGTGAAATTATCCCTTTGCCAAAATAAAGCCTCATTATTTATAATACAGGTCTATTTTGCATAAAAGTTTATCATTGTAATGAGCAGAATAACCTTGTTAAGATGTAAGGAAAATCTAAACCAACAGTTCACACTCCATTTTGAAAAGATTTCACGCTCAGTTCCTTCTGTGTTTCCTTCAATTCAGTATAGCTAATTTATTTTTAAGATACTGTTTATGAATATTTTAGATTATTTTTCCTCAAAGAGCAAAACCATGACTTCAGTTTAAACTGAGGTGACCGGCTGAGCTGAAGATTTAAAGAAGTGGTTCTACAGCACATGAATACCTTTACCAGTCACTCAGTACTAGATTCAAAATCCACCTCCTAGTGAGTATTATTTCACAATCATAGCATTTTACCTTTTTATATCATCAACAATTCGAAGAAATGCACACTGTGTGAGTCTGGGTCTGACCTGTAATTGAACCAGGTGCTTTTGCCTAAATTATGACTGCAGGGAAGAAAGCTGCTACCCTGAGTTATGGTATCAAATCACTCACATTTGTTGTGACAGTTTAGCAGCTGTCCAAACCTGCCATCAGTCCATGGGGGTTCTGCTCTCTGGCAATACAGAAGTGGTGTAGGGGAAGGCAGGACAGAAGTTCCTGTTGCCTGGCATTCAGTGTACCTCTCATAACAAATACAAGTACTTACAAGTGGTGAAGATGACTAAAGGAAGAATAACTATAAAAGCAGTATTTCTTCTGGTTTCCATCAAATTCAATTGTGCTGTGACCAAATCAAAGTCCACCTCTCTTGCATCCTTTTTTTTTCTTTTTTTATTGGCTTGTATACTTAAGACAGCCATAATTTTTGAGGCTCTACCAATAAATAAAAAAAAATGTAAATTTCAATTGCTCTACTAACATTAGTTTGAAATAGCATAAGAATAACTATTTCAAAGACAGGAAGCCAGGCTTCCATCATATGTGCTACTGTTGCAGAAAAGGCTTTATGTTTGCTGGGGAGCCTGAAATATTAAAATTCCACCTGTACAGGACGTGGAAGAGTACAAGACATCAGTTGTTAGATGCTTCCCATCTGAAGTTGTTCAGAGTTTTAGTTGAGAAAGATTCATGTTACAGAAGAAAAAGAAACCCCCCTAAAATAATATCTATGTCTATTTTGCATCACAAAAATCTTACTTATTAACAACTGAGGTGACACTTACGCCATGAAATAATGCATTTGAAATAAAATAAAAGTTAATATGCAAATCATGAATCCCAAACATTTTAAGACACTTTTTTAATCTGAACTTGATAAAAACACAGACAATAAATCTTGAGCTTATCAGAATTCTCAGCACTAGTGTCATATTTAAACACTAAAGATTTACTTTTATCTAAATTAATGAAATGATGGCAGTTCAAATTTTAAAGACATTACAGAGAAATATAATTAATTAGATAAGCTTCTAAAGAAATTATTCATGTCCCTTGTGACTGCCCTCCAAATGTTTGTCTTTCATCAGAAATACAAACATTAAATTTAAAGATATTATAATTAGAGACTTGATGAGAATTCATTTAAAAAATTAATTTACTAAACACAAGAGAGACCCAACTGGTTTGGAAATCTCCAAACAAGGGGATATCCACCGACTCTTAGGGTTCTTGTAACTGTGGTGATATTTCTTGCTGAGAAAGAGAGATGGAGAGAACTTTATCTACTGCTTGTACTGCCCACCACAGGAATACATTGCAAACTTTCAGTGGAATTTCACTTTGTCCTAGGTGTTTTCCCTGTAAATAAAAATCATCCTAAGCATACCTATTAATACAATAAATTTTGCACTAAGGCAATCCAAATTTCACTCATGGATTGAAAACAGTATCAATTTCATCTGCCTATTTTCTTACTTTTAATGGCTGCAAATTTCTCACTGGTAAAACATAAATGCAGAGGATATCCCTCTCAAGTGTAAATCCATCTCTGTTAGCAATGCCCAATAAACTAAAAGGAGGAAGTGTTTGAAATGGATCCACTCTGAGCCACAGAGCACAGGAACTGTTTCTTTTGCACGGGCAACTGTCTGTCCTTCATGCACTTGGCCTTCACTGATTAGTATTCAGTGTTCAGAACTGTTCCTCATTTGTATGAATGGAGAGTCAGTTCTTTCTAAACTAGTGACAAAACTGAGTATTAAATAGTGGGTTTTTTTCTGTTCAGTTTGGATTTTTTTCCCAATGAACCACCCAGTCAAGAGAATTAAAAGAGACTGAGTCTTCTTGCATGAACCAGACAGATAGTAAGATCGATTGCTTAAGTCCCAAACAATTATATTTTTAAAAATCATAAGAGTGTAAACCTGGAGACTCTCTCTCTGAGGAACTAAATGAATTTGCAAGAGCGTCAGCACCTGTTTTTATTGTGATTCCCAGTTTAAAAAGACCTTCCTTGAGTCTTGCAATACAAGTATATCATTAGGACTATCACTTGAGAAGTAATGGCTTGGCTTGAAAATTTAGCACACTGACTTGCAAGATTTAAAAACATTGAGAAAATTTCCACTCTAGTAGCTTACTGAAACTCTTTTTGTAGTAAGGCTGCACAAAAAGACTTAGTTTTCAATTTCAGATACATTCCAGTGGTCATCTGTGGACAGCACTGCCACAGCACAGCAGGAAGCTGTAAGAAACACAAATGCAAATGTTGCTCATAATTTCCTAGAAGTACAGCTCTTTTCTGTCTCTCCTGAAGTCTCAATTACTGCCCACACTTCCAAGACCCAGCAGGCTGCTGCTGCCTCCAATGAGCACAGATCACACACAAAGAAAGGAATGTCAAGACAGACACAAGGATGACTCAATATAAAAATAACTAGTGGAACTTATAAGTGGTAATAAATAAATTTCAAAAAAATAACGAGAAGTTCAGCTTAGAAATCCATATTGAGAGGTTTATAAGAATTACAAGGACCTAGAAAGATCTTCTGCTTTTCTTTCCAGTTCAAGATTCTACTGGAACAGTGAATAATGAAATACAGACCTTGCTGGTTCACATCTTTGAGTAACACACCTACTGAAACTTACTCAGGATTAAAAAAGGCTACGGAATTTATTACCTAAATTAAAAGGCAGATAAGATAATAAAAGTTAAATTAAAAAAAAAAAAAAAAATCCATTATCAAGCCATTTAGTGTCTCCAAACCTGAACTTTGGAGGCTGCAGAGCCACACAAGTTCTTCCCGTGATCAACACATTTCTTCAACCCTGGAAAAACATCTGCGTGCAACATTGGAAATTTGTAATGCAAAGCACTGAGCATTGTTAATGTTACTGCATGCAGCAACTAATACTAGAAGTAACTAGAGCTAATAAATAACTTTTTTGGTCTTGTGCCTTTACAAACAGAAGAGAATGCAGCTATTCAATTCCCATAAACACTTAAACACTTCATAAACACACTGAAAACACTTCTCCACTGTCTTTTCTTGACAGAGACATGCAAGTTGTCTCAAAGAACAGTAATCTTTAAAGGAAAGTATTCTTGTCTGCACAAAATGAAGTTCATTATTTGTTTAATCCAAAGAAAACCAGTTTAATCCAGTTTTCCTTTAATTAAATAATGCAAAGTCACTGCAGGGCTCTCTTTAATGTCATAAACTGTCTTGCATTTTAACTAAAATTAAGCAACTGGATAGAAAGCAGACTCCTAAAAAATAACACATCTTTTATTATCATCATCACTACATAGCTTGGAAATGGCTATTTCATGCTTCTCTGATTCAGTGAAATTTCTGCTTTAATCATATATTAAATTAGAACTACAGGAAGTCCTAGTTCTAACAATCTAAACAAAATCTGAATCGTAGACTTAATAAAAACAATAGCACTTGTTTCACATATTATTACATATTTCAGTTCAAACTTATTAAGTTGTATTTTAACAGATCTCTCCCCCACTGTTTAACAAGGTTTTGTCAGATGACTTTACTAGGATAATTTACATGTTGAACAAGTTTACCTCTCCTCTTAGGGTTTATATTGTTGCTTTCTTTGTACAATCTTTCACCTGTGTAATAACACGGTTTATAACAATCATTTTGCAATATAAAACTGATAAATCTAACTTAAAGAATCCTGAGAAACAGATGATATTGTGAAACTGAAATTTTATTTATGTTGAAGTTTAACTATAGAAACCACATCCTGCAGCATTCATTTGCAGCATACTTCATTTGTCTGGAAGTATTAAGTAATGATGTTATTCAAGAGACTGTGTGCCTGAAACTGACTCTGAAGTTGTCAGGAAAAGACATCAGTAATTGGCAATATGTCTGTTAAAAATAACAGAACATAAGGTATTTCTGAATTAGGATGAAATTCAAGCAACCAAACAAGAAGCCCAAACAGGATTGATCATCATGAGGTTTTAGATCCTCACCAAAATTCTTGTATCTTGGAAGGATGAGAAAATACTGAGAGTTGTGGAATGTCTTTAAAGTAATATAAATACAGCAGTGCCTGGCAGAAAGGCTTCTATAAAAGTTGCTAAGACAAGAAACAAACACTGCATCAAAATGAATGTTCCATTTGTATTTATTTCAGCACACACAAACACATTAGAGGAGCACAGATTTTGCGAGTCTCTACATGTACATGAATGTGGGAGGGAGGCAGGAAGAAAAAGATGTGAAAAGTATTTCTTCTGTTTGTTGCTTAAGTCATTCTTTGGAAGAAAAATAGTAGCAGAGTTGAAAAGTTTTGCTGTCTTTTAGGAGATCACTCCATTTATTTTATTATGGTCTCCATTTTTGTCCAGGTTCTTACCTCCCATTGCCATGAAAAAGATGTCAGACTTTTTAAAACAGCTTCCAAAGTGTGGGTAAATGCAGGAGAACCACACATCCCTGATAACCAGGTACAGAGTGAGGACCATCTTTTGACTGCGTGTTCCAGAAAGCAGGACAAGGAGGGAAACTGAGGGCAGACTACATTTCAGCTTGACTTTGAAACTGAATTTGTAGTTAGGAGATTTACAAAGTTCATCAGTTCCATCTGTAAAGAGGGGACTAAGATAGGCCACACACATCCTATATTTAATCAATAAATAAGATGTACATCTTGGGCCGAAGGGCAGATTATACTTTTAGGTTGCTGATAATACAAAAAAAAATCCATGGGATTTTTTTTTTCCATTGGTGCACCTAAGACATAAAAATTGTCAAATATAGGTCAGAACAAGCAAGATTTTTGAATCAATTACCTAAAAATTGCAGAAAAATGAAACATTCCACCTAGCCCTGCACTGAGTTCTTTGCTCGCTGATGTAGTAGCCAAGTAACACAAGCAGACTCTGTCACTCTGCATTTTTCCCTTCCAATTCAAGGTCTGGTTCAGCTTCTACTGAAGTCAGTCAGATCTCTTCTGCTCTGGAAGCTTAATCTAGTCCCTGTCCTTAATATTACATTACAAATTTCCTATATGTAAAATAATTTAAGATTTAAAATATGAATTTATATTAAAACAGGGAATTCAACTGGATACTTTGCAGACTTCAAAGGATCAACACAGATTTATACAACTTGATAACCAAACCACATTTAAAAAAAGTATATTCATTTCATACAGATACAATATATATTGATGGAATCAGCCCTTATTTTGCTTATCAGAGGGCAAGCTATAATTTGACATTCAAATTCAACTTCTTTGTTATTTTTCATAGCATTAATCTGTGCAGTTTTTCAGCAGTCTAACAAATTGCTACTCTGTAATTACATCTGGTACTCTGTGAAATGAACGATTCATTTGCAAAACTAAGAAACATTAGTAATTTTTTCCAGAAGCATCATATTTTCGGGGTGATTCTTCATGATACTGCCTTGTCTGGATGCACAGACAGAACAAAAGGGCTTGGAAAGAACAAACTAGATTGGAAAAACAAAACATCCCCTCAAATGCAGTTTACAGCTATGAAGAGGGTCTCCTTTACCATATCCTTGGGTATAAGAGAAAAATCAAAAGGCACTTTTCTGTTTAAACTTAGCCATGACAGTAGAGAGGAAGAGCTATCTGCTGCTGCACTGGGATTCACAGCTGAGTTGTAAGTTTTTCCTTTAGGGAGCAGAGAATGCTGAAATTTATTCATCTCCACCTTAGAGATGGGGGAGTATGGGAAGCATAGGCAGCCCCCACCTCTAACAATAAAAACAACAACCCAGAAACTCAAGGGTTTGTGGTTATTACAAATCACTTTAAATGGCAGTCTCCCTTTAATCACAATGTTTGGGTTTTGAAAAATCCACCCTGGTGTCACTTCTTTCTATTCATTTTCATGGACTCCAAAAAGAAAATGCTGGAAGATAGAGCAGATAATAGACACAGTAGGTAACACAAATGCTCATTACATGCAACCTACATATTGTATAAGAGAGTGATCAGACTGCATGGCATATGCACTAGGAGAGAGGAGGGGGGATACTAAAGCAGTGGGAACAAAGGGATGGGATAAGGCTTGAGAAGAGTTAAAAGGGGCATCCTAATCAGAAACTGTAGCACCTTCTCAATATTTGAGTAGCAATTAGGGGTGCTTGTCTCTTGTCAGAAGCTCTGGATGAAAACAGCAAGTCCTTAGAGAATGTTCTTCTGCATATCTGATTTTGACCACAGTGAGCTTTATATTCATAGTGACACATAATCAAGATATATGTGACACATCAATACAAGTAAACAAATACATAATTCAAAATAAATTATTAGGATAGCTGCTTGAGTGGGTTGTATTGGAAGCTGCTTTAGTCATGTCAGGTTTATGACAATGAAAGCAATTCTGTTTTATTCACAGGTTCTAAGTGAATTCTTAAGGGAAAGAAAGAAAAAAAAAGTAAAAAGTACATTGCCAACACCTTTCCACCCACATGTCTATCTGGGAACCAAACTGAAACAAATGCTGGTGGAAAACAATCTGTATTCCAGATACAGGACTGTGTAATTGAGCCTTATTTGTCTCTAACGAGGATGCAAGCCAGGCTGAAGCTCACAGTTAATGTCACTTTCAGTAAATGAACTGCTGTGTATTTTAGTGGTGAGTTGTGATGAGTGCAAAAATATAAAAAATGGAGAAATGATAGCAACTATTAGCAGTGTACTAGTGATGAAAGGCAAGTGAGAAATATTTGACATTATGCAGCTAAATATCACCCCCCAAAATAAACAAACCAACCAACCTAATTTCAAGAATAAACAATAGCAAAACAGCATCTCTGGAAGCATCTGCAACTAGCAAGCACTATTCTACAGACCCTCTTAGAAAAACTCAGAGTCTACCAGAAGTTTCTGAAAAATGTTTTTCCCACTTCCTTGAGGCAGCTGCCAATGGGAAGGAAAAAGGAGGAAAACAACCACCAAAAAAAACCCGAACCCAACCAGGGGGAACCACATCTTTCTGTCACCTTTTTTATACACAATAGCAATAAAAACAGTGTGGTGAAAAGCTACTAGAGCTTTACTACTTGTGGATCACAGCATGACAAACCTAACAAGGACTCCAGGTTTTCTGAGGCAGTGTACTGCCTTAATCATTGCGAGGAAGAACAGGTTTTGATTTCTAAATAGAACAAGACCAGAAAAAAACCCATTGTGCCATTAAGTGACTGAAAAGGATTTGCCTTACACAATATAGCAGTGTACAAGCAGAAAGAAAACTTAATGAAGAAAAGTTTTAAGACTCAGCAAATGTACCAGGGCATGATTTGCTGCTGTGTTGCTCACAATTCCAGCTTAATCAAGGGTGTTGCAGCACTAGCATAAAACAGTCAGAAATCTGGCCCACACTTTAGAGCAATTATATTGTTAATATGCCGATACATCATGCATATTAAAATGTTATAAAATATTGACTTAGATATTGTCAATTACAACAAGCTATGAAATGTTCTAATGGCTAGCAGCAATAATAATAACAACAGGCAGACTGATTGAGGACAAGCTGTCTAGAATATTATTATTCTTTTATTTAAAATTATTTCAGGATTGAAATAAAATAATTAATAGCTCAAATGAAAACTCTCCCTTACTGAGACAAAATGTCAAAATGTTTTAATATGTTTTTATAATAAAAATTAAGAATTTCTAGAGAAGTATTTATGACAATCTTTTTAGAGCTCATGTTCTTTTCTGAGGCTGATTTTTTTAACAATGAAATTTTATTACTCTAACGTTTTCTTCATAGATTAAATATTGGTAAATATCCTGGATTTGAACCAGGTTTTAGGAGTTTGGCATCAAAACCTTCTTACTTGCATACTTTCAGCAATAAGCAGTAAGAACTCCCTAGCACATAATTACATACCTTCAAAAAATCCTCTCTGATTTCCAGCCAGAAAATACTGTCATTTTAGCTACCCAGCAACTTCACTAGAAGCTCAAAGCATGCTACTCTGAGCCTTTATTCTGGAAAGACAGATGCTTAAAGATTGACTATACAAATAGTCAGTTAAAAACCTCTACTCTGACCTTTTCTCATGCTTCAGCCTTACAGAAAAAACAGTGGAGATTTTAGATAGTCATGTTCTGTTTAGAAGCAGATGAATTCCACTTATCAAAGTAGATGAATGCTTCACAGTATTTTTAAGATCAATTGTATTTTCCTCAGAAATTCTAAATCAAATGTGCAAAGTGCAGATGGCAAATTGTTAGTTCTTGAGTTAAACAATGCACTCATTTTCCTAATATAATGTGTATATTTTTAGTTTAATTATTTACTCATTAATAAACAATACTTCATGTGAATTAGTCAAATACCTGCTCACTAATGACTCCTCAGTTCCTTACTCCCATGAAAACCACCACCTAGAAACCTAACCTTTTGTGTTGTAAGCTTTAAACAGTGTTCCCAGTTCAAGTATGTTTTTGTAAAATGAACATTTGCAAATACAGAACTGAGATGATTAGCCTGGCTTTACAATGCCTTGAAACCAGAGATAAAACAACTCAGGCTGTTCATGCTGATCTCTCTTCCTCTCCTTCCCATGGTTATTACCTCCTCTGACTTTTCTTTTTTTGCACTGGAGGACTTGGATGCTCTATTCCCAGCTACCTTGTGTGCTTTCCTCTGAAATCAGAGGCTGCAAACTTCTATTCAGAATCCCACACCTGAATTTTAATGCTTGTTCCTGAACTACTGAGACCATTTTACATAGAGATTCTTTCCTAAGTATGCTCCATTGCTATTCATACGGTCACTCCCATGCCATTATCCATGTGGATCACCTCTATGCTTGGGCTGTGAAAAACACTGATGGGGAAGTCTGTGATACATCTGAATGTTCTCTCATAGCTCACAGCTGAAAACCAGCTTCAGTTTTCATCCCAGCCCTCCAATGCCCACTGGCAAATGCCCTGTGACCCATTAGAATCCATGGAGTTCTGTGTGACCCTGTATTTCTGTGCAGATGAATAAAAACTACCTTGCTAAATTCTGTGTTTCTGTACAAAAATGATGTATTATCTAGTTTGAGTTCGACTAAGCGAGAGCACAAAGGGTCAAGCAAAAAAGGTTAATATTCCTGAGCTTCTCCTGTTTAAACCTTCATAAAGGCTTTCTTCCTTCTCTTTGTAAAACTTACTGAAATTTACTGAGTCCTAAATTAGAGATAATTATATGATGCACCAAAGTAACTTCATAAAATGTTAAAATTACTGCTAATAATGTCTGCAGTAATTTTTACAATAAAAGGCTAAATAAAGTTAAATAAATGAAAGCAAAAGCTAAGGTATTCATGGCATTAAAAAGCACATTGTAGCTGATGGCTTATTCTGAAGAGTAATTATGGCTCTCTTCTGCTTTAATAAGTGTCCTTGTATATTTTAAAGGAATATACTATATAGATAACTTGAGTAGACCATGTGCTGGGTGATGATTCAATTATTGTATTTATATTCTTTGTAAACCATAAAGAGTCTTTCTGGCTTTATGCCCTTTCCCATTAGGTGATAAAATTGCCTCATACTTCTTCATTTCTAAAGAATGCCATTGGTATGGGTAATTACCTGTGTCAGATAAAGCCCACAGCTTTGTCCTTGAGATTCTTACACTCCGTCTGGAAAATATTTATTGTGGTCAAATCACCACTTCCATTTCAAGATCTTGTTTATATTTTCATCTATTGCTTTGACTAATAATTCATGAGAATTTGTACTAGCTGAGGGGGTTCTGGTAGTTTGCCAAGTCCTTGGGCAGGGGTCTTCACTGGCCACTGCCATGGTTTTTGTTTGGCAAGTAAAGCTGAATATCAAGAATAAGTTGATAAAGCTGTCAATCAAAATGAAAATAGTAGCTCCACGACCGCAGTGTCTGGAGAATAAGGAAAACAGAAATTCCATTAAAACCCTTCATTGAGAGATTTAAAGCTTGTCTTAAAGCATTGCTCTAGGCTAAGAGAAATAGCCTCTCCCAGGCAGTCCTGCACCGGCTTTGGAATTCCTCAGTGGCTGATTTGCTGCATGTCTGTGCATGTGATGCACGGAGTGTGAGGAGAGGGAGAAGTTTTAGAAGAGCCTTCTTGTAATCTGATGCCTCAGAGCAAATGGATGCACACTTCACCTCTTGGTTTTCTCAGGATGTCTGAAAGGGCTTGAATCTGTACTCATTACAGAAGAACCTGCCTATGCTTGAATCTGCTCACAGTAGTACCTCACTAACCCTAACTGATTCAACTCAAATGCAGTCTGAGGAATCCAGTGATGCATATGGTCATGAGAAGGCTAGGAAGAAAATACAAATCTTGAGTAGCCCACTCAGTGTTATATCAGGTGAAAGAAAGCATGAGGGCTTTAAAGACATCATCATTTAATTGGCTTTAAAGTTGATGAGCTGTGGTTTTCTGCTATTTCTTGATGTGTTTATCACAGATCTCAGCGGCTGCCAACTGAAATATGTTTGGAAGCTCTTGTTGAAATCTACAGTATCATTAAATGAGTTTCTACTATGGAACAGACACAGACTTTAGAAAATAATTAACTTTTTAGAAAAAGAATTTCAGTAAGGACTACTAAGAGTGAACACATTATAGTGTACTCTTAATTTCAAAAGAATTCACCAGAGCCCTGAACCTCAAGCAGATCTCACCTACAGTTTAGGAGGGATGAACATGCAAACATCAGGATATTCACATCTCAGTTGGAGGAAGTAAGTGGAGTTAAATTATGTTACTAATACACTTCTTCCTTGCCTAAGTTAAAATAGTGTCTCTGAGAGAAGTCTGCTTTGTTTTCAAACAACATTAGCTCATCATTTATTATTGCTTTTGCTGTACCAATGAACCAGTAAGTATAGAGTATTTCTTTAGTATTAATGAGACACACGGTGAGGATGCTGGGAAAGTATCTGCAATGTGGTGCTGCAGCCATTAGAGGATGGAAATTAAAATCCATGAATCTGGAGGCAGGAAGAAGAGTTTAATCCTTGTATCCTTTATGCATATATGATATTCCTATAGCTTGAACAACCAGTGATTCTGAACTCCATTCAGATTCTGTGCAAACTGTAGCAAAAATGTTCTGATAAATAAATAATGGCTATTTGATTTTCTTTTAGCAGCTGAGTAGCATTGACAACACGTAGCTCAGTAAGTACTGCAAAACCTGTACAAGAAACTGAGAGAATACTGAGGAGCTTAGCCTGGCCTGAACTCTGCTCTGCTTCACTGCCCAGCAGAATTTGCTAACCAGTTAATGGAAGCAACACAAAGATGGCAACGTGAACAGAGGTTATAGCTATAATTGTAACTTACACAAATTTAAAAACATATCCGTGTGTTCAGATGAATGGGATCACATGTGACTGTAAGGATCCTGACTTTACTAGATTTTACTGAATAGCAGAAATTCTATTTCAAAAAGAACCAAAGAACCCAAGACGTGATGAGCCTTTGTACATACAAAAAAAGATGCAATAAGAGAAACATCTATAAGTTAATCATTCATTCTTATGGCACTGCAACTCAGGCTCTCCGAGAATACTTGCATGTGCCCCCAGATTCCCTTCGTGTTCAGGGCAGAGCTCCAGAGAGCTCAAAACACATTAGCAGGCAATGAGCCCCAACTTACAAAGCAAGCCTATAGCCATCCTTGTTTCCTCAAGCATCTATCTAAAATACACCTTCCAACCTTGGCATACAATTTTAAGCTCACATAAGCTTCAGCTACACACCCCAACACAATGAGAAATCTCATTAGTCCAGTAAATCCAGATTCAGCAACATAAAACAAAGTTCACCTTTTATATCCACAGACCAAAAGGCACATTCTCAGGTAAAGGTCATTTTACCAGTGAGCCTGCTTCCCCTCACCTGTAATAACCTACATGGTCCTGCTCCTGACTCATTCAGCAGAGAAAACTTGGATGTATGGTAACTTAGAAAGAAAATGAAAGAATCAGTTTTCAACTTTCAGTATTCCTCTTGCTATAAGGGTTAATACATATATTTCTTCAGTGAATCCTAAGCCTGTATTTGTGTGGTATATGAAGTCAAAGTTCTTTGTGCTATTCTGTTCTCTTAAAAATCCAAGTGACAGAATTCACCAGCACAGAAGAGTCCCCACATGACCAGAGAAGAAAAAAGCTGAACAACAAAGCAGCAAATATTCATTTGACAAAGAAGCAGCATAAGAAATCATACAATAGAAGAAAATATGCAAAAGGAATAGAAAATTTCAGAGTCTACAGATTTAAGGGTAGAAGTTGAGAGGACCAAATCTTCAGAAGGAAGTTATTGAAGTTTTTTATTAAATTAATGGAAAACGTGTAACTAAATTTCAAATACTGAAACTGTCACCTGTACCAAGTAGGTCACCTTCAGTCCAGTATTTTTCATGGATTGCTCTTTGCATTGTTTCATTTTTAGTAACAAAAAAAAAAAAAAAAAAAAAAAAAAAATTCTGATGGATGAGATATTTGAATCATTATCTCTAGGGGGCATGCAACCAGTATGTTACAAAGCTGCTGTGATTTAAACAGCAGGCATAAAATGATATGCAGCTTGTCTGCATATTTTGAGAACCAAAACATAAAAGCAATACAAAAGTTTTGGAAACTGTCTGATGGACAGCCACTCATGGTAAATGTTCTTTAGTCTGTCTGGTGTCTAGCCACCTGAAAAGAAAGGCTGCAAACAACTAGGAACTCCTTCACAGAGGCTGGAAGGCGTCTTGTCAGCACTATGAAAATGCAAGGAGAGAAATATCATCCTCCAAAATGTTTCACTCTGCACAGGTCTCAGAATTTGGTGGTCATACTATTTGTCACTTACAGTTTGAATCTGTTCTGGATTAGAACTAGCTGGACACTTGTCTATGAAATGGAAGAGAAAATGTCCTCCTCCTAAAAAAAACCTAAACCAACCAACCAAACCCGAACTGGTCTTTTATCTGTTAAGTACTTACATAAAAGAGTCACAGTTCCCACTGGCTCATGATTTCGTGCTTCTTCTCCTAGTTTTGCTAGATAGGAAAGGGTTAAAACAACATATTGGGGGCACTTAGATTATAAACTAGTAGTATGTTTAAACTACTTGCACACATGCTAAATCTGAAAGCTTTTAAAAAGATCATCAAGTCTGAATCTAAACATCTTCATGCTCAAGCCAAGTGAAAGTGCAGTAGTTATGCTCAATTCAGCCAGACCAACCTTGTCTTTGAAGATTCCCACCTGAGTCAGTGGCTGAGGGAATGATACAGAAGAAAAACTTTGTCATGGTGACAGCTGCAAACTGCCCAAAAGCTCCTGTGCTTAAAGCACAAATGCAGCTGCAGGTAATTTACCAGCACAAAGTTCTGAAATAGCAGGGAATACAGCAATTGGCAAAACTTGGAGTTCATCTTTGAAAGTGTTGATAAATCAGGGTATATTTAGAATTTACTGTGCTCAGAATTGAGATGCAAAATGCAATATCATGGCTTATGATTAGTAAGCAAGTGCAATGGCAAATAAATTATCTGATTATTGCCCCACATGAAGAGAGGTGAGTCTTGAACCAAACCTGGACAGCCTAAAAGAGAAAATGCTTCTGTATGGATGATTCTGACTTATTTACTATGAGAGATCAGAGGTCCAGTAATATTACTTCAATGAAAGAACCATAATGACACTTTTCTATTTTCATTTGCTGCTTGCGTCTTCCTCCAACAGATTTGTTATTTTTATAACAGACATCTCACTTATTACTCTCTTAGGGAAAAAAAAATCTTAAAATGCCATATTACCTTCCTTGGCAGTTCTACGAACACATTTAGTTTCTAAATCAGGAGTTTAAAAATATTTTCTCTTAAATAAGCAAAGATATTAGCCTATGAATTAAGCTCTTGTTTTATGTAAATGTCAAATAAATATATTAAGAATGTGAAAAAACCTGCCATCACCAGGAATGCAAATGCTTAGAAGAAGATTTGTGTTATTATTTTCATAGCCAGTCTGATAAGAGACAATTTTCCAATAGTGATAGATGTTGAGGTTCCCATGAAGTCTAACGAGAAGGCTGACTTATTACAAAATGCTTGAGTATAATTATGTTTTAAAAATCTAAAGATGCAACAGGTACCCTGGATTCTGATGTGGGTAGTGAAGTTCCTCTCTGTTAACTATACTCTGAAACATACACGGGTAAGGGAGATTTTAAAATCTGAGAGTTTCTTGAAAACCTCTACATTTATTTTGTTCTCTTTTGACTATTTGGAGGAAATGAAATGTAAAATTACTTCAATTTGGATCACAAACTAGTAATTCTTCTTTCCATTCCATTGGTAAATCTCATGGTCTGACACTCCTCATGTCTTGAGAAAATTGCTATGGAAATTTGTTATCTTTCTCCTTTGAAAACATCAAAATTATTAACTGGTTTGCTATTAACCTGGGTAAAATGTGCCCTATGAACCCTGAGCTTTGGTTTTTTCGTTATGTAGTTTGATTCCTTGTGTAAGGCAAAAAAACCCACCCCACTGTTCTTGCTAATTTACCAAAGTAGTTTTTTGTCTGCAAGATTAAACAGTAATTAACAGGGCACTGTAGGCACTACTGCACTCCTAGCAATGAAGCACACATTATTAAGGTAGGTCATGGGAATACAGTTTACAGGCATTGTAAACCAAGAGCTTAGTTTATACTAAGACCTATCTTTCTCTTTTATGTATTCCATTTAATTACCTGTTACAGACTCCTTATAAGTTGATTTCTGAAAACAAGTACCACAGAAAAGTATTTGACAAAAAAAACGTGTCATATAGGTATGTCTCATCATTTCATTCACTGTGTTCATAGATGCGTTATTATGAAAATGAGCATTAAATGTTCTGTATCATAACACTGCATCCTTTAAAAAAAAGTACTCTGGGAAAAAGCAAGCATTAACATCACCCTGTTTTCTACATGCAAGAATTAGCAGCACTGATCAGTTTCTGAAGAGAAATGTTCTTCCGACAATGTGTCAAGTGTGTTTGCATGCACTGGAATTATGTCTGTATGCTGACTGCAGGATGGATACATCAGCAGAAATATTTTCATAATTTGTTTCAGTTAACACGCCCACAATGGTTGAGGGACCTACACTCTGAATCTGTTCTTTTGCCTCAGTATGTTCATGTCAAATGTGTCTAAAATACAGTGCTGTTATTCAAAACAAATTATACTGTCTTATGCAATCCTGCCAGCAGTGTTTACTGTGTCAAAATTCCAAATTAATCAAGAAATGTTCTGAATGAAAATCTGGGACCCAAATTCCCAGACATGGTGACACTCCTGGCTCCCTGAGACATAGGTGTACAGATCAGTCACAATTCCCTTGTAGATCTGAGCAATCCATGTTCCTGTCTATAGCTGCCTATGAGTAAATTTATTCATATTTATCAAATAGCATTACTTTCATGCAACATTACCCATGTGGTTAATAATTTATGGTACTGAAACATAATATCACTCAGCATTAAGAACTTCTGATTTGAGTCTACAATAGCAAAGCTTTATTTTTTTCTGCCTTTGTACAGCTACTAAATATAAGGGTTTAGTTTGGAGTTTTGTAAAACATTATCTAAAAATCATCATATATATCCTGTACAAATCTACTCATGTAAAATCTACTCATGTATCTCTTCAAAACCTATACTCATGTATTCACTGAAAGCTGTTTTTAAAGAACTAATATTGTAATTTAAAGATAGAAAGCATTTTACTTTTTACTGAATTACATAGTTTCCACTGCATACACTGTTAAAATTAATTATAATCCCAACAGAACAAAGTCTGTATAAACAAATACTTACTCGTTTCAGTAGCCACAATGGTTATGTTGTGCCACGTATTTGTTTCTCTGTCCAGTGGTGTTGCCAAAGTTATTTTCCCATCATCTGCATTAATGTTGAACTGTCTGTCAAGGTCAGTGTGCCGATCAATGGAAAACCTACAAAACAGACATCCCTGTAATCTACTTAATGAAGTTGGTGTAATCCATATAATCAAAAGACAACTTAGGGAGCCCTCTGAGAGCTGCAGTTTTGTAGCCAAATGGATTGAGAAGCTCAATAGCATAATAATTTATAAGACAAAATGACAAACTGAGACTAAAAAAAGTTAATAATTATTGCCCAAGGAGTAATTAGCTGTATACCCAGTGTGAAGGTCATAAAATGCCCTCAGGTTCACTGGGTAACATCCTTGAAAAACGGTGCTGATCAAGAGTTAATTACACAATCCATCACATTTATGAGACAGTTTCTATGGCATTTCACAGCTACTGATGATTATTTCAACAGTAATGTGTTAAGCACACAAAAATGGTGGGCTTCATGGTTATTTTAAAATGGGCTGAATAATATTATTTTACCAATAAATTTCAGATTGATGAAGCATGAACTATTCACCAAGCATATTATTTGGTTATGGTTCTAGCAGCTCCAGGGGCAAAATGCAGTCAGTGAATCACTATTTTCTTTAAACCACTGAAGGACTGGTAGTTTCTGGATTGACATCACTAATTAATAACACAACAAGTTTCATGTCATAGGTAGTCAGCTTGCAAGTGTGAATGCCCAGGTAAATTATGCAGCCTAAACAGAGTCAGCCCGACAAGAAGAAAGAGCTGCAGTATGTTGCTCCAAATTGCAATAAACAGGATGATGATTTAAAGCTCAGAATGGGATCTTCAGGAAAGCTTTCATGTTTGTCCATTTTCACAGTTATTTTTTAATGTATTTTTTGCAAAAAGACACTAAACCACAAGATTAAGCCTTCCAATTTTTTGACAGGAAAGGTAAGAAAAGAGAGAGTTTGGTGATAAACTATTGATATGGTTCAATAAAAATTGACTTCAGGGGGTTTTACTGAATCCTAATTGTGGATTTAAATAAAAGCCTTTTAAGCCTTTGTGTCTATGTATTACAGAACCTAACAGCATGCACTGAAAATTTTACATCTGTTCTGCATTATATCTATGCATAATAGGGTGAGTTAGGATACAGCATCAGAATGGATTACATTATATAGTGGTCAGAAAACCAACTGACAGTTTCTCAATTCATTTCTATTTTTTGCAAATACACTGATAAAAGAGCAAAAGTATATTTTGCTACAGCCACAATAGCACAGTTATCTGAAAATCAGTTATTCCATTCTGGTTTATGCTTTATCATAAGCAATTTCCAAAAAAAGTTCTGATTCAAAAGTTCCCTTACATGCTACAATAAACATATTCTGATGAACTCAGACTCTTTCCAGAATGCCACAATTGATTTTGATAGACACAGCATTAGGATCTCATTTCAAAGCTTAGGATTACGGCATTCATCTTTTTTCATTTCAGTGTCAGATATTTTCATATTTAGAATGAAAGATACATTGCAATTAGATTGCTTGTGCAATGCATTCAGCATGGTACAATTCACATGCAGAAAATTAGGTCTCAATTATGAAAATTTATCAAAATCTTAGTTTAACTCTTTCAAGTTTAAATATTTAAAGACTTCACTACTAAAAACGAAAATCACACTGGTAAGGTACTTAACTAATGGACTCAAGAGTGAAAAGCCCTGATCAACTAGGAAATGGGATTTGTTAGAGATTTCAGTTTCCTTTACTCTCTAAGAGGAACTAGTTTTACCCACCTTAAAAAGGAGAAGTTTGGTTGAAGGAGAGCTAACATTAAAAAAATGAAGTAAAATTCCAAATATACATGTCTAAAGGTAAGCACATGCATCTATATTTGGACATTTAAGTAAAGTGATTTTCCAGTGAGATCCATATACTCAGTTCTCAATGGTTTAATGGGCATTGTACTATCCTCAGCATTTCTGAAAATCAGGTCACTTGTGTAGAAGAAGAGTGAAGCTGTAGTTGCCTAACTTCAGGCAATCATTTTGAAAATGTATAAACCTTATTTTGATGTTCCTCCAGTTCCAATTAAAGTATGAGAAGTAAAATTCTTGTACCAGTGAAATTAGTAAAAAACATCTTACAGACTTTCACGGGTTTAAGATTTCATCTGAGAAAATATGAGAAAGTAATTAAGGTAACTTTTTAAAAATGTCATCAGTCATTGCTGTTGTATAATTCTTGATATTTATGTAATGATGCTGAAAGAATTCTTCTGATATCAAACATTCATGCACTTTTTACAGTCCATAAACAAAATAAAATGTGGAATGCTTATATGCTATTTAATGTTTTGTTGGCCTGGGCTTGACATAAATTCCATTGAGACGAGGCACAATTTTTCTCTAAGGAGGAATACATTTTAGCTTCCATTCATGGTCTTTCTGCAGTACATTTTTTGAAGTTACAAAATTGGGAGCCTAACATCTGTGAATTTACTAGATTGCATTTCATCTCATCCCAAAAGTATTTATTCACAAAGCAGAAACAGCATCCAAAATGAAACATTTTTAAACTCAGCTACATGGATTTTCACGACTGCAGAGAGGTAAAACCCTCTCCTGATTTTAATTTGATAAATATTTGGTACAAAATAAAAAATAAAATCCATAGTGTCATAAACTTAGGAAAACTAATAGTACATTTGCAGTTTCCTTTTCACGATAATGGTATTGTAACTCTTTTTAATGGGAATGCATTGTCAGATCCATAAGCTATACATAAAACATTCATTTCTCTGAAAATGAGAAAAGAATATCTTGGGAAATAATGTCTTTTGAAATTGCCATAAACCCAGTACAGGTTATTGGGAAGTTTTGGTTAGTTTATGGGTCTGCTATGGCAATCATAAGAACAGCCCCACAGTGGTTTAACAGAAGACTTGAAATTATTCTTTGTCCTGCTCCTGCACTATTGATATTGTTGTTATGACTTAATTTGATCTGTTCTTTATTTGCACCAATGTAAATAAGAGCAGAAATCCTTTTTTTGCTGCAGCTGCTCAGATATGAATCACAGAGCTGATACCTCATCAGTGGTAAACCACCATTGTTTATTAATGCCAGGCAGATTGGACATGCTACTTAGTGACAGATAAGTAGCTGTACCATTAGGGAGGCAGAAAACATCGTATCTAGGTTTCTAAGGCCTGCTGTGAATTAAGAAAATGATCAACTGCTGCCAAAGATGAAATCTCTGTCAATGAGAATGGGGAAAACCTGCCACAGTGAAGCTTATCTCTCCACAGAGAAAGGCACTCAAGGGCAGTGATTTATAGGAGGGCAGAGAAAGTATAGGAAGAAAGATTATTACTCGTGCTTTTTCCTATGCACTTGGATCATGCTTTATCCAAGATAACTTACTACTGATAAATAGACCATGGTTCTAAAATAACAACAGAAACATGAAGTAAGTACCACTGGAATTGATACATAGTACGTTAATAGATAATAATCTTTCAAGTCTAATTGTTCTATAAGTCAGAAGGCACTACCCTTAGTAAATAAACTACAGTGAAGCTTTACAACCAGCATAGCTGAATTCACTGCATCCCCTTCCCAAGAGGGATGCACAGGGTCCAGGTGTGATAAGATGTGAGCCACTGAGGCAGGCTTCTAGGGACTAGGCTCAAATAACACGAACTGCTGACCATACTTATTAGTATTAGTAAAAATTGTAAATCCTTTTCACTAGCAGGCTTAAAAGTGGGCCAGGCCCTTAAGCAGCATGCACAGCAGAAGAGCTAGTAAAGATAGAAAAGAAATTTTGCTGTTTATTTTAAAAATATTCTTATCAAAGATATGATATAGTTAGACTAACCTAACAATGTAAAGAGAGAGTTCAGAGAAACAGATAATGAAAGCATAATTCATCTGAACATCACATTATCACTTAGCCAAAGATGCCTCTGTTCATCCAGAATTATGGCATAACAACAAGAAAAATCCCATAAAACATTTGCATCCTTTAGTTAAATCCATCTCTAGGTGTCTAAATTTTTGTGGCTGATACAGAGATTTTAGACTAACAACCACTGCCAAAATTCTGTGTTTGTCACAAGCCATTACTAAATAGTCCCTTCCCATGTTTCTGTAAGATGGGCATGTTCTGAACCAGATATAGTCACAGAATAAACACTTGAAATACACAATCAGAATGAAACATTCTAATTCAAAGCAACAATATTTCCACATTTTTGTTAGACACTGTCGGGTACCAATTTTCTTGAATGGGAAATAGAAATGTAACTCCATTCATGCTCTCTACTTATCCGTGGTGAATATTTTTGCTCCTGTAATGGTAGAATTGTTAACTTAAAATTATTTTACTTTGCCTTCAAATATTTTACATTCAAAACATGAAATTGAACTTTACAGAACTATCCCAGATAATGCCAAATTAATCATATGAAACAAGAAGAAAAAAAAGTTGCGTAGCAAGTTGGACTCTGTATATTCCTTAAACTAGCTATCAGGCCAATACCTTAAAAAAAAAAAAAATCTTTTAAAGTATGGCATATATATTTTTAAAGAAGTTATAAACCACACTGATTAATTACCTCTTTGTTTAAATTTCTTTTCATAAGTAATGATAATAATTTTGGTATGAAAGTATTAAAGTAATATTCTGATTCAGCTCGCACATAGACAGTATTTTGGTTTTTAAAGTTTGATAATAAAGTAAGTATTTTACCTCAATTTTTTGGATTTGGAAATAATACAGAGGCTCAATTTCAGGACATAGGTAGGGTTGTAGCATTGCTTTTTTTCTGTTCACATGACAGTTTTCTAACCTGGCTATCCACCCTCATTTATTTTCCATTTCTATGATGAGATTACCATCTTTGATCATTCTGAGGGCTTCTCTGGTAAGAAAATTTGGTGTCTATTAACTCTTTTTGGGTTGTGTGCTGCAGTAGAATGTGTATTAATCAGTTAATTTGTATAGAGATCTGTAACAGTTAAGGCTACATTTAGCTAGTTTGGACAGGATGATTTAGAAATGAGGGACACTCAGTCTCCAACATCTTCATACACAAATTCTAATACATTAAAACATGTTGGAAATTCTAAATTTCTAATTTTGAAAATCTAAAATATGATATGCAACATGTAGGCCCCTAAATAAAGGTTTAGAATTTGGCTCTGTGACAAAGCTGATGTAAATGACGAAAATTAGGGAATAGTTTAAAGTGGCAGGTTGTAACAATCATCATCACTTTCACAATGCTGAAGACTGCTTGTGCAGGTTGAATTCCCTAAGGTAGTAATGTACAGTGATGATTATTATTGAATTATAGTATTAAATAATTAAATTTATAAATTATTAGATTATTATTCCTATTGTTTCAGAAGACCAGCAAAGGAATTTTTGTGATTTTGAAAATGACCTGAAATGATAAACCTAACATCATAAACCAAATCCTCTATAAGTATTTTCATAGAAATAAACCAGCATGAGAACAGTGTCATACAAGGTATGGAGAAATATACTCAGTATTCTGTCAGTAGGTTTTTCAAGGAGAACTTTAAAACAGCAGTACCTGATGGGACTGGAAGACACGTCAGGGTCATGGGCAGTCACCTGACCAATCACAGAGTTAATAGCAGCATTTTCATGCACTTCCAGTAGGTAAGTAGGTGATGAAAAGACTGGTGGCTCATCAGCATCCTCTACCACAATTTTTACTGTTGCTGTATCCTTGAATGGTCCTCCACTGATGAAGCGAGGATCAATATGAATATTGGCTGCTTCTACCTTTAGTGTATAGGATTTTTTGGTCTCAAAGTCCAGTGGCTGTTCAGAATGACAAAGATAAATGTCTTTTACTAATGGCTGCAGAGAAAGAACACATTAATATAATGCTGATGGATGAAAGATATATACATTCAAGCACACTCAGTGAGTTTTAATGCAATCACTTTCCACTCCCAGAAATCCAACCTGCAATTTTTTAGGTATATATTGATATATGTTTATTACCAGCCCCAGAAAAAACAAGGATCTTTGTCTTCTTGCTTTTCACAAGAAATTTGCCAAAATATTCTCTCTTGTGAATTATACCATTACAATTACAGATCAGATAAATACTACAAATTATTTGGTGATGACTTGACTTGCATACTGATCATGCATTTAATCAGTGTTTTTTGGAGATAAGAAAAAAAATATACTAGTTTCACAAAGAATAAATATTTTATTACTTCCAGAACAATATGAGAAATGTAAAGAACTAGCAATTATTATTTGTTGGACATGAGAGGCATTATGTGGAAAAATGTAGAGCTAATCATATAAGAAAGTACTTCAAAATTCTTTAATTTCAGGTAACTCTGCATTTCTGTTTACAGGGGTAAATGAAGCAGACATTTTTCAGGAATTTCTTAAAACTGAAGCAATTCCTATTTCTGGTTTTTTTGTTTGTTGTTTTGTTTTTGTTCTTTTGTTTTTGAGTTTGGTTTTGGGGTTTTTTTGTTTTTTTTTTTTTTCCAGAGGGAGAAACACAAAACAGATTACTCTATGAATATACCTACTATGTCACCATTGTTTTTACTATTTCACAGATCCATATTAAAACATAAAAGACGAAAACACAGTGGATTTAAAGGAATTAAATAGCAAGTAAAACCAAATCTGTGACACTCTGAATATTAGACTTTTTCATTATAGAAGATTCAAATTTGTGTCTTGAAGCACATCAGTATACTCACTATATAATTCTCTTGTGTCTCACAATGATTCAAATCTCAAAGATGAAAATTGCCAAGCATTGGAAAGATATTAAGATTTGCATTACAATGTCCCTGGGATAAAAAGCAAAGGACATAGAAACTCTGAATCTGCAATGCAAATAGCAGCAAGAGCCCAAATAAGGGCCTTCAGGAAGTCTGTCAAAGCCCTCAATATGTATAGTTTCAAATTTTGTTGATTTTTTTCAGGTAGGAATCATGTTGTAATGGGATTTGGTCTTTCTTACGAATTCTAGTAAACATGAGAAAACTTGGTACTTTAGCAGCTCTTAAATTAGTAAGCTTTTGTAATTATGGTGATATATAGATCAACATGTTCACAACTTGCCAATCAGAGCTCCTATGTAATTTTTTCAATTGCATTTTGTGTGCTTTGTAGAAATAAGAGCACCCCAATACATTTACTTACATTTAATCAGGATATCATATTGAAAATTTACTCTGTATTGTCTAAAGCACATGAATTTATGCTGGAGAAAATCTGCTGGTGAACAGTACCCTCCATACATCATCTACTGTAGTAGAACCAAAATTATTACCGCTGTCAAAATGAATATATGAAACAACATTATATGAGAGACTCAGTTATGAAATAAAGCCAAGGGGACTGGGGCAAAAGGCTAATTGCTTTAGTTTACAAGAGGCCACAGCATACAATAAATAACAGTAAGAAAGATCAGTGATCTATGTAATAATTTTCTCTTTAGGAAAACAGATCTAAATCTAGATAAATCTACATCATTGTATTGTGCGTCTACAACAGTGAGGTACTCACTGAGAAAAAGAAAATAAAGACTTTTGACAGGTACTCTGTCTGATCTCTTTAATTACAGGTACAAGAAGAATATTAATTACTTTTACTTCTTCTTGAAACTGGAATGTCAGGATTTAGGTTTTTGGTTTGTTTTAATTTTTAAAAGAACAAAGATTCCTTCAGAGTGCTCTACGCTACATATTTTAAACCCTCTGTTACCTCTATTTAGTGCTATAAATTATATCCACATTCTTATTCAGAACACAGCATGAGGATCAACTCTCTTCTTCCCCAGAAAATAATGAAAATGAAGTCTGCTATTGATGTTTCTTTGACTTAAGCCAAGTTTTGCTCTAGATGTGATGTTTCTTCCATTATTTCTGTGGGTGGTCTTTTTGCTGTATACATGCAAATGCCTCATCCTGAATACATCAGTACATGTGTATAAAAGGTAACAGGTTTGGAGCCTTATTTAGAGCCCGAATTTGGCACTTTTAATGTGAAACAGTACTGATGTCCTTCATAAGGTTCAGTAAAATCATTACTCATTGAGCAAATAGAGTTCAGCTTGAGAAAAGGTGGAAGATTAAGCCTCTCACACACCAGGTAATTTAAATAATATGATCTGATTTTTTTTTTCTCTGAAAAGTAGCTGACCAGCAAAACAAATAAGAGAGAAAAGGTATTTGATGAATTCTCATCCAAGATTTTATGGAAGTTTACACCATCAAAAAAGCAAATTTTAATCTACTCTTTTCCTTAGGAACCAAGGAGGCAAAATCTGTATGATTTTACTGTGTGGAAACCCAGGTAAGATTAACACATGGTTCGCACAGAAAATACTTCCATGGGTGTCATCTAAATGGCAATTTTGAGGGACATGACTTATACTTCCATTTTTTACATCACTGGCTTGACATCTTATCCATAGATAAAAGAACCCTTGGAAGTCCAGCACCTTGTCATAGAATACAGTCTGGCTGTGTAGCTGCATGTACAATAAACAACTTTTTTAACAGAGATATGATTTACCTTTCTCACTCTAATAATGCCGTCCTGAGTTTGGGCATCTGTAGTAATTTCAAATATATCCATTCCATCTCCTTCAATAATTTCATAGGATGATTTAGCATTTTCTCCAATATCCAGGTCATTTGCCTTCACCCTTCCTATTGGTTCACCAAGAGCAACATCTTCCATTACTGAGAAGTGATAGAGACCTTACAAATAAGAGGAAAAGACTAAACATTACACCTGATTCCAGTATCTCCTGTGTGCTTTTCATTTGTTTATACTTCCCCAATGCAAAGTCTTTAGATGTGCAACTGATACAAACTACGTTGACACAAGTTATTTATTAAAAAAGCAGCAAAATGTGTTCCTTACATAGGAATATTTCGGTTACTGTATGGGAATATTCTTTTCAGTCCAGTAGTATTATCCTGCATTTACCTTGCAGGCATGCTTAGCGTTGGCAAACAAATTTTAAGCTACTTTCAACACTGAAAGTATGCAATATTCTCTACTGCAGACCCCCCTGAACTTACCGTTTTATTTACAGACATGTACTTATATTTCTTATAGAATTCAACTATGAAACTTTGGCTTCTAGGCTGCAGAAAATTAGGCTAATGCTTTAAATATGCCTTATACAATTTTAGATCTTTACTACTTTTTTAACCCTTTTGAATTTGATTTTTTTTTAAAATCCCTTTCACATCACTTTTGTGGTAAGAAACTAATTAAGAAGCATTCAACAAAACTCATTAAATGTATGTTTTAAAGGTGTATTTATATCATCAGTGTATTTACTGTTTGGTCATAGAGTTAAACTAAAATCCACTAGGAAGTGCTGTTCAAATTGTCAGCATTTTTATTTTTTGTAATACTTGCTTCAAACCTTATGACCCAAGAAGTGTCAAAATGGTATTTAGAAATTTTAACATATTATTCTAGGGAAGCATTTTACTAAGAGAAAAATCAAAATACTCATTTTACTAATATATCTCTGGGTTCTTAACAGTACTCTGAAAAACAGAAGACACATTCATGCATTACATAAAAAATTCTTCATGGAGTGCCTCATTTTTTACCTCTTGGTAATTCATGTTTATTGAAGCTACGGTTAGGGCATGATCTAATCAACTGCCGTGCTACTTAGTAATTAAAATAGTCAAAAGGAATTCAAGGGTGGCAGATGAGACAATAAAAATAGTTTCTTGACAAAGAGTTCTGGACTTGTTCTTTTCTCATGTCAGTTGTTCTAAGACAATGTGTGATTTTTACAGTTATGTGCAGCTGGTAGTTTGCTAAAAACAAAATGTTCTGGAGTTGTTGTTTTAACTGTTTGCAAGCTGATTGCAGTAACAACAGCTGAAAGTAGGAAAGAAACTGAAAAATATGTTAGCTATAAACCTAGTCTGTCCCAACATGGAATTTATTTTTTTTAAGTGTTTCTATTAGAGATAATTTGGAGATCATCAAGATTCCTCAAGTATATTCATAATGGCCCACAAACAATGAGCAGCTAAAGCAATCAGGTAACTCAGGAAACTAAATTATGTGTTGATAATTTATACTGCTGTCCTCACTTCATGATTTGAAACTCCAAACACGGCTGATTACACAGAATCACAGAATGTTAGGGGTTTGAGGGGATCTCTGGAGATCATCTCATCCAATCCCCTCTGCTAGAGCAGGATCCTCTAGAGAAGATTCCATAGGAACACATTCAGGAAGGTTTTGAATGTCTCCAGGGATGGAGACTCCACAACCTCTCTGGGAAACTTGTTCCGGTGCTCTGTTACCCTCAGAGTTAAGAAGCATTTTCTCATATTCAAGTTAGATCTCCTGTGAGCTTGTTGGTGACCACTGCTCCTTGTTCTGTCCCTGGCAGAACTGGGCATCTTTGAAATCCCTTGGTTTACACAGCAGCACTCAGTTCTCAGTGCAGTCCTGTGGCAAACTGGCAGGTTAAAAACTTCTGTGACTTACAAAACGCCTCCGAAATTATTTCAAAGAGATCACAGAAGCAGTGAAAGTTCCTCTTTTTCATTTCTAAAACTCAGGAGGCTTACACACTCTGAAATCAAACCATAAATATACATTTCTGTCCTGCCTGGAAACAATAAACCGATAAAACACACTGCTTTCTGAGTTCATTACAATTTATTGTGAAAGCAGCATGTATTACATCTTATGAATTTCTATTTCATTCTGGTTAGTCTCTATTGTAAGTTTGATCCTTTCTTATTTTCTTTTCCAGGCAAATGCAAACTGTGTTTCATCAGTGTGAAAAAATGTTGGAGACTTGATCAGCTCTTGTATAAGGCCAGAGTCATGACTAATCTGTAATGCTAGGCAGCATGCTATGAATGCTTAATTTTAAAAGGCAGACTTTGTAATAACATCCATTACAATATTTACTATGGCTCATTCTCATTAAAGGCAATATATACACAACATGAAGTTATAGGACATGCAGTTTTTTTCTAATGAAGTTACATAATGGTCAGTGTTCTAACAGGGTGGTTAGTTCCAGATGGTAGCTTGAATTCTGCACTGAAATGCACTGGCTATAACAGCTTCACAGACAGTCAGTGACTCTCTCTTTGTTGAAGGAAAACTAATCTACATTTTCCATATAGAAAATAGATTTCAGGGGTCTGCAATGAAGCTTTCCTCATGCTATCCAGTTGATGTATCACTCTATCAAACTGCAGAACAGATATGAGTAAACTGCACAGGGAAAGGACAGTTTCATCTCTGTAAGCATTCAGTCCTGTGCTTCCCGCTGAGATCTCCAGCAAGTGTACCAAGTAGCAACAGTTGTGTTGCTGATTTTCTGAGCAGCTTTTTTCATACTGTCAGGCAAAGGCTTTTTGAGACAGAAAGTGCTGATACTGTACAAAAGCCATGTAAGCTGGTGAAAGTGCATCTGTAGCCAACAGACAGAGCTACAGCACATGGCACATATAAAAGAAATGTCCTTCTGCATTCTGGTGATACAGTTCAGCCAGGGGTCTCATCTATAGATGTTTACATTATTAGGGAAATTGTCATCACATGCTGGAAAATGCTGCTATACAATGTGATATGAAGGAAAAATTTGAGGATTTTGTATTTATAATGAGAGAAAACCTTTTATTGTGCACAGTGTTTATCTGTTAAAAATACTAAAATGTGGTAGTGAAGTACGTATTTTGCAAAAAAGATTTTACCTCTGCTTATTAATTTTATGTTTTAGCTCTTATTTGTACATTCATTTTCTAGATAATAAGAGAGTACCGCATGCTCAACCATAGGACAAACTCATTTCACTCCTCTTTGTGTCTTAAGAATAGGGCCAAAGTGGACTTCAAGCCACACATATGTGGAAAATAATTAATTTTACACTGGGTGCATAAGTTAGAAAAACATGACTCCAATGAAGTAAAAATAATACTATGACTACATGTGAACATTCTACACCCCCAAACCAGGCTCCTAGTACCTTGTAAGTTTTCAGATCAAGCTGTATACCAATAATACATTAGATTTTACCGGTTCCAAAATAAAATTAATCCAGTTGTTATGCTCCTCTTTCTTCTTTCTGTCTTCATCTTTGAAATTTACTGCAAAGCTTGTAGAGAATCTCAGCAGGATTCCAAATCATTTTAACCTAGCCCAGTGAGATATCCATTGGAACCACTGTAGTAAATATGGATTTTGAATTAAATATCAACAACTATCTAAGACTGATTTTCTTTGTTTTTTTCACTGTTACCTAATTAGTCAAACCTTTCTTTTCCTTAATCAGTTATATATTTCTTTTATTGGTGGTGTCACTTGTCTGCATGATATGGAAGCACAGTAACTAAAACCAGCACTTAGAAATAACTGCATTGAAAGTAAAGAAATACATGAAAAAACTCCCCAAGCACTTTTGTGTGGATTTAAGAGGAACAACAGGGAAGACAGAAAGTTGTGTACATTGCTGTGGGCACTATTCCCTCTTTCTCTGTAGTAACAGCTACAGCTGTAGCAACAGCTACATATCTTTACATTACAGACCTAGGCAATATGATGATTTAAAAAAAATAAATCTTGATAAAATACTAAAACCCCCACATTATATTACTTTCTTACATAGAACACATACATATAGTGGCACTTACTCTGTGCAAACTTAGGAGGATTGTCATTAACATCAGTGAGTGTAATTGTCACTGTTGTAGTTCCGGAGAGTCCACCCATATGTCCTCCCATGTCCTTTGCTTGGATGACCACAAAGTATTCTTCTTTGGCTTCTCTGTCCATGTTGGGAAGAGCTGTTTTTATTATAGCTACAATAATGGGGGAAAAAAGTCAGGTACAGTCGCAAATTCAAATTTGCAGCTATTTTAATGTATATATTTCTTCATTGTACACCTACTTTGTCTGTTAGTACCAAGGATAAAAGAAGAATTAGAGATTTTCAAAAAAGTATATTAGAGACCAACTACCTTGATTAAAAAAGTGCAATGAAATACTGGTCTACACCCCAAGAATTAATCATACCTGTGATACATATTAATTTTTACTTTTTTTTCTTTTCCTAGTAAACTTTTTCATTTCTGCCCTACATCTTACTGAGAGCCATCATTTCCCCACAGAATTCATAAACAGAAGACAACCACGTAATAAACATAACCTGTAAACACTGTTAACCATATCCATCAGATTGTTCAGAACATTTTAAAGCCAAACCCATTATTTAATCTATTGTTCTATATAACACATGATGCAGTCCTAAATCAAGTGCCTAAACTTCTACTGGACTATGGCAGCATGTCTTTCAGTATTTCGTTAGCATGGTCACCAGAAGTGCAAACTCCTGAAGTCTCTGTGTTGTCTCTACTCTATAAGGGTCACTTGTCAGACAATGACCTCACTAAGCTGCTGTCACCTTCTTTATTAGATTAGAAGTTGTTTAAAACAGAGAAAAAAAATGATTTGTAGTATATTCAACTATAAAACATCGGTGGGTTGGAATTAAGATGCCTGCAAGAACAGGAAACTTCTATCGATTTCACGGACATCTAACAGAAGAAATACTAAAATCTTTTTTTCTTTCTAAAAATTGTCCTTGTGTTATTATGTTTACAAAATTCAGTATGGAAAGTTCAATACTTAATTTTTAACGGTAAATTTAAATTGCATTCATCAGTCTAGTGATGCCCACCATAATAAAAAAATATAAATCAATTATCCCACTAAACCTAGGGAAAACCACTCTAAATTTTAAATTGAAATACAGCTATTTACTGTGGTGCTTGAAGATTCTTAAGAGGGCTAAGTGTCTCTTGTCATGATCCTGTACTTATGAAAGCTGAAGGACATAGCTGATGGGCAGACAGTGACAGTGATTCACCAAGTATTCGGAATTAATTAAAAAAGAAGGTAAGAATTCTATATTGTACTGCATATTTGTTAAGATTTGCATGTTGAATAGAATGGCTAAGTTGATCACACACACTTGTTACTGGGCTTGATCAGACATTTCCTTAGCTCTCACTCTGTCTTTTACTTTTTTTAAACCTATTCTTTGTTAGGTATTGTCAGGAGTTTCTGGTTGTCAATCAATACTTATTACAAATGTGTTAGCTTTGATTTCTCTTTTGGGAGTAGCATAGCCGTGGAGGCTTCAGGTAGCTCTTTTTCTTTCACCTGGGATAGTTTCTATTAAATAAGCTTTCTAGAAATGACACTCTGGGTGAAATACTGCGATTATCTCTTCATGTTTTTATGGGGAATAAAGAAATGTTCTGGTTTTATCATTAATAAAGATGTATTTTAGCAGATTTTAGAATCAAATTCCCTTTAATATTGTAATACTAAGAATCTGATAAGACCTTCTTTTCATGGCTGAATACAGGACCAAGCTAAAGAGCATGATAATATCCAAGGCATTTAGAATAAATCCTTGCTACACAAACCACCAAACGTAGCATATTAGCAGTCTTGTAACCTACAATCCTGCAAAAGATTTCCATAAAATACTGGGTTGTTGTTTTACATATTTCATAAATAGAAAATGAAACTTCTGTCTTACATCTGCAACTGCCAAGCCAGATTAATCTCTTGTTCCTAAGGAAATCAATAAGCAGTGATTTTTCATGCCAAGAGATGGGGAGTGGGGCTGGGAGCAGTTACAGGTGAGTTGAGAGCAGAGTGTGGGAACAAGGCAGGCAGGAGCAGTGACCCCACCAAGGAGCTGCAGTCAGGTCCAGCCTGAGCCACAGTCTGATGATCACCCACAAGCAAGATCACAGGAACAAGGCAGGTCTGAGGCCAGGCCAGGAAATCCTGCTGGAGGGTCTGGATCCAAGTCAGAACCAAGAAGATGTGCGACTGGGTGCAGCTGAAGCACAGCTGGGGGAGAGCAGTGGAGCCTCAGCCCAAAATCAGCTCCTAAGGAAAAGGAGCAGTACTGCAAAATTTTTCTTTCTGACCAGATAAAGCCAGCTACACTTGAACTTAACCAACTAAACCTGACTGAGGTTGTGCTCAGGACCCTAACAAATATATTGTATCCACTGCTTGTAAAACCAATCAAGCAGCCTTGAAGTCAAATACATGGACGTTTTAACTGTTCTGTACCAACTGTAGGAGGGGACCTAAGTTATTCTGGAAAATCCTGAAAAGTAAGCAACTGTGGAATTTATGAATGAAAACTGGGGGAAAGTAAAGTCCAGAAGATAATAATAAACATTTGTGCAAAATAATTTGGGTAAAAGAATATGGCCATTTCTTCCACAGCATCCTTGGTAAGGAGAGTAAATAGGATTTATTTCTAAAAGTATGTGATAGTTATGACTGGTTTGACTCATTGGTTTACTATTTAAGAATAATAATTATGCATTGAAAAATTATGTTATAAATGAGATAGCCTATAAAAAGGATTCTAGTGCAGAATTAGGGTATCAGAAGTTGGTCTACATTGATTTTTTTTTCACAAATAGAGCTAATCAAATCATCTGTGGCCCTTGTATTAAGCCTACCAAAACTTTCTCCATTATTTTTTATGCAGAGTTTCAATTATTTGGGATTTTTATACCTAATTTACATAGTTAAGTCTAACCTACAGATTACTTGTATAAAGTGCCACATTTCATATTCTGCAGTTTTCTCTGAGACAAGTTAAGTACTTCATACAGTGATGTTTTTTTCTAGACATCTGTTTTTTTTCTCTTACTGTATGAAATGGTCTAGCCCTTGTATTAAGTTTGAAATATATCTACAAGACTGAATACCTTAAAAAGTGCCTAAATCAGAATTAAATTTTCTAACTTTTAAGACATAAGAATCATTTGTTTTTTTTCTCTGCATAAAGATACTGACACAACCTATTCTTTCAGTAGTTTTATACATATTTCTATCTGCTGTATCAGGCCATAAACCTGAGACACTAAGAGTCAAAAAGTCAAGTTTCCATTTCAAATGTAATAAAGAGCTAAAAAGAAATTTACTGATTTAACTACTGCGAGAGCTTAAGTTTTTAAACTTCAGATAGAGTCAAATTACACAGACTGACTGTTAGCACCAGTATTTCTACATTCAGAATCTATAGAAAGAAGGTGTTGAATGTGTAAGTGTAGAAAGAGGTAAGTGTTGGCATCTCTTATGAGGCAAATAAATAAACACAAAAAGGCTACATACTCACATAAGCAACGTGATGGAGACAAAGACAGACTAAGAGAGTTATGCATAGAGGATTTCAAGGATATTTATTTCTTCTTTTGCGTTATTCACCAGTTTTCAATCTATTTTTAGAAAACAATTCAGGCTCCCCAAATAGTATATACCCATATAGCACACAGAACATTAACTCATTGAGCATTCAGCCTGCTGTACTTCAGTTCAACCCAGGAACAAACCAAGAATAAAAACACAATCACTTTCAGCATGTTATGATGGATGAAAATGATCACCAGAGAGTTTAAATGTGTGGGGTGATAAGTACCATAAACTGATGTAAGGCAGGTAGCTGCTTGTTGGATTGTTGTCTTCAGAACAGTTATCAACAGCTTACTGCCAAAGTGGATAGATGGATGAAGTGGTTCATAGGGTTTGTTCTGCTTTTAGCACCATTTGGTAATCATGGACAAGAAGAATTTATCAAGCCTTTGGATGAAACAAAGTTGGAAGAACTTTATCTTAGAGTTCAAACCAGTTTTGACAAACTGGATAGTCTAAAAAGGCAGGATGCAACTCAATCTGGGGAGTAAAAAGTATTTTGTGTGGGTGAAACAATTAACTTCACAATTACAATAGAGCAGATGACTCACAAGACAGAAAAGAACATGGAGTCAAAATGAGCTGAACATGAGTCATCAGTTTTGATGATAAAAATGCTCAAACATTTCCTGGTATATTAGCCAGTATGGTATCTGGAAGAACTGTGGAATAATACTTCCAGTTCACTCACACAAGGAAGAGAGTAGCTGGAACAGTGTGTCCAGTCTTTTTAAAAAATGGTTTATATAGTTAGGGGATCATGAGGAAAGGCTTTACAGTCAAATATGTAAAAACGATTGGAAGCTACTCTCCTTTTCCACTGGGGAAAAGAGAAAAAATGATGAGCCTACAATGTAAACCACAGTTTAACATTATGGGAATATTTTCAAACAGAGGAGGTAAATACAGAGAGAGAAGGTTGCCTGTAGATTTTGTAGTATTTCCATTACTGAAAGTTTTTAAGAACCTATCATAAAAATGTCAGTCAAGAATGAGAAGGGATAAACCTGATCCTTTTTTGGGGCAATGGCTCACTGCACTCCCATTTCCCCCCATATTGTCTAAGAGAAGGCTTTATCTCTATGTCCTCTATTTCACAAACCTTAGCCCTGGGAAAACATCCAATGGACACACAATACAACCACTGAAGAGATACCTGCATCATCATTTGGCTATAGATACTCTGAAGGAAACTGAAAAGTGAGTTGGAAAGTAAAGAAATCAAGAAGCAATCTATTTTTTTATGGAATCAAAACACCCCCGATATTGGAAATATTTTTTTTTTTCTTTTTTCTTATTTTTTGTCGGAGTTGCTTTTCCTAAACAGCTATCGGTGTCACACTGCTCAATAGCAAATAAAACAGCTGCAGAGTGGGATTTACTTTTACAGTGGTCCTAAATGCACACACTGAGCAATTTGCACAATCTTCCTCACAACTTGAATCAGTTAAAATGCACCCCTGTGGACTACTTTCAAAAACCTATTTGGAAGAATATACACTGTCTCACACTGAAAAGGATCAGGGGAAAAGAAGCAATGTGTCAGAGGCTACCGCTGATGAAGAGAAGCAAAAAGAACAATAGAAACATGGATTTGGTTTTCACTTTCTTCTAGATTTTTTTATGGATCTCTTTATGGTAATGCTATAAAAGTACACATAATAACAATTGAGAACATGGAATATAACCAAGCAAGCACTATGAAAAATCGGAATCTGGTTCTGAAAAGCCTTTGTCATAAATCTCAAAAATTTTGATGAAAACTGCCTGCTTTTTCACCTTGGATACTTCAGAACTTTCCCTTCTGCCACCTGGAAGAGCTAAGCAATTGCTTTGGTCTTCCTTCTGTGCTAAAATCTTGGTGGAAATTCTTATTAAATCTAACAGTAATTTAGGACTAAAACTCCTGAAAAATCAATCTTGTCATTTCTTCAGAGTCACGAGAGGCATTCTTTGTATTCCCATGAAGCACACTGACTTCAGTGATGGTCTAGCAGTCTGCAAAAAATGTTCATTTGGAGATCTGTGGAAAACTCATGTAATAATTTCTAAAAATTAATAGGTCATAACTAAATTTCTTGAAAATTAAAAAATTCTAGTACTACGATGGGATACAGACATACCAATCCATTATTTTTAATTCAATTTAACCTTCATAAATTTTATTGAAAAGATTGATTTTTATCATAAAATATTCTAATTTCTGCCTTAGTTCTAAAGCTTTAAGATTTTTATTTTAACAAGACAAGAAAAATACCTGTCGTGTTTAGCAAAGTTGGTTAACTTTCTAGAAAATTGATCAATAACAGAAGTCATCTGAACTACATCCAGATGTAAATGTATTTCAGATCAAAGACATTAGCCATAGAAAAATAATCACTAGGCAAGAAATGGAATACTATTTTATTCAATTTCATGTGGAGTGATTTTGCTCCACCAGAGCTGACAGTGGACATATTTTATAGCCATGCTTATTTTCTTAAATTCTGTGGGGAAAATGGCATTGCCTTTCTGTTAAGCAGAAAGGTGGAGATCAAACATAATATTATTAATTGTCCTGTCTATTGTGAAAATAGAATCATAGAATTGCTTAGGCTGGAAAAGACACCTTCAAGATCATCAAGTCCAACCTCATCCCAACCCTATTACCCTATTCCTGATGACCCACCACTAAACCATGTCCCCAAGCACCCCAACCAGACTATTTTTTAAACACATTCAGGCATGGAGACTCAACCACCTCCCTGGGGAGCCTATGCTAGTGCTTCACAACCCTTTCTGTAAAGAAGTTTCTCCTGACATCCAACCTAAATCTCCCCTGACTTAACTTGAAGCCATTTCCCCACGTCTTGTCATTTGCTACCAGTGAGAAGAGACCAACCCCACTCTCATTACCACCTCCTTTCAGGTATTTATTTGTGAAGAGTGATAATTGTGTAGCCTTCAATCTGTTGTACTTTCTTTTTCAGCCCATATTACTGTCTTTTTTGGTGTTTTCTAATCTTGCTTTCATTCTGAAGCAGACTTGAAAGTTTCCATTGTGTGTAACACTACCTACTACTTACTAGATATATTCTGCTTTAAGAGTATCATATAGGATATGACAGGAAAACACCTATTATAATACAGCCTTTTAAATTCAGATGAACTTGTATTTGGGCATTATAGTATGGATAAAAAGCTTTCATCTCTAACTTACCAACCACTCCCTTTTCCCTGGGACATTTCACTGGCATAGTGAAATGATGGCCCTCTCACCAACTGAGAATGAACACAGTAAATAAACACTCTGCATTGCATTTCTGACCTTGTTTCCTGAGGGTTTTATTTGTAATGATCCTCTAATACCTATAATTTTAATAGACGTTTTACAGAAAGTAGCTCAAGATTCTTTTTCAGCTTTCCAAACCCAGCTGTGTAGTTCAAATTCTTTTCTATAATTCATTCTTTTGAAGCACAACATTACTTAGATATGGAGCCTGTTTTCCTACTCAGCATGAGGAAGTTGGTTAAGTTCATTAGCTATCTTTCTAGAATGATAGAGATACTGCTCTAAAATGTAAGAAATGTGTGGTATCAGCCTTTTTGTTACTACTCTTATTAGATAAACTCCAGAAGCAGAAATCACATTTTTTAAAATGCCAATTTGTTTTGATGTTAAGCCACTTATCTTTACCAACTACAGACCATCGTAACTGTTTTCAAATGTCTCTGCAGTCATTTTATACTTCCTTTATTAATCAGAAAAGACAGCTCTTGCTGCTACCCAATCCTACGTACCTTATCCATAATAGTTGCACTTTATTCTTCTAAGTAAAAAGCAAGAACTCTAGGACTGACCCTTGGGTCTGCTGCACTAGTGGTTTGTCAGTACAACTCTCTTTCCTAATGGGCTGTCACCAAGACAACTCAGAATCACCAAAGAATCTCTGTACAAACACCTTAACGCAACTCCTAAGGTTGAACAGTATGCTTAGTACACAATGACAAGAAAAGGCTTATACCAGTTGGAAAATATACTCTATTTTAGCATTGCGCCCCAAATACATCAAACACTGTCAAGACAGAACTGAAAATGCTGTACAGAAGCTACCAAGTAAAAGACTCCAGAAATCCTTGCATGTGCTGGAGCTGATTCTGCTACCTTGGGATTATTGGGATATTGCCTTACGGACCTACCTTCTGTATGCTGCTGCACACACCTGTCTTCTCCTCTAGGAAGGGAGTTTCCACACCTCCCTTGCAAAGACAGAACAAGAGCTAAGCATCCTAGTTCATGCCATTTCAACTTATTTCAGTGAAAAGTTTAGTTAACTTTGTTAATTGGCTGATATCACATCAGCACTAGTTAATAAAATGAGCAAGAAAGCAGCAGCTCAAGCTGACTAATGGTGACAAAGTTCTTTCTCTACACTAATTCCATGAGGATTTCAATCTAAACTACTTAGCATCTGAACTATTTAGAGCAGCTCTGTTGAACACAAGTTAGTTCTGTTGCTACCAGCTCAGTACCTTCCCCTTACGGTTGCAGATTACTTCTTGTATTAAAACTGTTTTGCATCTAGTTTTAAAATACTACCTTGTCATTTTATGAGTAACTACAGAAACAATCCCCATGCCTCTCTTTTATTAACACCTCTCAAATATTTGTTCGGTGATTTAATATCCTCCTTTAATCACCTCTTATACAGTTTATACAAATTAAGTTCAATAAATCTTTTGTTATAACTCATATATTTCTCCCCTTAGCTACCCTGCTTTGAACTTTCCTCAGTATTTCAGTTGTCTTTTTTATAATGACAGGTCTCCTCAGTCCTGCATGCAATATTCTGAGGGCAGCTTGTGCTATTGCTTATTATACCTACCATTAGTAATAAACCGGACATTAACAACCAGATAGAAGAAACAGTCTGTTACATGAAAAAAAGTCTGTAACTTGAAAGTTGCTTTCACTTATCCTCTTGCTATCTTACTTGATTTTGTTCTGCTAAACTGTATTTCAAAGTCTAGATGAAGGAAGATAACAAAGACTATAAATTAAAATAGAAAATTCTAACCTGACTTCTGCTGAATGCCATTTTCATTTCTCCTAGGCCTACTCATTCATGTTCTGATTTCAGAACCACAGGGTTCAACACCTTGGTCCAGAGAGGGACATATACTAAATCATTAAGAGCCCTCTTCATTAAAGCATGTGAACTTTCACCCAAAGTTAAAGCTGGGTATAAAAAAAAATAAAAATCAATGATTCACTCTCCAAAGAAATACCCACATTCTATTAGGAGAGTCTTTAGTTTTCTAGATCTCCTGACTCATCTGATCATCACAGCTTTGCTAACCTTGGCTTCATATCAAATGGCCATATCCAAGATACCAGTGTATAAAATCTGTTCATAAATTTATATAAGTTAAGAGTTGACACAATGAGCTTTCCAGTGCTGTAAGTTGTTTGGTGTAATTTGCCTTTTTCATGTAGCTATATTTCAGGTATGTGTAGGAGTGATATTATTTATGTTCATGTGAAATGTAAATAAGCAAGACATAGGCAAAAATGTATTTTCTCTGCCATTCCTGTATTGCAGAACACAGTGCCACTTCATATTAGGATCCATTATGATACTCTCATTTTAAAGCTGACAGTCATGATTTAATAAAAAGATTAAAAATGAGAAGTTTACTTCAGCTACTTCTGGCAGACTTAAGGAACCCCCCCTCTACAGCATTTTGTCATTAGTTGGATTCTGAGAGAATATATACAACTTCTGCACCTTTACACATAATACACTCCACTCAGGAAACATGATGCTGGTTACTCAACTGTAACAACAATAATTTATGGAATATATTTTAATCTACCCCGAGTTTCATTACTAATCTGATGTCATCACATAGTAAGTTTAGCCTCTCAGAAAATCTGAATCTGTACCTTTGTAATGTATTATTAATGTTTATTCTCTATCCAACAATCCAGTGGTCATATTAAAATTCACCTGTGGAAAGTGGAAAATATTCAGAACAAGCCATCAAAATAGCATTTACCCTAAGTCATATTCAGAATGAAAAATAACTTCTGAATTACCTTCTTTCATGTGTCTATAACTCATATGGAAGAACTTGCAAACTAGAACTACAGAGGCATATGCATTTTTCATGTAAGGTAATGGAAAACTATTTTTTTATGGGTCACTTACAAGTACTTATTTCTGTGCACCCAGCATTATAGAATTGTTTCAGCAAGGAGGATGGGAGTATTGTCGGAGTTTCAACCAAGAGTGTGATTCAGATAAGGACTACATGTAGTTAATGTCAAGTTAGTAGGAATAAAAAAGCAGAAGAATAAGCAACTGCTTTCCTCTTTTTCACCCTCAGGTGAAGCAACCCTTTATACTCTAGGCATTAAGCCCTATCCTATGCCTTTGCTCCCTCTTTTTGTTCACAGTACAATAGAAGGCAGAGGACTCAGGAGGCATGATTTGGATTATTTTTGATGGGCAGCTCCCAGCACACTTTTAAAACAAAGCAGCAAGGTCAGACAGTCGTTAGTCTGAGCCAAGCAAAGAAAAAAATTCTAGGCAGTACAGTCCTGATGCTGGTAGCTGCACAGATCTAAATCTAGTCTTAATTTCTAAAAAACAAAGCTAATAAAAGGTCATTTATCTAGAAAAATAATAAGTATATCATCTTTAAGTAGCTATACTTTTTCTAACATTTAATGCACTACCATGAATGACAGAAAATATTTAGATTCTGAAGTGGATTGCTTTAACATTGTCCATTTGCTGACTGAAAAATGGGAAACATAACCCCTGTTTTCAAAAATGGAAAAAAAAGATGACTCAGGGAACTACAGGCCAGTCTCTACTCTGTGTCTGCCAAGATCATGGAGCACATCCTCCTCAAGGCTCTGCTAAGGCATGTGGACAACAAAAAGGCAACAGTTTAAAATGTGAAGAGGGGAGATTTAGGCGAGAAATTAGGAGGAAATTATTTCCTGTGAAATAGGAAACAGTTAGACTGCATGTAATACAACCCATACAACTCTCTCTAGTAAACATTATCATACCCTTGCTCTGAAATTCTGGTATTACCAAGAAAATTTGCTTCTAGTTCTTTGTTTTCTGAAATCACCACTTCTTTTCAGAAGAACCACAACTAAAAGGCTGCTTGGTTTTTTAAACAATTTTTTTCAGTCTTTATAATATGTGGCTGCACTTTCTACATCACTACTTGCACCTTGTCTTCTTAGTGATTTGAATTTATGTATATTTATTGTTGACATATCCTGAGCAAATGCTGGAGAGCTCTTTGGAAATTAACATTTAGTATGGCTAAGATTTTTCTAAGGTAATTCATACAAATCTCAGCCACAAGAACACAATCTGCAAATTTTAAAACATTACAAGCAATAGACAGGTCCACCTAATATCACACAAACAATGCTTACTCTCTGCATTTGACAAACTATTTGGTGGGCAGCTGCAGGAGTAGTATGGGAGTTAAACTACAGATGAAGGCCATTACAAAGAAGAAAAAAAGAACCAGAGGATGGCCTCTGTAAATAAACTCATTCAGTTGTAATGGTTGAGAGAAGAACATAATTGTTGTCCTCCATAGTTCTAGAAAAATGGGGAATTTGAAACAAATTATTCATTCAGAAGCAGCTCTTTAATATGAAGCCACTTACTCAGGGACTGCAGCAAAGCCACAGTTGAATTCTTTATGACTAAATTCCTTTTAGAAACTAACATGTCATTTTCATGGTAACTGAACAGCTACTCAAAAGAATGTTTGTATCTGGAAATGAAGGTAGGAGGGGGAGTTTAATGCTAGTGGAACAGGAGAAAAATCATGATTTTCAGGTTCACTAAAAGGCTTTGGAATTTTCTCTAGCTTTCATGATAATGGAAATCACTTTCCTAGGTGATGAGTCGTTACTTCATTGGATGAAGCATAAGGTTTTAATGCAATACATATAATAAAGCTGAGTAAAAATCAACATTTTTTTACATTTGGATATATTCATTGTAGGCTATTTCTGTGTGAAAGAATTGAAAAATCTTCTGTGTAGGTGGAGAATACACTTCTCAGCACCTCTGTGAAAACCGCAGTCTTCTAATGGTGAAGCATCTTTCCTACTAGAAACTGAGAAAGGGCCTACAGCTAATCCCCCTCTAAATAGGGCAGCCAACTCAAGTCACTACTGCATGCAATAATTTGTAATATTAAAGAGAAACAGATCATTATATATTTTGACACCTGATGGTCAGGGGTCTCTTCAGAACCGTGTATGACTTGTTACAAATTAGCCAGCATGAACAAAAGGGCTTCACTAATATCACTCTCTTGACATACGGATTCTTGAAACAAGGCTACTGTACTGTGCTGTGCTGGACTTATCCTTTGTAAAACTATTTTTCATCCAGCATAAAATAGAATTCTGAACCACATTCCAGATAACATTTTCACATTTAGGATAACTGTCCTTCAGCCAGACAAGAATATTTTAATGGATTAATCAATTAATCTATTAATGTTCATCAACCTATTTACCTGAAGTCCCTGCAAGCTAGGGCACTTCTAGGAAAGGGAGATAATTTATCCCTTGCAACCTCACAAGATAAGGTTAAGGAACTTCTGAACTTTAAAGAGCCTAAGAGTACTCTGCTTAATGTTTGTGAGCAAACTTAGCACACTTGATCTATCAAAGCATCCTTTAATATTTCTTTCCTAGCATTTATTTAATATTATTTTTTTAATCTGCATGAGGAAAATAATTTTTACTCCTGCCTTACTCCTTTATTGTTATGTAAATTCAGGTGGGTTTTTTGTATCTTTTAAAATGAGTTATACTTTTCTTCTACTGAGGAGATCACAGCCTCTAAAAACTAGTGAAAGAATATAAGAAACACCATCAAATCACTTAAAAAGAAATGCCAGACATAGCAAAATAGATTTGCTCTAAGTACAACATATATACAGAAAACAAGAGGGAATGGATTTATTGGCAGTTCTGTCAGATTACTTTCAAGACAGGAGAGAAATAAGTCATCTTAAATGCATGCTAATAAAACTTCACACCAACACTCAGTATTATGGTCTGTCTTTCCCCCAAAAAGCCCTATCAAGAAAGAATCACTTCTAATGAAAACCCACAATATATTCACTAAAACATTCCAGCTAAACTGTACTTTCTCTAACTGGATATACTGTAGTCTCATATTGAAAATTACATTATGCTCATTAAATTCCTCAGGCCAAGTCTTTCAGTGCCTCATCAGTTACAAGTCACACATGCACTACCTTCACTTTTGCTTCGGTAACTTCTTCAATATTAGCATCACCATTACTGACATTATCATCCATAGAGATCCTTCTTTGTCTTTTCACATGATCAGGCTGACAGAATACAAGTGAGATGTGCTACAGCCCTGTAATACTGACAGACATCTACTTGCACTCCCAGTTTAAGTATATAACATGAAAGTAGAGAAGCATGGTCACTTGTGTAAACACAACCTAGGGATATTCAGAGTCACCTACCTGTATGTGGCTCAATGGAGAAGTAAGGCTGTCCTTCCAGAATGCTGTAAACCAACTTGGCACTATTTCCATAAACTGGATCATCTGCATCTGTAGCTGTTACCTTAGTAACAAAGGTGCCTAAATAAAAAGAATATAAACAATCAGCGGTTACACTCCTACTAGAAATTTGCATAACTTATTAAAAATGTATTTTGAGAAAGTAAATAATTTCCTTGTGAGTTCTAGGACAACAGTAAGAAAATAAAACATGAGTAAAAACTTTAAATATTACTTGTGGAACATAAACAAAACATTTTCATTCAAGATGATGTATACCAGCAGACTGAATTTCTGTGTAAAAGAAAATTCTTTTTAGTAGCTGTATTATTTAAGGTTTCTTTGTAGAATCCATTTAAAGCAACCTGATAGATCTGTGTAGACTTCAAGCACTTGCAAAGGAATCATATCAAAGGGATATGAAATATGAGGTTAATAATACAATATAATATGTTGCATTTAAGATTTGCAAAATCACATTTCAAAGAACCTTGCCATGTTACAGAGACTGCATAGAAGAACAATATTAAAAAGGCTTCTTTTTTCTTCTCTTGGGTTGCATCCATAATAATGGTCTGATGAGGCCACTGTGATGTCTGTACATCCCCTCAGACAGAATTCAGGCTACAGCCCCACCATCCCAGCAGGATATTCCCTGCAGTTCACAGCTGCTGCCCCATATGGGATTCCAAATATGAACACTGAGGCCAGTGCCTTCTTCAGCTGCATTCAAACTGAAATAGCAGGTCATGTGCTAAGTGTCTGTGGCTGCTGTCATACAACTTGTGTCTGGTGATCTCCTAAAACAGAGGAAGATTGTGCAGAACATCATACAATGGGACATGGCTTCAATAAGATAAGGCTGATTACAGAACAGTGACATTTTTTGTAGGAGTATTTTATCTAGGCTGTTACATTTTGTTACCATGATATACTTTATGCAACAGGGAAAATAAAGAAGTGAAACTGTGGACTTATTTGAGGCTTTGATTTGAAGAGCTGGCTCTCATTTCAAAGGACTTCAGAAATAATTCAATTGCCTGTTTAGGAAGATTTGATATTTAGTGTCTATTCTTTTTTCACTCAAGAATTTTTGACAACTTCTATAGATATTTATTTCAGAATTTCAAATTAATGAGTATGCTGATTCTTTGATAAACTCATCCTTTATCCCAAATGTTCATTGAAGTTGAATACTCCTTAACAAAAAGAGACAATCACTGTCTAACATTACTTCTAATCCTGATGCTTGGCTCTCAAGATATTTTTTGTGACATATAAAATTATTTAATCACTTAGTGAGGCCCCAAGTTTATATGAAATTTATGCATATATTAAAAATACATATAAAATAGTCAGTGTTTCCATTCATTGTTTAGATACACAAAAGCAGGGGTTGGAATGGCATAGTCTTCTTTTTCTTTCTCTGACAGGTCACTTGAAGTGTGACTATACTATCACATAATAAAACTAATGAAGGGAAAGGAAAAATAAAATACTCTTCCAGCTCCTAGAAATCAATTTCTTACGCTGCCAGCCTCTGACACTCAGCACTTCATTTCCGACAATCATACACAGTTCTGAGGTCTGGAAAATTCAGTAATTTTTTTCCCAGCAGTCTTATTGATGAAAATTGTTTATGAAAGATGTAAGCAATCATGAAACAGAAATTAAAGAAATTACTTTCACTATTAAAATGAGTTAAGCTTTTACATAGTTTAAATTTTATCACCTTTAATTTGATTTTTTTTTCTGTTTTATGCTTCAAATCAAATCTTCTGCAGGTGTGAAACATGCAACATTAATATGTTCCACTGGCAATAAGAAGTATATACAGGAGCAAAACCTGTCCCCTCTGCAGCTGCAGATGATGTTGCCACATCAGTGCTGTTCTAGGGCTCAACTGCAAGGTACTAAGGGTCCAGAAGTAGCAATGTATTCTACTCCCAACAACTGATAGAACATTTCCAACTAAGCATGAACAAAAGATTTGGAGAACTGACTTGGAGACTCCTGGAAAAGCACTAAGAATGCAGGGGAAAGCATTAATTAAGTGCATGCTCTTTAAAAAACCCCAACATTCTGGGTTCTACCCAGCAAATAAACAGCTAAGGGTTCTGTTTGTGTTTAGTTTTTACTGCATTTGGCTTTTGTTTGTTTTCTTGTCAATACTACAACAAACTCATTTAGCTAGAGATTATAAATTTGAAATGGTGCCATTTCTACAAGAAAGCCACTATTAGAGTCGAAGTCACTGTTGTCCTGATTACAATAATACAACAGTTTCATAAAATCTGGCCCAACAACATAATCACTGTTTCTCTTTCCTTTATGTACCTAATATTGTCTTATGTAAAAGAAAACAATTTCTTTGATAGATGATGCAAATTTTAAGATGTTCAGTTAAAAAAACTTTCTGCATTTTTTTCCTGGGGTACACTTCTGCAATGCTAATGACCCTGTGATTGAATATGGACTGCAAAGAGATTCAACAGATTTTAATTAATGAACACCTCTAATGTGATGTAGTCATTAACCATTGCTGATGGTTTTACTCTGTTAGTGCCAGGCTTCATAGTTTCTCTTTGCAACAGGCTAGCAACAAGAGACACAATTAACAATAAAGTACTTTTATATGGCTAGGTAAGGAAGCCCATGTTTGCTGGCAAACTAAGATTAAAAACCTTCATAAAAATAAGATGTGTGTGCTCAACTAGTGCTCCTCTGTTGTCCTGTCTCCGCTTTTATGTGCAAGTCAGGGCACCCATTCTGCACATTAATCAGAAAGAAAAATACATATGCTGCCACAGGGAGTAGGAAAGCAAATTTTTTGGTGTGGCAGTGAAATGTGAGTACAGAAAAAAAAAAAAGAAACCCAAAAAAACTTGTATGTTCTAGAGGAAGTAATGCATAGTCCGTGCCAGAAATTTACATGAATCCATATTCAATGAAGCAACCATTTTGTTGAAAGATTGTAATGGCTGGTAAAAATAAAAAATGTGACCATAATGCAACATAGCGGGACTATCTTTTAGCATTTTCAAAGGGATTTCTGGTTCTGTTTTTTGTTCTTATTTTCTTTTTTTTTCTGATGCCCCTTTATGGTCTTCCTTACTCTTTCTCTCCTACTTTTCCCAGATATTGACAAGCTGAAATCTCCCTTTCATTCAGAAAATCTGATTACCAACCTGACAGGGCATTAAGAGTATATTTGCATGAAAAAGACACACCATTATTTACCAACTGTTCTGTTGTCTAAGAGGATCACAGTGCTTCAAAATTTCTAGATAGATTTTCAGTTTGGCTGATAGTAGCCATGCAGTCAGTAGTGGTCAAAGCAAAGCTTGTATTCAGTAGGTCAGATAAGCATTCTTTCCAAAAATGAAGCCTTTTCTTCCCTGTCCTTCTTTGCTATAATCTCACAGGTAGCATGACAGCTGTTGTCATGGTAACATTTTTTTATTGAATAAAACTGCAATAATCTCATAAAAACCTGCATAACTTCTTGACATGTAAATTATTACTGCCTCAAAGCTGAAGAAACTTATTATTTGTTTCTTGTTGTTGCTGATTTTTTAAATACAAAACCATAGTTTTAAGCCTCATCATACTGTATTATTATTATATATGAGACCATTTCTAAACACAAAACCTATGACTTACAGATTTCACTAACCCAATAAAGAACATGTATATGGAATAGAAACCTGTGTGATGCACTTCAGAAGTTAGCATATGCAAAACACATAAAATGTTGGTATTTTAAATGGCATAGCTTGGTGTCAATGCAGACACATGAGGACATGTTGGATGAGTGTTCTGGATTTTCTTTGTAGATCATATGTTATTTCAATCCCACCTTCTACATCAGCAGTTGTTTATATTTATATTATTATTATTTATAGCTAATTTATTGTCAGAGACCAATATGTGGATCAGGTCTTACAGTGCAACAAAGTTCTTTTCCCAAAAATTTCTAGAGTGAGTACCAGGAAAAACAAATGCAGACAGACAACTTAAGAGGGACAAGGAGGTGACAAGAGGATGTACATCATCCTGGGAAACAATACTGTCAGCACACAGTGGCACTGACCTACATGCTGCCAGGCTAGAACACCTGTCCCCAGGGTCTATGGTACCCAAGCATCATGGAAGAGTTTTAAGGACTGCTTTGAAAGCAGATGACAGAGGTCACGTGTGGGTTTTTTACATCTTCCCACACTTAAAGGAAGCCCTGTGAAAAATAAAAATTATTCACTTTTTAAGTGTCCAATGGACACCTGTCCATGATGAAAAACTAATGGGGGTGGAAGATGACATCCTAAGCAGTGGCAAGGGGTAGAGATATGGAAGAATGATCCAGTAAGGTATGATGGACAACTTATGCTCGGCATGCTACAGAGGCAGGAAGGCCAGAATGTGTCCTACAATACCTGTAGCAGAATAACATACACAGCCACTCCTAGAGGGAGAAATGAGAGAAATCTGTGTACTTTACAGGTGTAATACTGATTTGTGGGTGACAAGAACCACATAAATACATAGATTGATAAAGGACTTCACTTAATTTTCTGCATGGAGAAAAAACAACAAAAGCTTCCTTAAAATGAGAAATTGTACAAGGAGGAATAGCTCCCCAAGGGAACTAACAATCCTCCTCACTGAAGAGTTCACTCTATTGCACAGGATGCTAGATAATGTATTCTAAGGGAAAACCCTAGAAAGACAGGAAGATTAACTAATAGGGTAATTTGTCTTTCCCAGCTGTAATTTATTTGACTCTAAGCAGTGAAATACCGTGATGCTGTCATGATCTTGTTTATGATGATTAAGGTAAGGAAAAAGGAAAAGAGGGTTATTCATACAACTCTGTTTTAGGCTCAGCTGGGTAAATTAGATATCTACTTGCACAAGCTGCTCTACCCATAGCAGGAAGACAGAATTGTCCTCTCATGAGATCCTTTCCTCTTGGAATCCAGATTAAATTATCCAGCTAATATGAATGCCTAAATTACATTCATATGACTACTCCTTTATGTGTATGCACTCAAATGAGGCAATACCAGTCTATAATACTAACCCTCCAGGAATATCAAGCATGTAAGCTGGCACACCAACATATAGGACACGTAAAAACCTTGCAAGACTTTTGTTTTAATTGACATTATTTTCCAAATTGATATAAACACCCATGTGCACTGTTTTCTGTTTCCACTAGAAAAAAAAAAACCCTTTCATATACCACTGACACCCTAGTCAGGTTTAGCTCCATAAGCAGAAAAGGAGGGAATCCAACTTTTTTCTATATGATACATATTTCTTAATGCAATTTTTTTGAGTAGATAGTTAACAAAATCTTTCAAAAATGTTAATATCATGCAGAATACATATGAGTCAAAATCTCTGAACAACTGAATATCATACCATGTGTAACAGAACAATGTTTTTAGATTGTTCATGTGTCATTTTAAAAACTATTATCATATGAGGGAAATGGGAAAAATATATTGTATGCAAATGTGTAACTGCAGGTGTGCAAGGTGCTTACCACGCATAGGAGAAAAATGCCTTCTGCACAGCCCATAGACAATAGAGCAATCTGGCAGCCTTCAGCATTTTACAGCTGTATAATGAGGACTGTTGGAAGCATGGCTGTGCCATAAAATAAGCTGCATATTTTACATATTTCTGTGCATAAACTAATTGTTTTAGAATTCTGATGCTGTCTTTTTAATGTGATTTTTTTGGATCTGAATGTTTACTCCAGAAACACATATTCAGACCTAGTGATACAGATAAATCTTTGGTAATTATCCTTACTGACATTACCTACTCCTTGGATGTACCTTGTGTGAATCTAACAAGAAAGGACACTGCATTTTCAGTTATAAGGTTGGCAGATCTTCCTTGCAACAACTTATAAGATGGTGCCACCGCAGAGCCTGCAGATATTCCTTTATAAGTTCCCTGGGGTGGCTGTTTGTTAGGATTAGAATACAGTCTGTAACATCACAGACAACAGTAGAAGGGTAAAATATATTTTTTGTTTGGCTTAAAGAATTACGTTTTCTTTTCATGTTATTTTTTTATTCTTCCCTTCAGATATCACCCTCACTATGGAATATTAATTGCTATTTGTAAGAGATGTGGGAAATAGCTTTTCTTTTGCTTAGGACTTTTTGAAAGACTGCTTGTCTCTAATCAATTGACTATTTCATCAGCATTCACTGCAAGGTCCCCAGGCAAAGACAGTAAAATTGGATGATCACTGTTCACTACATTTCCAAGCAGGTAAAAAAAGTACTGTAAGGCTTGATGAATTCGATGGAGGTTTCAGGTTATGCTCAGGTGTATTGTGTAAAAATACAAATAAATAATAAAGTAGCCCTGGCTGTTTACTGCAGACATTCTTTAATTTACAACTTTCATTTGTGAAGACAAAAGAAGGCTGTTATAATCTTGCAGCTTTGATGCTCTGCTTGCTTTGTTTTGCAGAGTGAAGCCTATAATGCCAGCAACTGTAATTCAGGTTGTGAAAGCAGACTCTGAAATATTGCCCCCTCAGGCCACTGCAGAGCAAGCATATGGCAGCAGAGACCATTTGGGCTCCAGGGAAAGGGGAGAGTTGAATCAGCTGCCCAGCAGTACTCTGCTGGTTGATTCATGAGAAAGCCACACTGACATCAGCTCCACAGGCAACTGCTTATCCTTATTCATGAAGAAACAGTAAGTGCTGCAGATTCAGTAACTAAACAAAGACAGCATTACCAGTTCAGGGTAGGGTGGGGACTGACCAGTGCTAGAAAAAAAAAATGGATTCTGAGTTGGATCTGAATCTCATTTTCCAAATGTCAAGAGTGTCCATCGAAAAGAAATCTAACACAGGCCATCTGAACTAACAGAGTTTGGAGAGTATTGTTCCCCAGCATCCTAAAGCTAAGCCTTTTGTGTTACAGATAAATGATAGAAGTTATACTAAGAAAAGCTTCCATCAAAACATTACCACACTGGATTTAATTTTCTGACCTAGAACTTTCTCCCTTTTGGTAAGAACTTGTCTACATTTCTCACAGTTGAAAAAAGAGAGAATATGTTCCAGTCCAGCTCTGTGACATTTCACAGAACCTCAGTTTGGCAAAAATCTGTATTTATCTACTTCCTTTCATCTGTTTTCCATTTAGGCAGCACCCACTGGCCAGCATACGGGTCCATGTCACAAACATAGCTGGTCTGGAAAAACATAATGGTAGACTTTCAAAGCCAACAAAACAAAACCCCTACCACTGCCTTAAACAGTTTTTTCTTCAAAGTTTGAGACTTGGAAGAATTGTGACGTATCTTTGCTAAGAGTAGATTTAAGCTGGTAACCAAAAGCAGATGTATCAGAAACCGGACTCAAAGTTGTATTTTCATATAGTCACAGAACAGAAACATGACAATGTGTTTGACAGGTACAAATGAAAGCAACCAAAAAGAATTTAAGCAGCAGAATATCAGCAAAAAGAACAAGATGTTTGTAACTATGAGACAAGAATCAACTGGGAAAAAGACAGTAGGACAGACTCGTACAGATTACATAGGACTGCAGCAGCATACACCTTAGACTGCCAGAATTTTCTCTGCTCTGCCCTCATATAGTTAACATACAGCAATGTCTGTCTGTCTGTCCTCATCCCATGAAACAGGCACAAAATAGGAAGACGCATTCCTCTATATGAAACTATAAGGAACTGTGACTTCAACTGTGACCCAAAGAGCTTTTTTTTCTGAGGAGTTAATCTTTACTATGTGTCACTTGTAAGACATTCCTTTGTACAAAGGGAATCAATATGTGCAAAAAATGGAAAATTTGTGACAAATTGTGGATAGTTAATGGGGAGGTTTTCCTAAGATGCCACTACAGATTAATAGCTCCATATTTTGCACAGGTAATTTAGGGCTTACTTCTACAAAACATTCAGAGTCCCCAGAATCTAAACATTCAAGTACTTGCTTGAAGTTCCATTGGTATGAAGTATTTTGAGCAATCCCACTGATTGTAGCAATTTTGTATAAAGCCAAGGAACATTCAGGACAATATAGGTCAGTGTAACTAAAGGGTCACATTATAAACACCTAAAGCCAGTATCAGGACTTCAAAAATAGTCCTTGAGTTCATAATGGCCATTTAAGAACAACTATAAAAACAGAATGACATCTTCAGTCAGACCTCATGAGAAATGGAAAGTACAAAAATAAGAGCACATACCCAGATACGTGGTCTGCTGAGGCTAAATAGCAAGACAAATTAAGAAGACTGCCTTTTCTTTGAATATATACTAACCTAATACTTAAAGATACTTGTGACTTTGCTTTTGGAACCGTATCTCAGTCACACAGAATGCACTGAAGATTTTAAACACATACATACTCACTAAATAAATCTCTCACGTAACACGTTCTTCAGCAGCACAGCTTCTGAATTTGATTATGCACAAGATGAACAATTAGAGGAACAAGAAAACATGAAGACATACATTTTCTAACAGCTGTTACATTGTTGCTGTACTTCACATCTGCTGGTGTTTTCCTTAGCTTTTGCACTCCCTTTGCATTTACCCTTTGGGCTAATTTGTAGTTGACCCCAGTAATGTAGTCCTTTTACTCTACAATTTTGTGACAAACTATCATTGATTTAACAGTCATGCTCAGTGCCTTAAAAATCAATGAATACATAGGAAAAAAAACACAGTAAGACAGTGCGGTTGATCTTGATAACATTTCAGTTCAGGTTTTTATCACAAGTTTCTAATTTGTCAAGTTGTTTTATCACTTTTCATATCAGACATTGCACATTGATTTCATATTCAATAGATTTTTTTCCTTCTGTATATAGTTTCTTAGAGGAAGAGGACTAATACCTTTGAGAGAACTGGAAAGAAAAACTACAATATGTGCAGGGCTCTTCTGCTATACCTGGCTACACTAAATAACTCTGTTCTACTTAAAAAAACAAAAACAAAAAAACCAAACCAAAACAAAAATTATTGAATGATTTCTTATTTACAGGGGTTTAACTGAGGGCAAACTTTGATCCAATAGAAAACCTTGCCAAGTAGAAGTACTGTTGCCCAAATGGGAAACTGATATTCTGACTCAACTGAAAGCCTGATACCTTTCCAATAAAGACCCTTTTCTCCTAAAACTAGTTTTTATGGAAGCATTTAAGGACAAAAATTTTATTCTAAGCATTTTCACATTGTTGATATCTTTAAGTGTTAAAAGGCAAAAGCATTTCTAAAGCAATAGCAGACTGAATTCCACTCTATGTGTTTTAAGATGGGGTTTCCGATGACTGTCAGGAAAAGTCTTACTATTTGGAGATTATTAAAGTTTGTCTGTTTACCTTAATTCAAGCAAATTATGAGAGAATCCTCAAATCTTGTATCTTTTGTTCTTTTTCCATCTGTGTCCTTTCTATTTCACCAACACATTTGTCACTCTACTTCCGCTATCTTTTGTCTTTCAACATGACACCAGCTGTCTAAACACACTTCATTCATTAAGAATGAAGCCAAAAAAATTTCACTCCTCATCCCTCTCCTGAAACTATACTGTTAGGAGACAATATCCACTTTTGCTCTCATCATCACCTCTGCAGCATGTTTTCGGGGAAATCATCAATCTGTGTGTAGCTGCAAAGGCAACAGAAACAGAACAGGGGTGGGAGAGGGTGTGGTGTGGAATTATTTTTTTTTTTTTTCATTTTCTTTTTTCCCCCTCTCACTTTTCTTTAAATAAGTTACAGGACCAGTTCCAATTACCCTCATGGATCTTCTAAGACTGGTCATCATTTACATAATATGCTATCTTCATTGCAGGCATGTGTACAGAGCTCATAGACAAATAGGAAGCTTAGCTGAACCTCTTTTAAAGGTTTTAGCTAGGTTTCATTCCCAGAGTGTCCCTTTACATCTAAAAGTGCTTAGACAAGATTTACAGACAAATTAAATTATTTCCTATTTGTGAAATGCAGTACTGTTACAATGAAGTGATTTAACAGATTTCACTTTTTGATCTTTAATGCCTTAAGAAAATTAATATCAGAATTAAAAGATTAAAGTGCTCAGTTTCAGCAAAGAGCACATTCCCAATATACACTATTAGCTTCCACAAGCAAACTCATCATTTTGGTAGCTTATATAGAAATTATAAAAAAAAAAAAAAAAAAAAAAAAAAAAGAGAAAAAAAAAAAAAAGAGAAAATGCAAGGTGAGCGAAAATTTCATTTAGTTCTCCAAATTTTTTTTGAAATGTGTTCCTCTTGTTTCTCAAAGAGAAATAAATTATTTCAAAATAACTCTGAACACAGTGATGATATACACCATTCAGTACACGTGTGGGTGTATTTTCTGTGAAGACAACTGAAAAGTGAGCATCATTCCTACTGGAGGTAATGCAGCGTAATACTAAGTGTCTTTGCACCTAGCAGTGGGAGGAAAGCCTTGCAAATCCTTTTGTTTTCATAGGGAAGCAGGATTTTCTGGATATCACTGATACAAACTATAAAAATCGAAAAGGCTGGATTGTGGCCATGTATATGTGGTAATCTATACTGCCAAACAACATGCTCACCCATATCACATACAGAAGGCTTGCATGTACATTGCAGTACAGCGAATCATTCATGTTCTAAATAGTCATGTGAAAATACCACTGATATTCACAGAATACATCTTGTCAAGCAAGGAACATAAGACCAGTATTTAATGTACTTACTAGAAAAACTGCATTGTGATAGAACCTCAACATTACATTACAGAATATTGAAAGGTTAACGTGTTCATCTGTATTCTATGCATTTCTTTCTATAGAGGTCCAAAAATAAAATGTCTTGTACTGCATCCTCATTACATAAGTACTATATATATATAGCATTAGTTCTTCTTCTGCTTCAGAGCAGTCAGAATTGAAATAAACCTTGAGGAAAGGAGATGTTTAGTGGAACTTTGTTTTACCCTGAATAAGAATATTGCCTATACTAACTATGTGGTAGAAATATCAAGGCTGAAATTAGCAGTGGGTGGAGATCTCTCTAAGGGGAACTGGGTAAATGGATAATGAAATTGAAATACTCTTAGTGTGGCAAAAAAATACCTCAACAAACACAAGGAAAAAAAACCCAACCAAATGTCTCAAAATCTGAGAGTTTTCTTATAAATATTACAGAGTAGTTAAAGTAATTTTAAAGAAAGCTAAAATGATTTATGCAGATCCTTTAGTAGAGTTCTTCATGTTGCTATGTTGCTACCTGTCTGTTAAAAGGAGGAAGGCAGAAAAAAATAGTAAACGTGACATTAGTGAAGGGGCAGCATTCTCACCTTCAATTTGCCAGCACTGGAATTCAGTTCTCTTGGAGATTAAGACACAGACTTGACTGCTGCACAGATTTTACAGTCATTCATGACCCATGCAATGCAATGGCAAACATACCATGAGTTTTGAAGTGGCAGCTGAGAATTAGATTTTTGGTTTGCAACAGAAGAATAGGAGTGTATGTTTGTGCTTCTTTACAGAAACAGCTTGGAAACACACACCCCTAGGAATGTTACAAGGTTCAGAGATCGTACGGGATAAATGTGCAAAATGTTCATAGTTTCAGTTATAAGGTTAATAAATGGTAGACCTCCAAGACAATTTATAACAAATATCTACTTATATTTGTGTGAGAATAAAATTGTTTTGAACCAAGCTCAAGCAGTCTAAGAATATGTAAAAATATGGAACTACATCATTTCAAACACAGTTCAGTGAAGAATTGTTTCTCTTTCTGTCACCATGCTAAGGGAAACAGATGAAATAATACCCTCCAAAAGCCAGTCCTTTTCATTGTTCACTAACCTGACATCTATGTCCAGGCACTGGACACTGGTCTATAACCTTCTATTGTAAAGTTTTTCCAGATAACGGAAATTCATTCTTTTAATTAATCTCTCATGACCTTCCTTTACATTTTCCCCTCCTTTTTCACCCTTTCACTTTTCTCAGTTGTTTTGCTTTCCCTCTCTACCTTTTTCTTCTTTTGCTTTCATTGCACTTTCACCACCTGTTAAACTTCATGTTAACTGATTCACTAGATCTCTTGATTCACTTAATTAATCTGATCCTTTGACTAATTTCCTGTTTAAATCTTTGGGGCTTCTTTTCCCCTCATCATCTTTATGGCGTGTACTCCTTGGATCTGGGCCATATCTTGAAAAAGGATTGCTAATACTGCTCATATGCAGATACAAATTATTTTTATAGTAGCATTTATTACCAGAAACTATCTTTTCATGTCTGTATGTACCTTCATTTTCTTTTTATCCTAGAATAAAACAAGTCCCATTCATACAAAGATTTTTCTGCCTTCAATTTCCTTTTAAAAAAAATTATTTTAAATTTATTTCATTTAATTAAGACCTTTTTTTTGCCTAGAGCTTGGCAAAAGTATATTCCAAAAGCAGGTCCATAAAGAGATTGTGCTGCTGTATAATTAAAAGCAACTTAAGAAACCAAACCTATGTTTGGTGAAACAACTGACACAAAGGCTTGAAAATTCACATATCAGTTTCAGCACAAGTAATTCAATATATGAAAATCTGTTAAAAATTACTGATTAGAAAAATGAAGCCTCAGGTATCACCACTAGTACAACTTACTATACTGAAAGGGTGGGAGAAGACGGTTCTGGCTCCCCATATTCCTCCTCTCTTTAAATAAAAAATAAAGAATGATGGGTTTTGAAACTTTTTGATAGGGTGCTGCTTTATTTTAACAAAGTGTCTTGGCACTCCTTCAATTATCTTGTTTTGACAGATGTAGACAAACTGCTGAAAAGCACATTATCCTCAGCCTAATCCTGTAAAACATTAGAATTTACTCCACATTTTGTGGCCAGATTTTGATGTCTTTGCCTACTCTGAATTCTTACATTACCCTGAAATTGACTCATAGTTTTATGGGCTTCCTTCCCTTTTGCTTAAGATCACCTGTACTAGCTATGTATGTATCAGTAGGGACTGATAGCTTTCTCTGTCTTTCCCTTCTGTCTTCTGCAGAAATCCTACAGCTGAATGGTTGAGTCCACCCTAGAGTCCAACCATCAATGCCCAGACACAGCATCTTTCATTCTATTTTGGCTTATTACAGCTGCAGTTAGAGGAAAACAAGTAAGTATATATCAACATACTGCAAGTGCTACATCTGCATATGAAAATACACAAACAGATAATTAAGCATCAACAAAACATCAACAGGATTAGGCTGTCATGTTGGAACAAATCTTTGATAAATTCTTCTCAATAACACTACTCTCCGGCATCATAAGGGGAATATAAATTCAGCCCATTAAAGTGCTGTTGGACAAAGGCAGACACATTAATACATCTGTTACTCATTTTCTTACTACTAAGGGACTCTACTATTGTGCTACAGTTGAAAGCTTTGGCCAAGAAGAGATTTGAAAATATGCAAATTAATGCTAACAACATAATAAATATCGTAGTATTCATCAACAACTCAATGGCATATTGGCAGAGCTTAAATTGTGTCCATGTTTGCCCATGTTCAGACATACATACCTACAACAGACATTTCTGGAACTGTAGCATGATATGGACCATCAACAAACTCTGGGGCATTGTCATTGATGTCTTGAACCTTAATAATGAATTCTGAAGGAGGCTCCAGAGGTTTGTTTGTGTCCCTGTCAACTGCTTGAGCTGTTAGAGTGTATTCAGCTTTTTCCTCACGGTCAAGCCTTTTCATTGCATGGATGTCTCCAGTCTTGTCATTGATCACAAAGATTGTTCCAGCTCCATCTCCTGACAGAATATACTTGATTTTGCTACTGCCAGGATCCAGATCTGTGTGTAACTGAAAGGGAAAAAAAAATCATTTTAGAAACAAAAATTACACCCAAAACTTTTTTTGCATAGTTCTAACAGTACATTTTGTCAAGCTATTCTTTTGTACTTTTAGCACCAGTGATCCATATCTCAGCTTGAATACACAAGGAGAGTAGGGATTTGTATGCATACTAATCAAAAGTGAATGTAATCACAGGCATAATTAGACTTTCTATTTAAAAGGAGCTGTTATATATATTTTAAATCCCTGTTCTAAAATGTAAATGTCTTCAGAACAATTATCAGGCAAAATGAACAAGCACAAAACATCCTTAACCTACTAGATCAAAGTGTGAATGAAGGATTAACAACATTAATCTAATTTATTATTCAGTGTTATTATTACAGTTTATTTTCAGGTGACTGAAAATGGCTGAACACTATCATCTGTGTAAATGTTGTAAGGGACAGCATTCACAGAAATTTTGAGCCAAGCCATAACTCAGCTATCAGCAGAACTTAAAAGGTTCTAAGACCTTTATTCTAAAAGTAGTTCCCATGAAAAAACAACTTTTTTTAAAGCAAGTTTCCATAAATGTAAAAGGAACCCTTACACACATCTTCCTGTTCTCCTAAATGCCCCATTAGAAGAAATGGTATTTAGGTTGTACTTGGCTTTTCAAAAAAAAGAGGTTTATAATAATCTGAAACAGTATGAAAAGAATAGGTTTTCTTCTTTACTTTGAATCTTTTCCTTAAGTAAAAGCCTAAAATGAAGAACACTGGACACAAACACTGGAGCCAAGTACTAAATATCATATTATCTCCTGTAAATTTTAACTTGCTAAGGCGAGAGCAGCAATTGCTGGAGCATATGTATTAGTGCAAATACATTCTAAAAAACAGGATAATAATTTAAATATGCATTAATATTTGCTATTTAAAATTTACTATTAAGTTCAACACATTTCATATGAAGAATGGGAAGCAGTGTATAACTTATGAGTAAAAATGTGACTTGCATTTTTTATTATTTATCTCTACTTCACAAAAGACAGTCTGATGAAAATTTGTATAACTTGTTTAGGAAAGCTGCAACATGAGTCGCAACAACTACTACTGGTCATTTCAGTTTACTCATCATTGTGCAGACAGCTCAAAATAAATTATTGCTGGTTATGTATTTTACTCTTCAATTGATAGTAGTGGTTGCTAGGGCTGGAATCTGTAATACAATGTTAAAATAACTGTAGGAAAAAAGCCTTTTAATACTGGCTACAGCCAAACTGTAAGTAGATTTTTATGTCATACCACGAGTAGGCTCTGCAAATTCTTCAGTATATAATTGGTCACACAGTTATCTGCAATTTGCTACTCAGGAATAGGAGCTTAGAAAACTTGTTAGCAGCACCTGACCAAAAGGAATCTCAAATTGTTGCAATGAGCAGAGCAGACAATGGCAGTCAGGTCTGATTTTCCAGTTGATCTGATTTATTATACATACAGAATTCTAGGCCACCCGTGTGTTCACTGCAGTGCAATAATAGCAGAACTCCCACAGACTACAAAAGGTGTCACTTCATCTTCAGCTTTTTGCCTGGCAACACGTTATTACCACACCCTTGTTTTAACAACTTTTTAAAAGCAATGTAACAATCCAAGGATATGCATTGCTTCATCCAGTTCACTCTTCCTACCCATTCCACAAGAGCATATACATAGACATCAAGTGACATCTGAGTCATTTTTCCAAAAACTCCGTTTTTTTTCTTGTACTTGCAATCAGCTTCTACTTGAGAACAATCAGCATAATTTCCCTTATCTCAGTTTAGGTTGGACACTCTCTTGTTGGTTGGACTGCAGTTTTGTCTGCTCAGTAAGACATGACAATACAAATTTTTATCTCAAAAATTATTTCTCTTATAAGGAGGATGCTACTCAGTTTAGGTGTCAGCACCATAAAAAAAATATTTTCAAGGTACCACACCTGTCAAGATCTATCCAGAGTCTGTGTTTTAAACGTATTGTTTATATTTTAAGCATCTGAATAAAATCTATACAGTTTGAACATTGCAAATGAAGTTTTGGGCACAATATTCAAAGCTGAATTACAGTCATGTCATATAACAACATTGTCTAGATACACAACTCTGAGAAGCAATAGAGAATATCTCAATTCACCCAAATACGTAGAACCTTACAGTGAAAAACTATAATCTGAATTTCTAAAAATATACTGGCTGGATAAACTAGATATCCCACACAGGTATTTGAAAGTGCTCAAGCATTCTCCAATTTGCTAATAAGTAGGAGAGACTGTTAGTATAATTTCCTGTGTAAGTTTATCCCTATTATCCAACAGAAGTTATGGTTCATAAATCAGCTGTGGTATAAAGTAGACTATAAAACCTTTGGAGCGCAGGAAGTTAAAATGAAAAAAAAAAAAAATTCGGACTATTCTGAGTTGTTTCTTCTAATATGTTAAAGTCCTTTCTTTCAAAAGGAAGACATGGATATTGCTATTTTAAATACTATAAAATGAAGGGCTAAACTTTAAACAAAAAAATGCAAGAGCTAGAAGGATCTTTCAATCTTAAGAGCTGAAACTTTGTCTGATTAGCATAAGACCAGGGGTTCTTTAACCAAAGATTATCAGTGGGAAAAATTATAGTGAAATTATTTTACTTCTTAATTAAAAAAAAGCTATAAATCCAGCACTTACAGAAATTTTATTTCCTTTTCATGTTGATGATGCAAGGTGAGAGACAAAAGCACTTTTCTAGGTTTTCAAGTTCTCACACTCTAATATCCAAATATTACACTAAATGTCCTATGGAAGAGCCATTTTTCCAGATAACCCCACTGTTTGCATTTAGATTTAAAACATCATAATCCACTTACAAGTTAAATCACAGCACTGAAGTGAAATTCTAAGCCAGAAAACATAACATTTTTTCCAGGTAACATTTTCTCTCTTCTAACAGATGTGAGCAATAATTTGCAGGAATGGTCAAGCTTCAGCAAGCTGTGTTCATGTGAAGGTTAAAGATCATTAAACACATAATTACATAGGGTCTAGGTGAATGATAGAGAGGCATAATGAATATGATGAGTATTGGTTTCTGGTGAAAAAGCCTCACAGATGTCATAAATGTAAGATTGCTTTCCAACCTGTAGCTTGATTTGTTGCACCTCTGCTTGAAAGCTGACCTCACATTTTTCAGAGCAATATAGAGAAATGTAACAACATTTTCTTTTTTAAAAAAGAGATATCTATTGCTCATGTCCCACTGCTAGACAGAATCCCAGAACAAAGAGAAAAGTATGTTTACTGGAAAAATTAGTCTTGTTGAGAGTGATTCAAACTCACTTTTTTTCATGTGAGACTCAGTTAATGACTTCAAAGGAAGTGAAATCTTCCTCCATCAATTCCCTGCCTGTGGGACTTTAAATACAAACATTTCTCTCCCTTAAACTAGCAAATGTGATCCCATCACCAGATTTGTGCCCAGATTTATGGCAATAGAAGAGGTTTTGGATCCTCTCCTAGTTTTAATGGTGATCCAGATGCCCTGTATGAATACCCTACTAATGGCTCCCATGTAGTCTCAGCACAGGTCCATTCCTAAAAAATGAACTTCATTCAAAATGAACCCTCTGAACACTGCAGTTCCTAATAATTATGAATTCCTTTGCTTCTGTTACAATACAAATGATAATCCATGAAGTCAGTATTAATTGTAACAGCACATACAGTGTACTGCCACAAAACTAACATTATTTTCACTAATAATGAAAGCATATCTAGAAGTATTGCCAACACACTATTCAAATGTAACATATATTTATAGTCTCCCACATACATAGATTACAAACACGTATAATTACAATCAATGCAAGAGAAATTGCAGAGACTGACTTGCTCAGAGGTGTCTACATTCTGTAGATGTAAAAGTACTACTCTGCAGTAAAAAAAACCCAACATGAATATGTTACTGATATTTAAAAAGGCTGCAGAAGCTTCAAACTACGTTCGTGAAGTTCTTTTGCAATTCTGAGTACAGAGAGAAATTTATCAGTCTCTTCTGTAAATGGAAACTCTCTCACCTGTTCTCAGTCAGATTTCCCAGCTACCTGGCAAACCAAAGGGTAGTCAGAACAGCTTGCTCAGCACAATGAATTTCACATTCAAGCCACATGCTCACCCTCAGGAAGTACATAATGCACTTGGGGCTGCTCAATGCCCAGAATGAGGAGAAAGCTGTTGACTGGACTTGGTAGCAGGACTGAGCACTTCAGGAACTCTCCAAGTGTGTGGCTAATGCACAACTTGATAGAAAGGAACTTGTCATGAGATGCATCATCAAAAGGATGATTTGTAACCCCAGTTTCCTCATATTAGTAAAGAAAGCATAAATATATCAATAACTCACAAGAGGGGGAAATCTACATATTATGAAAATGCTTTTGGACATTTTTAATTAAGGAAAGAGAAGAAGGCATTATGTAATCAAGTTTTTATTTGAGTTTGTTATAAAGTAATTAATTCATCCTCATGTAATTACGAGGGAATTACCACTTACTTATTTCAAGGGAAAAGGTATAATCTGCCCTTAGAACTTCATTTTAAAATTTGCATCATTCTACTCCTTCCTAGCCCTGGCATCTTTTTTAAGGAATTTACTACTGCATCTCTGATATTTACCTTATGTTACATGGGTACACGCATAACACACCAGCCATATACTAATTTTTCAGGTTCATCTAATTTTTCCCTATTCTTAGCAATTAAAATCCTCATTTATGACGCAGACCCCATTTAAGGAACTTAGAGATGGAATTTTCAGCTTTTATGACTTCTGCAAAACTGCTGAGTTCTAGGAAGCTCTAGATTGTTCTGTGAAATTATGGAAGGATTTTAGTGACTTTTACAATCATTTATAGATATCAATGCTTTCAAAACCCAAAATGCATCTTACTCATTATGTGTTTCTTTTTGTATGTGACTTTGTACATTGTTGTGGGGCTTTTTTTGCTAAAAATAGGAACATCATTAGGTGTTAGAGAAGGCTTTTGTGAGCATTGTTGATGTGCTCTGACACACAATGAGCACGTTTACTGATGACCCAGAGTTTAAAAAAAGTAATTCATAATTAAACTACTGTAGATAGATTCAATTCATTTGCACACAATGAAGGATTAATAAAGTGAATGTAATTTCAATTTAATAAAATCTTTCATTTTCTCCATGGATAGGCTGATCCCATCTTCAGTAATGGTGCACTATGGGGAAGTAGAAAACCAAATATTCTGCATTATTATTCAGGGTAATGACAAACTGGGGCACAGACTTGATGTGCCTGACATAATGTCAGTACTTGGAATGCTTTCAGAAAGGAAACAGACATGTCTGTGGATGACAAAGGTTTCATTTAAGATATGAGAACCATGTAACTTGAAGCCTCTGGAGTAACTGTCAAAAGACATTACTGCTCACACTTCTCAGCTGCAGTTTCATAACCATATTCAAAGAGAATTAAAGCAATAATATCAGTCTAACACTTTCATTTAAGATTGTAATCTTTGCTTTTGTCTGCCTCAGTTTCCTACCATGTCATTTGAGTACCTTTGATTCCAGATGGCTTCTTTTATGTTTCTGTTTATTCTTTGCTACTGCTTTTTTATTCTATTTGATTTGCTAATTTTGTCTCTGTTTATATTCGTGCACAAACTGCTTTTCATTGCTTACCTTTTGGCATCATCTTACAATACACTAGAGTGAACTGTTGTTTAGAAACTAGAGACAAGATTGGGATCTAACAATCTGTTTTTCTAATTCACTGATTATGACCAACTGATGCAAGAAAAGAGCTCAGGAACTTGACTGTCTTCAACAAAACATCCAGACTGTAGGACTACCCAAGCCATTCCTAAACAGCTCTGTAGACACATTTACCTCCAGTTAATCACAAAATTAATTTTGAATTGGAATTGTTATGTATTGCTGGTGTTGTATCACAGAAGCTGTTTCCCTGCCAGGGGAACTCCTTAAGAGAGAGGAAACTATGCCCTCAGATGCAAAGTTTTCCCCAAATCCACAATCATATGTTCATCTTCAGTGGTTGTGATGGCAACAATGACAGTTTGTTTCTACTCCTTTCTATCTTTATTCAAAGCATGGCCTCAGGTTGATTTTTCTTTATGCATTCCTTACATTCCTTACTTCTTCTGAATCCTTACGTTAAGCCAGATGATAGCTGAAGCTTTCTGTTGCCCTAATTCTGGCTTCGGCCCTTCCCGTTTGGGAATACCATCTGTCTTCCCTTCTGTCCAGAGAACACCACCACCACACATGACCTGTGTCCCACCACAGCTTGGACTGCTGCCTTTACTCACTGCTTTCTGCAGCTATTTAGCACCCAAGTGTCCTGTGTCAAGTGGCCTCAGATGGCTGGCACCTTTTTGTAGCTGGCTTCCTGCCTAGCTTGGAGTTCATGTAAGTATTTCTGAACCCAGACTGCTGCTCCTTTCCCATCTTACAGCAGACATTGCTCCTGTAAAAAGGTCTTATTTTTTTTTAATCAAACTTTTTTGATATTTGGAAACATGCAATAAAATTCTGTCGCATTGTCAGAGGAATCCATTCCAATGTCATTTGTCTCTGTTATTTAATCTGTAGTGTACTGCAGTTCACCACAGGAGATCCAAAAGCTAGGTACAGAGAGCCTCAAAAACTACATGTACTTTTAGTCTTGTAAAATATTTTTCTTCTTCTGTGTCTTCAGGGAAAAAAAAATAATTGCCTGTCATCTACTGTTTGGGACAAAGCACTTATACTAACAATTCCAGTGCTCCAGGCATCATAATTAAGAGTGTCTCCTGCATTTGTCACTTTTTCCAACTAAGTGAAATAGCACTAGAGTCATTCACTCCCTCCTCCATCTTGTCAGTGTTGAACACAAGCTAAGCTGGAGATTCTACTGCCTCTAAGATTGTGTGAAGTCTCCAAACACCATGCTGGAAGATTGCTTCCTCTTGGCTGTCAACTTCCCCTGCCAGCAGAGTCTGTCTTGCCACTCCATCTTCTATATTGACCAAAGATGGGGAAGGCTGTAAAACTCTTTAAGAAATGGTAATTTCCCGTTCAACGTGCTAGCCAGAAGTCTGGCACTTCCATATGCCAAAATCCGCTCTCTTGTTCCTTTAATCATCATCTTATTCACACTGTTCTGAGCTGTTTTCTATGTTGTTTGAGCCACACTCTTTCTTTCCTCTTAAAAAACTTACTCTAACTTGCTAGGCCTCAGTCTCAGGCACAGAGTACACTGCTCTTCAGCACTAAGACCTGTTTGTGTGTTTCAAATTATTTTCTCAAGTGAATGTCCTAACAATACCTCTTAATACATACTCTTAGAATTGCAGAAGAGGAATAAAAAAGTTAATCACTATATTACCTACAGCAGTTATTTGAAGGATGCTTATAAAATCTCTCAAAGTAGACAAGCTACAAGATCTAGCCTGGACAACCAAGGGCAGAAAAAAGTACAATAGACCAGAGTGGTCATAGATGACAGGGTATTTCTATTTATTTAAGCTTATTTAAGTTGTCATAATTTACAGTCCTTCAAGGCTCTGGCTTTGAGCTGCTTCCACCACCCTGGCTTCTGATCATACTTCACTCAATGATTAGGAGGATCACAGAGATAATATATTTAGCCTGTCTTCCTTCCTAACAAAGAAATTTCACATCCCTTTAGAACACAATCTCTTATTTAGTAACATTTCATAAAAAAACTTGAAAGCATTAGAAATACTTTTTTAAATGTAATTTTTCAAACTTGAGATGCCTGCTTAGCACACTTCAGTGCCTGAGCATTAGGAAGTAAGCATTGCCTAAAATCACATAATGTGTAAAGCTGGCAGTGCAAATAGAAAGCTCTTTTCTAGCAATTGGCTGTCAAACATCCACAGTGCAGAAATATAAACATCAGCTATGCAGCCAGCTTTGAGCTAAAATTGAAAACAGTTGAGAAGGTAACTGAGTGAAATAAAAAGAACTGAAAAAATAAATTGTGAGTACTTACATGTTGAGCATCTTGTAAACTATCTGCTTACATCTGATAATATAACTTGTCCTATTGTACTTACACTAACCTGTGAACTGTGCAATACAGTATGAATTTTTTCGTATTAAAACATTTTTCGAGTTACTTGGAATGTGAAAATAAACAGAGCTAGGAAATGCTACAGAGTAAATTCCTGGTGTGATTGATGTCAAACAAAACAATGGTTCTTCAGAGTTTCCATGTTTGCAGTTACATAGTAACATCAGTGTCAGACATCAGAATAAAGAGATACAACATAGGGATAATTTGATTATTTTCCCTCATTTTCTTGCAGTTAGATGTTTATTAGGGATAATTTTAAGTTATTCAGAAGAACCTAGTTGAAACTGGTTACTGTTATTTCCTGCAGTTTCTCGAGAAATAATTTGCCACATCACTTGTGTGGTTTTCAAAGCTGCCTAATGTAATTTCCCATGCATTTCCACTAAGTCATGCATTCCTGTGAATTTCTTACAAACTGACTCACAAAGGTTATGTCTCTCATAATGTGATCAATTTGCAGTACCATTAAGCTTCAAATATTTTTAAGCCACTAGACATAGATCATAGCTTCTGCCTTTGTTAATGCTTTTCTGGAAGAATTGACAGAGGAGAGGAGAACACAAACCATTACACAGACAGTATTAAATATGCAGAAATAAAAAACTGTGCCCACTCCAGCAGTGTCTGATATTTTGTGATGTATTACCTCTGATTTTCTAGCAACTTTATTGAGTCCTGCAGTCCCCTTGTCAGTACCTATGGAGACTAAAGTCTAAGTGACAATTATCACTTTGGCACATCAGATAACTTGACCTGTTTCCAAGGAGGAAAAACCAGCAGTGTTATGATTAAAAGTGTGGGCACTGTTAGTGGGCACTATTTATGTCATTTGCTGTAAACACCTATTCTACCTGTGATTCAACACATCCAAAATTTGGGGTCAATGTCCCATCAAAAAAAAGAAACTGGCTCAGCATGAACGTAGGCAAAGTGTATACAAATCAGTACCACAGAAGCTGTAAGTGTGTAACATATGTCAATCTCAAACCAGCCAGAATCCATACAGACTTTGCAGTGATTTAGTCTAGACCTTTATCCAAATTGTCTGAGTGCATGGTGAAGACTACTGTGGGAGACTGCAGGAGACATCTGTACTAATTTAATGATGGTTGAATCACTGTCAGATTTCTCTCCCCACACAAGCCTGGTAGTGCTTATATCACTCTCTGAGCAGAGAGCAGCCAACCCACAGTATGGTCCTTGCCCCATTCAGCTGTTCTTTGCATTCAGGATATTCTTAGAAAGGATGGGTGACCAGCTCTGCTGCACTGGTATATTTTGAGGTTATCAGTACCAGAGAAGATGCACAACATTCACTAGGTTGGAGTTGGGAGGCAAAGAAACACTGTGATTTCTAAGAACATTTTTTTAAATGGCACACACATTCAAATTACTGATTGCTAGGTTGCCCACTAGATACTGTAGTGGCCATAAAAGGAACAGCAAAGGAGGGAAACAACTGTTTAATGGAAATCCCTTAAGATCTACAAGGACTCTGCTGTTTTATCTAAGGAAATGAGTTCAGGTATCTATTAGAATGCTTCAAAGAAAAAAAAAAAAAAAAAAGAAAAAAAAGAAAAATTCCAGACTTAAAAAAGATAAGAAAGAGGCAGGATATTTAGAACTGAAGTTTTTAAATTATCCAAATGATACCCTATAAAAGACAAAATCCAAATATCTTATGTACATCGCTGCTATTATTTGGAGAACTCTACTGAGAGAAGCAAATGACAGCTGGTTAGCTGGGCAGCTGACAACTGCAGAGTCAGAACTCATCTATAAATAATGATTATTAATTACTTGCATTACAATAACAGATAGAGGTCCTTGTTGACACAAGTGCTCCGTTATATTGTGTGCTGCAGGCTTCAGTGAGCTTAATTCACTGTCCTCTGCTTATGGTGAAATATCAAACAGCTTTTTCCCCCTTCCCTTTTACTGAAGAGATAAGGAAGAATGAACACAGAATACATAATTTTAGAAATGAGTTTCTAAGACTCATTTGCTAATTTCTGCAATCACCACCTAGGTATTCAGTATGGCTCAAACTCATGGAAATAACAAGGCCAAATTCTTGCATAGATTTATAGTCCTAAGATGATAATTTTTTAATTTTCTATTTTTAGTGTGAATGGTTTCAGCATCTGCTATATCTGATATTGGACTTGATCTCAGAGGTACTTTAAAGCCTCAATGATTCAGTGATAAGACCAAGGAACTCAGCAGGAATCTTTGCCTCAAGTTTCAGGGGACACTGTACAAAACTCTTTATTGGAACCTATATAGAGAGTTACAAAGATACAGAATCAAGGACACACCCCTAAAAAGAAAAAAACAAATCATCACAATTAATATCTAGTTAGTAGTTCATATTATGACTCCATAATTTATAGTCCAATTAAATGCAGAATTCAGCACTAGCCTACAATTTTTTTTATACTTTTCTGACACCGAACAGATCAGGTGTAACTGACTTTTATACAAACTATATGATGAGATTAACGATTATCTGACTGTGAGATAATAAAGTGCCAAAAATATCAAGACCCTGAAGTAATGTAAAATATTTGAGATTATTTATCAAGTCAGTAAAGCTGCCTTTTCACATTTACTCAGAATATAGGAGATGGAATATTTTGTTTGCCTATGGAGATGGGATCATTGGGTATGTAAATGGACACCGACGGCAAAGTTAACTGAAAAGATTCTGCTGTATGAAGTTCTTCAACAAAACCTTAACAATATAAATACAGTGTTGCTCAGTTCTGTTAATGATATTCTGACACAAAACCAGATACCTAACAAATGTACCTTGGCTATCAGATGTTAATTACTTTTTGACATAAATTGGGATCATGGCCAGTCAAAAATTACAATCACAGCATGACTAAACTAGATTTTTTTCCCCCCAACCTGAAAATAAAAATAAAAAAATATAAATTAAGTATCTCAGTACTGACCACAATTGGTTTTCTGAGTTTGTAAATGCTTATCAACTGGACCATAGTTCCCTGTCTCAGCTCTGTCAATTCCACTAATAGGCAGCTTTTCTCAGAAAAAGACAAGTTCACAGGACAAGAATGCTTGGAGCCATAATTTTCTCCAGTCAGGTGCATAACTGCTTCTGATTATACAGAATCAGTGTCAGCAATGCAGCTAAAACAGGGAAACCTGATGGGCTCCCTTCTTTTTCTGATCATGCTATGAGAACATATGCCCTAGTGGTAGGACAGGCTCAAACATTATTTTCAAGAAAAAATAATTAGCCCGAATGCAGCCTGCTTCCCAACCAGCACAAACTCCAAGGAATCTCAACCTGACAACGAGAAAACATAGAGCAATTTTTGAGAACTGCAACACAAACAGTTCATATAATAGGATTCATAAGAAAAGTGGAGTCCCTGAGCAAGCTATATATTCTGCTTTAGTTTCATGTATTATGGGTATGCAGGCTTAACACACACTTCCATATCTGTGAAAGAATACAGAAAGACAAAAATTCTTGTTTGTTAAATAGTTCATGAACTGTCCCTTACAGATGAGTCATATTCATGGAGACTATAGCATGCATCAGGACTGCAAGAAATCTCTGTTTAAAGATTCAATTGTTCCTGATACACGAATACCATGGATTTCTACATGGTTCACCTGTAACTTCAAATCCCTGCTGTTTGCCAGTATTTTCAATCTCTGCTCAGTCCAATTCTAACAATTTAGATGAATACTACATTGATTCCAACCATTCTCTAGACCTGAACAAAACATATTTGTAGGACAATGTATGACAGAACATATATACTGTAGGACAGATGTGAAGCTGTATTATATACAGCGTTCTTATCCTTTATTCCTTAAAGAAATAACTTGAATACAAGACTTTTATAGTTAAAAGTCTGCCATCTGTCCTTCACCAATGAAAAGGAATGAGGTTATGCAAATTAGGTGATGGTTAATAAGAAAATGGGAAAAGACTGTAAAAATCTTCCATCTAAGATATGCTATGTCGTCACAAGAAAATAAAATAATCCTCATATTTCAGCTTTCTTCTGTCTGCTGAGCTGTAGTTTCAAAGAGATAGTCACAATGAAAGTCAAAAAACTAAACATCAGTCAGTTTGGAGGATGGAAACAATGAAGAAATAGAAATACCCATCGGATACAAATGGGAAAGCAGGAAGAACAAAAAGGAAGTAAATATGAAGCATATGGCTCCTAAAAGCACCTAGAAAACAGTTATGTGAATGCTAGGCAATTCAAATCTTGCTACAGAAAATGAAACAGAGAATTTTTAACTTCCAGATGCCAGTTTATTGATTACAAGACAGTTGGGGTTTGGTTTCTTTGGTTATATAAGGCTGTGGTTTGTTTGTCTTTCAAACACCTACAAGAAGAGGAAAAAACTGCCAACAATCTAAGTACACTTGTGTATTCACTTTAAGGATTACCTTGAGACTTTTACATTTGATAAATACTGTTTCTTTCTTTTTCCTTCTCTTGACTGCAAGAGATTTGACAATAACTGAATTTCTAAGCCTCTGTGGAGAAACACTGGAGAAGCAGTCCCTCACCATTAAAGGGATGGGGGAATTGCTTAATGGGAAGAAGCTCTTCCAAGAAATCTGCATGAGAAAAAATTAGAATAGCAGCTTGTTAAAAATCGAGAAGAACACAAGGAATTACATTCCTGAAGGTTGGGCTCCAAGTTGTTTGCAAAGATAACATAAATTTCAATAGCTTCTTTGACTGCAGATCATAGCTCAGTGAACGGATACAGACTATAAGATCAATAGAAAGACTCTGAGTTTATTTTTTCCCCCAGAAGTAATACCTGATTTGGATCTCATTATATTCAATAGTGAGTGTATTTCTTTACTAAGAATACTCCCAAACCTTATTTATTCTGCCTGGAATCTCACTGCCAAGCTCATTTCCTCTCACTCCCTGTGGCTAAAGCTCTCTTCTGGCCTGATTCTCTTCTAGAAATGACACTTTATATTGATAGCCTAGGCAAAGAGAGTCATCATCAAACTGGCTGTGTCATACAGCCCTGGGGTGCAATGCTGAGAGTGATCACACATCCTGAATACCAGGAATTCTCTCAAGGCTTTGCACAAACCAGAGATAACCTTTTAGTTGCCTTCATGCAATCAAGGTAATGTTATCAACATCTAAATACAATATGTGGACATCACGTACAGTACTCCAGAATCTGAATATATCACCACAGTAATTGAATAAGCATCAGGATACCAGTGCAAAGCAACAATTAATTTTGATTCCCATCCTACTGACAGGGAAACAAAGTCACAGAAATATTGATATTCAGTATAAATGGTTCAGTTGAAGTTCCTAAGGAGAGCTGCTCAAGCCCACAAAGAAGCCACACCCCAAACACCAGCCTTACTCTTGCAGTACTGTGTACATTTCAAGTGTTTTGTGGGTTTTTTTTTTTTTTAAAAATATAACAATGCAGTGACACTCACTTCAACCACTCACCTGCATATTTCTGAAAAGTTTGTATGAGAAACAAATACATGTTTGGAAAAAGAGCAATGCAGTATTTTTTCCTGAACATTTCCTGACCAGAATGCTTCAATTTTGTATTACATTTTATGCCTGTATATGCATTAGTTTCACTTTTAAAGGGCTTAACTTCCTCATCTGTTGAAAATGTAAATAAAATGTATCCCTTAAAATAAATTGCATTTGTTATCATATTAAAAGTTTCTTTCTCATAATGCAAAAATACTATGCCTAGACCAAAACATCTTTTGATATTCCAAAAATTTGTATTTGGAACCTATTTGGACACAAAACAATCTTTTCTACCCAACTTTTCAAAACTGCACATTAAAGGAAAATTTGTCACTTATCTCAGAATAAGCACTCGAAATGTAGGAGAATTAAATTCTTATTTGCTTTAAAAGCAAACCCATTTCTGCTTCCTACACAAATCCTCCAATTAAACCTTTACTTCCAACAAAAACAAAGCAATTTCATTCCCTTTGTTTGTAATAATTTAATTATTTTCCTTATTAGATCCAGCTTTATTTTAATATTTTAGTGTTTTTATGCTATGACTCATTCTGTAGATATTAGAACAGCTTTCTGCCTTTACTTCTGCAGCATAGCAAACATAATTAAAACATATTTGCTGTGATTATATTTCAGCATACACAGAACAACATACATTTTGCTCTTAGGTATAGAATCCCCATTGTTCCTGTAATTACTATGAAGAAATAATGCAAATGAGCCTGCTGGAAACAATTATTGGACTTTTTTTTTAAAGTATATAATGTTATAAACAAGAATTGACATTCTGCTCAGGGATGGACAGCAAACATGCATTTATTGAATGCTTTAAAGACTTCAAATTATCAGAAGATAAGCGGCCATTGTAAACAGTCATTTAATACATATCAGCATCAGATGTGATAAAATCAGATCTTAGATTGTGCTCTAGAATTATGCAGATGAAGATATCTCCCATCAGTGTATCTTCAGGAATAAAAAAAATTAAATATTGTGTTTCTGTGATAAAGGATATCACATCATTGATTTAGGAGCTTCCTGCACCATTTGAGTAAAATATCACAGCAAGATGAGTTAAGACTGGAGTAAAGCACATATATAATACCTGCTGAGAGCACTTCTGGACTTGTATAGGATTTAAAAACACCTTGAAATTTTTTTTAACTTTTAAAGTTTGCAATAAAAGTCCTTGAACTATATCACAGGATAATAAACATTCACCTCTATCTTCTCCTAAATTAGTTTCTTCTCATTTCCAGCAACAGAATTCCCTTCAAGTTACTCAGAAACCCACAATCAAGACAGAAAAATCCTGCCTGTGAAGACAATTGTTTTTCCCCAGTAAGCAATCTCTATTAATCACATACATGTTTTCAGGGTCCAGAAGGACACAGAGGCACAAGGCACTGCAGAAGTCTGCCTCTGAAAAGGACAGGCACAATTGACTCCTGCCAACCAGCACAACTGCAGTACTCAGAGACAGGGAAGTGACAGGGTCACCCCACAGCGTCAAAGCCTCGGATGTTCTGTAAAACCAATTTTGCCTTCTCCCTGCTTTTTTTTTTTTTTTTTTTTTTTTTTTATAGTGTATTTTCTATACATTATTTGAAAATAATATCCTGCTGCTTTATGTAATATCCATCTAAACTTTTCACTGAACACTCTGCTAACCAGGATGTGCAAACCATTTGTACCAAAGGAAAAGATGACAGGAGCCATTCTAGATGAATGATCCCTTAGACAGGGTCACCACTGGTGCTATCTGATTGATCTATAAGGCATTACAGGCAGTTTGCTGGACTAAGGCTCCTCTTTTGTTTTTTTTCACCAGCCCTGGCTGAGTCGACAAATACTACAGAGGATCCAATTGCTTATTTTTTCCAAGGACCAGAGAATTATATTTTCAATATATAGGATATTATTATGAGGAACTCAAGTTTTCATAAACTGCAAATACCATATGCCAGCCAGAGAGAAAACCCAAGACTTCAGTGTGTAAACATGACTGAAGGCTGATGGACTGAGTTTTGGGAAAGGAAAAGACATGACTAGACCTTGTATCTTAGTTCTTCAACAGTTCATTCCTAATCATTTCTTCCTCCTTATCTATCATGGGTCCTAACATGGCCAAAGAATTTTGGAATACAAGTTCTGATGCACAAACCCAGTCGTTCCTGTGCAAAAAAGCTCTGTTACTGCTTTGAATATATTTTACTATAACATGGAATAGGCTGAGTTTGCTCTGGCTTTTGAAAATCTCCAGTTTTAATTTTTAAGTCTCTTTTTGGAACTATGTATTACTGATGTGATCCATATTTTCGCTCTTTCAAAAAGGGCAATTGAAAAGATACCAACTTTCCTCTCAATGTGCCATGATCACAAACTATCAAAAATGGACATAAACCCCAAACAACAAAATCCAAGCTAAAAAAAAAAAAAAAAAAAAAAAAAAAAAAAAAAAAAAAAAAAAAAAAAATTAAAAAAGCATTTTTAAGCCATTCTGAACTAGTATGCTCTCCAACCATTTCAAATGTGCTTGGATATGTCATTATGCTGTGTAGTAGCGATTTTTTGCCTATACCTACACTGAGCAGAAAATCCAATATTATAATTATTCCAACATTCTAAGAATTTCCCAAAATGCCTGTATTGACAAAGTTGCTCTTTGATGGTAAATTTTTATTTATATTTTAGTGATTCCTTTATTCAAAGTAAGGGAGTGGAGAAAAAACTCAAATTATATTTGTTCTCCCTGGAAAGAAAATGTATTTTTGAGAAAAATAAAATTAAACTTCAAGAGCCTTGATATGTTCCTTCTTTTTTTGATGTTTCTGTATTTTAAAAATTGAAAGAAATTTTTACTTGATGCATATCTAAACTCCTTCAAGTTCTGTAGTACATGAGTTTGAATTAAGCTAGCATTATTTTTGAAAGGCTAAGAAGTGCAACCATAGCTTAGCTTTGTTCAACCAAGCAGTGACTGTGCTTTGAACTGACAGAAGCCTTTAAGTGCAAAAGCTTAGATAAGCTGATAAAGATGTAACCAGCCACATCTGCAGTTACTTAGATCCAATTCAATTCAACCCTATCACACCACAAAACTCAGATTCTCTTGCACATTTTAAAACAGTATTACTGTGGGGTAATAAATAATAGGCTTTCATGGATAATGAACTCACAGACAAAAAGCTGAAAGAAACAAAATATAATTTCTTGGTTCCTGTTCCCCTAGAATACAAGTTATTACCACCACAATAAATTCATTACTATAAATTTAAAACCCCAAACTATTTTACTTGGTTATTTATTATGATTTCCCCTTTAACATGTAAAGAGTTTCCCATTCCCAATGTAAAATTAACTGTCACAGAAGAGCAACATATTTTGTAAACAACTCTGTTGTTATATTTACATCTGGCTGAGATCAAGAAGTTTGGCTGACTTTCACTATACGTGCAGGAAAAAGAACAACAGTGGTGTTACCCTGCATTCAGTCCTCCCTAAACCTGGAACTCGGATGTTAAAATGAATGTGGACTACTACCCATTACAGTTTTTCTCCCAGGAAAAAAGGTTGCTGGGTCATATTGCCTCACCCCTTTATTTCTGGAATAAGTCACTGGAATGAACTACATTGGTCAGATACTTTCTTTTTAGAGAGCTAAAAAGCTCCATATCCACAGTACCAGAAAATAAATAGAATAGGAAATGCTACATCTGCACCACCTGAGGATTCTCAAATACCAGGGCAATCAGGACAGAAATTAATCCACACTGGCCCACAGTGGCCAAATCAGTTGAGTAAATGTCTTTTAGCAATCTGTCTGGCATAACATAGTCCATCTGCATTTCATTCTCCTTCTGGACACAAATGAACAATATAAACTCCAGATGTAATTTGCCCTGCCGTGTCCTTACCAAAGTCAATGCAAATAGGCAGTGACAAGTTTCGTGACAACTTTTAATTAAAACAAATAAACAAAGAGGTTAAAATGTAAAAAATAATAAATTAATGTAATTCCATGCTGGTTATAATTTTTTTTACTGTGTGGCTACCAAAAGCACACAGGTAATTTAGTATTTCAAAATGATTTTGCGAATAAATTAGGTGTTGATGTAAAATTGTTAAGTAAATTATTTCAGTAGAAAACCATTCTGGGATACAGTTATGGGAAGAGGTCACATATGCAAAATTCAGCTTTGCCCAATTGATTTCTAATTATAAAATCAGAGGCTCTAGAGTTTGTGGTTAATAGTCCTTCCCTTTAGTCTGAAAAAATAAACTTAGAACGTGCACTCCCACACAAACACACACAAAATGCTTCCCATTGTTTCAGTAAGCAAGTCCATTTGCTGGCACTGTTCAGCTAGGAATGCCTCACTGAAGGCCATCTATGGAATTAAGTCTACAATGGCTCACTGATGGCCAGCTGTGATGCTGCAAATTGTTCCATATAATACAGCTACAATAATGTCCATTTGGGGAAAAAAAAAACACCAAACCATGCAGATTCTACAAGGGCTGAATAAATTTAAATGCCAATATAGTATAATTACATAATATTATGTTTCTCTTTATGAAAAGACAGTGGGCAAAAATTTCATATATTTAATTCATTCATTCTTCAGCACCAAGTGTAGACTGCCAGGACATTCGAGTCTCTTGTCTCATTTATCTTTGCATGAAATCAGACAATTCTTGGTATGAAAGAGCAGCAAATAGTACATTTCTACTTATTAAGTATGCTCAACATAAGGCTGCTTTCTGAGTACATCCTGCACTTTCATAGCAGACAAAAGTGGCATGAAGGTGAGTATACTTTGTCTATAACAGAAACAAATTAGGAAAATCTTGAATATATGATGTGCAAGAGCATTGATTCTCAGGTCTACCTTTCTCTTTTGTACAACAGCTGTATTCAGTGTACATGTATTGCATTTTAGAAATTGATGATTTCTTCTGAGTTTATAATTTATGAGGAGAAAATGCTAGCACATTAATAAACATTGCAAATCTTTTTGTTGGGGAGTAAAAATTCTGTGCTGCATAATTACTCAAATAATAAATTGCTACTCCTTATAACAAGAAAAGAAGAATTGTCTTCCATATAACTTGTCACCTTCAACACTGATATTTACAAATGAATGCATCGAATTATGTTGCTAGAAATTTCATCCTGTGATATTTGCTAAAACGTAGTCATTTTTCTGAAACGAAAAATATTTTCTTAATAAATTATTACTTTCCATTCTGGGCTTGATTTTCTGCAGCATTATTCCACTTGCACATCTACAAGAGTCAGCAGAGCAGAGATGATATTTCTTGAACAAACAGACCTTTCCTTGCTCTGCTCCAGTCCCTTTATTACCCATTCAAAGTTACACAAAGTGATCTAGAAAACAGTGCCACAAATTCAGCTCTATATATCTGAGTAACAGGTTTTTAATCATGTATTGCTACTAGACCAGCTTGCAAGCCAGCAGTCAGATTTTGTGGTGGCATCACCCACAGATGTTTCACAGAAAGTGAGACATGGGGAGTTGTCAACCCACTGTGAATCAATTTATTCATTCTCACCAACTCTCCAGTCAATTTCATCCTTCAAGGTGCAAATTAGAAATACAGATGTATTCTCTGAAAAGCTTTCCAGATTTGTTTTTTTAAAAGCAAGTTAAGAGCCTGTTGGCTCTCATCCAGCACAGTAGCTGTTTAACACTGGAGGAATACTTTCACAGGGAGCCACATTCCCAACTCTGAAGTGAACTTTATAAACATGTATTTATATCAGTTATTATGTCTCTGAAGAACTAAAATCCTAAGATTTCATACCCACACTGAAGACAGGGCAAAATACCTTCTGACTTCCAGCCACTTCTACCACAAGTGGATGTGCAAAGTCCTAAGCCAATACCATTTTATTAAACTCCATGTTTGACACTGTTAATACTGATGGCCAGAATTTGGAGGACAGGAGCTATGCACAACTCCTGCGCAAATGACCAGGAAACTTAGTAGTTTTAAGCTATGTAGAACAGTGAGATATCTTACACTAATTTCAGATAGATTCCATGGGCAAGGACCTGGGATAGAAGGCAAAAAGAAGCTGGCAACTGAGTCATTAAATGATATAATAGAAGTCATTAGAAGTCTGTGATGCAATGAGATGAAAAGCAGCAACAGTTTGTAACATCTGTTGCATATGCTCTAAGCACTGCTGAATGGAACTGTGTTCTTGTAATTTGTTTTTATTTGCTGAGAGAACTTGCACAATTCAACAGATTAAATAAAACAAGTCAGGTCTCCTACTACCCTAATATCAAAAGATTTCTTTTCTAGAATTGCAGTGATATTATGAACGGTGCAATATGAGCTTGACAGACATAGAATAGATTGAATTTACTTGCCTAACTATGCCTCACTTTGGCTGAACCATAAGCACTGTAAAGAACAGGCAAGGAACCCCAGCAGGCTGCTCTGATTTTCTGGGGTATCAGTTGCAACATTGGTTTCTCTTGGTAACACATTTCATAGGACTGAAGAAGCACAATGAAAATGTTTCATTCACAATACACTTGCTACCCTCTGTTATTTAACTAACACTGCTTGGAGCAAAATACCTCATTCTAGCTCAAGAGATATTGCTAAAACTTTCATTAATATACACTTTTCTCTCTTTTTAAACCTTAAAAAATTGAATCTAAAATAATACTATTCTGGATTTGGAAACATTTGTAGCTGAGAAAGTGTGATTTTCTACCAATCACACTGGCACACTATCTCCTTATTTTCATATTCACCTTTTTATTTTAATATGCCTGTAGTAATGAGCCATAGTTACATAAATGTAAACATCAGATAATCCATTTAAATCAGGACACATGAAAAAAATGTATAGAAGCCTAGCCAAAGCAGTACTGCCGAGAAGTAAGAAGTCATAAACATGTACAGTTTATGTGTTTATTATTGCCAGAGAATTCTTAATGTGCTCTTGCAAATAGCTGTAGGATAGTGATTCAGCCAGGGTGAGCATCAGCCAAACCCTAAAAAGGAGGCAAAACAAAGCATACATTTTTCATTTTGTTGAATGAACAGTCTGCTCTGACCAAAACTATTTTAAGAATATGTATTCTACAAAAGCTTTAGGGAGCTCCATGAATGACTGTTCCTTTTAAGGCATAGAAAAAGCTTGTAATGGACACTTCTGTCTCTAGGGAAGCTTTGAAGACTAAAAATTATTTCAGTATTTTGCAGATAGTATGAAATTGTTGCTATACATCCTAACTGCAGATGCACAGATTATATTTAAACCATATTTTTAGAACAAAGAAGTCAAAAAATGAGTTTTGAAGGGGTAAGCTTTTATCCAAATTAACAGGGCAGTGCATGCAGCTGGCTGACTTACAGCTAATGTACTTTTCAGAGCTTTCAACACACTTTGCTGATTGTTTGCTCAAGGCATATGGTTTGAATGAGCTGGGCAGTGCACAGTACAGCTGGCAGACTAGATATCAAAATCTGGCAATAATCCTTGGAGTTATGTGTCACTAAGATATCAAATTTGCCTGAATTTTATGTTATGATTGCTACCATATCAGTGTAAATTTGAAGTTATTTCAGATTCTACTTCAGTAGATCCTACTGCTTCCAATCTTCCAACAATTAGGTGCAGCTAGCCCATGTTGTGGAGGAATGGTCTTAAAAGGGCAAAAGATATTTTGTAGCCAAAATAATTATGAAAAGCTGTTATTAAACAAACCCAGTATTTTCAAAATGGGCAAGTATAATTTTCTCTAGTGCACAGATTGGGAAACTATGACAGGTGCTGTTCCAAATACACATTCATTTCAATCAAGCAAAGAATGGGAAATATTTGGCAGCTTGTCCCATTTTTCCTATTACCTCCCATAACCTAAGTCAGTGGTTTCAGCCTCAGCTCTGACATTCAGCAGCGTCTAACAAAAACTCTTCGGCAATATCTGAATACAATTTCTGTATTAATTTAATAAATAAAGCATTATTTTTAGACTCTCAGCATAATAAACTCTCATTTGCAATGAGTAGATTCATAAATTCATGCTGTTAAAAACTGTTTCCATCAGAAATGGGCCAGCCTCCCATGGTGTCCATTCATATTCAAGTCCTGAACTGCAGGAGGGTGTTTGCCAGTCACAAGTGTTCAGTTGTTATGACAGAGTTTCCTTTATTGCTTCTTGAAAAGCCAATATAGATACCAAGAGTGACTCATCTCAGAGTACATACAACTGCATATTTCTGAGCCTATATTCACAGTTTTTCAGTGAAGATTGCATCACATTTTTATGCCACGTGAGCTCAATGTAATGAATTAAGATGAGTACTAAGAGAAACACAAGTGACAATTTCCCTGGTACAGACATGCACGGCTATGTAAAAATACTTCGGAATAAAATTTGTGTTGTAATGCAAATGCTTCACTGAACTCAAAGAGCATCTCAAGAACAATGGACTTTTTCAAGCAAAATAAATAAAGCACTACATAGCCTCTATTAATCTCAGATACTATTCCTTTAAGTTTGGAAAGAAACTAATTTTCAGAAAATCCTATTTCCAACAGTAGAATTTTCAATAAACCTGTAAGGTTGACAAGTATGTTACATAACAATGATCAGATCGATAATTTTGTGAAAGTATTTTTCAGTAAAAATAAAAATAAATTCCTTTGAAATCTTCCTTTTTGCTATTCCCACAATCCTTTCTTCCTACTCCCCTAATCAGTGCTAATGATAGTAATATTGACCACAGGGGTCAGCACAGATATACTTTACTTGGACAAATGGAAAGTCAATAGTAAAGTATTTCTTTTTCTTTTTTTTTTTTTTTTTCTTTTTTTTCTTTTTTTCTTTTTTCTTTTTTTTTCCCCCTCTCTCAAACCTCAGTTTCCTTATCAACAAAAAGGAATACAGAGAAGGAGAAAGAAGTCTGAGGAAAAAAAACCTTATACATACTTATAGTACTGCCACTAAATTCTGGAACTTTGTGAAGATTACCCAAAACACACAAAAAAAATATGAAATATGCTGAAGTTTGTGGAAGTTCAATTCAGTGGTAGTGAAGCAGAACACAATTGGAAAAGATGAATAGCATTGTTGCCCTTAAAGCAGGGCCTGTTACCCAGTGTGCTATGAGCTTAAATTCGTTTCTGCACAGAAGTGGGTGCTAGGTGGTAAATTCACAAAACTAGCACACCTTCCAGAACTAAGAGGTTTCTTTTATACACAGAAATATGTAAAAATGCTTCATCTCTAATTATCACTTGTATACATAATTAACTAGTTCTACTTCAAGTGACAGTACTTGAAAATTTCACCACAGGCTCAAAGGGTAAGGGGCTTTTTGTTCATAGGGGTACTTCTACCTTATGGGAGGGTATTTTAGTATGTTAATAGTATGTTAATAAATTAAGTCTCATTAGTCAGTGTTTTATACTTAACACTCAAGGCTATAACCATTCTCATACAAAGTTGTGGGAGTACTTTCATCTGTCATGTAGGCCTGTTTCTCAAGGATGGGTTGCTAAATCCCAGGGTTGCATTCTTTCCATTCTCTTGTGTGGTTTTTCCCAAAATTTTACTTATTTTAATTAGTAGCCTACAACAGTACCACTTTTAGATCAACAAATACTGTAATTTGCTTGTACAAGTTCATGGAGACGCTCTCTAGAAAGATGGTGTGGCTCATATTCTGACAATTGGAGATGAACATACCACACCTCTGATTTTACGAGTGGGGCCTTCAGAGTATCTGTACTCTACAGTTGATTTTTAATTTTTTTTATATTGCAGTGTACAATTGTTCATTCCTTTACCTGCAGGGCCTGATCTACACACAGAATCAAAGTACACATAGGCTTCACAAGAGCAACTGAAACACTGAATGCTACTGAAAGCAGCTTTAGAGGAAACAGATTGAAGTACACTTCATAAGACATTGAAAGGAAAGGAAGGAATTTTAGAGGTCACCTCACCTGTGAAGAAGTGTTACCAGAAGATCACAAAATTTTATTTCCTAAGCAACTCTCAATTAGCCACCAGGTTCATTTCAGGTCAATTATGGACATTTTCAGATGGCTTCTTAGATTCACAAAGAGACTTAGAAATCTACCAACTGTATCTAAAATGCTTCTCTAGCCCTGAAACAACTCTACTCCTTTTTCCAGGCTTGTCAGTTTGCATATACCTCAGCCTTCCACGTCACTTGTATGTAAAAATAGACACACCCTCTCACAGAGGGCCCAGTTTATAGAATCACAGAGCTAACTGTCAGAGAACCCGAGAAATGTGCTAACAATTTCCTCATTCCATGTGTTCCTCATATAATTAGATAGGTATTTGAAAATCATCTCCCCCAAGACCAGAATACAAGCAGTAACTTTCACCCCTCTTACATCCCTTCCCCTATGTTATACTATTTCTCTTTATCCCCATTGCTCTATTTTGCTCATTGATGTTTTAATTTTTTGGGCAAAGGGAATAACTTTAAGAATAAACTCAAGACACCTTGAATGAAGGACCTCTTTTCTGGCTATACCCGTGACACAGGAAAGGATCCATTCTGACTCGGATCCATACTCTGAGGTACTTTGTGTCTAAGCTGAAAATCCAAGCAGAGACAGGGATCTGGAGTTTGTTCTATCAGCAAATGAACTCAACAGATTTGCAAAACTATTAGCCAAGTTACCTCATCTCCACTGTTCTTTTAACTTGGGTTAAGAATGCATCTCTTACACTGAGGGCTTCTGTTCTTTATTCTTTTATTTACACTTGCACTGGATTTAAAAAAGCCTATTACTAAATATCTCATTTTAAACAATGTTTTCACAGTAAATTAAGACAATGATTAGCAAACATCTCACTGAGCTAATTATCTTAGAAAACAAGTGTTATAATTAGAAAAATTCAGTGGATATTTTCATGGTTATGCAAGATAGAAAAATATTGGCTTGAGAACATAAAAAATAGTCATGGATTAATCTGACCAACTGAAAACAGAATTTAAAATAATCTACATCTTGGTCTTGGAGAACGGGTATATTCACACTACAAAATTGTTAGTTACCAATGTAAGCCTACAATAGCATTTAAACATGTAACTAACCTGAAGTCAAACTTTTCAGGTAGAACAGAAAAAAAAATTAAAATTTCTTCACTGAGAGATCAAGTGTCTCCTTTAACACAAGCACTGTGCAAAGGGCATCTAGCTTGCTGGGTTACATCCTCCCAGAATCCTGATCAACTGTTTACAGCTAGAGAGTCATATCATCTTTCTTTGCGTTCTGCACTAGCAAGAGCTCTTGATACCAAAGTGAGAACACTCAGTTGCACCACAAACACAGAGACTGAGAGGTTTCATTGTAGGTCTGCCATATACTGGCCTTAAAAGTGTCTGCTCTGCCTGACTGAAACTAGTCCTTAGCATTGTTTCTGTGATTCTCCATGGTTTTTGTTGTTTCCCACTTAAGCATGATTTATGTCAGAAGGTTTGGAACAAAGTAACTGTTCTACAGTGTATTGGAACCAAGACATGCTGATTTCTTTATTTACAACCACAACCCCACCCCCAGTTATTTTTCTCAACTTGATGAGACCTGTATCAAGAATTAGTTTTGAATCCTGAGTGTAAAAAAAAAAAAAAAAAAAAGAATTATTTAGAAAGGCACTAAACTGCTATAGGCCAGTGTTTAAATTATGTTAGATATACACACACAGAGACATATAGGCATACCCTTAGACTAATATATATATTCCCCTGCAGTTCTGTATTAATCAAATGGAATGCCCTGTAGTAGAAATACAGTACTAACAACTCAAAATAGCCCTTTTGTTCAAGTTGCCTTATACAAGCTTATTTGAGTTCTAATTGTGTGCTGAAATTCTCCTTTAATGCCTAGGTCTATTTGAAGGTAAGCTTTTGGTCCCACAGAGACAAAGGAAAATGTGCCAACATTTGAGAGACTTGATTACCTTTAGAAAATTATGCCTGCTCATTTTTCCTAGGCAAGATACTCTTGGGTAAAGTTATATTAAAGAGGGAATAGAAATAGTGTACATCCAAAGAAAATATTTTCCAATTATGCTTCACAAGATGCCGAAAATATTACTTGTGATAGAGGATTATGAATGAGATAATTACTGAGAGCCTAATGTACCTACAGCTACAATAAAGGAGAGAGAAAAACATTAATAAGTGGTTATTGACTGTTCTTCCTACTCTTTGTAATAAAAGGCCAGAACAGAAGCAAGGACAAACCTTTCCACGATTCTGCTGTGATACATTCTATACAAGAATACCCTTTCAACTTACATGGCCTATCATTCATTCCTATAAATGGAAGCATATCAGCTTTTATTTAACACCCAGAACACTTTATGCCCCTCAAAAAACAGCTTAATAGGGAATTTTTCATATTAAGAGTCAATTGAAAATACAGATTTAGAAATATATAGGATAAATATTTCCTCAATTAAATTATTTCATTTCAAACATTTCTAATGAGCAAGCTGCCCTCCTGAAAGAATTGAGACTGATGTTAGATTGCTAAGGTACAGAATAACAAAAGCCTCTTTTACAAATTTAAGTATGGCTCATTATCACTCTTTGATTCTCCAGTGAAATAAATGATAACTGAATGATTTCTAAGAAGCCCTATAAAAGAATATTTGATCTTGGGCATGCAGTATCTCAATACAGGTGTGATCAATTGGGAAGATGATAAAAAAACGATTTAAAGTAGCTGCAGTTCTCCTGCTTCAAAGCAGAACTTGCTACACCATGCAAAATTACCTTTGTTGAATTTTTTTAAAATTTCAGCTCACAATACTGCTGCATCAAGTGTGAAGGTACAGGCACTACAGAAAAGGTTAACAGTATTCCTAAAAGAATGACAAAGGACATGAACATTACAAGGGTCAATCTACATGGAGAGGAAGCTGTGTGAGTGCTATGGTTTTCTTTTGCTCCTACACTTGCTTAGCTCCAGAAAGAGCAACAGTTTCCCTAATGAAATACATGCCCTACTGATTATTGTGGTCCACTCTTCTTAACAGGAAACCTTTTAGTATTCTTTTTGGTACAGAGGTTGTCAGTGCTAAATACAAAGAGGACTACCAGATGAGTCAGTATTTGTATTCTTAGAGGGTGACAACCTGCCTTCCTGAAGTTACATCAGAGCTTTCCTCTCACAAAGAAACTGCCCTTGGAAGCTGAACCTTAAGACAAAATGGAGCCACCTTATCCTGCTTCAGAGTGGGGATAATATTCTCTCATGTTTTCCAGTCTTTCTGCCTTTTTCTTTTTTTTTTTTTTTTTTTTTTTTTTCCTAGAATGTACAAATGTATTCCTGGTTCTGCATAGAAGAATAAATACTGACTCAGTCCAACTATGTGTTTTTTCACTTTACAAGTATGAAACATGCATCTCATGACACATTCAAACACTGCAGTGAACCTGTTGCCTCAAAGCAGGCCTCTGAGTCTGACTAATAGAGCAAAATTTTGCTTTATTTTCCATCAGACTTTGTTCCATAGAGAACTGTTTATTACAATATTTGTGCAGAATGCATTTTATTTAGATAGCAACATTTATTCACAAAAATCCCTTCAAAATCCGAGTATTTGTTTACACATATATGCAGCTCAATACTTAGCTTTTCTTTGCTTATTGGTAATTTGCAGTAACTAGCAGGTGGTCTTCTGGAGTGACAGAATTTAGGTCAATTACAAAATGAGGACTTAATGGGATGATCAGTGCAGCTGGTTTCCGTATAGGATGAGAAGCGTAATCCTGCCTAAAAAATTAGTGTTTGTCATTTTCTCTTGCTATTTTTGAGGTACAATAACTCCACTGTGTCAGTAAGCCTTATGTTCAAAGTAAATTTAAGTGTACAAGTATGTTACTATATCACATCTAAGTTACTTATAATACTGTTATTTGCTGGACCACTCCTCAGTTGCTACAGAGCTCATAAAACTGCACTCCAGGAGTGCTCTAAGGCCACGTAAAACATTCTAAAAATTTGCACAAGAAACAAAACCACGAGTTTCCTTTAAAGAAAGCTATGGCTTAAGTCTCAATACTGTCTATAAACCTTTTAATGCCAAGTAAAATTTGAGTAAATGTTCTAAGTTATTTAACTACTGTTTACTCATATGAAAACTCAACAAAAAGTAAAGGTCCTTGTATATTTAGATCAGCACCTGCTCTCATTTAATCAAATATTCTAACAAATCTATGGGTTACCTAAAAAATTACTCAAGATCCATTAATTAGCAGAAATAAGCTAACAAATTTCAAATATAGTGTTGGCATTAAGCGTTATTTCAGATGATTTTGCATGAAGGAAGAAAGAAGCATTTTGCCTCTGGATATTGTATTTTCTTCTCCATATGACAAAATGACAATTGCCAGTTGTGCCAGTGGTCTACATTAAGTGCTTTAGACAGTATAATAAATAAAGAACAGGTTGATCATAAAACAGATGATTTAAGAAAAAAAATTTAAAAACCACTGAAAAGGAAATAGCAAGTAACTGTATTCAGAAAACTTTAAAAAAACCTTAATTAGTAGATTTCCATTTAACTATTTGAGCTAAGTAATATCCAGTTCTGAGAATTGTGCATTATGCTTTAATACACAGGGTCATGTTGCATTATGTTGCGGATAATTCCAAATGAATTTATTAAAAATAAGGTGTGGTTCTTGGTCTGGGTGTATAACATGCCATAGCTCTTAAAGCATGTAGCTTGATAACCTTTGAAAATAAGAGGGAAAGAAGAGCTATGGTTTGGTTCAATTCTGTGTACTTCATGTCTGGATGCCCACCACGAGTTCTAAATATTCTAAAATTCACTTTTTTTTTCACTTGGGAGCAGTACTCCTCCTGTAGATAAGCAGTTTTCTGAGCGAGGGAAAGAAAATATGACAATATCATTTATGGATTTAAACCAGCAGATGACTAGGGCACTCTGAACTGCTGAGAAGCATCTTTTGCTGATTCTACCCACAACTGGGCTCCTTGCCTCCAGTGATGTGCTGTCAGTCTTTTATTTCACTGCATTCCTCCTCATTGAGGCAATTGAACAGCAAGAGGCAGCACACCAAGTTGAAACACAAACCCTCAGCTGTGCTGCTTTTCACCAGGGACTGGGTGAGTAACAGTTACTGGGCTCAGCCCCTGAAACAAGAAAAGAGATTTCTTGCTGCTCCTAATGATTCCACCAGTTAATTCAGGAATGGCACTGATAGTCTCCAGGGAGAGCTACACTTACTTTTTCTTAGCTGCTGGCATGCCTGCGAGAAAATAAAGGCTTTGAAAGAAATTACGGAAGGGGAATTTTTACACTAACAGAGAGTCCTCAGGAAAAAGGAAAGTTACATATCACTGCAGGCATTCCTCAGGGATCACCAAGAGGCTACTCAGATACATAAAGATTTCCTTAGGTATCTTCAGTAAAAATTTTCTACATTTATTTTCAATGCCACATACCATACACATTGCTTTCAAATAATAACTACCTTTAAAGGCTGCCTAAGATACTAATTGCACCAAAATACTTCCATACTGAAGCTAGACTGCTTCACATCCAGATTAAATTGCACAGCATCGACATCACTGGCTTTGTCAAGAAAAGAAACCCTCTAAAGACCAAAAGACCCTCAGCTATGAAGTCTGTGGTTGGTTCCACAACACATTATGCCTACCTGTTTCATCTTTCACTTTACTATAACAGGAAAAAAAAAAATCAACTCTAAAAACGTGACTCAAATTCATGCAAACTTTTCCCCATTATTTTCACATGCAAACTAATTACTGTGAATGTCTATTTACTACTTTCTAAAAGTACAGAGCTGTCCAACACCTAAAAAGCCAACCTTTCTCAGATGTAATTCAGTTCATGACATGTGCCCCACTTCAGCTCCAGAGGTCTTACTGGAATCTTAAGTACCCTAAAGGTCCCAAAGCATTTCCCATTTTAATGCAAAACTACTTTTAAGGTTTTCATTACAAGAATCCATGGCAAACTGAGGAACAACATATCAGGACCTGAAAACAAACACATTTCCACTTCACTTGTCAAAGAGCAACACATTCTTTCACTTTTGGGAAGTCACAAACATCTGAAAGCTTTTCAGTTGGCCTATGGGAAATATGTTTGTCAAGTTCAGAAAGGACAAACTTTTAGCAAAAAAACACCATCACAATTGGCACTAATTGGTAGTTAAATTGACAGCTGGAACAGAAGCATCCTGACAGCACCAGAGGTGGGCCCTACAGGTAGAAACTAAAAACCATTTACTAAAGCAATGTTGAAAAGACTAAACTATCATAGGACATCTGCAGAATATCATGTAGGAAACACTATTTAATCTTTCATACTGTCACTTCAGCATTTTGCATTAAACATTTCAATTCTCTGTGAGAAAGATAAAGTGTTTAGATCAATATATTGAACAAGAGTACCAAGCTTCCAATTCTTCATAAACAAAAAAATGCCCAGTATTAGCTATTCTTTTCAGAAGATTAGAAATCTTTGCAGCTTTAGAAAAATATGACAAGGAAATTCAAGCAAATAATGCTAAGTAACATCAGGAGCACCCATAGTGTAATCATGTCCACCATATATACCTTTCTTTAAAAAAGCAGCCTCAAAAAACAAAAAAATCTGAACAAAAAGCCCCACTCAACTCTTTGAAGTTATGACACATTTCAGCTTCTGGGAGTTTATTAAACATAAGTAGGAAAATTAGTGTACTATTACAGTTGCAAAACAACAACAAAAATCTAGGGCTCAGCAAGCACTGGTGACTTTGCAACATTTCAGGCAACAGATATGTTATGGCTTGCATTTAAATCATAGATATAGCAAAACATACAAATGCATATTAGAAGGAAAAGAGGGGAACCTATACAATATGGCGTTCTGATTTTTTTGTTTTCTAACTGTGAAAACTTTAACAATGCATTAATGTAGGCCCATGTTACACTCTATGGTAACTACACCAGGGGTATACCACACCTTTTTCTTGCCTTCAGGCAAGATATAATTCATCCCTAAAGTAATCAGAGCTTTAGTTACATCCTCTTCAGGTTCATATCACTTCAGCACAACGGTATTTCCAGGCAGCCGTTATAATTACAAGCTTAATGCAGGAATAAAAAGAAAAACGTATGGAAATAACTTATTTAATTAAAACCTTGTTTACTTTGTATATATGTAGTACTTGTAGTTCAACAGAACTATTTATAATTTTAAGCAAATAAGATTTTACCATTTCCTTGTTAAGAGAGAAAATGTATGTTAGCAGTGAAATCAAAGATCACATAAAGCATGTGGTATGTAGGACATACAGCTTGAAGCTATTTATAAGTGCTCTCTGCATTTCCAGGTTTGGTTTTTACAGTAGCAAAGCCTGAAGTACTTCAATGTGAAAACAAGTCCCTGTCTGCCTTTAGCAGAGGGCTATGAGGATGATGAGGGGATTGGAGCATCTCTCCTGTGAAGCAAGGTGAGAGATCTGGGTCTGGTTAGATTGGAGAAGCCTGAGAGGGGATCTTATCAATGCTTATAAATCCCTGCAGGGCAGGTGTCAAGAGGATGGGGCAGACTCTTCAGTGGTGGTCAGCAACAGGGCAAGGGGCAATGGGTACAAAGTGGAACACAGGAAATTCCACCTGAACATGAGGAAAAACTTTACTGTGAGGGTGAGAAAGCACTGGAACAGGCTGCCCAGAGAGGTTGTGAAGGCTCCTTTTCTTGAAGCATTCAAAACCTGCCTGGGCACCATTCTATGCAACCTGCTGGAGGTGAACCTGCAGGTTTAGCAGGGGGGAACTGGGCTGGATGACCTCCAGAGGTTCCTCCTAATCCCTACAATTCTATGATTCTGTGAGAGTTACTGCTAAGTACCGTTCTTGAATATGAGACTGTCCTCATCCCTAAGTATTTCCCCTTGATGCTTACACAGATCTACCCTTCTGTGATTTTGTACTCCTCCTACAAGAAAATTACTTCTCCTCCAAAGGTCTGAACCTAAGCCCCATACATCAAGGCAAAAATTGCTATCGCTCTAAAAAGCAAATTTTACCAAGCTCCCTCATCCTATAAGCCACAGAAAAAAAAAAAATCTACATTTAACAGAGTGAAAAGACATGTCATGTAAGTCAGAAGCAAGGAAGAAAAAATCCACAGTCACAGATAAGACATGTTTACCTGAGGCTTCCCCACAGTAAAGAGTTGACCTGGTTGCCTTCTTTCTGAGCCTCAGTAACACAGTTCGGTTTCTTTCCTCCTCTGTCTGGGACTTTCAGAGCAAGTTCAGGAGCTAGCACACTTTTTCTACCAACCACATGTCGCAGATGTGACAGAGCAGCTGTGCAGGTGACACAGGTTCTGGTCCTCCCTGCCTGCACAAATCATAGAGACTGTGTGCAAAATACACTATGTTGTTTTAGGACTGGAAATAGGTGAACTCAAATAAGTCTGTGGAAGGTTCTGGGAGAAGCAGGGGAATACTGCCAGAGGAGTGGTATCTCAGAAACAGCCCTGATCTGATGGACCATTAGTGGCTTTTTATGTCTGCACCTAACTGCTGATCCAATTTTCTTAGAAGTCAGGGAATATTAAAAAAAACCCAAAACCTAAAATACTTCTGTCACTTGAATTCCCTCTGTTGTTCCCTTTGTTCATTTTACTTAAAAATGACAACTGCTAACAAACCAACTACCCGAGATTTTTGCTTAAAAACATCCATTAAACCAGATCCTATCCTACTGAAAACATCACAACACATGTTCCGTAAAACAGGAGCTACAAGTACATACCCCAAGCCTGGTTTCCTAATGCTTTTAAGCTCTATGTATTTCACTGTGAATTTGGTGGCTGTCTTCTGTAAAAGAACAGTGGCTACACCACAGATTTCACAACACATCTGCCATGGTGCTCTAATTGCATGCAGAGGAGACTGAGAAAATGCAACAGTGTATATCAAGTGAAAGTTCTGTCTAACTAATCAAGTCCATGGGGACATGTTAGAGAAAACTCCCAAATTTAGGAATCACCCTAAGAGATTATTATTCTTACAGATGTGTGAACTCAACTAGAGCTGCTTATTTTGTTTGAGATTGATCCTACTGAATATGGTGGCAAAAAACTGATGTTAAAAGTCCGTATTGCTCAAACTCATTGCAAGGAGTTCTAGAATGAAAGCATAAAATATTCTCCTATCCTTCGAGTCATTGAAGAAAACCACACTTACAGGAAGTTAAATTAAATACTGCCATTAATGTCACCCCACATTCTGTCATTTATTAGAACAAATACATTGGAAATTCATTTGTTAATATATATTAATGCAGAACAGCAATGATTAAGTACCTTTGAAGAGTGTGCAGTTCTATTGCAACACTTAAAATTCTGAAGAAGTGTCATTATACCTAGAACTTCTTTATCTGAGAAAGACTGAACACCCTAATAAAATATATTATTTATTTCTGTAAATCCTATATTGCTAAACCTTCTCTGTACCTCAGAAACAATGGTATTATGTTTTTAATTAACAGAATTAATGCATATACTGAAAACTAAGAAAATATTTAGAAAGTTTTTTTTTTATTTAATATATTTATTTATTATTTAATATAATTTCAGTTTTCAGTTTTACTTTTCTGATGTCTGTTCAGTTCCATTAGCATCAAATGCTCCTGCTCAGTGCCTTTCCACCCACTGACCTAAAAACCTAAAAAAGTATCAATATTACTTTGAGCAGTTCTTAAGAGCTTAATTTTCAGTGGGCTTTAAAGATATGAGAACATACATTTCTGCTTTTGGGTATATTATTTGTTTGTGCAAAAACTTGTTTTTTTAATTTACTGCCTAAAGCACATAATTACATGTTTGCAAAACCCATAAATGACTATGAAGAGTACCATGTAAACTCTAAAGTACTGTAGAAGGCTAAAAGAAATTTTAAACAAAGCCTGCATAAAGTTTGCTCTAAGAATGTTCCCTTTGAAGCAATTAAATGTCAAATAACAAATTTGGTTTAGATTTTACTAGCACTTTAAACACGTTTATATGTGTTTTTTACAACACTGCCCCTGTAATGGCACATATATGACCAGAAAAAATAAGCAAATTGGTGGTATGCACGTTTAGCAACCCTCTCTCCATGATATGAAGTCTCCCTAAGTTAATTCACTGTACCATATTTTACAGGGTGCACTTCAAAGTCGGTTAAAAGAGAAAAAAGGGAAAATCAAGTCCCTAAATCATAGGGCAGGAATATAGTTGAAAAAGAGCCAGAGGATGAAGGAGATACCCCACATATGCAAATCCTTTGTCAAGGGGCAAAACTGAAAGGTTGGAGGAAGAGTATAAGGAGAAGAGAGGTGAGAAGGCACTAGGTATGTGCAAATCTGCTGCGAGTTCTGAAAAAAAGGTTATTTTTAAATTGCTAAATTGCAAAGAATAAAAAACCTGTGAGGGTGACAGAGGACAAACCATAGTCCAACTTCATGGAGGAGAGCATTTTGCTTGTGACATGCTGTACACCTTTAAAGTTTTGGAAAGAAGGATTGCCAAGAACTCTAATTGAGGGCATTTCTGCTTTATAGTCAGGAAGGATTAAGGGCAGCTCTGAAAGATGTAGAGTACTTCTGTTCCCACTGACTACAGCAGTTTGAAAGCACTCATAGTACTCATAAACCTTAGAAAAGAAAAGTAAGTAAAAAATACAGATGGTTATTTTGGGGAGAGTGAAAAAAAAAAAAAAAAACCCACATAAAACAGGCAAGAATTACAAGAACATTTTGAATCTTTTTCATGAAAAAAACCAAGGATTTCTCCCTATGGGAGCAAATTTCACTTTTTGCTCATTTCAATCTATATCATGCAGTGTTTTAGTTATTCAGCAGTCTGAACAAATAGATTTTCACAGCATTTTAGAGCAACTAATTCTATTCAAAATGTCAGCAGGTGGGATAATGTCTTTATTGGTTTGGCTTGGTTTAGCTCACCCATTTTTATTCACTAATGACTTGAACAATTCAGGATATTATACCCAACAAAAAATTTAATACTGTAGAAAAATAAAGACTTTGATACATCCTGAAAATCAAAGTACTATAAAGTGTCAAGTCAGGATTCTCCCCAGCTACTCAGAAGAAACACAAAGTAATTTTTAAAGCCTGACCAAAATATTCTGAAGAGAATGGTTTGGATAAAATAATTTTACGTCTGACATAAGCAAAATGCTATCTGAAATTAAGATATTTTACTAGCTACAGAAAAAAAAAAAAAAAAATATATATATATATATATAAAATACCCAATATAAACGTACCTTAATGCAGTCCTCAAAAGTAACTGGATATAAAGCTTGTTACATCTTCTGATCCTAAATTTCACCACTGGAAAGTGGCTACAGTAGGGAAAACTTAGGAATGCACTTGATCCATGTTCTCTTCAGTAACATATAGAGCTATTGATAATGCCTGTATTATAGTACATGCTATTCATTTACCCAGAATATTTCCAACATTATAATGAAATTAACTGATATCCATATTTTCTGTTCGCCAGATATTTTTGCTCAATACCAGTAGCCAGATAGCATGACAATAATTTACCTGGTTATTCAAAGGGAACTGAACTACTGAGATAAACAATCAAGGTATTCATAACTACTTGCTATAGGTCAAATGTGTTTAGGAACAGACAATTCTTTTCAAAGAATAATTTTCAAGATAATTCATTCCTAATGAATGCAGATAGCCCATGATCTCTTTTTAGAGAAAGTGCAAGGCTGATTCACTGACTAGGGGTAATACACTGACCTACAGAATAAGCTAATGCATAGTAACAGTCAAAGGTTTAAGGCAACAGGCAAGCTATGACACATAGAAAAGCATGAAAATTTCCCTTGTGTTATCTGCCTAACTTTGAAAGTAAATTACAAAATCTGTGGCAATAATGTTATTTCACAAGCATGCATATCAGGACCTCCCTATAAACCAATATCTTGTAATTTGCTGCATGTACCACACGCCCCTTTTTGGGTTTGTTTTTAAAAACTCTCAGAGCATAAATAACTTCTGTCTAATCAGACTAGAGACAGAAAATAACCTGTGGGTGTAACAATCTTTTGAATAAATGAATAGGAACATATTACAAAAAAGCTGATTTGGTGAAAATCTTCAGCTAACAGTGCTGAAGAGTGGTGGCTAATGATATTGAAGAAAGGACATGTAAGTATTTGTGTATTTTATCTAACTGAATATGTATAATTTTGCTGTGAATAGTAGGTAAGCTAACTAGGAAACCATATCCTTAAAATGAGGTACATTCAAAGCACTAAGTATGGATATATGAGATAAATTTCAGAATAACAGACCACCTTAAGTCTGAATTTCATAGAAAAGTCCATGACTAAAGACCTTTACATGCTGTACATTTACATACTCAGAGGAAAAAAAAAAAAACAAATCTTGCCTTACCCGGCCAACTAGTATTGGTTCAGGTCCAGAAAATTCTTCTAATACAAACATTTGATTCCAAACCCAGCCTCTCTTGGAACGGTTCAAAACTCTTTGTTCTTCAGTTAGCCTTTTTAGTCCTGAACTGGATCCAGTTGGTAGTACTTGAGACTGATTCATTGGAGCCATATAAATGGAAGGAAGGACAGTAATCCATAATATTATTAATGGAGTCCATGTATCCATAAGCATTTCCGTTAGTCTTTCTGGCATTGTACCCCAAGCTACGCAAATCACCACAGAAATGAAATTATTATTTTGCTTTCCTCCAGACTGAAGCAATCCAATTCATCATGCACTACAGAACATTTACTTACAGCTCCTCCATGTGTTTACAGCACAGTCAACGTAAAAATAGCTTAGATTATAAAAACGTGATCCTTTGAGTTTTCCAATCATTAAAGGTTCCTGGTGGGGGAAAAAGAAAAAAGGTCAAGTCAGAGACTAAAGAGCTTAGGAAAGCATTCTGAAAGATCTTATTCACTTTCATATCATAAACAAGCCAGATGAGGTTTTAAACTTGCAGTACATAATATTAGTGCATGTTAAATGGATTTTTGAAAAATAATTTAGGGATTCTGTGAATTTATTCATCACCTGAAACAGTGAGGGAAGACCCAGGCAAATGACTACACACACTCAGAGAAACATTCTACTTGCAGTTTGTTTTGGGGTTTGATGAAGTGCCTGGCCTTCTTGCTAGTTTGTATGTTTTATGTACTCAACTATAAACCCTTAGCATATCAAATAATAAAAGTCAAATAAAATAATGTTCTTGCATACATACTTACTCTCCTTTCCTCCACAAATTAAAAAAGAAAATTATTTCTCCTAAGCATACAAGGCTTCAGCAGTACATTCTCATTTCAGTCATTATCTAGCTGCAGCAGCACACAGCTCAGCAAAACACAGCTTAGGCCATTAAGTCCACTGTAAAACCCATGATCCACAAACCAGACCACTATCAGAACCTTAGTAAGCTCACTTTTATGTACATCCACACCACAGGGCTCTCAGTGTGTGTCTTTCAGAGAACACAACTATCAGATTTTACTTCAAAGGTAGTTTACTTGATGGACACTAGAGAGCATTTTCCCTTTCTTTCCCCACCCATCATTTCATGTATTAGAAGACCACATCAGATTTCATCTCAGTGTAGAGATTCCCTGAAAAGGGACAATAGTAGGGTTTGCTAATGCCACTGTGACTGGCAAAACCTGAAATGCAGCTATGGATCACTTAGAAAGGTAGATGGGACATGGTTCAAGGAGAACGACTGAATTACAGTTATTCTAATGAGGCTGGAGTTAGAAAAAAAGAAAAATAATTCCAGCTACATTCGACTGATTCATATCCAGACAATCTCTTAAGAAGCCACTGTATATGAAATAGGTAGAAATAACTACTCTTAAACCTACTTTGGGTCTTAGGCTGTTTTTTTTTGGTTTTTTTGGTTTTTTTACATTTTAAAATTAATTCCTACTATTGCATATCTATAAAAACCTTAGTGGGGTCAGGATTTTTTGGGAGGTGTTTTGTGTTGGTTTTTTTTTTCCTAGATTCATATACGCTCATGGAAGAAATATCTGAAATACCTGAAAATATCACACCAGTGTAAATCAGCTGTTTTTTTAAAAGCAAACATTGTAAAATATATATATTTTTTTCAACTTCAGTAATTACCAAGGCTACTGTGAAATCTGTTGCATGAAAATCTGAAAATGTGAGAAACTTGTCAAAATGGGAGAAGAGCTGCTATCAAACTAAAACTCAATATCTCACGCAGCATGGAAGAATGGCAAACTAATAGTGCAGTGCCCTGACAATGCATCAAAAACGATGTGAATATCCATTACAGAAGTAACTGCATGGCTTAGAATCATTGCTCAGCCCTCACTGACAACTGAGATGGCAAGCAAGAAATCAGAAAATACAGCATGCTCTTGCAATAAGATTTTGAAAAAAATGCGAGGGAAGCAAGAAAGGTCTTCAGTCTCTCAACATTCACCTAGTCCCAGAAGAGGGAAAAGGACAAGGAGCAAACACTAATTTCTTGATGGGAAGGGCTTGCCAAGTCACCCTCTGAAAATCCTCTTCAGCCTAGTGAATTAAACAGATTACTACAGCTGCTTTCTGGCACATTTTAAAAAGATCAGTTTCCTGAGGCATGGTTGGTGGTAGAAGGTATCAAAAGAGAAAAAGTCAAACTGTCCATGAAAGTGGTTTAGATGGTTTGTATGGGATCCTTGTGCATATACGAGTGGATTTGTGGGTGAGTGGTCTGTCAGGGCAATAATTTTTCTCAGTTCTTCAATGGTGCAAGAATTGAAACAGTAAAAATAAAACCACTGTAAAACATAGGAATAGACATCATCTTCAAACAATACCCAGAATTAAATTAAAAACCTGGGCCATAAACTGAAAACCCACCTTGAAAGTCCTTTTCTGTAGCTGAGTTTTCAGATTTTATGCATAAAGTGATTTTTAACCCAGAAACAGAGGTCCACTCGAAACAGAATAGTATGTTACACCTTTGCCCAAGAAAGCCTTAAAAAGAACCCGGATGTGCTGTGACTCACTTTCTTACTCTTCCAGTGGAAAGGGGTATCATTATTTTGACTCAAAGGACCAAATGATAATAAAGTACTTCTTTTCATATTGAAGAAGCTTTTTGAAAGCATTTCCTAATTACACAGCCTGCCTTCTAAAAGAGATGAAATGAATGACATTAAAACAATCCAGTGCTCACAGAAACATTTTTGTTTGAGGAACGAACAGGATATTTTTTTTTTCAGACTCTGAGTCCTTGGCAAGCCTTAAGTTCATTTCAGCTCATCACTCCTCAGTTCCTCCCCCAGATTTCCTGCCTGTTATTTTTCACTTACTCCAATCAAATTTAGATCCTAAACACTAGCACGAATGCAAAAGATTAATTGTGACTGGATCATCCTCACAGGATTCAGCAATATTTAAGGCAAACAAGAGTCAAAAAGTACACAGAAATTGTTAGTAATGGACATATTATATATGGTATATATACCAGTTAAACCTAACTCAGTGAAATAACCCTGTGAATAGTACAGTTATGCAATCTCAGTGAACACAAAACTGTGATACACTCAAGTATGAACAGGAAGATCAGGCAAGTGTTAAGCAGTGCAAGATAAATCAAAATCTGGTGGGGCTTTCGCATGTGTAATGCAAAGGGAATATGATCAGCATGTAATGGTGCAGCCAGATAAATTTCCCTGCAGTTCAAACCAGACTGCTGGAGCGTTTTGAGATTTATTTGAGAACCAGACTCTCATTTGGGATTCACTGCTCCACCAGTGATTCGTGGCATTTACTTTGTGCAATGGAGATTGCATTGTCCCCAAATTTCTTTACCAAATTTGGAAATTAATTTTCTTTACTGTTCCCAGCAGTAGAACATCATCTATGTGTTGCTGTCGGATGGAAGGCGATATTTAATACCTGGCCCTGCAAATTTTGTGTTGGCTAATAGGAATATGAAGAAACGGCTGATAATTAGAGTACAATCCCCATGGATCAGATATGTAGGAGAAACTGATATGGCTACAGCACCAGGCTACTATAATGATATTAAAAATTCACAGGTAAAGGGAGATAAGGTAATCGGGGAAGACTAGCAGGTGAGGCATAGTAGCATTTCCCTTCTCATATTTTGCCAGGATCTAAAGAAGTGGCAACTATGGAATGACAGCAAAATTACTGCATTACAGCCAGAGCTACCTTTTGCTAAGCAACCAAAAGAGGATAAGCACCCAGCCCTTAAAGAGTGTGCCTTCAAAGATTTTGTTGGCATTCATAGAAGCACAACTTTTGCTTTGGATTTCCACGTAGTCAAAAGGCTACAGGGCTGTTCCCTGAATCAAAACTGCACTATTCTTCTAAGTGGTTTCCCTGTATAGTGTATGATATCCACAACTCTAATCCAGCAGAGCTGTTTACAGAACATCTTTAGTTCTTCATTCAGCCCTGAGAGGGGAAAATGATATTTAAAACAAAGAATTTATGTAATGTAGCAAATAGATGAAAGAAAATGTGACGCTATGTCAGGTAGCAGAGATTCAGATAACTTTCTGTTTCTCAGTTTTAAAGACTATTCATAAATTTGGTTCTCCATGCACAACCTACAGTGAAATACAGATAGCACTTTGTTTTCCACTTAGTGTGTGTGCTGATATACCTTTAGAAAAATATTACTTTATTAACAAAAGCATGCATCTTGGAGCTGTATTTGTATAGTTCTAGGCCACAGAGTGCATAAGTTTTATATAAGTACAACACAAAAAGTTACTACAGTGAAGCAGAAGTTTATAACCTAATGCCAGAACATACCTTGCATACCAGCTTCAGAAATTAATGTAATATACATTGCAACCTCTTTTGGAACTAAAACTGTGTAGGTTACTTGCATGAGTTGAATGGTAGTATAAGGCTAGAGACAGGCATAACAGTAAATAGTAATAGTAGATTCACTAACGAATGATGGTTCTCATTTTGTATATGAGTGATGGAAAGCTTTATGATACCTAGCATCTCTGATGTAACTAATTTATTTACAAATATTTTCAAACCCTTTAGCTTTAAAAGGTGAGCACTAGAATGCAATAGATTTGTTTAAAAGATTACTAAAATTAATAAAATTTCTATATGTAAATTTATTGAAAAAGAAGTCATAAAAGGTTTTAAGATACTCTATTTTAAGGTTTCAAACTACAGAAAATCTATTTGGTAAACTACTTTATTACAATGCTAATGCATTGATTTACACCATGATTTAAGTTTAAAAGACTGTAGAGCGACTCAAGGGTCTCTTCACAAGAGAAACAGGAGATTCTCTTCAGAATTGCAATGATTTCCTTATTTCATTCTGCATTTACCTTATAATTCATAGTGACAATATGCACCAGGTAAGCCCTTTGGCCTCATTATTTTATTAGGGTAGATTTTATCAATTCCCAAACATCTGTTAAGTTAAAAAAATATTACTGGCTTATTTAAATAAGTTATGCTAAAGATGCCAGACAAAAGTTGGTGACCTTTGCCTAAAGCAGTTTTTTGACAGAATTTTCAGAATTCTTTACATTTTGTACATCAAATGGATGTGTCATCATGCAGTCAGAAGAGTGGTATCAAACTGCCACAACATGAGGAGGTAAACAACACATAAAGGCAAGTGGAGTTCTATTAAACATGTTTTAGCCACCTTTGATACTCATTTAATATAAGCAAATCCAGGTTGCAATACAAGCAGCTTCAAATATTTGATGAGAGGCATTCATTTGCTGATGGAGAATTCCAGCTGGCATTGTGTGACACCAGGCAGACAGTCTGTGCCCTATACAGCTCCCTTTAGAGCATCAAAATTCCATCCAGCCCAAACGGGCATTTGTGTCCAGAAGAAGGAATTTATTTTAATTTCTGCCAGACATAAGAATCCTTATTTCTACGAAACTGAGTTGCAGGTAATAGTTTTAATACAGATTAGGACAATACAACTGGAAGGTTAATCAGGTGTCCTTGACAAAAATTGACATCTTGTGACTTCCTTTATCTTAAATCCATCAGGCAACAACACGTTTCTTTTTACAATATCACAGGTTTCCCACAGCTGATGGTCAGGTGCAGTATTACCCCTGTCTACAGCGCTGCACACTTGGGATCCATTTTGACTGCCTGAATACAGATGTAGGTATTTTGAATCATTTAGTGTTTCTGTCCAACTTCTAAGCAAAATTCTGTGTTATTGCTAATTTTTTTTTTTTTTTTTTTTTTTTTTTTTAAACCTATGGCCATTTCTCTCCTTCCTGTATTTTTTTGCCCTCACAATAGTTAGAGTATCTGTCAGGGGTGTATTTTTTTTTGGCTTCCCATGGTTATTTCTGTTCCTTAAGCTCTTTAGGTTTACTTTTACTACTGCAGGTATCGGGTACACTACCACTTAGGCTTCCTAGTCCCATTTCTCAAAGATTCAGACAGGGTCCTTTTCCATCAACCGCAGCACCATGGGAAGCACAATTATCTTTCCTTCATTGATCCTCTCCTGGCAGCACAATAGAGCCTTAAGTTTTCAATAGTCAAAATATAAGGCCTTAGCACTCCAGTCTCACATGTAGGAATAAGTTTTTCGCATAAGAGATCTGTGGTAAGAATTTTAATTTGCCAGTAAGGCAGCACAAAGCCGAAGTTCAGATCAGAACAATCAAGGCATCTTAACCAACAAATGACTATGTTATCCTTGTCTGCATAACTTTGCTACATACTATTTCCAATAAATATCCACTATATTGTACATGAACTTAATTTCAAATAACCTTGGATAAGGAAGGCAACATTCTCATGTTTCTGATGGAAAGGAACCAGGACTTCTTGCCATAACTACTATTATTCTTCAGTGGATTATTCATTTCTGTAAGGTTGCTCCATATACCCAAAACATTAAAATTAAAAAGCAGTTCTCCACTTCACTGAGAGATGAAGAGGGACTGAGGCTGTAACCAGACACACTACTGTGGCAGTAGTTAAGATCACGCTTGCAGTGCACACAGCGAAGTGCCACTTGCCTGCCCTGGCTGGACTCCATTGCCTCTCTTATCTGCCAGCATAACTGTGTGTGTAGTCACTCCCTAACCCAGTTCTGTCAAAATGATCTTGTTAACTTAAACGCTTTTAATAGTAAGGTGTTTTTTAAACCAAATCAATCTGACAGTGCTGGGTTAGGCCATTGTTCATGCTATTCTTTCACTAAGAATAATTTTAAGAGTTTTCCCCGCCCCTCACCCCACGACATACAACCTGCATGTTCACAATAATTCTTTCTCCTTTCCCATTTGCTATTGGCAAGGCAACACTGTAAGGACAGATCAGTGAAATGTGGCTTTAAAAGAAACTGCAACAAAACCCTTCCTCAGGAAATCTTTTGCTTCAAGTTTATAACCCAGATCTTTGCACTGATGTAGTTTACAGAACTGCTGCACAAGCTGTCGTATCAGCACAACTAAGGAACCCACGAAGTACAGGACAACACCAGAAACTCTTGCAAACAGCTGTGCTGCCAAAGAGCATATGCAGCTTGACTCTATGCTTTAGAGAGCATTTAAATAGTTGAATCAACAAAACAGTGAAGGATAACTTCTGGAAAAAAGAACAAACAATTAGGGACAGTAAAACTACTGAAATGAAACCAACGGACTCCTAGTGTATATAATCTTGGCTGTCTGATGCAGCTCCATTCATTGATGCTGGCAGATTTTAGGGATGGAAACCTCTGCCATTGTCTCAGCTGCAGCCAGGCTGCAGTCAGGTGTGCTGTTCTGAAAGCTGTGTCTGACAGGAGGGGAACTCCCAGTGATCCTGACCATGAGAAGCACAGCAGAGGAGCTGAAAAAAACCAGCAAGCCAACAGCCTGACTTCAGGCCATGGATGTTCTAGGCACAGGGCCAAATCATAATTGTACTTTGTAGCTGTTCTAAATTTCACTGACTAACAATGATTTTAAGGGACTGCTATGTCACCTGGACTTAACAGGAATGTGGAAAAACATTATCAACACAATCTTTCCTTTGTCCAAGCACCTGAAATTTCAGAGGAAAATGAGCTGGGAAATGTTATACTAACTCTGCTGTAGCAGCAGGGTGACATACACTTGAAGTACACTTTGTGCTGTCGGAGATGTGCGGGAAAGGATCCTGCCAAAACAAGTGCAAATCAATTGCCTAAGTCTGGTTTGATATATTACGTGTGTGACACTTTTCTTAAGGCTTCTTGGAAAATCAAAAGGCAGCTACCTAAATAATTACTTATTTCAGCAACAATGGTAGCAGACATAACCTCTCTCTTTCTTTCTGGTCTTAGATGTTCATCCCACACGCATAGAGTGTGTTAAGATATGACACCTTATTTTTTACATCTAGTCATACATTTCTGCTCTTTATAGCTAAAGACATCAGAAAAGATCTTTAGATTATCAAGTTATTACTGTGTCAAATGCTAAGGGACTGCTCTAAGCAGTGTCTGTGGGCCCCTGCACTGGGCATATAGCTGATGGAAACCATATCCTTTCATTGAGGCAATATAAATATGCAAAAATATACATGCCAGTACAGAAATGCAAGAGTTTATTCAATATTTAGATGTTTAATATTTATTAGTGGATTTATTATTATCTATAACACTATTGTTAGCAAAAACATGTTACTCCATTTTTAGGGGTCTCTGTGAAGGACAAGGAAGAAGGGATTAGATAAGCTTTTCTATGATAAATTCTTCTTCTTTTCCCTACTCCTTTGCTCTAACTAGGAAACATACTGACTGGTGGTATTTTAACATATCAGCCATGTCTATTTTATGTCACTGACCACCTAAATGCAAATACGTATTTTTAAATATTAAAAAAGAAAAACACTTTTGTTGCTCTTAAATAGTGAAATAAACACAAGACAACTTTAAAGCTGCCCAGGCCACAGTACTCAGTACGTAAAGTTGTCAGGTTTTCCAGAAGAATTTGCTACTTTAGAGAACCAGAGGGCATGTAAAAAAAACCCACCAAGTGTGTTGTTAGCACTTCCAAAGTATTTTTCTGTTTCTTTTATTATTACTTGTACTTGTAATGCTCAGGAATTGCAGTCACAAATCCAGCAGTGCTAGACATTATACAGATATTTGACTAATAGGCAGTATGTGCTCCACAGTTTTCAGATGAACATAACTTGACTGCATTTCCTCTCCAGTGAAATTAATATCTAAAACATTTTAGTGTTGTGGGGGTTTTTTTGTTGCTGTTTTTGTGTTGGTTTATTTTTGGTGTTTTTTTCATGACAGCTGATACTAAAAGAATGGGGATTAAAATGACAATACAGCTATTTTAGATCTACATTAGAACAAAAGGTTTTTTCAAACTTCACTTTCAATCTCCTATACTTGGGAAAAAAAAGTTTTGTTTACAGGAGCCAGATACTCCACTGATGTGTGTCAAAATATCAGCTCCCAGTGTTCTGCTGAGAATCTCATGATGCAGGCTCAAAACGGAGAAGGAAGAAAGTCAAAATCTGTTTGAGCAACCAAGGTGTTCCAGAAACTTAAACATGGAATAAATAGGTACATCTGCATTGTTTGCATTCTACAGAAAGAACAAATGAACAAAAGTAATTTTTATTCTTTACAGATCACTGATTAAAGCAATTCGCCTTTGATTAAAATAGAACTACACTACATATAGATTTAATAGCTGCAGCTCATGCCAACCTCATCTCTGAAACCCATGCTCATTTTTACAAGGGTGCATTACATAATTTGAAGACCTATGTCACTTGTAAAAGAGAGAGAGGAAAAAAAACAAGTTGTGCACAACACAAAGAGAGCTCATAAAAAGGCAAACAGATTGGCCTGCAACTGAGAATTAGGTGTTAACCATGCTCTGCCTAGGGCATCGTTTATGATGAGAGTTTCAGCAGCTGGGATGTGCTTATCCTGTACTTGCTGAAAAATGCTTTAAATATTAATGGACAACATAAATATCTTGCTTCCTGGGCTGCTTTTCCAGTAGGTTTTTTTTTTGGTTTTTTTTTTTTTTTTTTTTTTTGATATACAACAGAGCTTTCATTTTCATTGGTTTTCTTTAAAGATTATTAGGTATTCTCTACATTCTTGAACAAAATACTGATTATAGAAAATCTCAAGTTTTCCTGACATATTCTGATAAAACTAAGCATATAAAATTATGACTAGTAGTGATGATTTACTGAAAGTTATATAAACTTTTCAGCCTTATGCATAAATGTTTTTTTTTTTCTTTATAAAGGAAAAATTTGACCTTAACTAGACTTTTCTAACTACATGCAGTACTGCTGCAGTAAACCAGCTCAAATTTATTTTGCTGAAACATACTAAATTAGAGGTGTGGGTCTTAAATTTTGTATCACTGAATGTGATACCAGTTTTGCCATCAACTTAAACAAGTTTGGAAAAATTAGGGTCCTCAAACATGAAAATTCTATCTTCGTGGCTGCCAGGATGAGATTTTCATTGTGGCAGGTTATTTTTTTAGTTGTTTTAGTTTAGCTTTTGGTAACACGTAAAAAGCAAAGCCCACAGACCAGAATACAGAACTCGGTCCAAATTTCAGCAACGCTAAGAACTTTGTTCTGATGATCTGTTACTAAAAAGGCAATCATAGCAGTTACATTTACTCCATGAGAGATTCACATCCAAAGTGTTCTCAATTGCAAAACTCAACTAATGAATTGCACTACCTCTGAATACAGCTCATTTGCATTAGTATTCAGGGGCTTCAATATGATTTTTATATATATATAAATCCTATAAAAATATACACATGTATATGATTACGATAATCAGTGACTGCAAAGGAAATGGATTTAAATGGTTATTCAAATCCCTCAATTAGGCTGAGCATTGCTTCCCAGAAGTAAGCTATTTCAATTGAATGTACACCAAATTAGAAAGTCAAAACTGTGGACTAATGAGTGCCAAGATTGACTGCTTTCATAATGTTTTGAACTCCCATGTCCACATTCAGTATGAGTGAGACACATTGATACACACCTTTCTGAGCTTGCCTATGACTTATGCACTGCAGGGTACAGTAGACACTTCTCATGGAAGGTTCTACTTATTCATAAAGGGCTGGTTAATGTTACTAGTTTCAAATCCAAGCCAAGGTGCTGATCATTCTCAATTTCCAATTATTTTCACAAGACACATCATGCTCAACACCTTGGAAAATCAATTCTCAGTCTGACCATTGCAACTCACAGATAAAGACAACTTTCATGGCCAAGGCAGGTAGAAATCAGTCTCTTGCCTGGAGTCAGATACTTCAAACGTCACGTGTTGGTAACTGAACAGGTTCAGAACTCATCTTTTCTTTCCACTTACCACTTCAAATACCATCAGTACACAACGTTTTTGGAAACAAAATTTTATTAACAAAGTCAAAATGTCACTATGTTGACGTTATTTAATTGGTCAACAAAATGAGGAACAGAATGAACAGATTTGAGAACAAATGGGTCTATCTAATGGGGCAGAATAAAAATATAAACACAAATCAGAAATCTCAGATCTGAATCTGAAATAGATTGATCTATTTCTATCATCTATTGCTCAAACAGTTATGTTCAGGAAGCTATAAAGTGAGCCACCTTTTCTGTGGCAACAACACTAAGAAAAATGTTGAGTTTCCATCATCTAATTTAATTCTATTGATGTGATCTTATGGTAGCAATGATGCTTAAAATGCTTCAAGCTCAAAATGCCTTAGCGTTTCTCTCCTACTGTAAGAATTCTGTTTGTATTATTTTAAACTCATAGTTGAAAGACTCCTGTGATACAGCTATAGTGTATACCTTAAGCATGCAATTGTCAGTATTAATAGTACATCAAAAAGATTAGGTTCTAATAATATAGAAATGGAAAGCAGAGTAGAACCAGAACTCTGCTAAGATATACAGTATCCTATGGTTATTGGAAATGCTATAAAAGTACCTGTTTATACTATGCAGCATGAGCAGCAGCTTTCTGTTAGAGAGCATACATAATCAGAGATTTGCAGCACCAAGAGCTTAAAATACACATTGGTATTTCATTTTTGTTCATAAACTTAGAGGTCAGTGCTTTTTTCCCCTGAAAGTCTCTCAAGTTTTGCAAATGAAATTGTCTGTATGTATCAGGGGTCAAGTGGGTGGGTTCCAGGCCCTTAATTTCACTAAGTGGCTGAAAAAGCCCAGGATAAATCCAGCAGGGCACTTAGGTCTTCTAAGATTTTAAAAGATGAAATCTACAACTGTGAGAAGAAACAGAAAGAAAACTCAAAGTCCCTCAAGGGGTAGAAAATATAACTCTATATCCATGGCTGATTGGGTGTTCTTACTTGTAATAGTTCTGCACGCTAAATTAGGGAGTAAAAGTTTATTTTTTTCTGGAGAAGACGGTGTAGCATATGCTAACAGCAATACAAAAAAACAATTGTCCAGGGACCAACCAATTTATTTGATAAAGATGCAATATTATTGGGAAAATTCTGAAGATTACAAATGACAAATAAAGTTAATTGACACCCCACACTGTGGGACTACTTCCCCCTTTACGACTTTGTTTTGGACTTCAGTAGCAGGACCTGACTGGAATGAGTGAAGCATACTGAAAAAGCAGTGAGCAGCTTCATCTAAGGTGGATTCTCTCTCATTTCACAGAGATGAAAATTTTTTCCTTTTCCTAAATGAAAGGTTTAAAAAGAGTTGACGTCCTGTAGAGGGGTACTTCTTAAAACCAGCTACATTTGTTAAGTAGCCACACATACTTTCGATTGATTTTTAAAATATTGATGGAAATGCCCAAAGTTAGTCTCCTGGATAGCAGCCTGCCCAGTTAAACTGCTCACCCTGTATAACTAAGAACAAACTTTCATTAAATACTTCAACCTCTGAAGATACTGAAGGCCCTCAGCTTACAACTATGCAAGTTCTTTACAGGCAGAATGCAACTTTTTTTAAAAAAGAATGGAAAATTAGTAAGTATCAACTCTCAGAGGAAGCTAGCAGAAAGCTGTGCTCATTCTGCATGCAATAAGGTAGAACTCCAAGGCTGAATGGATGAATATGTCCTAATAACCACTTCCCTTCCTAGGGTTTTTCTGTTACAAACTGTCATACAATTAGGCTGGGAGGTAACACTACAGAGACCATTTGGTTTCTGATGTTATATCTTATCACATTTTATGGGTGTGAAATGATAATTTCATATGTATGCAAAATAGCAACTTCTAGTTGCTTTATCATTTAAGACTGGTAAAATGCACACTACAGTAATCTTTCAGTCTTTTGAATGTATATATTAGTTACCTATATTTATTGAGAAGCCTTTTTTGAAGTCTCTTATTATTCATAATAGACTGAATGTAAAGGAATAATATCATCCATACAAAAGTACTGCATATTTCACTTTATCCTTATTGCAGAGAAACTCTTGAAGACTTTCCAAAAGAGGATGAGTGAAGTTAAGAGGATTCTTTATCTATAGGTTTAGTAGTTATCATCTCTATTCTTTAATTGAAACAGGAGTAGCTGTTAGCTCCTCTTCTACACGGTAGATTTGAAACAATAAAGAGTTATTGCACATTGCTATTTTAAAATCAGCACCCCTGAAAAAACATCTGACTGATACCCGGAGACAGAAATAGAACCATTTGTGCATTGAGGTGGCTCTTTAGAAGCATCGTCCTTTAGGAAAGTTTACAAGTATTTAATCCTACTTTCAGAGGAAAGAAAAACAGAATCATTTGCATGAAACAGAGCCTGTGTGTTTGTGCCTGTCTGAAAGAAGAGGGAGGGAGAAGCACGGGTATGGAGTTTGATACCTGTTGGCAACACGAGCAGGTTTGTGTAACACTGTTATGTGCCAGGTTGGATTGATTCCACTCTATTTAGTCTGGTACTAAACGCAAACTGTTTGAATTGAGACAGATTCAGGACATGACCGAACATCAACGAACTACAAAGGAATTCCTGACAATGTTAAGTGGTGTCACCTTCATGGCGGTAGGCAGTGTCTAAATAAGGATTTGGATTAATCTCTCCCATAATATCCACATAGAAACTGCCATAGGCTTTCTGTGCTTAAGCTTTGCAGTGCCTCCCAGGCTCCCCAGCCAAGCACCATACACAGGTCTGATGCTGTCTAGCAGGGATGCTGTCTCACAGCTCAGGGCTCCCAATTGGGATGCTGCTATCCAGCAGATATTGTAGCCAAGCAAAATCTAAGGACGTGTTGCTCCTCTCTCAAAGAGGAGATGATGCCTTTAGTGCAACAACCAGCTTCATGGGTGAACAGACACCTGCATTTCTTCCCTGGGAGCCTTGGCAGTGATGCATCTAATGAAGAACTGGAGCTATGGGGCTTTCTCCCTGTCCAAAGTTTTAGCTGGATGCATTTTCTATTTAGTCAACCAAAGAAAGGGAAAGAAAACAACTTGTGGGATGGGAATGGCTTCTGGCTAGTTAAAGCTAAAGATTCACTCCCATCTCAGCTTTTAAGAAGAGCAGCAGTATTTCTGGGATGCTTTCTCCTCTAAAAGTACAAGAGGAAGCTATCATACCATTCCTAAATCTTTATCTAGGGGGTGCAAAGCTTTCGGGGGAGAGGTGGTGGTGCTAAATCAGGGGGATTTCCCCCCCCCCTCATGGTTATTCAAGTCTCCTCCTCCCTCATTTACATATCTGGCTGGTGGGTGATTTTTATTCTCAGCACGAAAACTGCCATCTATTTCAATGCATGAACGCAGCCCTGCATCTATTCAACACAGAGAAATAGCCCAGAGATTTATTGTACTAAAGAAGAAAACAAGGAGAAGAAATGGGTTTTGATGGAAGCAACCTTCCTGTGATTCAAAGTCCTCCTGATTCTTTAAAGGGGGAGGGGGAGAGAGGGGGGTGGAAGGAGGGAAGAAAAAACAAAACCCTAAAAAACATCACAGGAGGCGAAATAGCTACAAACACTCCTCCTCTGGAGGGAATAAAAATAATCCTAACTAGAATCCCATGACACTTCGATTATCAGGAATTTAAAAATATCTGACTTGATGAGCCACCACAGTTCAGTGTAATACTGTACCTATTAACGAGGAAGGCACTTGCACAGTGCACCTTGCACGGACAGACACTAAGTCAAAAAGAAATCTACAGAGAGACAGCCCTCTGCCAGCAAGACATAAATAACATTAATAAAATGAATACTCACTCTTTAAAGGACCAGGGAAATCGCTTGCTGACAGCCACTTCACACACGGTTTGAAAGGGTGAGGTAAAAAACCATTACCCAGTCCCTCTGAACAGGCAGGATTCTCCAGATTTTCTTTTCATGCTTTTTGAGGCTGCCGATGCTGGAGGAGATGCTGGTTACTTGGCTTCTCGGGTTTCTGTGCCTGCATGCTAAAGTGCAGTTATTAATTTCTCCCTTTGCACAAGCCAGCGGCAGCAGCAGGTCTCCAGGAAAGCAGGGATATTCCAAATAAATCCACTAATTCCGGGTCTGAGCGCTCCAACGTGCCTGCCTGCCAAATGTAACTGTGAAGTGATGTGGAAAAGTGAGCTGGGAGCCTCCCCTGACAGCTCTTATTGGGCTGATCTCGGAGGCAGGTCTAGCGCTTGGAAATTCATGTAAGCAGTTTTGGGTGGTGGTTTTCCTCCCTCCCTCTCTTTCGCACCCCCTCCTCACCGCGCCTTTAACCCGGTAAGCACACAACTTTTCCACAAAGCGTGGAGCTAGCCCTTTCCCGGAGCCGCCGCAGGCGCCCGCACCGCCAACTCCGAGCCCGGGCATTTCCCTCAGGCCGGGCGGGAAGGGCGCGCGGGGTGGGCGCTGAGGCGGCACCCGCCAGGGGGGGAGATGGGGAAGAAGGGAGGGTGTGGGTGGGTGGGCTCTGAGGCGCTGGGCCACCGGGGAGGCGCCGGCCGGGGCCGGGGTCGGCGGAGCGGTACGGCTGAGCTGGACATGCCCGGAGCGGCGGGAGGAAGGAAGGGAGGGAGGGAAGGAAACCAGCCGTCAAGCGCCGCGGAGGCAGAGGGCGCGGGAGGAGGAGGCGGCGGAGCCCCCCGTACCCTGAGGCGATGCCCGGGAAGGAGAGGAGAGGAGAGCGGGGCCGCCGCGAGACGGGCGCTGAGGGGCGAGATCGGGGGTGCGGCGCGTGCGGGCGGCGGGAAGAGGCAAAGCCCGGAGAGGGCGGCGGGGCGGGAGGCAGCGGCTCCGCTCCCTGACAAGAGCCTGCGGAGAGACAGGTGGGCGCTCCGGGGACAGGAAGGGCAGCCCTTAAAATCCCTCTATCTAAACAAACCCCGAAGAACTGCAGACATTTACATTTCATCCTGTACTGTTTTAAAGCTAAGAGCGGTAAGCCAATCATAAGCAGGAGCCTGAACCAGCCCGAACCCACAGAGCCAAGACCTTCACACAGCAAGGGATGGCTGAAGGGCAGCCGCGGTACAGTAAGTTGCTGACCATCGCCCAGTTCCCAAATCCTCTTTGTGACTGACAGTGGTGTCCTGACTGGCACCCTGCACAGCCCCAGCTTGTGAAGAGCTGAAAAGAGGCTGAAGGACCCCAAGCACTGAGTATCCTCAGCTGCCTTTGACTTTAAAGAGCTGAAGGTTGCTCATCCCTTCCGAGGGCTCAGCACGGGCTGACAGCAAAGTGCCGATGCCGAGGGCTGAGGAAGACCCCGGCCAGCCCCATGAGAGAGGTCAAAGCAACCCCTTTGACCACCTTCCTCATCAGTTCAGTGCATTAGGCTTTCTTCCCTTTTATTATCTATTAGGGGATTAAAGGTATTAAATATAATACATACATACATCATAGCTCTGTTACCACCGCCTACATTTCTCCCCCAAGTTTAATGTTTACCAGTAGAGAAGGAATAAGTATTGTTCTTGGAGGACGAGGTATAGACATGGTCAGGTACAGATGAAGACTCCTTAAATGGAGGACTGATACAACACTGAGATAGTACTGTTGTGGAAGCTTAAGTGCACTCGGTTCCACCCTCCTAATCCAACCTTCCTTGACCGGTATTATGTTGTGTTTAAGATGAGCATACAGTGTGCTTCTGTATTATTAAAGCTGTTTTGTTGCTCAACTTTATTTTTAAAGGGCTGGTCATCTTAAACTCATTGATAAAATCTAGAAACCTTTTAACCTTAAGCAAAAATTGATTGTGCTGTTGAAGATTTATCCAGGACTACAGAAAGTGGACCATAATATTCCTCTATATAATCAAAATGCCAGGTAATTTAGTTTCATGATGGTTAATCTTTTTTCAGGCTGCTATGATGCGTGTGTGCATGCGAGTAAGACAGTGAACAAGAGAAATGGAGAGAACTGTATTTGGAGCTCATAGCTGCTTCACGTTTTTTTTTTTTTTTTCCACTAAATGCAAATCATTGCACAAAACAGGTGCACTTCTTGCAGAAATACTCATTCTGAAAGTCTCCAAGTCATCACAGTGTAGCCAAATGTAACAAAACGTAACCAATATGACATTTTTCAAGCACAATGAAGAAAAATGTATCTATTTCTTTGCTTTCCTCAGCCCAAACATTTACTTTACAAGCTGTGAACCTAACCCTAACCCTAACCCAACAGATAACATCAGAAATGTGGCTTCCCATTACCTGGTGTTCCACTAAGGCAAAGGGTATTTTTTTCTCACCTATGCTTCCATCAACTGAACAACATATTGAGAATACAGATGCTGTCACAAGGAAACCTGATGCTGTAATGCCTGCTTTTATTCCTGGTAATTAATGACAGTTTTCAAACTTCTTTTTAATGTTTCAATAAAAGCAGCTGCACACCTTGTGTGCAGCTAACAAAAAAAACCCTAATTTCTACTAACAACACTAGAACTGATTTCTACTAATATTACCTGATGGAAGCAGCTAAGAACAAAAATTCTCACTATTAAGAATGGTTTAGATTCCTTGTGTCTGTGCTTTAAACAGACAGTACAGTTGTGTGTGAGGAGAAAGTTGATAATAGAGGTTGTATCTCTAAGTATAGCTCAAAAGTTTTTGGTTTTATTTCAACCTTTGACTTTTGCCATTTGTTCTATGTGACCTTTGTTGCAGCTGGAAATTACAGGGGCAAATGCTATGCTCTTTCATCCTCAAGTTGTAGGAGCTGGTGGTGTCTTGTTAAAATGGATGTCATCCATGGATTCCCCTGCTACAAAGCCTTTCTGATGATGGAGTAAGTCTTGACAGAAGTATATAGATTAACATTTGATTTAAACATTATCTTGGAATAGCAAAGGAACAGTTACAACTTTCTGCATCCTATCCAAAATAGATGATTTAAAAATATTTATAGTGGTGATACAGATATGCACATAACACATAGGACTGATAAGTATGGTGTCTAAAAATTCTTTCATCTTAAACATTGTAAACAAAATAGTAAGATAAAGTTACTTCCTCTGTCTCCTAAAGAGTAATTTCAATTTTTAAGCTGTGAATACAACTGAAACAGCTTCAAGATTTTTAGTTTAATATCTGTAGTACAGAAAAAACCCACAAACCTTCAAAATGAATGAAAGCATACTGGAATTTTTAATATTAAACCTTTGTATCAGAAAAACTAATAATTCTGAAGCTTCAAAAAGTACATAGGTTTGGAGCATATTTGGGGCTTCCCCCCATTTTTGGCATCTTTTTACTATGGTTTTTTTTTGTTTGTTTTTTGTTTCTTTTTATGGCGTGACTTTTGTTTGGTTTTTTGTGGTTTTTGTTGTTTTGTTTCTTTTTTTAAAATGTAGTTTGTTGTTTTTGTTTTCTTTTGTTGGTTTGGGTTTTTGACTGATTGTGATTGATGGGGAAGGGGATTAAGCTCTGTTTGTTAGAGAACCTAGAAATTTTCTTCTGTATTACTTTGCTTTTATGACTAAGAAGGATTAAAACCCCAATTTGACTTCAAATTCATATACAGGAAGGAAATATCTGTCATCTGAAAAAGAAAGGCATAATGGAATACATGCATCTTTTCACTTTTTTTTTTTAAATAGCTGTTGATTATCATATAATTCTTTGTCTTTCAGCACAACAGAGCAGTGCAATAAGCTGTCTCTGAAGACTTAGACCTTCCTGCTTAAAATTATTCAATAGAAGTTACTTTAAATGAGCTCTTAAGGGGAAACTCGTTCACAGCACAGCTTTACAAGGGCTGCTGCTGATGTAAGTATTCAGCGTCATCTCATTTAAATAACAATCCAAAAGTCAGGAACTTGAAAGGGGTGGGGAGGAGAGTGAAGGGAAGTAACGCCTGTGTTAATTCCTCATAAGCAGTTTTTACTCCATTAGATCACGTAGTTATGATATATTTCTCTCAAAGTATAAGGAGGTGATTTCAGTTTTTAAAAGACAATGCAGGGCCTGATCTACAATTAACTGGGATTACTGAGTGTGAATTACTTGACTAAGATAAATTACTTTACTACAAGCAACTTCTGCTTACAGGGATTGCCACTAGGCATGCAAAGTAATATTAATATAAAATATTAATATAACATTTAATAATAATAATTAATAGTAATATAAAATTATTAACTGATCTGAAAGTTACTAGAGCAGGTTTACAGAATAGTGGTGCATTCTACTGTTATTCTGTGAAAACTTTAAACAGTTTAATGGTATTTTCTCAGGCAATATCCAAATTCTCTTACTAGTTTGTAACTTTTGCTCAAGCTACACAAGGGATTATTCCTAAATTTAATTTGCTTTGGAAGACTAGAATTCACATTCCATAAACCAAGAAACAACAAGGTAAGACAAGAACATTTCAAAATAAAATACCTGTTTTTATCAGTTCGCTGTGCCAGTGCAGAGACATAACCACCCTTAGGACACAGGTTCTTTTCCTGCAACCTTTAAAATATGTTTGCATATGGTTATAGTGAAAAATCATGATCCCCATGTTTGGGAAGTCACTGCAGACATCTGTAACTTTTTAAAGTTTTACATAATGCTTACACAATTGATACTACAGAGTAAAGCAAAGGAATTATACAAATGGGCCATGAAATAGAACAATATGGTTTGGGATAGGTATATTTTTTTACACTAACAAATTCATCATTTCATTTTAACAGGGAAAGTAAGGAACACAAAAGAACTTACGTAAGGAATTTGTGAGGGAATGACAGATCTCTTTAGAGAGAACAGAACTAGTTAAAATCCATTATCCAACACTGGAATAAAAGCTTGAAAAACTGCACTGAAGAGAGAACAGACCATAAAGCAGCAGCATCCATAAGTGATAAAAATTATTTTGAAATCACCAAAAATTATTTGCTTTCCAGTCTGGCTTTTTGTGAAAGACATCTAATCAAAGTCAATTCCCTTGTTACTTGATAGATGAGAAGAAATAAATGCCTTGATTTTGACTAGGTCACTTTTGCTTTGATTGGACAGAAACATTCTTGTAACCATACAAATGCCATGTCAAGCCCATGGACTATCAAACAAACAAAGGCTTTACCCAAGAGCAGTCCTGGGCTTTTGGGTCCTTGACAAATCCTCTTCCTGTCCCAGATTACTCCATCTAGCAAAATAAAACATAACTAGTTCCAAGTCTCATCACTCTCTAGATATTTTAAAATATAAGCCACCCAGCTACTAATTTCTGTACTGTATGCACCAATGATGTTATGGAGTGCAGAAAACCAACAACACACCATCAGCTTTTATTATTCCTTAGATACTGTTTGCAATTTGATTAGTTGCTGTCAGGCTGACTATTAGAAAAACAAATATTTCTTCTGTACATCACACAAAGATAAAGACAAAAGAATTATATCAAGCAAGGCAATTTACCTTTTTTTCTACATTACTGTTCTGGATACAGTTTAAAAAGTTAGTCTTTTGCTTTTAGTTTGCTGTATGCCTTGTGAATATAGGTAACTGAAGTGGTTTCAGTAGCCCGTGCAAATATTGTTTGCTCTACCTCAAGTGCCCTCTAGTGTGCAGTAATTAAGCAGGTTAAAATAACTCTTTTTCCCTTTTCCTAACAGCCATTCTTCTGAACCCCAAAGTAACAAGTAAGACTGCTTTTCTTCTTTTCTCAGAGGAAAGAGAAATTCAATGTTCACTGCATTAACTGTGTGGATATAAATGAATTATCTCCTCTATGAAAAATCAAATCACGACCTTTGCTTTTAAGATTTTACTCTCAGAAGTATTAGTGTTAAATAAGCCAAATAATTCTTCTGGACATTGTGCAAATGTTGCTGAGATACAAACAATCTTCAATGTTATCAGAATTAAAACAACAGTTTCCTCTACCTGTAAAAGGAATCAACATTATCGGCAAAACATATGGACACCCTAGAACAAGATTTAAGAACAAAACCCCTAATTATGCTTCCAGTCTTGTTTGAATGTGGACTGTTTAGCTTTTAATATATTTATAAAAACTGCTGGGCAGCATCAATAATCCTAGACTCAAAAATTATTTTTAGCTATTCTAGAAAAAAAAACAAACAAACAAAAAAAAACCCTCTAAAATACACACTAATCTGTGAAAAATGGAAGTACTCTTATACAGACACCTATACCTGTAATGAAAGTACTTTTTTCCACCAGGTTAGAAAATAAATAATTCTGCATTAATAGAAATAATAATAATAAAAAAAAAATTACTGAGACACACATGTAACAAGTTCTGTGTGTTCTCATCTATCTTTAACAGCAGGATTAATTTGTCCTCCTGCTACCAAGATGTGCTGGGTCATAATTCTGATATTACTTGGCTGGAAAAGTTGTCACGTCTGTCAGTGACAGGAAGTTCTGTACAGCGCTGCTTTTTGGCTGCAGGAGGCAACGCCAGCAGCCAAGTACTTGAAGGTGTTCGACTGCCGCATCAGCGGGACAAAAGGGCTGCCTGACAACAGATAAAGAAGAAAGGGAGAGCCGAAGAGAGGATGGTGGGGGGTAATAGTTTGAAGAGGTAAAATAACCGAGAACAAAGAACGAAAAACACCAGGTAACATACCTGTAAGAGGTACTTGTTTCAGTTATTTAATCATATTTCTAAGGGGCTTCCCAGTATTTAAAAAGAAGACTTTAACACACAAGTTACCCACCTGACTTTCTCTGCTGCACAAAGGAGTTAATTTGGAAGGGGGGGGTCGGGGAACCACTGAAGACTTTTCCCCATTCCTCATTTCGTTGCAGTTTGACTTCAGAGCCAAGTATTCACTTCAAAGCTGAACTTCCCATAAAATTCCATGATAATAGCAAGCTTAAGCATACTCTAAACAAAACAGATTTTTTAACGAACTTCTGAGAGCTGAGGTAAGAAAGACGGGGGGATGCCAGAAGAGATGAAGTACTTGAAAATAGCAGGGAAATGCTACAAGGTGAGAGAGTTGAATCTTTTATGAGTTGTAAACTTAGTAGGACTTCCTATAAGTGCTAAGAATCCTCATTGCTGCATCTGAGCTAGGGCTGTGGGTGTAGGGCTGTGTTTTCCAAGTGAGATGTTGAGTAAAGGAAGCACAATTGCTTCCTTTTTGCTTCCCTGCATAGAACACTGGCACTTCTGTTATTTTTTGTAACTTAACTATTCCTCATGCATTCCTTAGAGAGCCTAGTTTTCTAACCAACTTTTGTCACCTGTATGAGGCCAACAGAACAGAAATTGAAGCATCATAGTTCAGCAATACAGTTTTCTAACACTTAATGGCCTGTTTTGATTTATTTTAATAGCCAGAATGCATCTAGGAAAAATGATAGCATAAATTAAAACCAACATTTTTTTGTCTCTATTATGAACATGAAATCTTGTCATGAGATTTCAAGAAAGTTCTTCATGAAGGTGCCTTCCCTAACTAGAGTACAAAGTCCTTCCAAAGGTGGCAATGATGGTTGGCAAACCAAAGGTAGCTTTGCTTACTAAAAGAAGCAAAAGGATAAGTAGAACAAGTCTCTGTTTTCAGCCTATACGATTGGAAGAAACTCCAAGAAAGGTAGTTTTGCATAGCCCATAATCCAAATCTAACAGCAACACAAGCAGAAATTTGACAGCTAGTCCAAATGGTATTTATTTTTCCATTCTGAATGTAGTGACAGATTAAAAGGTTAGATGCTTATTTCAAAGTACTTTCCTCCAGAGACTTTTGTTTATTTAATTAAGAACCTAAGTCAACATATTGCCCATAAAGTGATTTTTTTTCAGCAACTGCTGACATGGTAATTTGGCAGACTGATCTTAAGAAAAAAAAAAAAAAAGAAAAAAAAGAAAAAAAAAAAAAGTAATGCTGTGGTAAAATAAAACATCCATTTCCCTAAAAAATATGCTAATGTAGGAGAATATAAATAATTTAAGTCCTAACAACTTAATGCTGAAGTACTTCTCTTTTACAGCAAGTAGCTAAGCTTAATATGTAGAGGAAGACTTATTTAATTGAAAAAAAACTAGTTTTAATGCTAGTAATAGTGAATCAAGTAAATAACTTCTGCAATACATATATTCTACATTCATTTAACAATTTTGAAAGGTAGCATTTATTACTAAATAGTAGTAAAATGAAGTAAGTATTTGAGAACTGAGATGCTGGAAATAATGTCCTTGAAAGGAAACAATGTGAAAATGATGTTGCTAAACTGTTACTTCTTAAGTAACTTCTGGTACTTTCTAATCCCCAGCTTCTTTGAGAAGAGACAGTACTACAAGGCAGTGTTCTCCAGGAACCACTTGAGTCAAATAAGCCAATTGTGGCATAACCTGAGGAACTGTAGGACCTGATTCACTACTGTGCTAATTTTTCTAATTCAGCTTAGCACTAGATAACAGTGTGGTAAAAGACGACCCATATTTTTATTTAAATTAAAATATCTAATATTAATCAAATATTTATAAGAATGTATAAAAAATAATTGTGGCAAACATTGCATAATATAGATGAAAGGGAAATTAACCTTGTGAATTTTTAAGATGAAGAATAAAGACCATTACATTAATAAGACTTAATTATATCATTAAATATTTAAAATTATGTCACATAATAAATGTTTGTATTTAACATACTTCTTTTTAATCTATTACTTCAGTAAAATGCCTTTAAGATATGAACAAAAAACCCAGCAGAGCTGTTTTTTCTGATAGCCATACAGTTACAGAAAAGGTGAGAAGGGAGCCATACGTTACCTCCTCAACTCAAGGGCACCTTTGAGGACAGAATGATCTGTGCTTCCACAAGCCTCAACTCCCTGCCTGGATGGGCTGGTGAGGGGCTGCATCTTTGCTAAACATTTTCCTTCAATTGTTCTTCTCATTTTCTAGGACTAGCTTGGTTCTCTCTGTGCTAGTGAACCAAGTTCGTCTATCAAAAATAAAACTTACTGCCATTCATGTTTCATTTAACATCCAGGCCTATTAAAGAGCATAAAAAGGACAATGTTTTCAAGGATGAGCTTCTGTCCTGCACTGGTGAGTCCTCCCTTGCTACTACAACAGAACACAGGTGTAAAGGCAACATCTGGAAACTATAAAGAAATCTTTAGGGAAGTCAGCACCTTGCAAACAAGAGAAAAGTTCCATTTGCTTTTAAAGGATTGCTGGGTACAAGCTTTGCAAGGAATACAACCCACCCCATCATCCCTCCTTCAATCTCACCAATTCCTTTCCTTACACTGATTTATCTCCACTTATTCTCTATTGTTATGGTAAGAGAGATCTAACAGTTACAGCAAAATGGTTCTGAATCAGCCCAAATGCCATGAAGCAGTTTAACCAACAAGATCTACCTGAAAAAAATGCTTCCTCCAGCACACTTCCTAAGCCTTTAACATCTCCCTATAATTGTGGTTCTTCATATTAACATTTGTCTCCTCAGTGCACTCCTGTTGTTCTTTCTGCCTTGGCTGTACATATAAGAACATGTACCCAGGTAGCCTCATGTCTCAGCTTCTCACTAAAAATGATTCTTTATATCCACTTGCAGAAGCACTGATTAAAATCAAATGGCAAACACTAACAAATAAAATCTAACTCATCAGCATTTCAGTTTGATCAGAGGCTACAGTTTAATGATACTTTAGATGAAATGCTCTACATTTACAAGCACACAAATATGAGGCCCTGTTTAGCTACTGTGCTTTTTCCAGTTAAGCCATTCTTTGTTTACCAGAGTAATACTTACTCTGATTTAATCCCCACAAATTCTTGTTTATTTTTGTAATATTCTTTTGACTTGTCTTCTGTAGATTGTGTATTCTGTTGCTGTGATTGTTTTCCCACTATCCCTCACCATTTCCCACTCATCTATCCGTCATCACCCATACTGTAATTACAGGAATGTTATTTGCTGGTAGACAGATGCACAGGGTTGCTGGCAGGAGTACTACCATTATGCAGTGCAAATACTGTGCAGAATATTAAAGAATCTTATTAATCAAAACTTAGTGAAGGAGTATTCTTGAGAGTTATCAAAAGATTGAGCTAAGCCTGGTTTGCTTGTTTACATATTGGACAACTCATCTAAAACTGGGTAACATTTTTTACATTTGGCAGCTAAGAGCACACAGGAGATACAGTCTTCTAATTAGCATACATGATGATGCAAATATGAGCATGTACTCTATTATGTATAGCTGCCAGTCACTGTTACAGTGTGCTTTTCAGTGCACAAGCAAAGCAATACTACAAAGCAAACAACCACTGAGCTTTCGCTCCAGTACCTGCTTAATAAAAAATCTCTTGCAAATAGGGTAAAAACAAAACAAAAAACCCCAAACAAAAAAAAAACACCAAACCAAAACCAAACCTTAAGGCCCACAACACAAAAAAGTATGGGTTTCTGACTTAAAAGGTTCAGAAGAGTGAAGATACTATGCTTAAAAAAAAAAGTTCATCTGTAGAATAAATAAGAAATAAAACATACTATGGGTCAAAATGGATCACCACTGAAACATAGGGTAAAGTAGTCTTCTGAGGCACAGTCACAAATCAGGACCTTTAAATGAATATTAAAGCTGCCCTGAAACTGCTTATCAGTTGTGTCAGCAAGCAAGTTGCACCTGGGCATGCATTTCAGTCACACACAGTAGCATGTATGGTCTAAAAGGGTCCACTGCTGTATCCTCCTCTTGTGTTGGTTAGGTTGACCATGAAAATAAGAAGATGCTACCAGCAGAGACAGCTCTGCTGGAACCACTGAACTGAAGATGCTTTCCCACAGTAATTTTGCCTTTCCTTTTCACTTCAGTGACAGTGGATGGATCTCAGAAGCTCATCCCAAGGGCTCTTCCTGCCCAAGCATCAGCCTCCTAACTAATATACATGTGTGCACATAGAGGGAGCAGTGAGCACGTGTAGACTGCCTGGATCACAGAGGTTTACAAATGCTCAGGGCTTGATAAGATCTCTTCTGAAAAGTCAGCCACTACTGTCATTGATAGCAAGCCAGGTTTTATCATTTGCTTTATAGCTCAGCCCAGACATGTGAGGACAGGTGTATGGTTTTCACACAAAGCTCTGTTAAAGTGCCTTCAGACAGACTTTTAGTCTCCACACCACACAGTTCACCACACACACTTACCCAGAGTTCTCTCATACATAATTTAAATGTTTAATGCAAAGTAAAGCTAATGTTAACAATACGTATTTTTGAAGACTGATAGTATAATGCTTTAATTCCTAAAGGAATAACTGGAGTGATCCATAAACAAATATGAACTCAAGTAATACAGTCTGAACAGATATAAACTGTGCTTGTGCTTGAGAAATCTTAAGAGTGTATGCATCCCTTCCTCCTCAGCTAGGCAAAGTGCAATTTACTGTGTGGTTTTCTTTCCAATGAAGTGTTAAAAGCTGCAGTGCACTCTGTTCTTTATTGGTATTAATGATACCTTTGGAACTGTGATGTCTTTGATACATATTGTGTGCTGCTACACTGATGGCTCTTTCTAGCCTACAAAGGTAACTTGGTCTTAGCAGGATTGTGTGGGCTGAGAGCAGCAGCCACAGGAGTATCTTGAAGTTGAGAATTTTAAATTAATATAAAGTATCATATCATTAAAGTTGAGATACTAACACCCTCTAAATTCACACTAAACTTTCTTTGTCCATGCTGGAAATTATTAGATATTATCCTATCTTGGTTCTGGATATTCTTTATTGCTATTGATTCTCACAGTTAGTGGATGAAAATCCATACAACCAAGAGCAGGGACAACAGAATCATTCTCTTTGTGCACATTTGCTTGCATACTTGCCGTCAGGGCTCCCAAATTCTTTTCTAAATGCTCAGAAGCAACAGCTCTGGTAACTCTACGACTAATTATCATTAAATGGTGTCTTTCACGACAAATGGAGATAGTACTAACATCAACACTGAAAAATAATTTAGAAAAGGGGAATTATTTATCAAAGGGCAAGATTTAAACCTAGATTACTTTGTGGAACAGCTTTTTCTTAACCTGTATTATAACCACTATCTACAGTAAACATAGATCACAAACAACTTGCAAACTGCTTTCACATTTTCTCTATTTCTTTTACCATACCAGCAATAGGTAAAATAATTCTGCAGAGAAGACTCATATATGGTTTTAGTGTTGCCATCTGAATCATGAGCAGTGGTTAAGAGCACAAAAGGTTGGAGACAGAAGGAAAAATTTGGCTGGGGTAGGAAATCAGATTGTTGCTAGGAACCGAAAGCTATGAACAACTCAGCTTGTTAGTGATCAGTGTGATTTCTAGTAGAGAGCTCTTTACTCTGCAGAACCACTTCTGCAGTAGCATTGAGCATCAGTCATCTCAGCAGTCTTGGAGAGCAATAGGACTTTGGACTGCTGGCTGAACTCCTTGGTCTCAGGAGCAGCCTCTTGAGGTTTCAGAAATAACAGTGGGGCAACAATTGGTACTGCTGCCCATGCTGATCCTGTCCTACAAATGGACGTCATTCTCCAGGCTTGTCAATCTGCCCCCGAGTTAAAAATAGAAGGGAAAACTAAAAGGTTATGATGCTGTTTTCTCCAAAAATATTCTCCCAGTTATCCTGGAGAAGTGCCCTTGGATGTTTATACTTAAGCTCTGCTGCCTGCTGACATCTCCCTAGTGTCACCAGTAGCTTCCCTTTGGTACTGGTCATAGTCACACAACATCAGGGAAGTGGAGGAATACATTTTCTTAGTCATTTAAGTGGAAGCCTTCCAAAATTACGTGAAGTAGAGAGAACTGAAAGCCTTTGTTTTTCTTTGCTGCTGCTGACAACACTAAACCAAGTGCCTTCTTTCATTCAGCATTGTCTCAAGTCTGTCAAAGACCTAAAGTTAATTCCTAAAAAGAGGATGCTGCTGACTGAACCAGTCCATCCAGCCTGGTTTCTTATATTTCTAATCTAACATGGAAAATAAAGGATCACAAATTGCAAAAAGCAGAAAAGACTAGTGGAAAACAAAAAAAAAAAACAACTGGAAAATCTCAAATATTACTTTTGAGAATCAAGAGAAATTAGTGCCACTATCCACTTTACTTGGAAAGACAGAGCTCAATAGTGTCAATATAAATTGGAAGATTTATCCTCTCGTATGACAGCAAAGGAAGAGACTAATTCAGTTCTCAAGGCAAAGTAGAGAATAGCAGTAGTATGACCCTGTAAGGTGTCAAATGCCACATGGTAGCCTACAAGCATGGAGTGCTCAGCACTTCTGAGGGTCAATCCTTTGGCACTCTGGCATTTGAGATTCAGTCTCTCTATAGATTAGGATTGATCTACCCTGTCTCCGGATAAAAAAAAATAAACTGTAACCTTGAAATTGTCATCCAAACCTGGAGTCCAGCCAAAATAGCAGAGACAGAATTCCCTTGAGAAGCAGAATAGCAACCCCAGAGGTCACTATTGATGCATCAAATAGAAACAGTGAATTTTGATACAGCAAGGACTTACGTAATTTCATTTTTTAAAAAAACTGAGTGTAATCGTTTTTTATACTCCTGAAGTGCAGAGTTACATCTGTCTCCATTTAAGCACACAGTTAGAAGGTACCTTAATATCCTTTTGGAACTGAAAATGCAAAAAGGCTTGTCTGAAAACAGTGCAGTTATGGACTTCCTCCAAGGAAATAGGGCAGTGTTTGTTGGCTTGGGGAATAGAATGAGGTACCAGCAGCTTCAAAGCTGTACAAGTAAAATAAGCCATGTTAAAGCTGTTAAAGCTAAGAATGGCACCTGTGAACTCTCCAGAAGGAAGGATACCCAGTATTTTTTTGATTCATTGCAAAACAAATGAATCTGGGTTCCAGGATTTTTTTTGCTTTATGTGAGGCAATATTATGAGTTCAAATCAATAAAGAACTCAAGCAAGCTGTATACTGTTTCCTCAAAGGCCTAGAACTCTAGTTCAGATTCACTGAGACAGGCAAAGACTACAGAGAACAATATTTCAAATAAAGTATTAAAAAAAAAAAAAGTAAATTAAGAAGCCCTCAGATTCAGGAAGAAGTGCCATAAATAAACAGCAATAAACAGAGAAGGATGTTTTTCAAAACAAAGTGCAAGGCATTTGATGACTCTATTGGTGGCTATGTTGGTTATACAGCACACCTACCAGAAATGCCTTTTATTATCTAATATTTATCACTTCTGACGGTCACAGGTGTTCCTACTTCAAAAAGATTTTGGCAAATGCCCCTAACCGTGTGACATCTGGATATTGTCATCACACTAACAAGAGGTAACTTTTGCCACTAGGCTCTCTCCTCTGGCAGATGTGTTTTCACTGCCACTGTTCATTTCCTTCCCTGTTAAAATGCAAAGCCTTATCTTCTACAAATAACCATTACGTGTTCTTTTCTACACCATACAGCCAGTCCTACAGACTGTTCAACAAAAGCAAAAAAATGTTTTATATGCTAGAATACTGGATCATATTCTCAAATAATACAAATTAAAAGACCACTGAACTGCTATGATTGACACTTAAAAGTATACTTAGCATTTAGTTGTTAAAACAGCATTTAATGAAAAAACAACAAAATCTCAGGAACAAAATGGAAAGTTTTCTGTCAGCCTGCAGAGAGAACAAGCTGCTTTCAGGTAAAGCGGAGTCAAGCTTAAAATATTTTGCAGGAAATATTTTTCAAAAGCTTCAAAAGTGTCTTTGGAAACTCGTTGCTTCTGGAGCCCTACATGTAGCTAAGTAAAATTAACATATTGTTAAATCCTGGAGGATAAGAGTTTCATTTGGTTGCTCAGGCACTCCCCTAATGGAGAAGTAACATCTCTGTGAAGAGGTGCCCTGGGGACCTTATGTCTTCTTTTGGCCAGGAAGGACCCTTTGCCAGTTGACTTTTTTTGATGCCTAATTGATCACTGTGCCAGTGACTTCATCATTTCATTAGGATTTCATCTTCACAACATAACACTGAGCAAGATCCCTGACCCCAGATGCAAGCTGCCTCCTGGCTAGCTGTCTGCAGAACACAGATCAAAGGCAGGTTACTGAGCCAACAGCGAGGAAATGTGATGCTTGCTCTGGTTCAGTGAGTCCCATCCAATGCTGTATGGTTTTGCAACATTGCCTGTTTGCTGGGAAGCTTTTTCCTGATTAGATCAGCTTTGTTGGGATGAGAATACGGTGGAAGACACCTCAACATCTTTTGGGGGGAGGGTTTTTACTAACTTGTACTTTATTGTTATCCCTTGCAAAATAAAAATCAAAAATACAAAACCAGAACCTAAAAAGCTATACTAAAATATGTTTATCACAACAATAACTTGTATCAGATGGCTATCACATTTCTGAGATGTTCTATGTTTTACTATTAACTGACAGAAAAGGACAAAAGAATCAACAAGTTTGTTATTTATGCACAACCCAGAGAGATCTAAACGATCCAGAGTGAATGAAGAGCAAGCATATTATGAATTCAGAATTGTATGATAATGTTTCATTAAACAAAATACTGTAGTTTCCTATTACTGTGGATGGATATAAAATTGCATCTACAGATTTTTACAAGTGTGAACATCAAGGATTCCACAAAATACCACAGGGTCTATAAATCAAATTTTATGTAAGGTATTATTATCAATGTCAGATTAGGCAACTTATACTCATATGGATAGAAATTCTATTCTCAGGTCTAGGGGTTTTTTGTGTATTAAATTACATAGAGCAATGTAAATTTATGCCCTTTTTTTTAGAAAGTTGAAACCTATGATTATCAGTTGCCTAATAGCATCAATACTAGAAGTTAAAGGCTTTGAATAGCCAGCATACGTATCAGCCATATTTAAAACTTTTAGAAAATAATCCATTTTTGGCAGACCATCTGACAAGTTCACAAGGCTTCCATTATGTGGCATCAGTATTCTGTTGTTCATCTCATAGTTATCAATTTTGTTCATCAAAACCTAGGGCTGTTGAAAATGCATAAGTTTGGCATGTGATGTAGGTCATTTATGGAAATCAAGAACGTGATTTAACATTAATATAAAAAAAAGCCTCAATTATGCACCACAAATCTACATCCATTTGTGTCTTTTTAAACTCCACTGTATTATACAAAGCATTTTCTCAGCGAGGGACAGAAAAATTCAGGTGGAAAAAAATAAAATTACAAAATGGAAATCTAGCTTAGTTGAAGCTATGTGGTATATTAATGTTATTCACATCATAGCAGGATATTGGTAAATAAGACTTAAATCTATGAATTCTAATTTTTAAAGAAAAAAAAAAAAAAAAAAATCACACCTGTAATTCAAATGCCAACAGACTTCTACATCTTTCAGAGTTACTGTAGAACTACAGCACCACCACATATGGGATCATTCTTTATAAAGTCTGAAGCAAAATGTAGTCACTACATTAACTGAAAATAAATGCAAACACTATAGGAAGTTCATTTCCTTATTGGAAGCAGCTGAAAAAGACATTTGGGAAGCAAGTGTCTGCCAGTGTAACCAGGACTGGCACTGTCTCTATTAGGAGGTGGATGTTTGCAGAAAAGTGACTGTTCTGAGACACCAAACAGCACTGTAACATAGGAGAACCAAACAGTGTTCTGTGTGGTTGCTTTCAGCTTTGGAGGAGGATCACCCCTTGAACATTCAATACATTAAGGGCAACAGTTTATCTCTGTTAGAAAAAAAAAAAAAAATCCATACTTTGAGGCAGGGGGAGAGGGCTGTGTTTGCTTTTTATAGCACATGCATATCTTTAACATTGAAACCTGCTACCTGTAGTTGAACAGCTGAAATGTAGAACTATCCTAACCTTTAGTACAAAATCTGCTACTGTCACTACCAGAGTTTCCACTTTATGTGATCCAGTTGGCTCTAGACTGAAGCCAGAACAGAACCTGACATTAAAAGAATGTATCACCAGAGCACAGGCTCAGTGGGTAACATGGTGTTATTCCAAGATATTCTCAATTATTAGGGTTTGTTTTAGCCAAGATATTCCTAATTATTAGGGGTTTGTGCTGTGCCGCCACCGCTGATTTATCATAACTATTTTTATAGAACATTTTGCAGATATTTTATTCCATGACTAAAATGCAAAGGCTTAAGTGCAACAATGAACATAAATTAGAAACTCTTCCCATCCCACAGTTAGGTGAGAATTCTGAACTTAAGATTTTCTAAAGCTGAGTTGGACATAAGACAGCACAGAATATATCATAGTAGGAATAGTCTAGCAGTCTTTCTGTTGTCTCATTTTATCCTTTCAAAATCACAGCTAAGTTGTATCCCTTATTTTATTCCCATTTCTGCTTTTGCATTTAGCTTTCTGTAACATTAAAAACCTTGGAATAGAAGTAAGGTGGTGACACAAACCAAAAAAACCCATTAACTCACAGAATGGTCATGGTGAAAAAGCCCTCTAAGATCACTGTGTTGGACTGTCAGCTCAGTCCATTTAGGAAGGTCTTCTGGTCCTGCATTATTGTGCCTTCCAGGCTTCCACAGGGCATCAATATCCTACAGCTATTTATTTCCTCATGCATAACCTGCATTAGCTTTACTGTGTCTTTTGCATCATCATCAAAGGCAACCTCCATAGCAGCAAAAAGAATGCTTTATAAAGGCACCATGAAGTAGGTTAACAACTCCTCCCTGTGTGAAATACACCAAGGAGGCTGCAGACCACTTTGCACTGCAGTGCAGGACAGCTGCAAACAAGTCACCTGCCTTAGTGACCTCAGTTACCTGATTGCTCAGTGCACAGTATAGCACAACTTTGCATTCCCTGCCTTCTACCTGGTGGATATTACATTTCAGACATGGCTCTTCTCTAGAGAGATCTCTTGCTCAGATATGCACCAGCAATATGTACCTGAGGTTTTCCAGAACCTCAGGCCATCTGCACTGCTTGGCCTGGATCCCCTACCTGCTCAGCATGAGCAGCACAAAGTGCCATATTCCCAGGTGTATGAACATCTGACTACACCTCACTGTCTCAAACTGGGGGCCAACAGCCAGGAGCACAGTGGGAAAAAAGAAAAAAAAAAATAGCTGAGGTGCTGCACTTGGATTACAGCCAAATGGTGCTGCAGCTCAGCCTGCTGGCACTTACACACTGTCTGCTTAAATAAAACACCTCTCACTTACTTTCCAGCCTTGCATTAGAAGTTTAGCTCAAACATTATTCTTATCCAAAAAGGCTCTCTGATGCAGTGAAGCTTTGGGCTGAAATGAGATTGTGAGGGAATTGCAGGCAGTCTTGTGCAATACTGTTGTTACCTAAGTGCTGCCAAAGTGACTCCACACCTTGTCAGAGGTTCACAAACACACTTGAAACTAAAGGTGACATGCAGTGTTTCAGCAACAGCTGCAAGCAGTACCAACCTCAGGATTGCTAGGGTTGCTGTGATTAATTTAACTTGAACTTGTGTTGAAGCAGGATGACAAACAGATTTGGGAATGAAACTGTGCTCCTTCCACTTTACTTGTTATGCTGACCACACAGGTCAGATGAGGGTGGGAGCCCTGCAAGCTGGGACACTCCTTGCTGAACCCCCACTTTCCACCGGTCAGGGGTCCCTGATTTATCACTGAGCAAAGGGGGTTCCCTGTGACCAAAGCATTGTGCAAAGTTAGAGCAGCTCGGTCAGAAATGCTTGTGCTTTTCAAAAAAATGAGCATCTTATTTGCTGGGTTGGACAGGTATATCCCATGCTTTTCTTTGGCATCAGAGCTTGCCTACAAACATGCCTGAACTCAGATAAAACTAAAGAAGTTTGTGATCCTGTTAATGACAAAATCAATAGCTTTGCCATGAACATCACTGTGAATGAAGTCAGCAAACTGAAGTGACTTTTACTGAGATTACTGCCCTGTGTAAGAGACCAAAAGAAAGAACATGACAAAACTCTTTCAGGGGACAGCGTAAAGAGATTCTAGCAACGCATTTCCTGCTCCTTACTTGATTTAATTTTTATTTTCCTGTTTCTTAACACACAAAGCTGACTTTCTAAGGCTGAGAAGACTAAGTTCAGAACTGGTAAGTAGAAGATGAGTTAAATATCAATAAATAGGTATTGAAGTTAGTTTTATCTTTATAACCAAGTATCTATTATTTAGTACCAAAGTAAACACATTGTACTGTGTTCTTGTGAGCTAGGTACTGATGAAGTTCTTTTTGATAAAGAAGGTTTCACATTGTTGAACAGATTATTCCTAAAGAAGCAAGGAAGATATAAATCCCACTATAAATGCTGGACAAAATTTACAAATACTTAAGTAACTGTTACAAAAAGGCTACAGCAAATAGCTGTACACTGCCTGCTTGGATATAACTACTGTGGATATTGGAAAAAATGCTTTTGTTTTATTAATATACTAAATTACATTAAAAACCAACTTTCCTTAAAGGACAAGTAGTGCTGGAATTTTACTTCAATGGTGGGTACATAGGGGGAAAGAGAAAAGAAGAACAAACACCACAAATGCTCACCATCTCCTCCAAATCTGATATATCAAAGTTTATAGATTCATGAATGAGACGTTACCATTTTTATTTTTTTTTTCCAAAAACTATGGAATTTTATTCTAAATTCTCTACTGCTCATAAAAGTTCTGATTTGGACTATGTAATATTTAAAATCCACTTATGTACCACATAGAAAGTGGATAAAAATAAACAAACTAGTTATGTTTTCCATCTTATTTTGTTGCACCAAAATGCCTTAGCAAGAAATAATTCTGTAGTCTGCTATACTGCCTCTCTTTTATCTATTTTTGTTTAGCTATTGTTGAAATCAACACCTTCTATCAAGATAAAAATTTCTGTTTCGTTTGTTTGCTCATTAAGAACAAGAAAGTGCAAAATCCAGAGTGGCTTGATGTACAGATGAAGCTGTCAAGAGGAATACAAATTCTAACAGTGTAGTTTCTCAAATGTGATAATTACTATTTATTTTACAGGCTTACACATGACATTCCATTATTATAGTAACTCCCACTTCAGCTTTTATTATTAAGCACACTTTTCAATCTCTAATCGACCCCAAGCAAAACTGTACTTTTCTGCACAGCAACAATAAAAAGGTAATGCTTGACGTTTACTAGAGCAGGAATTTTCCTCAAAGCTATTTCTACATTTTAAAATATGTCTCATTTGAAAATACTGATGGCATCCATTAGAGATTGAAATTGCCCTTTAGAATAGACTGGATAAATCATCAAAGTGTAGGGAAAACCAGTAGGACTTTCAAAAGCATTTGGAGCTAGTCCAGCTGAGTGGATGGATCAATGGGGATTTAAACACCACTCAAGGACAACAGCAGTAGGAAGGGAAGAGCCATGGAGCTGCTTCATGCAGAATTTTGTGTTATTACATTGGATAGCTATGAGGACACCACAGACCTCCTAAAAAATCTGCACCTGGCACAGCTGGGTCAACCTATCTTTTAGTTCAGAAACACAGCAAGTCTCAGTGCTTCATACAAGCAGACTGCAGCCTGTGATAGGCCCCTCCTCAGTAGGTTTAACCTGCAGATCTTCCCCTCCAGCCACTGATCATGACTCCTCCCTTTATTATTTATTATTCCATGAGTATGAAGCTATGATCTGTCACAATTCTGGTTTAAGCCAATGTTCTCCTGAACAGTTTCCTACAGCCAATGGTGGACACACAAACATACCACCACCTACAAGCTGGACATGTACAGAGACCAAAATTACTTCAAACCACCTGGAGTACATTTTACTCTCCCCTATGCCTGTGCAAAGGAATCAGAGAATCATTAAAGTTGGAAAGGACCCCTGATATCATCAAGCCCAAGTAGTACTATGCAGGGGTGGGAAGTGGTGAAGAACTGAACCCAGAACATGAAACAGGCAAATCTGGAACCAATTGAAAACCCAATAGCCACAACAGTAGGAAGAATCCCTTCCAGGAACAAAGGAAGAAGAAAGAGAAATACCTTGGAGTAGGTGAAAGGGGAAGAATAATCCTAAAAGGGGACCAGCAGCAGTTCATAGTAGGAGCAGAAGAGGACATGCTTTGGATTGTGTCCACTGAAAAGTGAGGAAAAAAAAAAAAGTTCTAAAAGAGCAGGAAAGCCAAAGAAACTTGTCCAGAGACCAGACTTGAGCTTTGTAAAAAGCAAGAGAGATGAGATCACAGAATCTTAGAGACTGAGATATCACTTGACCTGTGAAATAAGTGTTCTTCCTCAGTGGTTTTATATGTATTTTTGTTACATGGATGGTAGATTTTTCATCATATATGCTTTCAGAGATGCAGTGCTGTGGCAAAGCACTCTAGCAGACATCATGGCATGGTAAGTTTAGCAGAAAGCATAGGATTTGGGGGGATTTTCACTGAACTTCTTCAAAAAAAGCACAGCTGACTGAAAACACTATTGAGATCCACTAGAGATTCTAACAATAAAGACAGCACACATACATCCCACAATTAACCCTAAAATTACGATAGGCTGCTTTCTCCTCACAAATACTTAGTTTTTCATTAATGAGATAACATCAGCCTTAAGAATCCCACTTCTGTTTCCTCCCCTCCATCAGCCTGTACAGACACACAGTCACACACTGCTGTTGTGATCCTTCCTGCCTGCCATTTCAATACATGCACCAGTATTTTGTGTCTGCTCAGATATTCCTACAATGGTAAAGTTTCCAAACAAAGGACTAGTAATGAATATAAAAAGATTTTAAAATTCTGCAAATTTTTGCTACAAAAACATGGACAGTAATATGTTCCCTTACTGCCATTAAAAGGGGAGGGGTAGCCAGCATTCAACCACTCCTGTTGGTAAGACTTCTTCACTAATTTCTGTCATTTTTCCAGGGATTTCTCTGCTGCACTTGTTTTGATATGCTTTTAGTCTAGTCAATTATGGTGGGCTTTTTTAGTTGGGTTTTTTTTTTTTTTCAGTAATTGAAAGTCATACTAGAATTTTTAACAATGTTAATTTTTGGTGAAATAACACTTTTTTTGTCTGAATTGCTATAATTATATTCAATACACTCTTTATTGCAGTCTATTGTCCAGATGGCTCTACTGAAGAAATGGAAAAGCTAATATAATGTACAAAGATGAAAATTACCAGTAGATCTGATACTGTTTAAGTGACTGAAGACTTTTTTTCCCCAAGAGATAAAATGCAGCATACTCAGAACTAGCAACCGTATTCTGTGATGCGGAAGAAAGCGGAGATTTGTAAACCCTTAAGAAGCACCTTTGATGTTTAGGTTTTTATATTCCTTTGATCAGAGATTAGTTACTAAAATGCAGAAAAAGGATTGCTTACTGTTACACAATGAGCTTTAAGAACTAACATGGAAAAAAGCCCCCAAAATATCAGATCTATTTGCCATCATAGCTGAAACAGAACTCAATTTTAAGCATTAATAAGTAGAATACTAATCTATAATTTCACTCAAAACACTTCCTAAGTCATCTTTTTTATTTAACCAAAGGGAATATGATAAACAGGTTTCAAATGAGCATTGGCATGTTCTACTATGCATTTCATTACACAATCAAATTCTAATGTTTCAGGAGAGGTGTCACATAGGACTTAATTAATATTCACAAAAAATGGCAACTGTAACAATATTCAGAACTGGATAACACCCAACTCTTATTCAGATTGCATTTTCAGACATTTTGTAGTCTGAAAAGTAATACAGAAATGGCAAGGTATCACTTTCAGTCTTAATTCTTCATTTCTTACTTGATTTAAAAATTTTGTTGTTTTGTTCATTTTTTAAGCAAGACATCCTAACATAAAATCAAAGTATTGAGACAAAGGGTAGACATTACAGGACAGAAAAAACAGGGATGTAACTTCCTAAGATTTAGTTTAAAAGTAATGTTGAAACGACACTTTACTCTGTGCAAGACTGAAACTATCTCCACATACGAAGTCATGAATACAACATTTATACTGCATAGCTCATATTTGAACATAACCTATCAAGGAATTGTAAAGTCCACTGCTTGAAGGTTGGATATATTGATTTTTCCACATTACTTCTACCTTATTTTATACTGTTATCCTATACATTTATTAAGAATACATATGGATCTCACTAAGGCATTTTATATAATCATTCAGAGCTATAGCATAAGGTGAATGAACAGTGAAAAAATTGAAAACATACGTAGAGGAAAAAATATGCTTTGTCTTTCCTCAAAAGGTTTGACTTTGCAATTTTATCTACATCATCTTTCTCACAGCACAAAGAAATTAGTTATACCCCTTTCTTATTTCACAGCTATGTTGTGGCCTGCTTTACTACAGTGGGCAAAGCACTTTTACTTGTTGGATGAAAGCTGCTAAAGAAGAACAGATATTTTTTTCTTTTTGAAATAATCTCAGCCCCAGTTATACTTCAATAATCTCAATCTTGCTGTATATGAAAGACTGAAAACTGGGACTTACATATGCTAAAGGAAAATCTGGGGTTGCCTTAATTACTGCTGAGGGTGTCAAAAACTACAGACTGTATTCAGTTAGGCAATTGCTTAAATTCAAAATCCTTATCCACACTGACACCATCAAGAACAGCACTGTAAGACTCAGCCCAGTGACATCTATCCACGCTCTCCTGCAATACACTGTACCACTTTCAATTTTCTCCCCATTCTTTTACTGCCATAAAAAAAATAGACTAGCTTGAAGAAGACTGCAAGGGGAAGCAAACAAACAAACAGATAACCTGACAATTCTAAAATCCAGCTCTCCTCCAGCCTCTATCCTTCGTTCAGGTGAAGAGATGGAAACTGAATTTTAAGTCTTTAGCTCTCCAGATCCAGCTCTGGCAGAGGGAATAACAGAAACTGAGACAGTAATGGGGGCTGCTATTCTTTTTTCCCTCCTGTCTCTCCAGATTCACTGTGAACTACGTGAGCATACTAGCAGCTTCAGCTGTATTTCCAGTACATATAGACAACAGTTACAGATTATTATTCAATCTTGTAAGTCTACCAGCAAAATAACCGAGGAGCATGCGGACTCTAAAATCCCTTTTCACTTCAACTCATGTGCTTCTTCCTTTAAGTTAATACAGGAGGCAACAGGCAGCAATGGGGAGCCATGGAGAAGTACAGGACTAGTATGCAAGAGTCCAAAATGATACTCAGAGAAGTGTTAAAAAAAAATAAAATAAAAAAAAAAATATATATAGCCATTTCACTCATCTTTGAATATGGGTCCATAAAGCAGGTTAGCTACAATGCTTACATTTCACTAATTATGTTATTTTGTCAAGTGACTCTCATCCAGTCTGAACTGAGCAATGTTGCCCCCCACATTATCATCTTGCTAGCTTGATAACCAACTTCATACAGCATGACAAGGCAACATTTTTATGAACAAGCCTAGTGTCTGTGATCGGCCTTCATATTAAATTATTTTCTTCCCAAATGCCTGTTATTCCAGTTGTTAAATTACTTTAAGTCATGCTCCAAGGCATGTATAGTATACTACAATCAAACAGGAACAACACTTTGCTTATCATTAAATGCCAAATCCTTTCTGCCACTCCAGAAGCAGAGCTGCAGCCAGAAATGTGCTTTCTATGCTCCTTTGCAATTCCAATTGCCAAGTGAACATAGGCTGGGGAAGCAGTTCTGCCAAGTGTCAGTGCTGCGTTAATATTGTTATTATTCTCTGGGAGTGAAGTATATAATGCTATTTTCTCCAAAGGCATTATTGATACCAAGGATTAGCATTACAATTTGTATAATTATTGCAGTGCCCACAGGACCTCATGTCATCAAATATTTATACAACTCCAAATAGTTGAGTGCAAATGGTTTTAGATGCCGTGCTGAACTGCTGGAAGAAAAGTGATCAAATCAGGAGAAAGGAAAAGCATAATACAGTATTGTCACAGGATGCCTGAGAGACAGTAACTCTCAGGATACCCTTGAAATCTTTTCACACTACTTTTCTTAATCAAGGGCTCTCAGCTTCTGTTTTGTTTGTTTTTTAGAATCTATGTAATTGTAAGCATCCAGTGTCCCCTTGTCACTTCATAAAACCTCTCTCCCCAGTATCCAGTCTCTATTTTTCCCCCTTTAGATCTCCGCCCTACAAATGTGTGCTGCAGAACACAGGACATGATGCTTAATTTTCCAGCTGATTACTACCAAGTATCAACTTGGCCTTCAGTGAGAATGTTACGTTTTTTTTAAAAAATATAAACGGCAACAGCAGGATTGCTTATGAAAAAATATATATTTATGTTGTAGAATATTTCTAAGTTAAGAAGACATCAATGAACTTTGTTAAAAAACATACATAATTGGAAGTCAAAGGAAAACATCCCAATCAAACTGTTTATTATCTATTTATTAGTACTCTAAATTGATTCACCTTTTTGCTTTTCTCTATATTTATCAATTTTAAAGAAACAAAGGTACACTGCTTCTGAGTAGCTGGTATTACTATTTTTTAAAATAAGCATTTAAAAAAAGAATGCTTCTTTTTCAACTACAAAGTATGAAACACTTCAAGCACTTTTATACGCTAATATAATTGTTCTGTCCTGGAAAACCCCAGTGAATGTTAGAGGCACTGATCTTTGCTTTGCTACATTCCTTTCTCTGAAGAGGTCATCATCTCCACAGCTCAGGGTGGTCAGCTGCCCTTTCAGCAGTAGGAAAAGTAAAGCAGAGCCAAAGCTGATACCATACTGTTGGAGTCCTGCATGGCTTAACTTGGCTTATAAAAGGAAAATTACCCCTTAGATTTTTCAAGCAGCTAATGACTTTTCAGCTAACTCTGATGTAATAACTCCTACCATGTGACCAATCTTTATAAAGCAAAAACATCTAGAAACGATGACAGTCCTTTTTCTTTAAACTGAGAAGCAAGATGACTATCACAGAATAGGATAACAGAAACATCCAAAAATACTAGGAAAATAGCATGAGCCCTTTCTCTGTTTTACACCAACATCACTGCTTATTTTACCATCTCCTCTAACTAAAAGAAAAAGAAAAAAGAAAGAAAAAAAAAAAAAAGAAAAAAAAAATCTCCCAAATTAAAAAAAAAAAAAGTCTCCTGATGCTAAGAATTGCATTTGAAAGGGTTTGAACGTATAGTATTGAACAGATTAAGAGCAGGACCTAATAAGTAACACTCCATTGGAGATAAGGCAATTAGCAAGTTAGCAAGATATAATTTTAATATCACCATTGTAGGAGCAACAGTATAATAATGGGTAGGGATGTCAGCAACACCTTGCATTAAGATTGTCAAAACCTCTATTTTCTTTCTTTACTGGCTTTTATTTGGTCTACTATCACAATAAGTATAGGCAATGTTACTTTTACAAGTATCTACAGTGTTCTGAAAACCATCTTTTCATTTTGCAAGTAGAAAAAGGTACACTCATCAAAAACCCCCTATTATGGCATATGCTGCCTCGTATTTTCAACTTTTTTTCATTTCTTATTCATAACAAAAAAATCTGGAACTGGAAACATTGTAATAGAAGCCGTACTGCATTCTTGCAAAAACAAAGATAAAAATCATGAGGGAGTAGGTGGTACAGCATTTCTTTTTTGCTAAGTGGGTTCCTATTCAAAATAGATCAGGACTTCGAGAGTATTTCCATGGAAAATAATGGGATCTAAAACTCTTTAGAAACAGCGTAACTAATACATTTTCAAGTCCAGTGAGGTCAAGTCAACTGAAGCAGATAACCTGGCCCACAGTTTCACCACACAGAAATGTTGCCTATGTCAGAAAATTCAGACAACTGATTTAATTAAGTAAACATCTGAACTTAATACCCCAAGGCATCTCAGATACCCTTCAACTAAATTACATTTAATAAAAGCAACTACTAAATGAGGAGAAGATCACCAGTTTCTAGCACAATTCTCCTTTAGCTTGTCTTAAACAAAGTTGTATCACAGTAATTGCAAATGACTTTACTATCATTAGGATTACTAAACTTCATGGAGAAAGCATTCCACAGGGACATTAAAATAAAATCAACTTTACAAAATTAAAAGACTCAACAACTCTTCTTGAAGGCACTGTGATACTAATTAACAACAATTACTTTCTGGTTGAGGATTTCTCTTGGTTGTTTATGTCAGGGAAGATGCTTTGTTTTGACTTACAGCAGATGAATCAGCCAGCTGTGGCTTTTGGGGAAAAAGGGAAAAAATACAACCAACCAAAACAACACCCTAACAACAACTGTCAAGCAATTCAGTTCAATGAAAATGTATTGAAATGCACACTCTTTTCAACCAAGAGAAAATGTTTAGACATAATCACACCATAGTAATTAGGGAACAAAACAAAATGTAATAATAGCCTTCTGAGTAAACATCAGCAGTTGTCATTCTAGCTTTGTGCTAAGTCTTTGCTCACTGACACACACAAGAAGCAGAAAAAATTGTGATCAAGATCTCTGCCCTTTCCATAAGTGATTCTGCACCACGCACAGAACAAAAGCAGAGAGCTTGGGAACAATATAACTGTGTGGAACATAATATATGCTGCAGTTTCATTATGAAGATTTTCAGTTGTTCTCTTGGGACACAAGAAATAAGTTTTATATTTTTATGTGAGAAAGCATACCACCATTATTTGAAAGTTCTTTTTGACTAAGTCTGAAATCATGTTTTAAAACTTGTTTTTCCTAATGGCAAACCACACTTCTATCCTGCTTTAGACACAGTTACAAAATCCAGGCTTCCCTATTAAGAAAGAATGACAACTATACAAAATGAAAAGGGATACCTCTGGAAACACACAGTATCAGACAGCATACCTAGCAGGCAGGCTGATCAATTAGGAATCAACCCAGAATTCAGAGTGTAAAGGAGTTTCACATTCTGAATGAACAAGAGCTCTGGAACAAGACTCAGAATTAATATTAGCTAAACCAATTTTAAGACAAGTTATGACTATGATGATCTAATCTTTATTTAAATTGTTTCCTTAGATAAAGAAAAAGATACAGGACTTCTCCAAAAGTAAAGAGCTACATTTATTTGTAGGGTATTTCTAATAACTGATTGAGTGGAGACAGTAGGGTTCTTCAACTAACAACAAAGCACTGATTCTTTGGATTTCACTATCATAAGATGCATTACTTTCAGTCTAATCTGCTTAGACTTTAGCAGGTGGGCTTTCTTTGTTTTAGTTCTTAATGTAGATAAGGAGCAATTAAGATAAGGAAGATATAAAGAGAGTCATTTTAATAAGTACTTACAGCTATGTAGCTGCGTTATGGAGATTCTTTAAATTCTGTGCAGACAGCACTTAAAACTCACTTGTATTAAAAAGAGAGAGCTGTGGGGAAAATATATACGTAACAGTGCATTGTCAAAGAACAAATATTTGACTCTTTCCAGTTCTCAACAACTGTAGTTAATATTAACAATACCATATAATTTAAAAGAAAAAATATTTATTGGAAAGATGGCAAAGTAACAGAAATGTTTAACATTACACACTGATACAAGAAACAATATCCTTTGTATGGAACTTTCAAAAAGAGCAAAAGCCGTGTGTGGAAACTATGGTTTATTTATTACTGCAGTAACATTGCACCACATACTGCAGATTTAGCCTAGTTGGTCTGGTACTTGAAGACATTCTGAGCACTCTTATTCTACCCCAACTGGACAAGTGAGAGAGTACTTGTCAACATTTCCCTTTTATTTACACAGATACCATTACACTTGCAGTAGATACATTGCCCTGAATTAGAGAAAAGGAAGCTCAACCCAGAGTGATCCTCTTGGAAAGGTCATCTATGATGTCTTTCATGACATGTGGATGCTGCACTGTTCCCAGGTGTCCTCCCTTTATAGATTCATTCAACATGCCTCTCTCACCAGGCTCATTTCATTTGAACAATTGTAACACAGATTGTACAAGGCAGACATCTTTTGAACTCCAGTGACAGCCAGAAGTACTTTATTACTTGCCCTGTTTATTCACCATGAGTCAGCAGATGAAGTTTAATTCTGTCAACTCAGCAGGAAAAACATTCTGACCTGTGGGCCACTGGGTCAGGCAAATGATGTTCTCCCTATCAGCTCCCAATTGCTATCATGTAGATAGCTCTTCAAAATGTGTATTTTAAGAAAATTTATGTAATAGTGATCACATTACCTTTCTCAATTAAAATTACTCTTTCTGAAGTGATGGACAAAGCAAAGGCTAGACATACAATTCCTCTCAAGACAGCAGTTTACTGCAGGACTTGCACCTCCACAGCACAAATACCTCCTGTCGAACCACAAGCTGTGATGCACCACAGAGATGAGCATATACCTAAATGCAGTGTCTGAAGTGTTATTGATTTTTAAAGCTGGTCAGAATATGTTCAAGAGAATTGCTGGTTTTGACCAGCTCTGTTGACTCCATTTACAAGAGTGTTTTTGCATTACCAAAAAGTGTTTAGTGGAGAGACAGGGAGAAATCCATCAGAAAACAGCATACATTAGAACTGCAATCAAGAAAACAGTGTTAATAGCACTGACAATGCTGAAACTGCTTTTCTAGTTTGCTTGCTCCATTCTTAAATATATATATATATATATTGAAAACTTAAAACTTCCCCTCTTCACCAACTCAGCACTGTAAATAATTTTTGTAATGAGACTTGCATGGAAAATTCTTACAGGCTTTTTTTAACCTTTCTGCTACTGAGACTTCTGCCCATAGCTTAGTTATACCATTCTCAATTACACAATAACTTCAGAATTTCTACCTCTTTGAACTCATCTTGTGTGCAGCACTTAGTCCTTTTTTAGTAGCAGGATACTAATTAGCACTTAATATTTACTTAATATATTCTATTATAGCAAAATGAATTAGGATTTTTATTAACCTGAACTGAAAAATTATTATATTGTCTATTCAATCACTAAGTATATTCACTGCATTTGTATTGTGTTGGCTTTCTTAAGATTCTGCTGTATTTTCTTCACGCTGGGATAATGAGTCTCCTAAATTGCTATCTGCAATAAATTTCTTGTGAAACAGTTCAGTTTCCCTTTTCCACTCCATCATTTTCTGTGCTGAATAGAGAACCCTATAGTGAGATAGAAATTGCAAAGAAAAACAATTCAGAGAACACAAATCACTGCGAGTTTGAAAGAGGATAAACCCAACAGGGATTACAAATGTACCAACTGGTCATTTCAGTTGCATTCACACCAAGTCTTATTCCAACATACATTTGATAAAATTGTCAATAATGTCATTAACTTTCACATAATTTGTTGGTTGGTTTTTTTTTTTTGCTTCTGTCCTGGTCCAAATCTTGCAGCTATGTCCTATTGATGTCTTCTGTCAGAAGCACATCACCCATTCTACAGCAATGACCCAGCCATCCTGTATCAAGACTCTTGTTTACTCCCCCCTGCCACTTTTTTTAAAAGGAAGGAAGCACTAACCTCCTCAGTGCTTTTATTCTCTTCCTTCAAAGTAGGACATTTTCTTACATCTTTGGCAGTTAACTCCTCCTCAAGGCTACAAAGCTAATGAATAAGTTTGACTTCAAAATGGTTGGGTTTGCCCTGTGTCACATCAAGTGCTACAAGATACTGTGCATGACCCTTTGGAGGAAGAAGTTAGAAGCCTCTATTTAAAGATACAGAAGGTTCATGCTCTAAATTCAGACAGCTCATGAAAGCCATAATCTGCATTAGCTGACTGCAACCAATTTGACTTGCTACTCTTCTATTTGATGGCTCATCCACACCCCCTTTTCCATTTTTAATGCAGTACTTTACTTTTTTTCTCCCACATGGTAAAGGTTTTAAAGCAGATGCATGACAATGCCAAATAATTGCACCAGCTGCACAGCACAAGAACTCAAGACTCCCAGAAAGATGCACTTCCTTTAGAATGATTCACATTATGTGGCAAGGTTAAAATACTGTTTACATAGCATTTGTGCAGTTTTTTCTTTCAACTTTCTAATAGAAAGAGTTAAAAAAAAAAAAAAAAAGGGCAAATATATACCAATTATTTATAAAATCAAACAAACCTTGGATGGAGACTCCAGTCACAATACTACTCTGAAGGGTTCTGATCCTTTGAGGGAGAGAGCCATATGTCACCAGTAATACCCCTACAATATGTTCCATTGTCTCCATCATGAAGGAAGAAGAAACCACCTACATTTCTCTCCTCCAGTAACAGGTCAGTTTCCAAGTCCTTTAAGGGTTCTATTTCTGTACTTGTAGACCATATTAACAACTTTTACCCTCTACTTAATGACACCTTTTTAGATGACACTATTTATGCTCCACAAAGATTGCTGATATGGAAAACAAGTTATCCCCAAGTATGAAATCAATTGTTTGGTTGTGGCTTTTTTCAGGCTGAGCTAGTAAATGGTGTATTGTTTTGTTCACCTAATCAGACAGAGTTAAATACAAAATCATTTGTGATAAAAGGCAAAAAAAAAATTTTTTTCCCTAATCACTTTCTCACCCTTTTCTTTCCTTGCCCCTATATAATTTATAATGTATAAGTAAATTTAGGCTTTAAAACTCAAAGTGTGACTGCACTTTCCTCTCAAGTCACTACATAGAGGCAACAAGCAACTGATTGACTTACAGTATCAAAGTATATTTGATACAGATTAATTCAAGCAACTCCTCCTTCCCTACCCTTCCCATTAGTCTCCAGGCTTAAAAAAAGATATTGCTAAAAGGACAAGAGCTCTGAGAACATACTAAGAAACACTCATACACAACTAACAAGAAGTCATTCATAGAACTTTTCCGATTTAAAATATTGCATTAATAAATAAGGTTATTTGAAACATTAAGTTTCAATGAAGTTTACTTACAAAGTAAAATGACTAAAATTTATCTTGTCTTCCTTTCTTAAAGGATGAGCAGAACTACATTGGATATTTAACTGTATTTCTAGTGTTAGGGGAATTTCCCTCCTCCTTCAAACAAAGAATTAAAAGTCTGTACAGTCTGAGTCAGCATTCTAGACCACAGAAGAGTCACACATTAGGCCACGTTTCTTGTTTCATATCACTTTTTACTTGCTTGATGTAAAGTGTTTTTCTAGATTTCTTTTCCCCAAGATTCATCATCATTTGGCTCTTTGCCTTGTTTTTGCTCTTGCTTTTACTGAGCTAAAGAAACAGTATGTGTATAAGCCAATTTTTAATTAAACAACCCAATCCTATACACACACTTTCTTGGTTTTAGTATCTTTATATATATATATATGCACAAAAAAAAAAATGCTTAATTATCCCTTATAAATCATATTCAAATACTTCTGAAGTAAATGGAAAGACTTTGATTTCCTTAAACTTTTGAATTAGGTCCTAGAAGCAAACATTGCCAGAGACCTTACTCAGCCAAGTGGAAGAGATCAATGTTGTTCTTTTTTCCCTTGGTTGGTCCTGCCCTGACTGTAACTGCAAGAAAAATAAAATGCTAACAAAACAGATGCTCCCGTTTATTCAATGAGTGCTGTGAAAAATTAGCTGTCCAAAATTAGATTATAAAATACTTAAGAACACAGATTAAGAAAAATATAGTCTTACAGCAGATTTTCTTAAATATCAGAGAGATTTAATATACTAGAACTCAAACTGTGGTCTCCAATAGAAGACAGAGTGCTGTGGAAGTGAAACAGGACTGCCAAATCCCATTAAACAAATACACCTTCACCCCCTCAGCTCATAATATGACACTGAAGAAGTTGTTCTGAGTTTGGGGTGCATTAAGACAATTCTGTACAAATATGCAAGATCACTGCTGACTCAATGGACTCCGCTTTAAGGGACGGCTGCAAGAGCATTGCTTGGAGAACCAGCAGAAGAACAAAAAGGGCAAGTGTTACAGTTTTCAAGATGAATCTATGCTTTAAGCACTGCTATCATACCACTTTCCAGAAAATGTATAGAAAGAGGAATGACATCTGAAGGAACTGTAGCCTCAATGAGGACATTGGGGTGGGTAACCTTATCATCAATTGATACTATAGAAGCCTGTGAAAAGAGCTTTCATCAGTATCTTCTCTGCAGACTGTCCTATGGGCTCAAAGGCAGAAAAACAGTTCCAAAGCATTTGCCAAGAAAATGAGCAGTGCCATAGGAAAAGGAAACTAATATAATCTCCTTTGTCTACTATATCACAGGACTCAGTAGCTAGATCCTTACCTCACATCTCTTCTTTGCCAGAAGGGGCTTTCACTCACCTGCTTTGGTCTTATTCTCAGGCACCCAGCTGATCTCTCAGGCCACGGGGACTGAAACACTGAGAACAAACACCTATAATCCCACCTCTGCATAAAGGTTTAAGGTCAGGAGCTGAGCTACAGATGGGGCTTCAGTGCCTGCAAGGGTGATTCTTCAGCATTACAAGTTTTGTAAAACACAAAACCACAGCTTCTGTTTTCAGCTGGTGCATCACGTTTGATTTAATGGTTAAGGTGGTGTTGGACCTGATGATCTTGAAGGTCCTTTCCAACCATGATGATTCTAGGACTCCGTAATTCTGTAGAGAAACCCAAGAGCAGGGCCCAGCTCTGCAGGGCATTCTGCAAAGGTGCTCAAAGAAAGGGATACTGTGTGGTTTTTAAAATTGTCTTTTTATCAAATTTTCTCTTAAGGACATACTGTGCAATGGAAGGGAACTAGTTTTTTGTCAATTTACACAGGATTCAATAAAAGCAAATTTAAAAGTTGCTTCCCATTAAAATTTACACCCATTTTCTATTATCAGGAGTACTATTAACTGGAGATATATATGCCAGATCTTTTAATTACAGGCATACAACTTATACAAAAAGAAGTCCTATCTTCCAAGTAATTACAGGCAGCTCTAAAGTATATTATTATATTATTAAATTAAAAATCTGCTAGTAGAAAGATCAGAAATTAAATACAGAATCATCCATCATTCACAGGAATAGTAGACATGGGCAGAAATAAGCTAAATTATTCAGACTTAAAATACAGTTTTCACACAGAAAAGAATTCTATGCTGCAGCTTTCTAAATCAGATGTATCTACCAGCCAACTATTCAGCTCATCAAAACAAGCAAGAAGTAAACCCAGTTTATCCTGAGAAGCATCTGAAGAGTATTTTTCCCCCAGTGAATTAATTTCTAGAAAGATACTCCATGCCTGGTAAGATGAGGAAAATAAACAGCAGTATCATACATTCAGAGCATAGTGTGTTACACAATACTATCTAGCCTCAGTTCTTCAGACTTAGATATTTGTATTTACGTCCTCTTTTTCAAGCTAGGAACTCAATCTCTTACCCAGTCCAACAGTAGCAAGACAAAATTTTGAAGGAAGAGGCACAGACCCTACTCTAGATGGATTAAATAGGCCTGAAAATACCTTTTTATCAAAATACCAGCAATTCAAGTCTGAATTTTATCCGCATTAGAAACACGTGACAAGTTCTGAACTTCTGGATGCTCATCTAGCCTGAACTCACAGCAGCCTCTTTTGAAGTCTGCCCTGCAATTCTTGCATTCCGGGAAGCTCACAATTTGGCTGCTGTTTAAGAGTCAAAGTCCAGCTACAAATGCAAAATGCTAAAGATTTGCCTTAAGGTTCTGCAGCTTGCACATAAACTTCAGCTTGGCCTTTTTACAAATGGCTGTCACTGGTGGATTTTGTCATAATATTGTAATTATTGCCTTTTGCTTAGATTTGTTGTATTTACATTAACAAGGAAACTATAAAATAAAGTTGGACATTTTCTCTCCTTATACGTCAACAGCACACAATTGCTTTTTCTGTGGATTTCCAGCCCACATCCCCCCTGATCCTTACACAGTGGAGCACAGACTCACAAGTAAAGCGACCAAGAGGTTTTTTAAATTACATGAGAAGCTTCACAATTTTAAGCAAGTATCAACTACATGCATAGCAAGATTTAAAGTTTTATTAGTAAGCTTAGCAAGTCCTCTGCAAGTATAGAGGCTATTAAATTTTATAAAGAAGTAACACCCCAGAAAGTGCTTGGTGGTGATCCACCCTCACAAGGAGTAGCTGCCTTTGGCTGCACCTCAGAAGGGAAAGACAGAACATGTATTTATTTGTACTACAGAAGACAGAGTGTGCTGGTTTCAAACTCTTACTGCACAAGCGTTTTTATTCTGGCTATTTTAAAGTGTCATCAGAGTGGATTAAAAAGAGAAGGAAAGAGAAAGAGCAAGGGAGAGAAGGTAAATTAATTCCTCCATACCAGAAAGCCAACTTTCAGTCAGCTTTTCCCTAGATGTTTGTATCTGCAAGCCTACTGAGGATTCCAGCAGAAGAAAGTCTATTAATTTTCCATGTACTTGTTGACGAAAAAGCTATCAGGATTATGGGTTGAATATTTCTAGAGTAGGGAAAGTAAAGGATGCAATTAATCTCTGTGAACTAAAATATACCTCTTTTCATTAATCTTTTATTGTAAATGAGCAAAGTAATTGAACCAGTACCACACTGTCAGAATAAATGCAATGCCAGTGGGATATGCATGAGAGAGCACATACTGATTGAGTATTAAATATCTAACGGCAATAATTTATGGTTCATTACCTCTTTTTGGAGTTCCTTAGTTGCAGAGTGCTTGAATTTTAAGTAGACAGACTTTCAGCAGAAATTGCTTTCAAATGCTGAACATAGCAAATGCAAAAAACTCTAAATCTACTTAAAATTAAGAGTTTAGTACTTAGTTGAGCCAACCTCTGCACTGTCAGAAACATGCAAGCTATCTGCAACTTGGATTAATGCAATTACAGATGCAGTGATGAATACTTCAAGGACCACATGCAAAATGAAAATTAAACATTATGAACTGAATATTGTATATAAGCACACTTCATGTAAAATGGTAAAATAACTTGTTTCATATAAAACTTCAAAAAGGCTGAATTCTAAAAACAGGAGCAAAGCATGGGCACTTAAATTACTATGTTACATGGCATAATTCAGTTATCAAATAAGAGCAATTCCTCACACTGTTCAAGGGGGAAGAGTCAGACATCAATTTGCAGAACTTTATGTATAAATAACTCTATTATGATTTGAGTATTCTTGACAGCATCTGTTTTACAGAGCACTGTGGCAATGGTAAGAGAGAGTAAGAATTTGGCCTCTTACCTTTCTACCCCTTTCTCAGACTCCTAACAGAATCACTTGCAGGGGGAAGATGTCACTTTTTTTTCTAATTTAACACACCACAGCCTTCTTTCCCACATGCCTCCTGACAGATACAAACTCTCCTGCTTTGACAGAACCTTCCAAGGATCAAAGAAAAGATCAAGCTGGAGGTGGAAACAAAAGTTTTAGTGTTTTTATACCCTCTTCCTTTTGACTTCATCCGAATGATTAAATCTGAGGCAAAACAGACAGGAGTCAGTCCGAACACAGATTTTAATCCTCTTCATTTTGCTCTGTTGCCTACTGGGATGAGTTCTGGAAGGCATGCAGGGCTTTGTGGGCTCCTGAGCCTATCTGTTCCTGGCAAATTCTGCTCGTCTTTTGAAAACCGAAATGTTCTGTTCAGACATTGCTTACTTGGCAACAGACTGCTCTATGTTTACCATTTATTGATTTTTGTTCACTGGAACTATAGAGAAGATACATTTCAGTTTCAAAGTCGTCCCAGAGGACACTGGCAGGTTACAATCACTTATACTGTAAAAAAGCTTCATGTTAATTGACTCTATATTTACATATTTTGAATGCATATTTTAATCTGTTTTACATGAATAAGTCCTCCACAATGAAGATTTCATTTCCTTTTTTAAAACAACATAACTACTTGCCTTATTTGAAGAGACAAATCTCTTCTAAATTGTTCTGACCTTTCCTATCATCCTTTCTTAAAGTGGAAGCTGTTTCTGCCTTCTCTGTTCAGGAATTTCTTATCTTAAAAGCAAATGGATGAACTCAACTTCAAACTGAAACCATTCCATTGTGCTCTTTCTAGTTGGGCAAGTCACCCATTCTGTCTGCATTTGAAACAGCCAAATTCTTGACTTGCTCAACTATATTATTTTTAGTCTAAACAGACAAAAGGCTGAGAATAGATCAGCTTCAGCAGTAAACTGAAAAAGGTCCTTGGTCAAACCCAGAAAGACATCAAGATATTCTAGACTTATAAAATAGGAAGGTCAGAACACTGATCTTGCAAAGAGCAGAACTGACTGAACATGGCACACCTATATTTTAGCAGAAATACACTTGGCTTCTGAGCATCCTATTGCTGTTCAATATTTGTCCTCAACTTTGCTAAAGTTTTGTTCTCCTGTACAAATCTTTCATTTGAAACTTTCAAAGACAATCTGCATTAATATGAGACAAGTTCTTAGCCAGCTCCAATTTCATCATCATCAGTTCAGGTCTCAGTCAAGACAAAACTGAGACTTAAACAAAATAACAGCATAGTCTTCAGCCTCAGTGATTCAGTTTTAGGTAAAGAAAGTTTTCATTAGTAATGATCTCTACTTTCATCTCCCAATGCTCTGCTGTTCTCCAAGACCACTACAAATATTAAAAACCAGCTGTGTTAGGTTCTGAAAACAAGACAATGCTTTCCTCAAAGTACTTTACTTCCTTTGCATAGTACCCATGCATTTCTATTCAATATTAGCCCATACAGAACATGGCTGCTAGCAGAGAAAAATGCCTCCATCCTAAGGTGAAATCCTAATGTGAAAGCAGCATCTTAGAGATTTCAATTTGCCAAACACCACATTTAAAGCACTGCAATAAAGCAATTAAGTATATTCATAGATGTGAAGGCGGCAGCTGTGTGTGTTATCATCCCATTTCTTCCTTTTCAAATCACTCTGATATTCCTCTAGCAAATATATGTACTCCGGGGGCTTATCTGTTACTGTTCTATAACTTTCCAGCACCTTTTAACAATGTTCTTTTGTGTTCTGAATTACACTCTGCAGAAATTGCATCCTGCAACTGAGACAGATCAATTCAATTCATTATTGTGAATCTATATTCACATATTTTCTATAGCATTTAATGATGTAAGCCTTTCCAATTGTTATTTTTAAGCATAACAAGGCCCTGTATTTCTGGTCATTAGTATGTGCAATATTCATAGCAGTTTTTATTACAATTAGGAACTACTTGATATTCCCATGACCAATTCAGTAAAAACATAGGTGCATCAAATTAAAAAGTTAAATATAGGCAAACACTCAACAACTGGTGACAAGGAAATGCAATGGAACAGTTACAGTTTGTATTTTTTTTTCAAAAGTGATTCTAAGATCATAGCAACATCAGAACAGAATATAGTAGCAGAGTGCATATGGAATTTAATTTTGAATGATATTGAAAGGTCATAACAGAATTGCTCAGCTCATATTTTTCTGAAGATAACATGTGTGAACTAGTTATTGCCTCCTTTTAACACATAATGACCTTGTCCATTGATTTAATGAGAAAATTATACATGCAGCACTCAGATTCAAACTCTTCAGAATTAAAGATATACTAAAAGAAAGAAAGAAAAAAAAAAATGCATGAGTTTGAGACCTCTCACTTGCAACCCAAGCATCTAGCAGAAGAAAGCCCAGAAATACCAACTCAGTGACCTGTGGAGCCTTCATTACGACACATGCCAGAGCAGAGGGGGGGAAAAAAAAAAGCTGTGCAAGAGCTCATTCTACCCCAGGTGCACTGACCTTATTAATGTGATGTAATGTGAACAATGCATAGGGTTAAAGTGACAAATGACATATGCACTGCTGATAGCAAGAAATGGAAAAAAGATGAGTCTAAAACACTGAACTGTAACTTGAGAAGATTTTTGTCACCTTAACTACACTAAAGATGCTCAACCTGTGTAACAGACATGTCTCCCAAAGAAACATTAATTTGTTCATTAAGTCTTATTTCAATTTTCTATTAATTTTAGAATTTTAATTGATCTCCTCCATTCCTATAACAAATATTGAAGCCTGACTCCACTAAATAATCTCTTCTAATGCTTAAAAGTGGAGAAATGAATAAGAACTCCTGATGCTCTTTCTAGCTCTTTATAGCCATTGAATAGCTGATTGTGTTTCCTTTATTCTTTACGCCTTTAGGCATCTAAAAATTGCTAGTATTCAGAAGATTTGAAACTTGTGTTAATAGGCCCTGTAAGACAAAGCTAAATATAACAATATAATCCACATTTGCTTTCCCCTGCTTCCGACATGAAGTTGAAGAAATAAAGTTTGACATACAGAATTTTAGATAGATTGATAATTGCTCGAATATTACTCTTCTTGCTTAAGAGAGAAATCACCAGTAAGGACATGTGAGAGAACTGCTGCCCGATTCAAACAGGCAGAAAACTAGTTAGGAAGTGGAAACATACACTAAAGAGTATGCTTCAAAAGCTTTGTCATTTTATTTTGTATCTGATGTGATCAATCTTCCTCATCTACTAGCCATGTATAAAACAAAAAAACAAACTGTCATGGCAAACAAAAAAGTCCTGGCCTGAGTGGCATCTGCATTCAAGTGATAGAGCTCATGGTCCCCATGGCTGATGCCACCGTGCCAAGGTAGAACCAACCACACGCTGTTTGATGCCATGGGGTGACTACTCTTTGGCTTTGGCCAGACATTTGAAAAAGCAGCTTTAAAACAGTGATTTACCACCCCCACCCCCACCACCCCTTCCCTTTATTTCTTTGATTATGTTTTGGTTTTTTATTCCAAAAAGACTGAGACAGTGATGAGATCAGAGACTTCTGAAGAGGAACATTTCCACAGGGACACAGCCCACTCCCCCCAAGGGAATCCACTGGAGGCCCTCGTGGCAGATAAGATTTTTTTAACAATCAACTTTAAGAATTGCTTTATGAATATTACATTATACTAAATATACAAATTAAATCTGAAGCTTGACTAAAACAACTGGATACTGAATTATTTTTTTGCTTTGGAAAAAACTGAGAAGATGAAGAAACTGAACGCTACTGAATTTATGTTGGTCTTTGTGATATTCCCCTCTGCTTACTTCAGATAAATTTGCTCATAAGAATTTGGAAATCTTCCACGGTGCTGGTATTCAATATAACACAGAAGAAAACCAGAGGAGATAAACAGTCATGCTGATATTCTTCACAGGCATTAGCTCTATGCAAACCTGTCCTGTCCGAGTAAAAGAAACAGCTTTGTACTATCGTTTTAGGGGTCCACAGATGAGTTTCTATCTTCCAAACAACCACAGTGTGGCACTGTGGCATTCTAACTGTAAATATATATCTATTTCCTTAGAGCTAGACAACAGCCAACGAAAAAATAAAACAGAAAAGCACACATGGTGGATGACAGGTCCTCTAAAACACCTATTTTGTTCTACAGCTCACTCTCCATCAGTCTACTTTAGTTGCAATCACAGACACAGCCAGGCTCCCATTCTACAATCTCCTGGGGTCCCATTTCACATGAATGCTTGTGAAAGCAAGGGTGCAGTAGAGTGCTGGGTTACCCACAGGAGCTACTGAGGTCTGTGTTTTGGGATCGTGGAAAAGGTGGAAAGGGAATACAGAAGGCTTCATCTATTTAGTTCTGAAAAAAAAAAAAAACCAAAAACAAAAACCAAAAAAACCCAAAAAAACAACCCCTATACTATCAGTACAGTTTTGTATTCAGTAAAAGACTTCTGACAAACTAATATTTTCTATCAGGAAAAAACCCAAGTAAAATACAAAAAAACACACCCTCAACATCCACATGTGAAAAAATGCCCTGACCTGCTCCAATAAATATTTTTGTAACATTACACAACATTTCAAAAAGGGCTTTTTGACTCTGAAGCAAATTGGCACATGAAGACCATGGGATGAAACAAAGCAATTATTTAACATTCACAAAGCAGTTTAAAAAAAAAAAAAAATTCATCAGTGAGACTGCAATAAACTCTTTAGTGACAGAAAAATTTAGATGTTTTATTGACTGGTGTGTAACCAAACCTTCCAAAGTTTGTTTGGTGGGTTTTTTCTATCTTAAAATAAAAGACCATGAAAGGCTGCAGCAGTTGAGCCCTCTCTCTAAAGGCAGTGTGAATTATCATTAAGCTATCTTGGGGTCTGCCACACTTACCTCATGGCTTTCAACTGAAATAGTGATCAAGCCAGGCTCTACTGAATTTTTACAATTAAAGTTTCAAGGTGACATGCTATGGCATAACATTAAGCATAGATTTCATTTGTCCTTCATTAATAATCAACCTTACAGTCAAATATCCATTAACATGAACTGCATAATAAAATCAACAATTTCAAATTAATTCCCATATGAACAAAACATTTCAAATGCTTAATATTTCACACTCCTCTCTCACCAGATACAGTTCAGTAGCATTCCAGGTCTTTGAAATCTTCATAATGCTTTTTATCTTTCAAAATGAAACATTTTTCCTAAACTTTGATATCATCTTTATTACTTTAAATCTGTGCCAAGTCAATTCCCTTTCTGGATTACATCTGTCCTCTATCTCCTTTACCGTTTAGCAAACAAAATCCTTCCTTTGGATCTCAAAAACCCAACACTTGTCTAAATGAAGCTAGTAGAACCAGGTACTAAGGGCAGCCCTCCTCTGCTCATAGGCTGGCATGTACAATAAGCAAAGATTCAGAGAAAATGCAGAAACCAAGCAAAATCAGCAGCTGGCTTTCTATACATATAGCTTGAAGTGGCAATGTATGGTCTTTAGAATCAGACACTGGTGTATTGAAAAATTACAAAAATAACCCTTCAACAAGGTAAATTTATCCTTTTCACTAGCCTTTAGATGTGCTATCTTTTCCAAACAAAAGGAATTCAGTCTGGTAACCTAGTGCTTGTAACCTAGTGCTATTCTATTCAGAAACATTAATATGTTCATCTCCAAAGAACAAAAATCTCAGTCATTATTATTAATAATGAAATTTTTACCAGTTGTGACTTGAGCCTCAAGATTTCAGAATTTAACTACTTTTCATGGATGTAGGAAGTGTGATTGCTTATATTTTGCAGAGGTGACTTTGTCATACTTTAAATCTGTGCTTTTTGATGTTAACTAACTTCCTATAAAAACCTGTGACTGCCAGATAAGCAGGCTTTTACCTGAGAGAAGCTAAGTCTGATAAGTGAGGTGTTTGATTAAGCTCAACTAAGATTAGGAGAAAGTTATTGATGCCTTATCTCAAAAAGACTATGCAGTTAGACAGCTATCTCAATAAGAAGCTGTCCTTTTTCTCAGCCTCAGACAAAGCCAGAATCTAGCCATTTTTAATCCAATCCACTTACACAATTCAGACAATACTATTCATTTACTATAGTTCAAGTTGCAACACTCCTATAGCAGATTAAAGCCAGTATTTATGATGACATCCAGAACAGTACATATGGAATTCTCAGGCATTAAATATTTTAGACAAAAAAGATTTCTTAGTACTCCTCCACCCTGAGAGGAAAGCAGATGATTTCTGAAGTACTGCTTCCATCACACAGTACTCCTCAGAACATGATGCAGAATAACTTCCCAGTACTTGCTGAAACCTATTGCTTTAGGCTGTCATTCATGTCCTAGGAATTACAGTGCCATATTAAGCATTTGCATTAAGATCATTAATATTTTGAAGAGGGACATAGAACCTGAGCAAATGAAAAAACTGCAATCATAAAACACATACACAGTCTTTGTATGCACCATTTTGCAGTGGAAGTAGCCATGCATGCCCTCTCTGCACTACTGTGTTTTGGGGGTGTTATTTTTTAAGTTTGAAAGTCTCCCATTGCCCAGACAGTATCTGCAACACTTGGAGAAAAGAATCCTGGATCCTAGGACTGTTTTATGAAAAAATTTACAGTGTTGGAAGTGAAGAATGGAACAGAGTAAAAGACCCTTATCTGCTATGTTGCATGACCACAATGCTTCCTCTCTACAGCCCATGGTGTCCTAAAAATGAATCCCAAAAAGTGGTCTGCACACCTGCATTATCAGGACTCCTTCCATGTCACATACCCTGAAAAAGCTGCTGGAAGGGCAGGGATCTTCTTGTTGCATCTCATATCAAGGTGCCCAGGTCTCAAAATGGTGTTCATCTAAGGAGCAGTTCTTGACTGCAGACTTTAGTATGCGTTCCAGTGGCCCCTGGCCTCTAGGGAGCTTACTTTATTATTGCTGGAATGATGTGAGACCAGTTTCAGAATTTTATTGAACTTGACCTTCTCTCTCTATTTCTCTAAATTGCCTGACACACTGCTGCAAATATACAGACTTACTCAAGAAATTGTAATTATCAACATGCATGAAACTGGAGACATAATTTGCACTTGTTCATCACAGCATTTCATTTCCATGCTGTTGTACTTTTTCTCAATTTAATTGAGTTACTATGCTGCAAATTGGAGTTCCATAACATTCCTGCTTTGTTGTTCTAGCTGAAAGCAATCATCTATGAGGTATCCCACTGAAACAGCTCCATTCTTGCTGTAAGGGATATTTAACTTTTCCTGCTAATCCTGACTGCATTAGCTAATTTAACAAAAGTTTAGCACTAGTTCGGAATTATTTCCCAGGTTATACCTACTTCCAACATACAAAAATGAATGTTACAAATTCTCACAGCCCTAATATTGTAGCTATCTGTTCTGAATAGACTTTTGAGATCATAATGACTGGTAAAAAAAAATACAGATAAGATCTCTGGAAGTTGTACAGGTAAGCAAAGTAAATAAAGCCAGGTAGCACTGTATTATCCAGCACAAATATGCATGTTCCTCAAATATAAAGTATTGATTTGCTACTGTTACAAAATCTTTCCTTCAAGCACTACTGGCTTAAAGCCCTTTCTACAGTAACACTGATCAAATACAGCACTTTCCCACACAGTGAATAAAATTATTCCTCTAAAAATTACAGTACTCCAGAGGCAAGTCATAAAATCATCACAAAACAGACAAATTACACGTAAAATTAAAATAATACGCCGGAGGCTTCTGTACCTATGAATGCCTTTTTGTTTTTTATTCCCCAAACTTCTCTTCTACTGGATCAGGCAGAACTGTGTTTTGCTTCCATGAATTTTTAATTTGACTATCAAATTTGTGGCAAATTCTTTCTACATCTTTCCTATGCATACTTAAAAACATCTTGCTGAATTTGTACAGCTGTACTGACTAAAGGAGACTCAGAACTCCAGATGAAAGCATCTAATTTCACCTTTCAGTAAATACACATGCTTTCCTTGGAGGTTTTGTTTCGGCAAGTCAGGATATTCACTTTTCAAATTTCTTTCACTTGCTTCATTCAGTAAATAACAGGCTGTAGGGCTCACATGCCAGCAACTTTATGCCTTGAAGTTAAAAACAAAAGTCATCCGTGAACCACTTTACCATTACTAAGAAATGCACTACACGCAGGTTATCAACTCCACATGTAGTATTAAGAGTTGTACATCTAGGTATTCTACAAGAAATAGTTCTTCTGAATAGAATATCATTAACTTTACAGCACCAAGCGGGCTTTGTTTCCTGGTAAGACTTTTCTAGAAAGCAGCCATTCTTTTGGTAGAATCATTGTGGTGGCAGTTTTTAGAACTACCAGGGACTTTCTATACAGCATGGGGTGGTACTAAAGTACTGTAAAGAACACAAGAGATATCTGTACTGCTTATCTGATGAACACAGTTTAGGCTTATTTTTTCAATTTTTAAATTTTTTTTTTTCCATACGGAATAGAAAGAAGTTAACTTCTTTTGAATCAAACAGTAACCATTTTGTTTAGTGTGAAGAAACTATTTTGGACGGTCAACATGTATCTAGGGAAGCCTTGAGATAGAATGGAAGACAAATTGACCAAACATTGATTTATAACAACAGTCAGCCAAAGAAGGCAGGCACATGAAAACGGGGCAAGCAGAGTGTGAAACAAAAACCTGAACTGTCAGGAAACTGAAAGAACAACCAGATGCTTTCTGCAGTGACATAAATTGAAGTAGAAGTCACCAGGCAGACATAAGCAATGCTACCACAACAACACGTAAATAATCTGACATACTCTAAAAGAGTTGTTGTGAGGAGCTGAAACCAACTGCTGGTTGCATAAATCACATCTACTCTCAGATACTAACAGGCTAGAACGTGCATTCTGCAGAGACTGGAAACTATGTAGCAGAGCTGGAGCATTCTCTCCTGCTACAAATGCCATCTAGAACAACTAAAATGTAGTATTTAGGGTGTGAAATGTTGCTGGTACTTCTCTTTCAATTTATCCCCAAGAGTCATCACCCCAGCATTACTGTTAATGCTTTCTGCATCCAGATGAAGAAACTGGTCATGTAACAACTAGAGAGGACACAAATAAACGAGCAGGTTAAAGCTACAGAAGCAATGCTCTTTAGGGTACATACCAAAGCATTACATGATGGATGAGTTTGTATTACATTCTACAGGTAACTGTAATTTTATTGTTCCTGTATGTCAACAGGAAACTATCACTTCGTAATAAGTTAAAATAACCCGTCCTCCATGTTTCAAAGCATGGAAGTGATATATTTTGGGTACTTACCACATTGCCATTTAATCTAACTTCTGAAATAATGATATCATTAGTAACACTCAAGATCAACACTTTCAAGGACAGAAACACTGATTTTGAAAAGAATATCTCCAAAATCCAAGATCTACGTGAAACACCACCACTGGCTGCCATGCTCTCATTAAGTCTACTTAACTTGACCTACAGTATTTTAATATTTAAAATTATTATTTTTATTTTATAAAGATTTATATTATGGGAATTTTAACATCTCTAATTTACCTAAAATATAATCTTTAAGCTCTTTACAAAAGGATATTAATCAATTAAATGAAGTAGCTGTTAGCTGTGTGCTTGTTTAACAAGGCAAAATGAAAAAATCCACTTATTTTTCTCAAATAATACAAACCCAGAGAAAGGCATTGGACTCTGCAGGGAAACATCTTTTCTCAGAAAACTTCAGCTCAGTCAACAATAGAAAAGAGTAACATGATACTTGGATATAGCTCATCTTCTTTTTCACTTGTTTACTTTGTCCATGCTTTAATATCAGAAATAAATTATAGTTTTTCCTTTGACTTTTTCATATAAAAATACAAATATATGCAAAGGATTATTGGAGAAAAGAACGTACAGCAACCTTATCACATTTTAGTATTACAGAACCTTTTTCACCTTGCCAAAAAATATACACTCCATGGAGACATGAAGCAAGAAAAGGTAAAAAAAGGATACTGTATTGAGGAGTGAAATAAAGGTCAGTAAATCACAAGAGCATTCCTATGTCAAGACTGAGTCACAGGGTAAATTACTCTGAGTGCCACATAGTACCTACAGAAAGTCGTTTAGAGACTTAAAACCTTTACAAAGTGGTCTGCTGGAAAAGGGTGGAAATCAAAACTATGAACTCAACAACTTCTAAAGAGATAACAATTAAAAAGATACCAATATATAGCTTGAAAATATTTACAAAAAGAAAAGAAGCAGCACATACTAATTTTGTCAGCTTTCTATAGGAATCCATTTAGTACACGGTCTTTAGTGGAATGTTTTCCACTGGATGGAAACTTCTCAGAACACCCAGGAGAGCAAACAAAGGCTCCCTTACCCCACCACCCCAAACTAAAAATAACTCCACCTTCTACTGAGACAGCCTTGTGACACATCTTCTATTCCTTGTTGTCTGCTTGACTACTTCCATTTTGTCATCAGGTTTTTTCAGGCAAGCAAAATGTACAGTTTGTTTGTATTGTTCTCTTCCACTTTATAAAATGTATTGAAAGATTTGCCTTTACAAAAGGTTTTATGACAGCATAAAATGGTGATCTTATTCTTGCACTCAAAAGAGATGAAAGGTAGTACAACATGCCCCAACCTGAAACTCAGCACAGAAAAAAGAATCAGCAGAAAATCAGGCTTTTTGTCACTTAGTCTTCATCACCATTTTGCCTTCCATGTTTATATAAACATAAGGATACTTTGAAACAATGCAAAGAATAGATTTTCAGCTTCTGTTACTCTTAGATGCACAAGACAGACTTCATTTTGTAGTATTAACCTGAAAGAATAACTCCCAGTAGGTATTTCTGGTTATCAGTTATTAATATATTCGTTTTATCAAAATGTAATACTTGCCTTAAAAAAGAAAAGGTAAATGGAAACACAGAGGGTTCATTTTGGGGGTAGATGTAACACTGCTCTGCTTTCTGAAATACTACCCTCTTGTAGTAGCTTTTTTTTTTTTCCTTCTGTGTGGCATTCAGAACAAAATTCCACAATGGCAAATCTCAAGTTTATACTTTCATCTGGCTTTTCTGTTGACAGTACCAATTTGTATTCCCATTGGGCATAGCTAGTTTTCCTCCATTCTATTGACTTTAAAACAGATTATTCATGCAGAGCAGTATGGACAAGATTATAGACCTCACTTAAAACACTTAAAATCTTAATCCACTGCCATTCATTCAAAAAGGTATTTAACTACTCGAAGTAGTTATGTCTGTGCTTACCAAATGTGATGTTACTCAAAAAGGATACTGTATTTTCCCAAGTAACACTAAATACTACGGGTTCTAATGTCTCTAAAGCAATTTCCTTGCTTTGCATTAAAAATATTTTAATGATCTAGATTTTGACACATTGACAGAATCTCTGCCAAGCAGATTCAGATAGTTCAAATTGCATCTCTTCACGCTGGAAATCTTACACAGCCTTTTTATTTTATTTCTACTACTGAAATAAAGTCTGAAAAGCTTCCACTAGTGCTGCTTTATAATAATAATGTTTATTATTCCCCACTTTTCTTCAGCACATATTAACTAAAAAAATAACTAATAATTTTGTGAGTACTAAAAACTGCAAATTGACAAGTGTTTGGGTTTTTTTCCTAATCTCTAGATTATTCCTAGGAGGACTTGAAATTGTTGAGGTAAATCTTAAATAAAAAAAAAATTCAAATGTTCTAAGTTTTAGCGTTGTCCCTGTTTGTTTAAAAGCAGGAGATCAGAAATGCAGCACATGTTAACATGCAAAGGTTTCTGGATGCTTATTTTGTAACCACTTCATTATTTTAAATGAAAGAAAGCACCTGGATGAGTGCTAACAATGGAAAAATAATTTTTATCTCAGTTACTCAAACACTAAAAATAAACAGTTTGCCTGAAGTCAATCAGGCAAAGATTTGTAAGATTACAAATAGATACACACACAGAACCTTCTAACTGCAGCTAATCAAGGAAATTGGAAAGGCATGATTCTTCTTGACTAGTGAAATCAAACCCCATAAAAAAACCAAAAAACCCCACAAATGGAAGCATAAAATCGCATAATACAACAGCCTTCAACATATTCCAAACAATAGAAAGAAAAGAGGGTCTTAATTTTTTCCTGAATCAGCACACAGTTAATTTTAACAAAGGATAAAATTTCTCATGGGGACAAAATCTTTTAACAAGTATAATACAACATTAAAAACTCAACAGTCCCAAACCTAGTTTCAAACAGAGGAATATAAAGTAACTCAGATAAAGTAAATTGGATAGAAATAAAAGCACATTTAAAGTCTTCAAAATCTCTGTTATTAAGATTAGCATGCTGGTATAACAGATCCATCATTTCTGCATTACATAGCTTTCTAAAAAGATACATCATATTCTTACTAAACTTATTTAAAATTCAAAACAAATATTAAATTATGATCAAGACATTACCAGAAGGCAGATATCATTTCAGTTTGGATTTTTAGAGGATAATTATTTAGCTACCTTCTCCCCTTAGTCTTCCTGTGAAGTCCAAAGGTATATTCTGAGCAATCAGAAGGACTCAAGGAATTGTTCTGTATCTAAAACATACTTCAGACATAGGTGTAGAGGAAGAAAAGCTACTTTAGTGAGCTCCTCTTATTAGTTACTTCTTTTAAGTGAAAAAGCATTCCTAAGTCAATAGATACCACCAACAGATTTTAAACTCAGTAAACTAATTCTAATGAAGATTTATTTAGTTTTCAGCTTTATGGGCTTTTTAGATGCATGTCTTGCTGTCAGTAGAGCCAGTTGCCAAGACTGTCAAAAATTCGTCGACTGAGGAGTAAGCAGCAAGTTTGTTAATTACTGGGATTAATTTAATGAACCTACTCTCATTAAGCTTTATGAGCCATGCTGTCAATAGGAGTGTGTGGAACTGCAACAGTAACAGTCATGTCATGAGGCAATTACAGACACTGATGAGAAATTTTGTAAGGAGAGGAATAGCAAAGCAAATGCTTTGTGGAAAACAGCATTATTACAAAACTTAAAAACAGCTAATGGAAAGAATCAAAGACAATTTCAGTCCCAAAAAGTTAGCACCACAGCATTATCTCCTCTGCAAACAGACAAGCACACGTTTCAAGCACAATGTTACACAGCAGTCCAGGCCACTCCTTTGGGGAGAAACCACACAACACCTCCATCTACTCCTGACTGAACCCTACCTGTCTTTCCATGCGGTATCCAAGTGAAATCAACTGCCACGTCAAAACATAACTCAGGGAATATAATTTAGTAAGACATTACAATACAATATTGCTTTTGAGCAATTAGTAGTTTAGATATACATTAATTTGTAGAATCATGAAGTGCACCTTACAAAGCAAACCCTGCTTCTCCCCACTGATTCAATTTACACTAGAGGAGACCAGGAAGGACACAGATCACAGCAATTACACAAAGCTGAAAAGCAATTTTTTTTTTTTTTGTCCTCTTAAATCCACAAGTTATAACCTCTAAAATGCAATAAGCTTAAGACTTCAACTAGATTTGACCAGAGGAACTTCCAGCTCCCTGCAAAATTTCCAAAAGCCCTAATGTTTCCAGCAGGAATGACACTACCTTACCTCCTTGAGAGAAAGCACCTTGAACCTATCGCTGTCTTGAAAGCAAATAGAAATTATTTTCAACATACCTATGCACTGAGGACATCAACACGGTTTCCCAGCACACTCCCAGTCCCTGCCCATGTCTGAAGACCACCATCCTCTTGCATCCTTCACCAGCCACAGCAGCAAAGGCTCTGAAGGCCTCCCCCAGCACAGCTTTATGGCTGTGAGTGCAGCTGCCTTAATCTGGTTCAGCTGCAACATACACCTGCTAAAACATGTATGCATGGAGCTTTGCCAGGAGGTTTGGGTTACAGGGAGCTGTGGGGTGGTCTCTGTGAGGAGAGGTCAGAGTCATTTGCAGCTGGTTCTGTAATGGACTTGTCTGTCATGGCTGAGTCAACCAGGAAAGCCAGTGGTGCCGCTAGGAAAAGGCATTGGGGAAAAGTAAAATGGCGCCCAGGCCGTGAGGGGACAGTTCTGTAGGCGCTGGAGTTTAGGGGAAAAGGCGGGAAAACACCCAATGCCAGAGCAGAGATCCCCTGCAGCCTGTAGAGAGGGCCAGAGGGGTTCAGTGCTTCCCTGCATCCCATGGAGAGGCTTGGTCATGGACAGATCCTGTGCCAGAGCAAATGGATGTTTCCTGAGGGAATTGCAGCCCCTGTGCTGGAGCAGAAGAAAGTGTGAGGAGGAAGGAGATGAGAGCAGCTCTTCCGGGGGGACTGCGGGCCCTGTTCCAGCCCAGGAAAAAGGAGAGGCAGAGGTGGTTTTGGTTTTGCCTCTGCTTCTCTCCGTCCAAATTGTGTCTGATTAGTGATAAATAAAGGGAGTTATCCTGGAGGCTGTTTTCCCTGTGAAGGGAATGGTAAGTGATCTTCCTGTCTTTACCCTGGCCTGCAAGGTTTTTTGTTTTCCTCCCATCTGACCGAGGCTGGGGGGCAGCTGGCAGCGCGCCAAGGTCAACCCACCACAATATTAATGAATTATGTACTGAGACACAAGTGCAATGGTCTTCCCTGAATTGTATGTGATAGGCGACCATTCTAATAATATGACTAATTAGCATTTGCAGTAGCAATTACTATGTAGAAATTATGCATGAAAAATATGTATTCTGTTTCCTTGAAAAGCTGTTTATTATAAAGCTTTCATATCTTTCTTTTCTTCCAGAGAAAGTACTTAGATGAAAGTAAAAAAGGTACTTTTTCTAACTTCTGCCTATAAATAATTAAGCCTTGATACTAATGTTTGGATGCTTAAGGTCTGCTATTTTCTTAACTAAGACATAACATATTCTATCTAATACTGGTTTTTTTGAGAGTTTGGTACGAGTGTATTGATACTGATTAGGTTGAGCACAGTGGGAAGAAAAAGAAAATAAGTAGGTTTTAGTTTGCATATGAGGATATGAGTGGGTGGTGGAGAATAAATCTTTAAAATGGCTACCCTTCGGGAAGAAATAGATATACAGCAACATTTTTCTATTTGTCTAAATCATGTTATAGATAAGCATCTGATCCTGTAGTGAAACTGCACTAATTCCCTGCAGAAGACTGTTATCTGTGGCTTTGATCAGTACACAGATATTCAGATATTAAATACTGACAAGAAAAAAATGGACAAGTGCTACTTTTGATGCTATTTAAATACATAACTTTATGAAGTTAAATAATTTTGAATAAAGATGTTTTCCAGTTTTACAGCTAACTAATAATTAGCTACTCAAATACATTTGAAGAGTATGGCATCTTCTCCCTTCTCCATAAATTATTCTACAGTTGTGCTGGACTCTAGTAGGGGTTTTAAAGTATTTTTTAAAATTAAAATCTAATTTGTTTACTGTTTTGAGCTTCTACTGGATGTGTGGGTGGAATTGAGGTGGACATATTCCAAAGATCATTATGTATTTATTTATTTTAGTATTAAAATAAATACACAGAAAACGCCCTGGAACATAGAGATCTGTCTCAGAGTGTTTACACTCTAAGTTTGGATTCTGCTGCAATGCAAAACACCCTCTTAGATGATTGTACAGGTTGAAATGGTATATTCATTTGAAAGGTTTAATGTCATTATTACTGTGATAATGACATTTTCTCTGGTAAAAATAAAAATAAATAAAAAAAAGAAGAAAAAAAAAGATGGATATAGCACTTGAAGATAAGGCTAAGAGCATATATTTCAAACAAGTAGGTAAAAGCAATAAGTCTCTTCTAAACTGAAATTCTTCATGCTCACCTTGAGAAGCATGGATAGGCTCACAGGTATTTTGTATGTTCATTCTGAGAAATGGGAGGATATTAAATTTGTGTTGATCTTTGTTACACTGTTGAACAAAATGTCTTGGTCTCTGATGTCAGAGGAAAAAGGTGCTTTCCACTGTTTCATCTTTGTTACAATGTGTCTGTATATTAACTAGTGAGGTAAACCATGCTCGTAAAAATAAGACACAAATAAGAATTTATTTCCAGGGTAAAATCCTGTAGCTTCTCATAGCTGACGGGAAAGTGAAGCCATAAACCCTGATTTTCAATCCACATTTATCTGTTAATGTGTGTGTATGTGTGTGCACATTATATATATGTTAAAAAATGTAAGATGAAGAAATACTATGGACTGTTTCCTTCTGTCTGTGCTCCTCAGATGGATGTTAGACATTGGAATATAAACACCAACATGAAGAAGACAGAGGGATGTGGGGTCAAAACCCTGATAACAATAGTTCAAAACAATTCTTGGCACAGTGGAAATATGATGACTACATCTTACTTCTCTACTAATGCTGGAAGGCCAATACTAGAGGAGATCTGGGAACTTTGTTTTCATTACATCCTGCAATTAACAAATAATGGCAGAAACCTGCCATCTGTAACTTGAGATGAATTAGAAAATGACATTTTTCCCAATCTGTAGTGAAAGAACAGGGCTGGAACACAAAAGGCTATCAGTAGATGTGTGTACACATTTCCTTATAAACATAGTTTTAAAAAATGTTAATTAAGAATCACTGCATGCCCTAGAACTTCTGTACTAGTGACGGGTAAACTGAGATTATTCTTGCTTTGTATGAAAATTCCCTGCCTCTAATCAAAAATAATTATCTCGCATTATTTAATGAGTCATGCCAATCCTGCTGATTGTCTCAGCAAAAGGTTAGCATGGTAATTTATTTCTGCTCTTTCACTGCTACCTTAAAGCTCAGATGTGTTTCAAGTATTTGAGGTCGCAAATGTTTCTTTCTGAAAAAAACTTGTGCAGAAGGGGGCTGTCCAAGTAAAGGAAAAAAAAGTTAATTTGAGAAAAATGACAGATCAATATTAACCTTCCACTGTTCTCTTTGTGTTTGAATTTACTCAGAAAGTGGTACTGAAATTAACTTTCAGTAAATACTTGAACTACATTTTTACTTTTTGTTGTTTGTGGGTAATGATTAGAGACTCAAAAACACTATAATAAAGGAGTTGGTGCTACCACATTTTGTCTTCATTTTGAGAAAAAATTGTTATTTTTCACTTCTTTGTGTTTTTTATCTGTTTATTACTTTTAGCTTCCTTTTTACAAGAACATAAATAGTACTTCTCACAGAAGTGTTATGATGTTTATGATATTTAAGTGTTATGATGTTATGATATGTAACATCATAAAATGTTAATAATCTAACTGAAGATTAACAGTAGGAAAAAATCTATACTCAGATGAGATCCATTTTTCTTCTCTGAAATTGTTTTGTTACTTACTTGTAAGGAACAAGTATTGTAGTACAACAAAAATAACTTTGATAGCAGGTGTAAAGAATTTATCATCAGTGGTTTTGAATCACATCCTTGAAAGCTTTCCTCATCTTAGATGGATGTAATAATTCAAAACGAAATGTTAGTTTCTGGTTATGGCCCAATTTAGCCATTATGCCAGAGAATTAAAAATACACGTTAAATTCACAGGACCATAGAATCCAGCCCTTGATCCACTACCATTACTAGACCATGGTACTGAGTGCCACATCCAGTCTCATCTTAAAAACCTCCAGAAATGGGGAATCCACAACCTCCCTGGGCAGAAAGATAAACTTTCATAAGAAAGTTTGTCTTTTCACATTTCCAGAGTATTTTTAGAGGCTTTTCTATTTAGGTTACTTTTTTCACTGTCACTGAGCTTTTCCAAGCTTCTCTCAACTAAAACATCAAATCTGTCAACATTAATAACAAGTATGCCTGTGACATAACCTCCTTCCTACTATGTTGCTGTTACTGTCTTGCCCTTTGTATTGACCATCCTGCCTTGGATATGTTTCCTCAGCATAATTCTTAACCTTACTATGCATTTCTTCTTCCAAATTATTTATAATGTAAATCAGCCAATACATCTAAAGACAGGTTAAGAACCTAATCTTTTGCTCACCTGCATTTATATCTCTAATTCCCCAAGTCTTGTCATTCATTTTTGCCCTCTGTCACTGAGATCCAATCAAGTTCTGCATCTTTAGAGCTGCTGGTAATTTGTAACTTACTGATCTTGCTGATTAGTCATCTGTATTTTTAGATTGATTTAGACAGATGAGTCTTCTGAATATTTTCACACTATATATAAAGTGATGTCTTAAATGCCCTAGTAAATTGCAGCTAGGGATTTCCCACTCAATGTTTTTCAAAAGAAGAGTTCATAAAATGTTTTCCAGTGATTTCTGTTTGCTAAATTTATCCAGATGACTCATAATCAAATAATAACCCTTCATAGGTTCTCTTACCACGGTATGTGATAACACTTTCTATTCCTTATTGTATCCAAACTCAAACTTCATTATGTGGTCCATCTATGTATAAAAAAGGAACACTCTTCTAATTTTTCCTCTCAGTTTCTGAAGTGGGATTTACAGCAGCTCTTACTCATATCTGGACCTAGGAACATTTTTTTGATCATTGACTTTCATACCAATGCAAACTTTCATTGATTCTTGAAAGGGCAAAGTGATTAGGCTAGGAGAAGCAGATTAAATAGACAATGTTATTCTGAGATCTTAGTTTATTTATAATAGCATACACATTTTCTTTAGGTAAAGCAAAGCCTGTACCTTGTTCTGAGACACTACTATTAGAAATGACATCTACTTCTCATTCACAGTTACACCTATAAAAATGGCCTTTTGTTGCTTTTGTTGTTCAGTTGCTTAAAGCCTTGTTACTCTCAGCCTTCCTCAGTCTTCTGGAGCGTAGACTATTAAAAACTTTTTAAAAGACTATGTTTTTAGCTCTTTGCTGCTTGTTCATCATCATCATCCAAAATGCATGACCTCAGGCAGAAAGATCTGACTTCTACTGAACTACAAGAACACAGGAGTGTTCCATCTTTTCTCAAGTCAATACTGACTATAGTTGTCCCATCAACTATAATGAACAATTTATGACAGGTAACATGGCAGTCATAATAATCTGCCAACCCACCAGTAAAAGTAATCTTGACTTGGTGGACCACTGAAAAATGGACTGTAAACTTTATAATCTTGTGTAACAATCAATGACTGTGACTAGACTGGGGCTGCTTTCATTAGATCTATAGATAGTGTAGATATGCTCTGCACATAATGTAAATACGAAACGTGAAAAGATAAAATTCATAAAAAATTAAGATAAAGGAAAGGGCAGCTAAAACTTACTGTAACAGGAATCCAACTATGCACTGTGTTGTCTGCTAGTTACCTAGGTTCACTTGCTTTGTGAATACAGAAAACTTGCAGAGGTTCCTTCCAAACTAAATTGTTTTATAAGCTGTCTGGAAAACCATAACCATGACTCTGAAGATGGCAGAAAACACTGTCACTAAAAAATTAGAGAAAGCTTACAGACAATACTTCTGACTGCATTGTCCCTTTTTCCCATTTTATTAAAATGAACCAATATTAGTATTATAAACTCTTCCCAAGTGAAAATGAAGAAAAGCACACAGATTTAGCTAAATTTACCTAAATTATTTGAAAATAACACGGGATTCCCTAAAGGACCTTTGAAATAATTTTTATCACACTCAAATGTTCTACACCAACAACTCTCATTTTAACCCTGGGAAAAAGAACTTGGCTTTTCTTTGTTTTTAGAAGTCTGCTAGAAATTAAAACCAAACCAACTCAAAACCTAAAAAAACCACCAACCAAACAAAAAATCCCACAATAAGCCCTGAAACTCCACAAAAAAACCCCAAGCACAGACAAATACAGTCAAAAAAAAAATGAATGTATTCTGTGGCAATCAGAATTTCAAACAATCTTTCTATTCAAATTGGTTTTTTCACTAATTTTGTAACTTTTTTTTTTCTTAGAAGACAGCTATTTACAAGAACTCTTCTGACTGTCAAGTAGAAAGGCAAGCTTTTTTGCTCATGTACATAACAGTCTTGCTAATGGGTGTATGCACAGATGCAGATGTTATTCTGCAATACTTATCACAGCTGGAAGCACTGAATATTAATCTCATTTTTAATAATAACCTTCTAATTACTTAATTGATGTATCCTACCCTGCTAAATGTGGGGGCATGGAACATCATCTGAAATGTGAGAGAATACATGTGTACACATGTTCAAATTTGCCCAATATTTGTTAAGCTAAAGTCACATTATAACTGTCCAGAAGGAAATTTATTCAATTCAGAGAGTGCAATTATAATGCCAGTAACACTCAATAATTATAAGGTTACTCATAACATCAAGTTTTAAATCAAACTTACAATATTCCTTCCTCAAGAACATGGCATTTGGAAATAAAAAGGGAAAGATGGAAACTGGAACCGAAAGAATCAACACAGAAAACCACTGAAAGACTTGTTACAAGAACAGGAAACTTCTGCTTTCACTTAGCATAAGCTACATACGTACTCCACCAGGTCTGCTTCTCCAATATTTCTACCAAATTTAATATCTTTAAAAAAAAATTATTTCCAATCAAAGATGACAATCACTTAAAAAAACCCTGACTTTTCTCACAGTGCAAACATTCACTTGACCATCACTGCTGCCCAGCCAAAATCATTGCTTTGATTTAGGTACTAGGTAGAAAAACAGAATAAATCAGAAAATATCATGTACTCCGTGTAGTTCCCTAGATGAGTATCTGTACTCAACTATGAATATAATCTTTTACTTTTTCCCAAAGTGTTCTATTTCCAAAACTAATGTTTCCTTAAAAAAAAATTACTGCACGTCACCTCAAAGTTTCTCACTACAAGTCTGTATGGCAGTTTTAGGAAAAATGCTTCTTATTTGCTCTAGCTGAATGTTTTTGCAGCTGTATCAGTGCAGAAGTCATTCCAGTTTGCCAGACTATGAACACCGGAGAAAGTTTAATCCTCTAGCAGACAGACATCTCACTCTTCTCTATGATTCCTATGCCCTTTTGTCTTTATAAAATATCTGAGAATGTATAAATAACCATAATTTTTCTCCTACCCAGTTTTTCTGGTACATTTATTTTCACTGAGGTAGCACCAATGTCCATTTCCATTGCAATTTCAGACATTATTACCTGTCTGTTTTCAAGTACCAAATATTCAAATTGAGTTTTGATGACACTGTCCTATGCAGACTTTGTCCTCCTGGAATGCTCTACATACAATTATGTGCTTTTTCCTTTTCCTGACAACGCTTAATTCATGACCACCAATTCAATTCCCAAACAGTAAGCTTGAGTTAAATAACTTTCTTTAATATTGAATTTCTTAAGCCAAATTCTCCCGAGAAACAACTCTTTCTGTTTTTTGGAGTCTATTTCTCTTCCACCCTAGAAAAAGAATAAGCCTATTCTTAAACCAGTGCTGAGATAAGTTCTGACATATTTTACCCGTCACTGATCAAGCACTTCATCTAATTAGCTCTCTAATGAACTACTCAATTGCAAAGCTACAGGAATGCTGCATCTTTTTTCTAAACTCAATGGGAAACCTTTTAAAAATCTACCACACAAGTAACAGAATTCGTCTCTTTTTTTTGCTTTTACTACCTATATGGATGGGGTATACCCAGTTGTATTGCTCCAGGTTTAGTTGCTCTTCTGTCATCTCACACAAACCTGGGTTATGGGTAGGAATGGTTCCCAAGTATCTACCTGTATGTCTCACCAGGCTCTGTCTAAAAAAAAGGGGCAGAGATAGAATAGAAGGTATTAACTGGATTAAAGTAGGTAAAATAAAAAGTAGAATTCTGTGCTTGCTGTGGAGTTGGAGCAATTAAATGTTACGTTTGATCATTCAGTGTTGGTATTTTAAGTGCTTTGTGACTAGCCCCGCAAAGAGCTTGATTCCTGTCCTTCTTCAGTAACCACTTCTTTTTGTTGTGACTTTATACCAATCCACTAGACCTGTGAGAATAAAGACTAGAGACAAAATGTCTTAAATGGAAACCCATTAATATTAGCACTAAACAGTAGCACATTGGTAGACTTCACCATTGCATGCAAATCATGTCTTGCAAACTACATCTGGCTTGCCCAATCATCAGCTTCCCAGTGAGTTCATATGGGCTGGTAGCTGGCCTGGAAGGACCCAGCTAAGCTGCCCTCTGCATATCTGACTTGGTCTCTCTGCCAAGCCACATTATCCACCTGGCTGTGCAGGCCTCTCTGTGTATTCAGGTTTGACACACAAAGGCAATAGCTCTTCCACAGAACAGCTACAAACAGCTTTTTTAATACAAACAGAACAAAACAAAACAAAAAAAACCAACACCAAACAAAAAAACTATGAGCATCAAGACCTGCTATGAAAGTTGAAGAGTATGCAGAATTTCTGAGGAGTGGGATATGCCTGAGAGTATGGCCTCTGATCCTTAAAATATCTCTTTTTTTTTTTTTTTTTTTTTTTTTTTGACTACTAATAGAAAAAAACTGTCCAAAACACCAGAATGGAGGAAATGGAGGAATATTGTTTAGGTGAATAATACCATGGAATGGTGCAAAAAGCCAGTCAAAGGCAGCTATAAAGCACACGACATGCTTAACAAGAAGCCACAGGCAAGCTTTGAGCACAAATCCCCTAATCCTATTGATCCTGCTTTGGAAAAAAAAGGAAGCTCTTCTGTGAGTCAGAAGAGAGACAATAGATAGCAGGAGCACACAGCTGGCAATGTATGCTTCAGGAAACTTAATCACGTAACCTTCTTCATTACTTGAAAAATCACTTCTGCCAATACCCAAGCCACATCCTCACTGACTGCTGCTGTTTAAGATGCTGTCAATCTTCCCATATGATTTTGTGAACCAAAGAAATTCCAAGTAATTTAAAGGTGTTGTTATAACTGTTGATAACATTACCAGAAATAGGAAATGCAGAAACAGGAAAATAAAACTTATTTCAGTCCTTTTGTTCTTGCCGTTTCTCAGTCTCCCAACATTAAAATATAAGGTTTTAATCTAGAATTGGAGTCTGACTATTTGAAACATAGTCTCATAGACATAAATCTGCTCATAGCATTCAACCAGGTATATATTTCTGTTATAAATCTAGCAAAAGTGTCTTTTTTTTTTCTTTATAGCTGCAATTATCTTTTAAAGCAGGCATTTAATTCATACAGATTATCTGGCATGTTAGAACAACTTGTTTATTTAAGTTTTCTGTAGATTCTACCACTTGGGTTTATATACATTTCCCTGAAGAATGTAGATTCTCATCCCTGAAACAACTCTTATTACTCATGTCAGAGATTACTATTGTTTTATATAGTTTGATATATCACTTAAACCACAAAGTCATAAAAACATTTATTGTTGATTCTGACTTGATTAAAAGTGTGTTCAAAAATTTCTCCCTTTGTGAGAAGGGTTTTATCAAAAGCTTTTTCTCCACCCGTACAGTGCTGTTTTTATTTCACAGAACTTGCGTAATACAAAATGCTTATCAAAATGGAGGCTGAAATAATTGTCTTAATGGCAATTTCTATTTTTATTCTGTTTCAACTGGGAAGTTATCATCAATAATCTAGATTCCTAAGTGCTGATTTCAGAAGAGGAGATTTTTAGTTCATAGAGGAAATGTAGGGAGGAGATTGTAAATACATTCTGGCCCTTGAATAAGAAGCAACAATTATCTTGTGTTGTTACAACAGCAAGGAAGCAATGAAATGTGGTTTTGATAATCATAAAATACCCTTAGCTCCCTAACTCTCAGAGAAAATAATTTGCCCTTGGGTTTCAAAATCTATGTTATTTGTGTCAAAGTCAAGATGCGTGTAAAAAAGAAAATTAAAAAAAAATCTCAGTCCTTTCTCTCTATCTACAATGAACACACACACAAAAGTAAAAAAAAAATGTAGTAATGATGAGATACTTGTTCTGCCAGGGGTACTGTGAGGAACTATTTGAATATCCAGCAAAGAAATTGGGCAATTAATTATTCCCACTTATTGTCCTGAAAGAACAGAGAATCATAAAAAATAAGGAGAGGAACAATTTGAGATGATGATTCATCTGTTTCTTGACTCTAGGCACAATCAGCAAGTGGCAAGCAACAGTATAAAATATGCATAAAACAACACCACTAAAATTTGTCTTGTTCATCTTGTGGCTGCATGTTCTTTTTTATCTTGCATTAATTTTAACTATAAATAAGTATAAAAAGCAGAAAAAATATAAGCTTGATACAATGCAAAGACAAAAAGTTCAACTGAAGGAAAGAAAACTCCAGTGCCTACAAGTGGCAAGTAGTTTAACATTCTGTCAGAAAAACTGCTCCTTCATTGCCCTCTAGTGCCATGGTAAGACACCCTCTTCAGAATCAAAAAGGCACTTATTGAATTACTATTTTCTATAGCCTACTGAAGGACTATTCCCTGCACAGATTTCACTTCTGTTTGGCAATGATGGATCAAGTGCCTCAGTAATGCTCTCTGCTGATTTTTACACCCCACAGAAACTCAGTGAGTAGTGGAGCTCCCATGAAGAAACAGGTTGGAGCTAAGATGGACCAGGAAAAGCTGACTAGGTCAGATAAACCAAAGTTTATTGTATCTCCATCATCTCATTTTGTTGTTTTATTGGGTTTTGGCTTTGTTTGTTGGTGTGGGGTTTTTTTCCTCTTTATTTTGTTAACAGGCTGTCCCAAGGGTGTCAGACATTTCTGTAACCATCTAAGAGTGCCTGGTAAAGCTGCTTATTGGAGCTGAGGCTGGATTCTAACTATACAAAAATCACATCAGCATCAGCTCTGAAATGGTTTTGAAAACTCTATTTGTTAAGTCCTTTATGCTAAAACTAAAGGAACCACACTAAGGTAAGGGAAACAAAATGGGAAAACAGCAGCTCACCAGAAAATGCGTGGATTTAATGTTTCTTTTATTTGCCCCTTTATTTGTTTTTCAAAAAATCACAATAGGGTTTCAATGAGTAATGTCCCTGGGCAACATGTATTCATCGCAAAAAAATATAACCATCTGTAGTATGGACAAAGCATCCTTTCTCCACCACCAATGTTGTAACCCTCCTCATGCTCAGTGAGAAGGAGGGAAACAGAAAACAGGTTCACAGTCGAACACAGAGCTTGACGTAGAATATATTCCTAAAATTAACTACCAAGTGGGAGGCACAACAGTTTTGCATCAAATGGTCTCCAGATACTTCCTATAGGCACATCAAGTAATTCTTTATAGTGAGCAAACTCCATATTTGTTTTTATTAGAAAACAGAATTCCTAGTGCTTATTCTATTATTCTCGTTATGGAGCAGCACTTACCATCACACAATGCTTCTGTTCTAACTGTGCAGTTGCACTTGTAATTTTTTTGTGCTAGCAGGGGAAAAAGACAGTGAAAGTCTGCAGGTACTATTTTGCAAAATTTAAAATGAGAAAATATATTTTACATGAACATTTCCAAATTGCTTAAGTCAACCTTCTTCAGACCTATATTTTTTCAGTATTAAATTGGAGATTTTTGATTTAATGTTTATTTTCATGAATACTGTTTATAAGTGTGTTAGAGGGAGGGAGAATTTATGCACATAAACAGTCATTCCAAGGTCAGATTGTGAAATTCAATTGTTAGTAATGACAGTAAACAATAGAGGTGGATAAATATGGGGAGCTTTTAGCAGATGAGCAGCTTAGACCATTGCTTAATATTTTTTAGAACAGACAAAAGTTTTTGATATCCAGTAGAAAACAGTAGCAAAGACAGAGCAAAGTCAAAGCTATAATCAGAATGTACTGTGATTAAAAAAAGAATAAATCAGATGGATATAGGAGATTAGACCATCTGTATGTTTTTGCCTAACACATCACTCTTACCCTTGCTTAAGGCCTAAAAAAATCTCATCCCTAACATGTCTGCATGGGGTAACTCATTGCCTCATGGGGTAACTTCCATTCAACAAAACACAAGAGCTACAGAAAAGGTCAATCAGTATTAATAGCTAATTAAAAAAAATTGCTAGAAGGAGATGGTAGGTGCCTTTTTTCCCCACACTTAATCACCTTGCAAATACACCTTTTCCATGACATGAAACTTTCTTAAATGTGAATTACCTGATAGCAAATCTGTAACTCACTGGTCTGGCCTGGTAAAACGTGACAATACTTGGTCAATACTCAGACACTCAAATCTGACACAAAACACAACTACCTATACAATTCCAACACAGTGAGATGTCTGTGTAATGTTAACTGTAACTCTACACAAAACATATTAATTATACATTCCCTCCCAGAATCAATTTTTTGCCCATAGTAAAACAAACACATCCACTAATTTTGTGTTAAAAAGGGAGCTAAAAGCAGCTTCACTGCCTTTCCATCCACTTGATGGTGCTGTTTCCAAAATCCATATTCATAGTCTAAGTGAATAAATGAAATCCATAACTTATTTTACTCCAAGAAAATATGAATAATGAATCAATTTTCTTACAGCCTGCTTTCAATACAAAAGCTACAGCTTTCTATTGTTTCAGTGTTTCCTGCATTTTCAATTAAATGCAGCAATTTTTTCACCTTCTCCCAATGGATGACCAAATCTTTTAATCTCCTCCTAAATTGCAGAGCTGTGTGACACAGTCACTAAGGTCACTTGCATAATTAGGATGACTCATCTAAATAATTTTGGCAGATCAGCATTTTGAATGGAAGATCTGAATTTTTGCCAGAAAAGGGAACAACAAATTTTGACCCTCACCTCCAATGACTCAAATACTTGAGAACCTTCACCTGTACCCTCTCCTTACACAAGGGCTCAAACCACACATATTAGGGTTCCATCTACATTTGGGGGAGTATCAGTGGCCATCTAAAAGTGCTAAGTATATAAAACTATCTAAGGATATAGAACTATCTAATAGCAGCCGGGCACATCAATGGTGCAGTCAAATAGATTACCTAAGTAGGATGTATTATGCAGCAGGATCAGGATGCTTTCATTTGAAACTATGCTATAATAAAACACATCTAATGAGCCAGAATTAATACAATGTCATGTAGGCATGCACAGTGCAATGGCATCTTGCAGAGATTAAAAATAAATAAATAAAAGAACAATTTGTTCTGATTCCTCACAATAGAATTATTTACCACAGATTTTTCTAGAGCAAAAGCAAAAAACTCAGGTACTTAAATTACTGGAAACTTGGTATGAAGTTCAACAAAGGATCTCTCAATGCATTACTCTTGTTCTTATATTTCATCTTAATCTGAATTAAATTTTAATGCATTTAAAAAAAAACCTTAATCACTAAATGGAAAAGGAAAGTGTCAGAAGCAAATAGAAATTCTAAAGATGGTAATTTTCTCTTTACATTAGTGTTCCCTCTGCAGTGGCTTCAGTCCATTGAAAAGGGGCCTGTCTATAGCTGTCAGGCTGTGTACAACAGTTTCACAGAGAGTTTTTTGGGTCACTCAGCTTTGACCAGCTCAAGTCTTGTTGTTTTCTGTGAGAGCTGGGTAGTTGACAGGCTGACATGATTACTGCTGTGTTTTCTTCTGCTGTTTTAAAGCTTATCTGCAAGATACTCTGTCTCTGAGACCCTGCCCTGCTAACATCAGCCTGACAAAATCCATCCTGTTAGTGACTGATTACCCTCCCTGCCAGGCTGAAAGGATCAATGAGCGGATGGACTTGTCAGACAGTTCTTTAGAGATCTCTGTGGCAATGTCTGCAGCAGTGTTACACTGGAAAGAAAAACAGTCTAGAGACCTGCTCCTTCTCTTCTAACTTGCACGTGTGGTCTTTTACTACTTCGAAGCCAGTGTTTCTTCAACCTGGCAGCAGAGCTGGCTTTAGATCTTTCAGGTTCAGAGTGCAAAGTTTATGTAGTTATTTTGTAGATGCACACAAAACAATACAAATCTGCCTGGAAATCAGAAAGTACATTCCCACCTATTCCTTATTTTGTGCAACTCCATCAGTACTTTAGTTCTAATCATTACTGCACTTTTGAAGCCCATCTCTCAGATGTATTCATTTACCACAGACCATGGGAGCAGTTGCAGAGAGGACAAACTTGATTTCTTTCAAACTTGTACTCCTGGACTGCATTAGATGCAACCACATGAATACATAGTCCATGGGACCATACTAAAACTAGTCTAAAATAAACCTGTTTGAAATTCTCATAATGTTGATCAAGCTCTCAGCACCAACCATTTGCCTTCAAAGACATGGTTGTGTTTTGTCACTCTATTTGCTAACGTAGCTACAGATACTGTGTGGCTACTGCTGTGCATGGAAAAAAGAAAGAAAATCTTAAAACGGGAGTAAAAGGATGGAATAATGAAAATGGTTGCAATAAAAGATGTACAATTCCATTATGTCAAAGTAATTTTCAAGCACTGAACACAGAGGGAAATAAAGCAAGAAATATGCCACTAAAGATTTTTTTTATGCAACATCCAAGGTCTTTTAATAGTTTTGTTGATGTTCATGGATAATATGTAAAATGAGTAGTATCACCTATGATGTTTGAAATGTACTGAATTTTATAAATATGCAAAGCATTTAATGTCCAGTGTCTGAGCAAGCATGTGGTTGCTACACATATACTACAAATAAGTTTCCTGGTAGCTAACAAACTGGCAAAGTTATATTGCAGACTTAGAACTGTAACTATGTTGTTGTAGTTGTTTAGCTGTATTTTGGTAAGACGAGGAAACCATAAATAAATGCAGGTCTACAACTACTAGTCCAAAAGACAATTTAGGAAACACCACATCATCCCCATTCCACAGAGTACTTGAGGTAAAACAAAACCTATTGACATGTCTGAGTGTGCAGAGCTGTCTGCAAAGCATGAATTGCAGAGAGTTCAAGGTCAAATCACTGAAAACCCACAAATCTGAATTCAGACCAGGACTCTGGTACTGATGAGACACAGAAATGTCCTAAATGTAGAAAAAGAATACACGTGCCAGTCTGTATCTCAACCAGTGCATTATCCTTCCCAGAGGCATGGCACAGTGTGCAGTGTGACCAAAGTTTAATGTTAAAGTTTGTCGAGAACTGTGCCATTGCATCCTGCTACAAAACTGGAGGTAACCAGGTGGTAAAAACAGTAGCTTTGTTATTTGATAAATACTACATTACAGAACTCATACAGTCGATATTCTTATTTACACTGTAAACCTCACAGACCCCTTTAAAAGAGTACCAAGTAGAACTCTTGCAGAGAACACTGGATTTGTACTAGCACGTGGTAAAGTAGGAGCTCCAATTGGAGATGCTGATGAGATTCAAGTGGTACGGATTCCTCAGCAGAAAGAACTGTGCTGAAGTCAAATAAGAACAAAAGGAAAGTGCTGCAGTAAAGAAAAATTACTCTATTTCTATATCCAGAATTGTCACCTAGATATGCTTAGAATACTTCACTGTAAATGTTTGCAGAACTACAGCATCACAAAAGCTGCAGGCTTGCCAGATGTTAAAAAGAAGACATGTAAGAACAGGACTAAGGACATATTAATTGCAGTACTAGTGAAGAAATCAAGCAGAGAAAAAATTGTATTTGACTTTGTGATGAATAGTAAAGTCTTAAAAACTGGCAGGATTGCAAAAATAGTGCAGTAAATTGGGCATATTATTACAAAACATAAGGCTTTTTCTGTAAGGATAACTGACGGCATGTGATTTTCTTTTATGAACAAAGTGCAAAAGCTATTAGAAAAAAACCAAGAATCTTGAAAACAGAAAGGAAAAAAAGGATATAACCTTGTGTCTGCAAGTAGTCCTCCTAGAAGCATCTTAAAACATTAATAATACACTGATACGAAAATACCCTGTTATTTTCATGTGTTATTCTGCTGGAAGAGACTCATACCTTTGTTAACAACTTTCACAAAAACCTAGGCATCATTTAAGTCCTTCTTTAGCCCTGAAAATAGGACATAAGTACAATAGTCATTTTGCTGGTCCTCTATACAAAATCATTTAAACCATTTTTTTTCCCTTAATCTTAAATGAATAGAATTTGAACTTAATTGAACAAAGTCTGAAAAAACACTGTAATCAAAAAATTTTGCCTTGTTTTTCTCTCAGCAGGCCTTCAATAGATCATAGATTTATTTATGCTTTAAAGCATCTTTATAACATATTTGAATTGTTTGTCACTATTTAGGCCTAGGTTGTTTTATTGGTTTTATTTCTTAAATGTCTACTCTTTCTGTTTGTACTCCTGATGTTCCTAGAACTGTGTGAGATGTATTAACGTGGCAGGTGCACTAACTCAGAACAAGCAACCCTGCAGTACAGGCAGTACCTGGATGCTCTGGGGCTCTCTACCCATAGCATCTCTGGGACATCCTGAGAATACCTCAGCTGAAATGCCAAGGATAAAAACTCAGGAAATGATAGAAAAGTCTGAAGAAGGCTTCAGTGAAGCAACCCTCCAGCCCAACATATTTTGTGTCACCATAAGGGAAGATAGATCTTACCAGAAGGGGAAGCCATGAGAGGATCTGGCAGAACTTTCAAGGTATTGCACCTTCTCAACACCAGAGTTTAAGTGGCATCTTACAGTAAGCTACAAAACCTTACCTGAGACCTATAAAGCAGAAGTCTCAAAAAGGAAGAAGATGTCCTTCCCTGGTTCTTTGCTTCTGGAACCATTCTGGGGCCCCAGTCATCACATAAAGAGCAGAAACAGAACATCAACTCATCTATTTCTAGATTATCCAAACTTCAATACTTGAAAATGAGGGAACCTGTTCTACAGACCCATTTATCCTCCAGCAACTTCCTAGGCATTTCAAATGTTACCATGGAGGATGAAGGCCAACCTAGTCAAGCTGTGAACATCTAAGAGCTTCTGTTCCTTAAACCACACCACTGAATACAGTCCAGGCTACTAGCAAAGGAGGAACTTCCAAAACATCCTGGTAGTTATTTGGCCAGTTATTTGACTCTGACAACATGGATAGCTCACCCATGGAAAGTGGAGCCTAGAGAAGAACAGAATGGTGTCCTACAGGATTGTAAGGTTCCTTTTGAGAAATACTGGGTAAAAATGGGAGTCCTGTGAATGGGTCTGGCACAAGTGAAATGAATTAAATTCAGAATACTAATATATTTTTTATATAATGAAGCAGATAATCTATAAACTCACAACCTACCTAAATCAAAATAGCTGCAATGGGCATGTCCATGCCAGACTGCTTTTGCCACAGATTTATGGGAGTCTGGCAAGTTCATTGACTGCTGGATTAGGATGGGAGCCTGGAAACAAGAATCCAATATCTTCTAGTCCTGGGAATGGAGACTCTGAGATGAAACAACAGGATGGTACAGATCAATGTCTGGGTATTTTACTTTCTGTGGTTTGAAATAAAATAGCAGTTCCATAGTTAAATGCACTCATTCTGTCAAGACTACTACAGCTCCACTTTTTTTTTTTTTAAGACTATAAAAAGATCCAATTTCCACTATGAAGTCTGGAAACCAGTATCAACTATCAGGGTAGAATTTGACCTGATAGAAGTTTGGTGATCTTAAAGAATAGAAGATATATCCATCTTTCTTTGTGAGAAGATTTTGGCTTTCCATTTGGCTAATTTTTGCACTGCTATTGTACTTCATTCTGTTTTTAATAAATAATGCTAGTGAAAGACCTGCACTGCAAAGGCACGTATCGACGTTTTTTTCTTGATTCATCATTGCATTTTTTTTTTAGCTTCCTGATGAACTTGGCTTTTTTATAAAATGTGCATGAAAATATAGGACAAGAAAATCCACAGTATGCTGAGCAGAGGTAAAGCAAAGAGTAAACACATTCATTGCTTTCCTAAAAAGAAATGTATTGTGCAGCTTCTGAGGAATACAATATTAAGACGAAAATGAAGCTGCAGTGGAAATGGAATGAGAATTAGGTATTTGCTTCTGGGTGTGCACAATAAACCTATCAGCTACATAGCTAAAAAGCAGCAGCCCCATCACACCAATTCCTGATGACTAAATAAACTCCAGGTAAAAGGACAGGGGAATAAGACAGAAAGAAAGAACAGAAATGAAGCTGCCAAATGAAAGAGAAGTGTTCCTGCAAAAGTCAGTAAGGGGTTAGATTAGTTTGGAGTAAGCCAATACTACAGTGTAATTTGTAGTATTTTCAAACACTTCAGAATAAGCATTCCTTGCTATTTTTAATACAGGCTTTGAGCCATGACTATCTAAATAGACAGAACAGGCATTAAAAGTTCATAGGGCTTGATATTGCCTGTAAAGAGGGAGTCCCTACAGAATTTTATTTTATTACTAAGCTTTATTAGCCTTGTAGCCAATGCTGATTAAAGTGTTGTGGCATATCTGTCAGCATGCATGAATGCATGGAGATTATTAGCAACTACATTTAAAAGTCTAAGAGCCAAGAGGTAGAGTCACAAGCCTGGAATACTAATTCCTATTTTATTCAGTGTAAACAGTCAAAGAGATGGATAATAGCTTACTTGTCTCCTTTTATTGGCATGTTTATCTATCCTTTTGCTCTTCTCTCTCAGCATGTAACTCAGACAAGAGAAAATAATATGAAATATGAGGTATATAGAAGCATGTCTGAAATGGATTTCAATGCAGAATATCCAGATTTGGCTGGTCAAAAATAACCACTTCTAGCCCCTACAGGCTAAAAATTCCATTACAATATCTCCACCCAAGCAGGTATGTTCACAGGTATATTTTGACTAAATATTAATGTATTGTAAATAGCAATGTAAAATATGTATTCAGCAAAGACAGCCATTTTGTAGTATGCATGTAGATAAGGAAGGTGTCCCTGCCCGTGGCAGGAGATTTGGAACTAGGTGATCTTGAGGTCTTTTCCAACCCAAACCATTCTATGATTCTGATACTGTATTCCTGATTTTATTGAAGTATTTTTTTGATCGTGTGATGAATCCTTTCTAGACACAATTTCTAATCCAGCTGACTCAAAATTCCTCACTGAGAATACTCAGAATTCACAATTCAAATTGAACTGCATGAGCAGTTACTTGGGTCACACTGCATACCTCTGTCTTAAATTTAATGAATTATTTAATAACTTGAGAACTATAAACCCATATTCATTCTTCTGTGATGCCCAAAGCAAATTTTTCCATGACTGTATTTGAGTTACAGTGAAAGCCTATTTTGGTCAACATTCAAATTAACTTATTTTTTTAGTATGGATCCAATCCAGTTTGAAGTGAAACTTCACTTGGAAATCACTAAATGTTTATGAAGAGTATTTTTCACTATTTATGACGCTCCATCTAATGCTAAAGTTCAGAAAATCCTGAGACAAGTAAGGCAAAATTGGGCAGAGATCTACTGGTGACTTGGGAAAACTATCTAAGTACAGCTCAAGTAACAAAGTCTCTCTGTTCATCTACATCCCAGTGAAAAATCTTGCAAAGATTTATCTTTCCTCCCTATGAGAGGCAAGCTCTTCTGTCTGGCACAGAACTAAAACTAGAGGAACATAAACCACTACTGAGAATTAATTTTAATAAAGAGATGGCTCAAGACAGGCCAGTTTCTCACAATGATAACTGGAGAGCACCAGAGATGCTTTAGCATTTTTTTTGCTACAAAACTTATGAGGCTGAGCATGGCAGCCTTGTAGAAGGATATGAGTTTTTAAAGGTATCTGTTACATCCTCTTTTAAAATAACATAGAGAAAAAGTAATCATAGGACAATTGTAACACTGTGTGTGGACTGTAAATATACATAATGTAATCTTAGTTAAATAAATAAAGCAAAACAACATGCAGAGTTAGCAATTGTACAGATTAAAATTTTATTAATCATTATAGAAAATGTCTCCAAAGGTAATTTTAAAAGATGAGCGTTGTCTATGAACTGCATAAATGTCTCACTATTCTCTTTCTGAAGATGTTGTGCAACTAAAAGTTGTCCAACAATATTGTCCAGTTTAAATCTGTATGAATGAATGCATTTGTCTGTAAGCATTTTTAGTAAGTCTTGATAACTTAATGTTTTGTTCCTTTATCACATAATGATTTTTCAATTTCTGTCTATAATACTTATAATTCCAATGCAAAGTTGAATTTTACCATGTTTCTGTAAGGATTTTCTCTTATCTGTATTCTAAAAGTCCTGAAAGACTCCAGTGAAAATGAAATTCTCCTTAGCAGATAAACTAAACTGTAAGCATATGAGGTCTGATCAATGCCTATTACCATCTCAGTGATCTCTAGTATCCAACCATTAAACATGGTGGCAGACCTGAGTAGGCTACACAAACAATACTCATGGTAGTGTCTAGAGATATTGAATCTCATTTCCTAAACTTTAAGCATCCTAATATGTCAATGGAATTAATATAATGAATCACTATTATTTCTCTACTGAAGAAAAAAGTAGTTAAATTAAATTTCCCCAGTGTTTTCCAATCCTCTGTAGTAACCATATTATGCTCTCTAATATGGATTACTGTGATTTTTCTGCTCTCCCTAAAAAGTCATCTGTATTATGGTATTTCATCGGCTCCTTCTCTTTATGCTGTTCTATTTAGACACCATTTAGACACCTCCCTTCATCAAACTTACTGGAAAGCACACATTTAAAGTTACTGTGATTCACATTTTCCATGCAGGACGCCCTGAATATCTAAGAAAATTCTAACCTACTCTCTGACTAATAATGTAATTCTTGTAGTGATAATTTCTTACAAAAATTTTTGAAGACTTTGATTCATACTTTTACTTGTCTGCTGTGGTTTGCAGATCTATTCATCACCTCTTGCTTTTACTCTTGTACTTAACTTCTTCTGGACCAGCTTCCTAACAGCCTTATTGCTCAACCCAATGAACTGACAGCTCTTAGTCTTCCAGTGGGTCTCAGATATGGGCTCTATATCAATCTCCTGCTCTTTCAGCCATCACCACTCCCCACCTTTTCAGGTCCCTCTGCCTTCACTTCAGCAGCTTTCTTCACTGAGCACACTACTCTTACTATGCAGTGAGACCCACTTGACCTCAGGTGCAGCAGCAAGGACAAGGTACCCACACACTTTCTTTCTTTATGACCTGACCATTGCTTATTTCATAGAATACAAAGTACAGAGGTAGTGACCTGCATAACAACAAAAAATACTTCCAGTTTTCTGCATAGGTTTCAGTGAAGGGTTCCCGAACCTGAGGCAACTGTTGTTCTAATGACACTACACCATAAGCCATGTTCTGCCCATGGTCACTACCATGTAACTGTGCTGAAAGACAACAGGAGTTAGACCTGTACAGAAAATAACATTCTTCATGTGTCTTTCTCCTGATCCTACAGGACTGATTCCTACAGACTTTGGCTGTGGAATGGTTATGTTATCTTGACAAAGATCTGTCAGGGAGAGCTTTTAGGTATTTCTGAATATCTTGAGCATGAGGTTAATCAAAGCTGAAATGGCTCACAGAGGCTTTAAGGAAGGAAAAAAACCTCTTAGTTTCTCCCAGTGGCACCTTGTCAGAAAATCCTAGATCAGTTAACATCTACAGCCTATGACTTGATGATGTGGCAAGGTACTTAATCAAGGCCTGAATCTACAGTCAGCAAGACTGAAGGCTCTGCATGCCTCTTTGTAGCCTTGGATTTCTTCTAACATCATGGACTGAGCTGTGTTCTATGTGAACTCTAGTGCTTCTATAAACACTTAGCATCCATCACTGCAGCTGTAAAGTCCCTTGGAACACACAACAGATAGAAGGGCAACAAATCTGGGTACAATTCCCTCCTATAATACCTCAGATTAGAGTATCTCTGCTTTATTAACTGTGGAAAAACAGCTGAGGGAAAATATGTCTTTTTCAAATATACTGAAGTAACTATGAATGCCTAAAGGAAGCTTTCATCATTATTTTCTTACCAAACAGTAAAATTAGCAAAATAATAGCCATCAAAGGCTATACCAAGAACTGTCACAAATCTGAGGTTATTTTTTCACATCAGAGATGAGCACTTTGAAAATTAGCAGGATGGAGACCTATTAAAATTATGATCTAATTTCATAATCTTCAATAATAAGTCCACGGTTGAACAAAAAAAAAAACCTAAGGCTGCATCATTTTGAGATTCCAACTCACTGCCAACATTTGTTCAGTTTAGTCACTTTCTGTATTATTTGCTAACTGTTTTTCATATTGAATTGTGGTTTTATGTTCAAACTGCAGTTTTGTATGAGAACTGCATAGAAACCATGTAGACTGTATCGCCACCTCTGTTCTTCAGAACTGAAGGGAAAATGTGTTTGCACTTCAGTGAGGGCTCTTATGACAACAGATCCAGATGCAGAATCTATAAGAATTCCCCATAAGAACTTTAGAGACTCTTATATTTTAAATAGCTCATGAAAACAGCAGAAGGGTTTCTTCCATTTGTTTGGATTCCATAATGTATAAGGAATATTTCAACTATTACATTTAGGTTCTTTTATCCTACAGCACTAGTGAGCCCTAGTGGTACCTGGGTATAGTATGTAAATTTATATATCTATAGACAACTGAGAATTGGATCATGTATTAAAAATAGATATATAATTACACCAGCACATTCTTGAATCTGATTGCTAGTACTCACTTTAAAAACACATGATATGGCAACAAAATGTGCACCTTATTTGGCTGTTTTGAGAACAACTGTTTTTTAAGACACCTAATAAGAACATACAAAAAACAGGCTGTTTTTTCTGCTATTTGACTGGAGTCAAATAAAAGATCCTTCTCAACCTTAGGCAGATAATAAAATTAGATTTCATGGCTGCTGTGGCATCAAGTGTGAGATTTGCTTATATAGTTATTGTGTTGGAGTTTTTATCAGAAGTTTCAGTATTTCCATCTTCTGCATTTGTTAAACAGTCTATAGCTGCATGTCAACAAGGAGCTTTCAGCTAAATTTGTAATTACACATTTAGTAACATCAGAGTTAATCTGTCATGCTGCTCTCTTTAGCATGGTTAAGACATCTTGATATGTTTCTCTGGACAAGATGAACCTAAATAGATTTGCTTTCTGTTTAGTTGTCTCGCCACATAATACATTAAACATTGGTTTAAACTGGAACATAATCTTAGTATTAAGCTGTTTGTGCTGAGAAATGCTGCTCAGTTACTTCCTTTAAAGCATGAACTAAATGCATATCACATGTGGGTACCTGATGTCACATCTTCTTTTATTGGGAGAAACAGAACCGAGATGCTGAAACTCTGGAGCATTTATTGCCGAAAATTTATTTTTTTTTGCTATTAAAAAAATAAAGATTATGCTAAACAGACACTTTTAACATTTTTCTCAGTTAAATGGATTCAGAGGACAAAGATCCTTTACTGTTTTATCCACCAAAAACATTGAGCAAGATACAAACAAAAAAAAAAAACGGAGCACTGCTGCAGAAGTGTTTTACCAGGTAAGGTGGTTTTTAATTCAGTGCCTTAATGTACTGCCAGGAGACAGAAGCTGAACACAACATTCAAGATAAGGTGACTATTTGAAAAATATACCGAAAATGTGCAGCCTACTGCAAAAAACTTTCTAAATTGTAATTTTTTATTTGTGTATTTTATATAGATGTGCAGAAAAGTGCATATTTATCACAACCCTGGGTCAAAATTCTCCAACCAGCTCTGAGGAATTCATGCAAGATTTTCATAAGAATAAGTACAGTGACTGTCCCCCTCTACAAGTGCTGCTTCTCCTTAAACCAACTAATTTTCATAAGTCCAATAGGAACTTGTTTTGATATAACTCAGCATCTGAACATTTTAGTATTGAGAGATTGCTCATACTTCATACAAGCTATAGGACAAGGGACACTTTCCTACCGTGAAGCTTAGATCCAATGTCTAGCTAGATGAGGTAAGGAAAATATACATTTTTGGTACCTTCCTAACTTCTACAAAGACTTGTTTGTTCCTCAGGTTTATATCCTCCCACCTGATCCATACCGGTAAGCAGATTTTCAGCTCCAAAGGTAGATTTTCAGAAACTGGGATTTAGAAGTCAATTTTATATGCTCTCTAACTGCTAAACGTGTACATGTAATGACTCCCCTCATAATGTCAAATACCACTGAGGACTCCGTATGCCTCTGCAGGCAGTAAATAGCTGAAAAACCCATCCATGCAGACTACTTCAAGATTGTCAAGTGGCTGACCTGAATTAGATTACAAGCTACCATTGTTCACAGACTCCTCATTATTGCTCCCACTGCTTGAGAACTAAATGTCTGTGCTGAATCACGTCGTGGTTGGCAAGGTTGCATGAGAGAAAATTTCTGCTTTGAAAGTAGAGAAAACTTTAACCCCAACATTCAGCTTGTCACTAATAGAACTACATCTAAAAAGATTTTCAGGTAAGTTTAATTCCAGCACTTTTGAAATCTCTGACTTGTCTTTGTAGCCTTAGATTTCTTCTAACATCGTGGACTGAGCTGTGTTTTCTATGTGAACCCTAATGCTTCTATGAACACTTTGTCTTTCCTGTGTCTTGGCCTGGCACCTGCACAACTCAGACCACTGTTTCTAAGTTGTACAGGCCAGACTTTAAAGTACCACAGTGTTCCACAGAAAGGGAAGAATCATTTATTTGTTAATTTGGGAGGATGGGTGTGAAGTGTATAACTTTGTGACATGATGTATCTTGGGGTAAGGGGGCTAGGGGGCAGGAATAAGCCAGTTTAGCCTCTACACCTTCTTTTCATCAAATACAGGTCTTCTTTAATCACAAGGTATTAAGTATAAAACTGGAAGTGGGCTACAAAAATATTAATTCCCAGATCCATTGTGCCAACAATTAATTACGTTCCAGGAAAATCCTACTTTGAGCACAAATGGATTAATATGTATAATGGCATACTCCTGTTCTATAAACTTTAATATGAAAAGTGCTATGCTAAGCCATAGTCTACTTAAAAATAGATGCTATATTAAAAAAGCTTTTTTTTTCCATTTCCAAAAACATTTGCAAAAATCTGTTTAATGCACTTGCTGCAGGATTTCACAGTAAACAGCTGGTGATTTTATATTCCATGAACACACTTGCCCTATTTTAAGAAAATGGTATATGGATGAACTACTGTATGCACTATGTAAATAAATACCATAGCAGAAGTTTCCACAGAAAGGTAACATTGTCATCATACTTTTAAACAACCCTCATATTTTTCCTGCAGCCTTGCACTTTTATGGGACTGAAATAAGCACTTAGAATTATATCAATCACAGAATGGTTTGTGTTTGAAGGGACCTTCCAACTCCCCTTCAGTGACCAGGGACATCTTCAGTTAAATCACATTGCTCAGAGCCTCAATCATACCTAATCTTGAATGTTTCCACGGATGGGGCATCTACCACCTACCTGGGAAACTTCTTCCTGTGTTTCACCACCCTCATCTTAAAAAGTTTCTTTCTTATATCTAGGCTCAATCTACTTTCAAACTCACATTACGGGCTCGTGTCCAGCTTTTCATCCACCACTGCTCTCAAGACCTTCTCCACAGGACAGCTCTCAATACCTTCATCCCTCAGCCTGTACTGAGACTGTTTCCCTGACCCAGGTGACCTTGCACTTAGCCCTGTTGAACATCAAAGTGGGCCCACTTTTTGAGCTGGTCCAGGTCCTTCTGGCTGGCACCCCATCCCTGGGGTGTGTCAACCCTGCCACTCACCTTGGTGTCATCTTAAAACTGCCTGAAGATGCACCCAATCCCACTGCCTACGTCACTGATGAAGATACTAAATGGTACTGGCCCCAGTATGGAGCCCTGAGGGAACCCATTTGTCACCAGTCTCCATTTGACCCTTTCTAAAAATGGGTTCAATGTTTCCTTTTTTTCCAGTCATCAGGGACTTCAGCTGACCACTGATCTTAACACTAAATGATTAGGAAATGGAAAGACATTTTCTGGTAGACTAATCGTTCATTTCTCATCTTTTAATGTAGATGATGGAATAATTAATTTTATTTTTAAAGTATGTGGCTGAAAACACAAAGTGAAAAATTGCCCTACATTTTGTCTCGAATAAATGGATGAGAAGAGAGGGGATGCAGTATCAGTGTTGCTGCAGTGTGTGTATTTATGCAGGGTTATGCAGAGAGAGGTTTAAGAATAATAGTGTTTAAAGAATTTCCTGATGGGTTTGATATATAAATATACCTAAGTCTTGAAACAATAAATAAGAAAATACAAACACAAATTAGAAAGTAATAACATAACCATGGATAATAAAAGAAGTCCAGGAATGGATTCTAATATTGACTTGTTATTTCTGAATAATTTGTTGTTCCATCAATAGTTATGAAAGAGGGTGAGAATTGATCAAATGCTGTACAATATGAGACTGTCTTGGGAAATATGTTTATACAGATCCATTTTTAATTTTAGAGATACTGTAATCTGTTTTTATGTCAGTAGACAATATTTTGATGGTTGGGTGCATCAAAGAATGCTATTAGGATTACTTTTTCATACGGTTTTCCTCAGTTAAATGAATTGATTTTCCTACTTATTTGATTTGTGTCTTTAGAGTTCTCTGTGACTTGTTCAAGAATGTAATCTCCAAATTTCACTGCGAAATATGGCACTTGGAATTACAGTGAAAATAATGAAAAGCAACAAAACTTTTGCGAGCAGAGTTTTTGATGGATAACATAATTACTTTGCCTGGTAGTGCTCTTATGCATCTCAAGGCATTCCTAAGCTTTGTTTCAATGTTCTCTTAAATGAACCTTCAAATAAAGGAGGTCTAGGATTCCAATCTCAGTAATCTCCAGGTTTACCAAAGTATTGGGTGATTATGAACATTGTATCTGAGAGTTAAAGGGTGAGGCTTAAAAGCAAAATTTACCCATTTACAGTAGGAGCAGAATGAGAGCAGGATAACTAAAATAAATGAAGATTCAGAAATGGAACTGTATCTGAGATGGAAGTAAATACTACAGATCATGACATTCAAATCAGAATAACCAAAGAATGTCAGTTCTCTAAAGAGAACTGATTCATGATGACAAATCCAGTTGCAAATTTAAATACATTTACAAAACAAAGAAAATAACTAACTTGGTCTAATAAAAGTAGAGAACAGCCACATAATCACTAAGATGTGGTTAAATACCTCTCTATTAGTCTGATGGGAGTAAAATTCAAAGCTTGCTATAAAGAGAAAAGGAATAAAGGCATATATATGAGGACAGAACAGGATAGAAAACAGACTGTCCTTACTTTTTAAGTCCTGTTGGATAACTTGTTTGAGAGGCATAGTAGCTCACTAGGAATTTTTATTTTTTTTTTGTGATAGGCTTTGGTATGAGTAAATTTTTAGAAAATTTCATTTCTCTGGAAAAATCTGAATTCACATTACAATAATAAATTGATTGTAAAGTCTTCCATATCAATCTAAAATCCTAGGAAAACTGACTGGATTTATTATTCAGCAATAACCACAAGTTTTCAAAAGATTCCTAGCAATCATTACTCCAAAAGCAGCAATTTGAAACTGGAGTCTACTTTTAAGGAAAGGACTTTTTTGCTCTGAAGAATAATAAACTACCTGCTGCCATACAAGGGGCCTTTTTTATGAAGGCTTGAAAATTACTAAACCTGAAGCCAATAGTGTCAACTACATAGAAATGTTCTGATCAGATCATATTAAGCACAACTTATTCCTCAGTAGCATCCACAGTCATTGCTACCAGGGCCCTGACCAAGGTGTAGGGGTTCTTGCAAGGCCTTCTTCTCCAAATGGCCTGTTCACAGTGTCACCTCTGATCCAGTGCTGTTGTGCAATGTTTAACCAGACTTCTATGAAAGAGAAAAACCATTTGAGAAATAGATATAAGAAATATTGTTGGGAGCCCACGGCCTCAGGCCTCTGCCGTGGTGCTTTGTCCAAGCTACAATGTCCTCCAGCTCCTGGCTCCTCTTCCCCTGCAGAGCAGCCCAATCTTCTGCTGCCTCCAAAACATGAAACTGATATCTTGGTAAAAAGCTGCTTTGGTAGGACTGCATTCTGCCCAGACTGGGTCACTGCTTCAGACAGTACTGTACTTTCACTGGTTTATAATTTCCAAAATAGTAAGTACCAGAAAAAATCAGTCTGTTCTTTGGGCCACAAAAGGGTATTTGTTTTCTCAAGTTTTTTAAGGTCTTGGTGCCATCCAAGTGTTACACTTACAGCTGAGAAGTCAATATGTTTTGGAATAAGTAGCAGGAAAATGAAAAGCAAATTCCTACCCTAATTGCAGTTTATGGGAAAAGTCTTGGATAAAACCTTCAGTTATCGTATAAATAATAAAATTGCTGAGCACAGTCAGCAAAAACTGAGCTCTTCTGGAGAGCAGGGGAGCTCTCTGCCATCCTTGTTCTTACAGAACAGCATTTGGGCAAAAAAACAGCACAGCTAATGAATACATCAACTCTGACAGTACCTGTGTCTGCACGTTCATGCTTATGTTGAGAAAGGATGTGCAGAAGAAGGCTGAGAATGAAAAGGACTTAATTATCTAGAGTCCAACCAGTAAAGCCTCTATTATGAGTCACCTCTCACAGAACTGCAGAAAAGAAATTATAAATTATGTTGGAGGGGTGGTCGGGGGGGAAGAAATCACTGGAAGACAAAACCACTAGCTGTGCATAGAGGTATTACCAAGCTGAAGTGAAACTGCAAACTTTCCTCATGTGGCTTGTTTCAGTTAATGATGCTGTTATGTCTGGAATGGTCCTTATGACCTTCTATAGATTGCTATATGGCACTGAAATTGCTAAATTTCTTTGGGAAACCAAACGATCCTTCCCCTAAACAAGAGTGTTATGCTCCGAATGCCAATGTGATCCTATTTACACCACAACTTGTCTGCAGATTCCAAACACAAATTAATCAACTCTAATGGCATCTCTCTTCAATAAACTTATATTTAAAACACCTATTATAAAGCATGTAAGGCACACGCTGTAGAAATATCAAATCTTGGATGTAAAAATTGTCTTTTACAAGACAGGAGCAAAGGCTGGCACCTCACTAAAGCAAAGAAGTTAAGCTCATTTTGTTACTTTGCATTTTCATAATTTATAATGTCTGAATTACTTTTACAGAAAGACCGTGTATGTCCATGTCTCTTTTTAATGGATGTGGCATAGCTCCTGCAACCTATCTTGTCAACCTCAACAAATGTTGCTGTTCTTGAAAATGCATACTTTAATACATAGGAATAAAAATGCAAATTTCTATTGATTTAAGAATTGCATTTAAGTATAAACCCACTTCTCTCCCTTAATCCAAACATGTCAACGTCGGATATAAAACCATGGTGAGTGGTTTGAGGCAAATACAGGAATGTCAGGATGAAAGCTTGGATTTGTGCTACCTTTTGGTGTGAGATCAAATACATACCCAGAGGGAAAGCAAGCCATTACCACATGCCCACATGATATGTTTGGTATTTTGGGGACAAACAGTTCCCAAAAATGAGAGACATTTTTTATAAAGGCTACAAACACACTTCACATGTACCTGCAACCCTGTAACTCAAGTTTAGGATGTCTAGAGAAAACACTAACTTTGGGCATTTTCTATGCAGGCACAGAGTGACAAAGACTGCTCTTAGCTGAAGCTGACCCTGCTAAAGTGCCATGAAGATGTATGTGGATTACAAGATGCAGATTTCCTTGGGCTGTAAAGCTTACATATCTGGCAGAAATCCAATTTGGACCTTTCTCTAGTTATTTTTTACCTTCACCTCATGGCCTTAAACACAGTAATAAACACACATTAACACAACAGGCATAAAACAGCCATCGTGACTCCAGCAACCCCTGCTAGATCATGTTTGTAGTTCATTACCCTTGGACTTCTGTAATTTATTAAGCAATACCCAGAGAGATCTATATAGTTTTCACATGGCTAACACAATTAAATATTAAAGAAAAATATTATCTCATTCAGCTGAAACAGAAACCTTTATATAAGTTAACTTATTGATATCCAAAGTACATCTACATGTTTTAATAAATAAAATTTTACTCACCTCTTCACTAAAGCACAGATTTACAAACTAGCACCACATTCACCACATTACACCACAATGACAGAAAAGATTAAGGAAAAGAGTTTTTAACTTATTAAAATTTTATTACTAGATGTATGGACAGTAAATGTCTCTGCAGAAAGATTAGTGAGAGAAGGAGAAAACTTGCCACAGACCTTTGGGTGGGAAATGTTCATGATGTAATGTAAAAAGCTGTTCAGAGATAACTTTGCATATCCATCTTCAAGAGGGAATTTAATGTAGATGTTCAATGTAAGTGTCAAGCTCTGAGAAGCTCTTTGGATCACAACAGCAGCAATTAACAAATATGCTGTTGGCAGTCAAATCCATCCCACAGGGCATGAGTTCAGAAAAAGCACAAATCTCCCAGCTGTTTTACATTTCATTTAGTGACCTAATTTTAAAAAAATGCTTTAATTTGTAGCTGGGATTTTCTTTTTCACCTTAAAAAGCCTCTGTATCAAGTTTGGAAAGTGTAGGTCTCCAAAATCTGAAAATGATAACATTTTCATTTGTCAGACACTGTAGTTTTGACAGTTCTCAATAGGTATCTTCTCTTGGCTCACACTAAGATCACGGATTGCATACTGAGCTTAGCTAGTCTGCAAGTGCTTCTGTCTACAGTAACTACCAGGACTTTTTGTTGTCTAAACACTAAAATGAAGACAAAGTTTTGCTGACATATTCAGCACAGTGAACACACAACTTCAAAAAGAACTGGTGTAGCTCCACTGCAGTTCCCTGGGATACATGAAGCATCACAAGTAGCCAGTTTTATCTCACGATTATTGATACTACATTTTTTGCTACATCAAACATATTTAATTATTTCTAATAATTTTGTTATTTCAACTAAGAAGCTGTAGAGAGATGGAGGTAAACCAATTATTTTTCTGAAGTTCACTATAAAAAGGCTTTTTATTTTTAACAAAAAGCATTAAGAAAATGCAACGTGCAAAGGGATTTGTCATGGAAGAGTTCTCATAATGGGTTTTTTGCTCTTTAAATTTTAATCAACAAATACTTAAGCCTCAAGGGTTCTTTTCAGCTTCTTCTTCCCCCTTACACTAAAATAAAGGAAAAGATAAAATAACAAACTGTTGCACTCCATTTCCAGTCACACTGCTGTTAACTTTTCCTTGGGTTTTGGTTTAGTTCCTTATACTATTCATAGGAATGTTGTCTCTTATAAGGCCTATTATGTTCAGGCTCTAACTATAAGGGTATTGATATGGCAAAGTCATTCTTAATCTCTCCACAGTAAATGTCCTGGATGTCTCTGGAGTCCTGACAGCCTATTGTGCTGAGCTGTGCCATACTGTGATGAAGGCTTGCTAAAATTAATTTGAAAAAAACAAACCAAAACAGAAACAGGACAAAACCATACCCTGTCCTGAACAAGGAGACAAAAGAAAATCCTTTTTAAGGAAAAACTGAGAAGATATAGTTGACTATCTCAAAGTTATTGTTCATAATGTGTAAAGAAATTCAGGAATCTGATGTAACTTTTAGAAAGATCAATCAAATCCACAAAATACAGTACAAACATCCCAGAGGAAGTTCTATTCAACAGAGAGCCACATCCCATGGGAATGGCACAGAAAAACCTGGGTTTAGTTCCCCAGTTTTGCACAGCTGGGCCAGTTTTAGATAGGATACTATCCTATTTTCCAAAACAATCAAAAGGCTGGGGGAAAAGAAATGATGGAAAAATTTCAAAAGCTGCTGTTGAACTGAAATATTCTCTGAACTTCTCTGCTGATAAAGTAGGTTATTTTGAGTCAAACAAGATGATAATGAGATATTTTGGAAAAGAAAACCCATTAACGGTACTAACATAAATTTGTTCATTTCTGAGGTTTTGGAAAATTATGCTTGAAGAAAAACCTTGTTCTGCATCCTGGCATTTCATTTTCTTTGGATATGTTTTTGTAGCCCTATGTGACATGGCAGGTCAAACAGAGAAAAGAAAAGCTACCTGAATTAAATAAGCACAGGCAATTATGTCTCTGCTTAGAGTATAAATAACAAAATTGCTGGAAAAAAACTGTATTCTGCTAATGCTTTATTAGCAGGCTCAAGTCCTCTGTTAATTACCAGAATCACTCACCTAAAGTATGTGTGTTTATTTCTCCCACAAGTCTCAGAAAAAAAGTGAGGAAATAATAATATTTCATGGAGTTGTCAATGGGACTTCTGCCCAGCACTGGAAGAATAACTCCCTGCAAGGCTTCATCTTTTCTATAAACACATGACTCCTGTTCTTTTTGTCAGAACTGATGTTTACTCTGTCAGACCTCTTTTAACATTTCAGTCATAAATTAAAGGCCCTAATTATTGCTTTCCATTTTGTTCCTAAGATCAGGACTTTATGTACACTACTTCAAAAGACAATACTGAACTCTGTTGGGTATTCATATGTATTTGTTGCACCCTTCTACTGTGGCAGTAATTGTACCTGCTGTTTCTTTGTGACTATGACCTTTCAGTTATCCAAAATTAGTCTAGATAAGGCTGTGCCTCTGGCACAAACAGCACTTTGCCTAACCACTTTGAAAAGGGCAGTGCCATGGTAAGACACAGCCACTGCAAACTTGAAAGAAGCCACAAAGAGAACAGGCTTTAAAAGTTAGGAGAGAGCTGATTAATACATGTCTTGATTTCAAGGACTGGAGGAGAAACAGTTTTGCTGAGTAGTGATTTAGGAACTGAAAAGTTATGGGAAATTCTTTAACAATAGAAAAATAAATAATGTGCAAAATCATGACCATTTAAAATATTATTTGCTTTAATCCACAACATCTCACAAACCCAATAACTATTTAGGTTAATAGATAATAATCTAGTTAGACACCACTTGCTTCAATATGTTTTTTGCTTTTAATGTCAGGGCTCTTAACGTTGCAGTTCTCCTCACTAAGGGAGTTCTGTGCTTACCTCCAGGAGCTGTCATATTTAAATGGTTTTTTCTCTCTGGAGTGTTGGAGAGCTTGTACAACTAGTGGCTTAGTTTAACAGTTCAGATTTTTTTAACCTATTTATGTTGTCTACATAGCTTTCACGATTGTTATAATGGCAGAGGGAAATCATCAGCATGAAAAAAAATGTATATTTTACTTCCCAAAACAAATGGTCTCCCAGTGCTCTTTCTGCAATTCTCTGAAATACCAGAGGACAAATTAATGCAGCAAGACTTCTAGATTAAATACTGTGAAGGTGCTCTTGATACCTGGCTGGGCTGCCAGAGGCCATGGAAAAGAACTCTGCAACTCAATAATGCCTGAGTGTGTCTTTGAATAGCTCAGCCCCTCAGGTATATACCCACAGCTTTACTTTTCCTTAAAGTAGAATTTATGCAGTTTAAGGCCTCTAACTTCAATTCACTGGTTCTAATTTAAACTGGGATGTGGGAATTGTCCCACGCCGACTCAAACTACAATTGTGGAATCTACATATTAAACACAAACTATTATTGTCTGGAGTAGGAAGATTGCAACAATAACAGAGAATTTATGCTGATGAATACCTCAGACACATCAAAAGCAATTGACAGGATGGGAAGGATGGGAAATAGACAAACCATTAAAAAACTAAAGGCTTTTCTTGTTTCAATATTAAGCTTCCACTGTAAAGAGAACAGCAAACTTCAGTATTTATGCAACAGACTCCCAAACTACTTCATGTAACAGTAATAAAAATGTTCATTGAGGAAATGTACTCTTTTATCTGTTTACCAGAAATACTGCATTAGGATACAATCCCCCTCAGTATTCTCTTCTCAGATCTAAACAACCATAGCTCCCACTATCTCCCCACAATCATCACACGCCTCAGGCCCATAAACTCAGTGCCCATCCACTGCACTCACTCACAAGAGCTCAAAACTAGATACAGAATTCAAGATGCCTCCTCAAAAGTGCTGGTAAGAGGGGAATAATCTTTTCTCCACTGCCCCTATATAGAAACTTTTCAGTGCAGCCCAGTAAGTGGGTGGCCTTCACTGCTGCAAAAACCACTGTTCAACTTGTTGTCCATTTATTTGGTCCACTTGGCCTCCCACCTACCTTGCTGGTCAATGGATGGCTGCCCAGCTTGTCAGGCAGTACGAGCTGTGTGGTTCCATCAGTTGTTCTGGCAGAGCAGCAAGGCTTTGCATTCCTCTCTAGATTGTATTTCCAGAGAGTTCAGTGAGACTGCCAAGTCTTTAATTCCCCACATTCCCATTCTTGCCTGGCATCAACATTTGCAATTTTCCAGTCATTTGGCACCTTCCCCAAATGCCAAAATATTTCAAATATGACAGACTCCTGCAAACTAAGGAAAAAAAAAAAAAACTGGCCTACCCTTAGAAAGACAAAGATCTTTACTAATATTAATGCTGGTCCAAATGCATAACAATTACCTTCCACTGTCTATTTTACTCAGCACATGATATTGAAGTGAACAGTCCATATATGTAGCTGAATGTAAATTTTTGACAAATTCTATGCACCTCATGCAGAGCACAATAATATACGAAGCCCTAAGCAGACAAACTACCCTTGGAATGTAGGTACTACCTCTTAATCATTCCCTCATATAATGGTGAACATGTAATTAGGTGCAAATTAGTTAATACATGTCAAATTGATGACATCTTTTTGTTGTGCATGGGAATCTTAAGCCTGAAGCAAAAAATTGTCTTTGGCTTCTGTATTGAATACTTTCAAGTCTTTCAGTTCTCTTATCTTTCTTTCAACTCAGTCCCGGCCTATTTCCCATTATATATATTTATTTGACATTCTGTTAAGTAAGGAAATAAGATTACAATTCTTACAGGAAAAATGTCTATTTCCTTTAATTAAAAAAAAAAAAAAATACAGCTAGGTTCTGAATTACTAGCTGTGTAAAGCTGGATGAAATCTGCTGCTGCTGCTTGAAGAAAACTTTTTGCTGCTTGTTGTTAAAGTAGCCTGAAATTTACCTTCTTATGAAGTTCTTTTTATAAATGACTGCAAAAGTGAAAAATAGGATGATTTAACTGTACTTCTATACAGCTGAACTACAACACAATATTTTAACTCTGGAAAAGAGAGAGCTGAAGTTTGCCAGTATATATACATACACACAGGTATGTGTGAGTATCCATAATAATTATTGATTAAAAAAATTCTCATGTTGAGATTATGATCACACTATTTTTTTTAGTCTTCAATGAGTAAAATACTAATGAATGCAATTACTAGGGATGCAGCATGTATATGTGTGCAAAATTGTGCCCAAAGACTGTATCAAGATACAGAAAGACAGGGTGTTTGGTATATTTTGACAATAATGAACATGATAAAAGGTTAGGTCTTTCATTATATTTCTTCTGAATACTCTATTTGTTAGAAGTTATACTGCCTGTAGTAAGAATCCCTACTGCAACTCTAATGTGTTTTTTTACTATCAAAATCATAAAAGAACATCAGAACACATCACGTGCAAACCATGGCATTAAACAGATTACAAAACTAAATGTCATACTGTAACATGACTAGGTTTTTTACAGTTAATTTACAAGAAAGGCAGAAGAACCCTGCAGGAAGCACTTTCTCCAAATATGCACCCTGCAGCTAAAATACCTCATACACCTTATTGTTCCTACAGGGGGAGAGAAAAAAAAAAAAAGAAAAGAAAAAAAAAAAACTTGAACTGAAGTTGTACATTTAAAAACTATGTGGATTTTAAAGATAAATAAATTAATTCTATGTGAGCTTGTGTATTGCAAACTAATTAAAAAAAATACAGCTCTCTTAGGTATAAAACAGTTCTTAAAAATACCATTCATCCCCTTGCATTGCAATTGTACTGAAAAAAATTGTAATTTTATGAATGCTTCAATTGTCAGGAAAGTTTTTATTGAATTCCTATTTAATTGTATTTTCTTCCATACCTCCCTGTGACACTGCATTTCTGTTAGAACCCTTGAGAATGTAGGCTGTTGTGTCATCCACTATGCAGCAGATAGAAAGATGCTGGTTTATTTTATTTACAAGAAACATGTTGGAATTTCAAATCTGGTTTGCTGCTGTCCTGGACAAGAGTGGAAGGTCTTAAGGTCACTTAAAGAATCACTGACAAAGGTGTCAGGAAAAGGTGATTTTTAAGATAGATTTATGAAAAGTGATTTAGCAGAATTCAATGGCAAGGTTCACTCTATTACTATGTGGAAGGGATAAATAGGGGCTGGAAATGGATGGGAGAGATGTATATGGGGATAAAGAGAAATAATTAATACAGGGATAGGGGAGACTGAGTCAAGGATGGGCTGAAGTGGCTTGGAGAGGAAATCAGATGAAAGAATGAGGAAGGCTCTCCCGTTGAGTCATAAAGTTCTGAGTGGATCCCCTTGCTTTCCTAACTCCTTCTCAGAGAGGAGTCTAGGTACAGCTGAACCTACTCCTAGTCCCAGATTTGGTCAATAGTTTAAAACTAAAGGGTTTAAGTGTAAGGATTTCAGTGTAGCACTTAATACATAATTATGGGTCTGGTGTGATTTAGAATAGCAGTAAGTTAAGATTGTTTAGCATTATTATAAAAAAATCACAAAATTAGATTACAAGATTTTATAATAGCTTAACCAATAACCAACATTCAATTAGAATCAATACAGAGGTTCAAATAAAAATCTAATGGAGTTTCTAAATTATATTGTACACAACCTCATACACACACAGGTACAGAGGTTAAGCTGTTAAATTTTGGTACCTGGTATTGTAAAAAAGCTGCATTCCTCACCCACTCATTTACCAAGAGACTCAAAATTATCCTTAGACAGTGACTTTAACAGAAGCAGGATTAAATCCTTGGAAAGTAAGTGATTGACATGTTTAAACAGTTCCCTGTCGAAAAATAATGCTCCACAGAAATTCATTGCATAATAACAGTGCCCACTCAATTTTACCTTTGGACACAACCATGTCAGCAACTGAGATCACTCCTTCAACAGGCTAATGGCCTGGTTAAGCAGTTACCAGAACTGTAGTTTTAACTTTAAAACTTACTTAGCTCGCTCCTTAGCATGAGTAAAATGTAGGTAAAAATCAATGTGAGTAATCTAATCCTGAACACTTATGCCTGTCTCATATTCACACAATATTTTCATTCATCTTTATCACAGGAAGATTCATTGTTGGTTTTGAACAGATGTCAGCAACACTAAACAATCTTCATTTTCATAACTTAAAAGGCACCTGTGTAATATTCTGAAGATAAACAAAAGCACCGAACTGATCTAATCAATTTTGTGGAAATAAGAGCTACTCTCTTCTCGGCAGTTTTACAAACAGTTGAGATGCCTGAGTTTGTTTATTGGTTGTTGATTTTTATATTAAATTAAGAAGTCCTTCACATGTTAAGTTTTGATCTGTCTTCTCTGTCCCTCTACTTTGTCCTTTGCACTCAGCTTGGTCTCTTGTATGAGCAATTCTTCACCTGCAGTCTTCTTATGCAGTGCATCTGCATAAGAAGTCACTGCAAGTCATTCAGAACACAAAGGGAGATACGTCTCAAGTTTTGTTTTAAGAAGCAAATTAAACCTGCAGTGATGTTATATATATAATGTACTCTCCTACTTTGGGAATCCACAGCTCTCCAGTGTGGTTTTTTTATATCCTCAGTTTCAAGCCTGTTGAGCTGGATCTAAACTTGCAGAACTGTCTATAAGACAGTAATTTTCCTCATGATGCTAAATAGTCTTTTATGATGAAAGAAAGAGGAAGTGTTCATTAATGTTGAGGTTTGGAGCCAGGAATTCATTGGTTTAACCCTGCTCCTAAGCAAAGCCTAACAAGCAGCCGGGGAAAAAAGGGAGATGCCTGAAAGGCTGCAGAAGTTATTAACTATTTTCTCAATTCTCTATTTATTTTGCCACTACATTCAACTCAGCTTCCTAGTAATCTGGGTTATGCCACACTCAGAAACTGCTACAAGAGGAACTGATTTGCCACACCCTAGGCAGAAATTTTCAAAAACTTTACAGCACTTTCTCAAGCTCATTGAAGAATTAAAATCCATGTTAGCAATCAGATGCTTCTCTCCTTTCAGACTTGATAATTGACCCACACTTTTAATTACAAAAACAAACAAAAAACCAAACAAAAAACAAACAACAAAAAAACCCAAACAAAAAAACCATACAATGAAATAAAATAAATTAATAGAGTTGATATAAACCCAGCTATTCATTCTTTCCTTTTCTATTTATCTGCAATTTTTTTCCCCTCCTATCTTTTCAATCTTACATTACTTTGGATTCCTGTTTCTAAGTTGTAGGTTCATTTTGCATTCCTTCAAGTATCAATGAACAAAATTAAATCATCCTTTTTCACCATGCTGAACACTGAACCTTCTAATTTTTCCATAATTTCTATGATACTTCAGGAGTTTCTGAAGGCTAGGAGTTCCTACAGGTAACACTGGAAAGAAAACAAGGATTTTGCCCAAATATTGAATTCAACTTTTTTGATGAAACTAACATATTAAGGACATATCCATATTTTCACACAACATAGAAAAAAAATTAAAACAAATGAATAAAAAATAACTCAGGTTTGTGACATCTGATATACTGCTTGCTCATTAGTGGTTCTGCTGCTTCAAAGTGTTCATAATTTTGCTCATAAACTTGGATGTAAATTCTTTTCTGTACTCACCTCTGGAGTTGGGTGAAACGAGAAGTAGAAGTGTTACAGCAGACTAAAGGCAGCCACTGCTTCCTGTCACTCCAGAAGCCAGTTGGCAATGACATTTCAGCTCAGCAGCCACCAGAAATTTCACAGCTTCAACTGATGCAGCTCCAGGGCTAGGTGCAAAAGAGAGGGAGTTATCATACATGTATTTCTCCCATCTGAGTAGAAGTTAATCCACTGCAGAAGTTACTCATAATCTTCTCAGTGCTTTTGCTAGTGGTCAAACACAGAATCAGTCTGTCTGAACTGGATTCCTACTGTCACGTCGAGCTGATCTGTTTCACTTATTTTTCCCAGGTCTTCTCCACAAAAGTACACATTTTAAAGTATTATTTCCAGTTAGTAAAGACTACTAGCTGACAATTTCGGGGAAAATGGTATTGGAAGCACTGAACACAAACATTTTAGAAGAATAATTGAATGTCTACAATGTTTGTAATGCTACAAACTTCTCTGGGGAATTAAAGACAACACTGCACTCCTGGTGCCATCTTAGTCTTACAGCTGTTGCTGAACTGATTTAAGTGATAAGCAAAGATCTACAGGATCAGAGTATGATTTTTTTATATATATAAAGTAACTTAAGAACCATAAAATCCAGCAGTAATACATCTCTGATGTGTAAAAAGTGAAACTATTCACTTTAAATTCAGCCTTTATACATCATTTTCCTGCTATCCCCTCCAGATACCAGAATATAGTCTAATCTGAAATGATATATATTTAGAGCCCTAAAATGCTATATTTCTTATACAGTTAAGAATAAGAACAGTGAAAATAATTACTTTTTTTTTCACAGGTATGTAAGAAAATCTTAGATCAAACAATGGAGCAAACACTTCAAAATACATGCACAAGCTAGGAAGGATCCAAGAGAAGCTGAACTGGAAATTTCACTGTATTATTAAAACAGACAGCTGTGTAACTAAACCAAGTAATTTCTTATTTTGTATAATTTTCTTTTCTGAGAAAATAATAGGGTAATTACTAAATACTATTTTGTAATTTAAATTTATTCTAGTACTCAGCATCAGGTCCAGTGTCCTAGAAACTGCAAGAATACCTTCTGCCTTTACCTGCTTACACTCACAAATGGACTATGCAAAGTAAAAGAGATGACACAATATTAAACTTTGAAAGGATGGAAAGGAAAATCCCTAAACTAAATTATCTGAAAACACACTGTGGGAAAATTTGGAAAGCACTTATTTTGAAAACTTGTATCTCTGCTTTCAAATAAAAATCATTTTGCTAGGGTCATCATTACCTCAAAGAGAAATTTCAGTTTTCCATAACAAACTGCCTGTCAGATATATCAACAATGAATAATCATGTACAAAGCAGTACAGATTTACTCTGCTATATTAAAAAAAAAAAAAAAAAGCACCACTAATAAAGTTGAGTGATACATTTTCTTTGAAGTAGAAGGACAGAGGAAATGGGAAAAAAAAACAATTTGATATCTGGAGGCTTCATGCTGCCTCCAGATATATAAAGCTATATGCAAAAGAATTAACCAAAAGAGTAATGTAAAATGAAAAAGATGAGTATTTCAGATATAGCACATCACTTGCAAGGAGAAAGAACACTGAATAAATTGGCAAGTTTGAAAAATGATTACAGCATGGGTATGAAATGTAGACTGCACTAGAGGATAAGATTAAACATGATTTTTTTTTTTTTAACTACAATACATAAAAAATAGGAGGTCAGGGAAGATGACAGAAATGTTTACAAGCAGTGCTGAGGAAATCTTTCAGACAAAGATAATCTTCTAAAAGAAACACGTCAAATAAGAAAAAAAAACACAGAAAACAGTACAAGTATTAGAGTGAACAAATATGAGAGGACAAACAGCCACCTGAATTAAGGATAGTCCTACTTTAATGAGAAAAGTAATACAAAATCTTTGTTACTATTTTATATAGATATCATCCTGCAGCATCCTCTGATTAATACACTTCCTGCACCATGGGAACAAATAACCTGAATGTGTCCAATGAGAACCATGAATGCACGTAACTTTCTTAAGTAAATCCAAGTAATAGCTTGAATATAACAAGAATCATACTACTTCCTGGAGGAGGTGGAGTAGAAGAATAATGCTGAAGAGTTGTTACTAATTTCTCCAGGAAACCTTGTTTGAAGGGGGAAAAAAAAAAACAAACAAAAAAACTCATCCTGGAAATGCCTCCTGCTGAGGAAGAATGTGAGTATTGAGTATTTCAGGCTCAGCACAATGCACTTAATACTGTAACTTCTCCCTTATTAGGAGCAGAGACAGCAAGGGAGAACACTAAAAGTGGGAAGAAATTAGAGTAATCCTGAGGCTGGTTTTAGCCACTCTAGAGGCCTTGGAGAAGGTAACTTTATCTTAAGTTGTACACAGTAAATACTAAAAGAGATCTGGGAGAGAAACAGTATCTGTCACCAGGAAAACACTGCCTGCACTGAGTTCCTCTACCCTTGCTTTCAGATTATGAACATTAATGAATAGTGACCAGAAGTAGTAAATCAAAAAGGAAAAGATTGTCTATTACATAGTGTCAGATGAAGATTGAAAAAAGCAAGCTATGATTGTCGTTAAATCCATTATTTTAAAGTCTGTTTTTTCTTGCTGATGATGGCTTAAAGAAGATTCCATTTTCTCTGCCCAGGTATGTGTAATTGCTAGGTATCAAGGAAATGCTTTTAAGTCACCCTGTTTGATAAGATGTATGTCATTTTGATAAGGAACAGGAATTAAATCCACTTTATAAATATCCAAGACAAGTTACAGTCTTAAATATCTCTGCAAATGCAATTTTTAAAAGCCTACTTATTATTAAACAAATGTGTTTCTTGCTCATTCACAAGGAAGCAAATTTCATATAAAACTTCAGCAGAAAGAACTCATGATAGAAATAGCCAATGATCATATAATTCTTAAAACAATGCTTTGACATTGGAGGAAAAAAGATCCTTTCATAGAGAAGAGAAAAAATAAAAAATGATAAAACATATACATGACATATAGTAAAAATAGTAACTTCTTTAATTAGTAGTATATTTATTGAATTCAACAGCTGGGTCTGACACATACTGAACACACATATTTTGCTGTGCATATTTTACAGATAGATCTGTAAATCTATCACACAAAGAAACTTTAGAAACTTTTTTTATATTCCCTATATATTCTCCTGCATCCAGAAAACGAGTTTTGTAAGACTAAACTAACAGATACCTGCATGTATCCAATTAAACTGCAGCTGTTTTTTCAATCATACCAATAAATACTTTCCAGCCACCTTTCCATCTTCCAAGTGATCATGGGAACAGCTTGGAATGTAATAAATATCTAGTTTGGTCTCATTTTCATAGCATTTTACCAGCATGCTAGAGAGTTATTGTATCAAGTAAGCACTTGTTAATGAGAAGCATGCTTTGATCACGTTTCTCCAATTACAGATTGGTGCTTAATGATGTGAAGATTTCAGAATAGGAGGCACAGAAGTGACAGACACTCCCAGTCCTCTCTACTTAGGATATCGATTTCACTTTTTATTTATTGTAAGCATAAGTTAGGCCTTTGATGCTGTTATTTTGGTTACCCAGCTAGAACCTCTGAAAACTACACTGCTACACCGGCTGACAATCTGCCTTCTTTTAAAAAGAATACATTTCAAAAAAGAGAAATACTGCTTTTAAAATTTTTTACTGTCTAGTCAGAAAGGTTAAAAGCACATATGTGCATAAACTGCCTTAAACTAATGTGCTTCCTTGTCTTTCTATATTTTGATAAAGGAACAGAACTTGTAACTGAAATACGAAGTATAAGGTTTATGTATCTTTTTCTCATTTCTTGTGCTTGGTACCCTACTCTTAAATGGAAGATTAGAACCATTTTATTTTGCCATGTTCCATCATAAAGCACCACATTAATGTGCTGCTGCTGCCACATCATAATATTAAAAAAAGGTGCCCAAAATAAGTCCAGTAATTTAATCTTCTAACTGGAATCCCAGTTTACGAGCAAAAAAATTAAGCTGCTGAGTTATTGCCGAATGCATGAACGTGGCAGGAAAGATGATATAAATTTGACCTGAGGATTCTAGCTGTGTGAACTTTAACTTTTCTGCAATGGAATAAATAAGAGATGACATTTTCTTTGAAGCTCAGTAATAAGGAACTCCTAGTAGACAGCAGAGCTGGAACGCTGAAGTGTCGTGACAGACATATTTTTTGCTTATTTTATTAATGTATTTAAATTAAATCTTCAAACTAATTTAATTTGAACCTTCTTTCTATAAAATTCCTGTTTCATATTTACTATATTGAGATTTGGTGACCTTTGATCCATAGCAGATGGAAGATCACACCAGGGAAATTTTGCGAGACTTCACACATTCTGACTACTGAGTGCACAAGAAAATATGTCATGACAGCATGACAGAATAATGTAGCATCTTAAAAGTGGATGAAACAATGCAGGAGATCTAGAAAAACAATTATTCCAAAAGTATTTGTGGAAGCTTGTATAGTTTTAGTAGGATGGGGATTGCTTTAGATTCCTTTGTTCTTCTATCTTGAAAGGCTTAAGAATGCAACCAGGTTATGTGATTTTTAAAAAATGGCACAGACTATTTTAGTGCTCTTTGTTTTTATCCACACTTCCCAACTGCAGTATAACACTTATTCCCAGGCTTTGAAGAATAGGATGCAAAAAAAGCCTCTTCTGCTTCCAAGCCTTTATTTAAGGAAGATAATGTTTGCCTAAAGATAATGTACTTAAGACACAGCTACACACCAGCAAGGAAAATTAGAGACCCTTTTTCTATTGGCAACTCTTTCACTAACAGGAGACAATTGTGCAGTGGTATGTCCCTGGACAATGGGATGCAATAAAGCAGAAGGCAATCACAACCATCTATTTTATTAGCTGACTTCCTGTAAAGATTCTGACATGCAACCAGCTCCTCTTCTACTGATGGTTGGAGCAGATTATGTACTGCATAAAAAAAAAAAAAAAAAAAAAAAATTCTATCAAAGGAAATTTCACTCTGTTGAATCTTATTTCCATTCCTAGAATAATGTTCTCTTCATCCACCATTTGGGAATGCAATATAAAGACCACAATCTAGTTCCATGCCCCATGGAAATGAGCACAAAATACATGCCTATGTGTTTATTGCATTCTTTGCTTTCAAGATCACTCTCTCTGGAATCAAGTCTCTCTTGATCACTTCTGTTTCACAGTTTTCTAAGAAAGAAAGATAAGCACATTTTAATGGGGAACAAAAGGTTTTCTGTGTACCAGAGGAAAAATTATTGGATGTCATTAAATACGGGGATAAAGAGCATGTTATGCTGAGACAAACCACAGGGATTCATCCCTGTGTGGATGTTTCAGTGTGCTGTGCACTAGAACAGTAGGTGAAAAAGATTTTTCACTCACACATTTCAAAATAAATTTAAGGTAGAAAACTTTGCAGACTAGAAATTTATTATCTGACATCAAAATTTTAAATGGTGACTATTCTATTAAAAAAAAAAACAAAGTAAGAATAAAATTATTCCATTTAGAATTCAGAAATCACTGGTAACTTCTGGTACTTTGAATTGATCCAAATTCTCAATGAAAACAGAGAAAGATGAACACTTTAGGAATTAATTTTACTTTATTTTCTAAGCAGTTTACTCCCCCTGAATAAAGCATAGCTTTCCATCTGCACTTCATCTCTACTGGTCCAGCTTTGTTGTGATATGATAACGATACAGTTGAAAGTAAAAAAAGCACAAATTAGTAAGTTTCAGAGGTTCGTAATTTAGTGACAGTTTTACTTTAAGTACCACTGAAAAGTAGGTCTTATTTTTCAAAATGTCTGTGGCATAAAAACTTGGATTTTCTTTTGAAAAGAGTGTACAGATCGCATGTATAAAGCAACTGCCCTAACCATTATGTAACTTGAGATTTTTAATCTAATTCAATGGGTACTCAAATGCCACTTACATTGTTTAAATTCTGATGACTGAAGGACAGTCAGTTTTTTATATAACCTACTCCTAACACTCTTGTACATAACCTGCTCCTAACATAAAAATCCCATAACTCTTAGGCAAGACTTATCTGTGGACTCTGAGCACCTTCTACAGGTGCCACTTGCTGACACTTTCCTTCCCCATGAACACTCACTCATATGACTGAATTATGATACAGAATAAATGTCAAGTATCATAGTATCAATGTAAATATCTGAATATACAGTAGAGCTGTGAATATGGCTGAGGAAATGCAAACTAGTTATCACTTACAGGTAAGTGCTGGACTGGCAGAAATTGAGAGTTCACTTAAATGTAACTGCAATACTATCCTTAATTTAGAAGAACAGTTTGAAGCTCTTTAGTCCCTATGACACAGAGAGATCTCTTCAGTACGTTTAAATACTGCTGGAGAAGATTTTCCAAGCAGACATAATATACTGATGGGTATCAAAGTTCAGGAGCTTGGGCATTTGTATGCTGAAAAGATGGAGATTATATGTGAAGATAAAGTCTAAACCACAAGGTGTGGTTGTATTAATGAAAAAACTAAGCTCTCAGGAGTACTTGGGAGCCAATTAACTTATGTGCTAATTGCCCTAGTCCAGTAACTGGTTGTTGGCATTGATTTTGACATTTCTTTTTTTAGCTTGACTCCCACTGGCACTGATCTTTATTATGTTTACTTTGTGCTCTTCCCAAAAAGGGCTGCAGTAAAGTAATGATTTTCAAAATCATTATGATTTTAAATTATTTTAAAGTACTGATTTTCAAAATTGCAAATGCTTTTTCACACATGGAACTGAGGTTCTCTTCTGAACCCAAATTTGTCAGACAGAAAAGGATGCAACTAAGACTGCCCTTCTGATCTAATAGAGCTCTGACAGAGCTGGGAATGAGGAAGCTGCATGTGTGACTTCTTATCCTGACATGTAGCATTGACTTGGGCACCTACCAACCTCCCTGTGCATCTCATAATTGTTAAAGAATTCAGACTCACAGTAGCAGTATGTAGTACTACATATACACTAATTTTTTCATTAAAATTACATGGGTTTTATTAACAGAAAATGTTTTCTAACACAAGTGATACTTGGGTAGGTTCAGCTTGAAAGTTTGGTTTGGTTTTTTTTTTTTTAAGTTTTAGTTTAAAATAAGGAAATTTATCAGAGAGGCTGGGGGTTTTTTGGGTTTTGTTTGTTTGTTTGTTTTTTAAATTAGATTACATTCTACAGTCTAGAGTAGAAGGAATACTGGGTGAAATTCCATCACTGAAGCAACAGTTTATACCTGGGAAGTATCTGTGGCTACTTTCCCTAAGGAATACAATCTAGAATTAGTTTTTGTGTATGTGAGCTACAAAAGATAACCATATGGGGCAGGAAGATGGGAAAAAAGACAGTTCATTACCTACCCACTCCAAAAGTGCACAAAGTCTAGCTGATTAGCCATCTGGTATTCAGAAAACAATTATTTTTTTACTGAGAGTATTACTGAGATCATAAAGCATTTCAGCATTCAGATATATTTGTCCTGGTTGCTCTGTAATAGTTTCATTACTTACAGTAAACCTCTATAAATATTTTTGTAAATGATTCTCCATGGCTGATATTGTGCTAACCTGTCGTTGATGCCACACTGAGTTTATGGAGATGCTGGTATAAATGCAAAGCCTTCTTCAATTATTCAGAAAGCTAATTTCAGAATATTTTGTGTGGGTTTCTGTAAAATTGCTCCTTGTTACTGTTGAGTTATGCATTCAAATACATAATAAGCAAATTTTTTATTTCTTTAGTATTAATCTCTCTCTATAATAAACAAGCATAGAACTGCTTTTTAGTAGTAACTTCTTTTTATACACAGGAAATTATATATTTTTATATATAACCACCTCTAAAAACAGATTAGTCTAGTTTTCAAGTATCATTTTGAAGGTACCAAATGGTTACTATTGATCTGCTAAATAATTTCCAACATTGTTTTCATCAAAAGTATCAACACAATGATCACTAGTATAGCTGTAACACCAGGGGCTTGGTTTTTCATGCTGCTGACTAATCCTGCTCAGAGTTAGTATCAAGTATTGATAACTATGATAATGAATAATTGGTTGGTCTAAACTTCAGAATTCTGATGTAACTGATGGTGACTAAGTGCCCAAAGAAAGAGCTTTTCAGAATGTTTTTGTGAAAATAATTAATCTGAGTCAGTTGAGGAATAGTATTCTAAAACAAATCTGCTATTTCCAGGCCTGAGCCATATATATTGTTCCCACAGTGAGCAGTTATTCTATATGGGAAAAGACCAATAAAAAATTATGGATAAAGGATTTTGAAATCAGCCGTAACAGGTAATGAAAAGAGTTGCTTAGTCAAACTTTGCCCAGGGCCTCCCTTGTCTGATAAATACACCCAACGAGGAACTAGAACCCTCAGCTTTAATGTGACTACTTATGGGTTTAAACTGTGTTACGTGTGAGGACTGAACTATCCATCTCTTTGCTGTCAATTTCTCCTGAGCAGGAGAAAGCAATGAAATCACAGCTCATGGCTACAAAGAACACTATCAGTGGCAGCCCATTTCTTAAGCTAAAACAAAGCAATGGAAGCTTGCTCCCAGAAAGAACCACTGCAATTTATATTTTTCTTCTTTTTTTCCTTCTGAACTAATTTTGGTTGGACTGTGACTTTAGCTAGCATTGAAGCTTTGAAACTTCATAGTTTTACAGAACGTGTGTACGTCTCTATGTACCTACACATTGATCTCGTCACAGATTGGAAGCTGCAATTCCCTCCTATTTTGGAGAGAAAAATACTTTGCCCTGAGCAAGCTTAAAACAACAAAACTAAAGCTACATGCCTAGATGTCTAATAATACATTTAGTAAGTTCAGCACGAAAACCAGATACCATTTGGGAGAACAATGCATTCAATAGCTACTACACAGCCCCTGAAAATGAACATCAGAATATTTCGATTGCAGGTTAAAGCCACAGAAAACGACTCACAGGAAGAAAACTCTTACATGGAAATTCGCTGTTTCTTACATTAGCTGCACTCATCAGACCTGACCCAACACCACAGTTATTCTCCACCAGTTTAGAAATAAGCATTAACTATTTTTTTTTAATGAAGAAACGCAGTGTGATTCAGCAATACGCAAGAATTTACAGCTCAGAAGTGGTGAAGCCTTTTTCTTTTAGTTCAACATTAACTCATATTCACCTGACTTTGTACCTCAAAAGAACTAACTTAGGTGCTTCATGGTTGCTTTTTTTTTTCTCTCTGTATTATTGCCCAACTGAGCTTACTTTTCAAGGGATGCAACAGTTTTCCTAGGATGTACTTAACAGAGCATTTTCAGTGCCAGGACCAGCTGCTCCCTAAGGTTTCAGGAGGGAGCAAGGAGCCTCCAGCAAAGGTAGTGCCCCCAGCAACAGGGCACAGATCTGCAGGGTCTGAACACAGCAGGCAGAGGCTTGGGGTGGTAAAGATGTCCAGTGACTGCCCCAAATGAGACAAGTGATGGACCAGGTCCAACATACAAACAGAAAGGTCAGTCAGAAGCAAAAGGAGTTGAGGTCTGAGACAGCTGACAGCAGGGTTGTGTGACACGGCCAAAGACAGTTCCAGATAAAAGCTGCAAATTACATCTGAGGAGTCAGCCCAAGAGTTAAACTCACTGACAAGGAACATAAGAGGTACACCAAGGAGGCAACACCAGAAATAAGGACATCTCTGACACAGCTCAAATGAGAACTAAAGCTTAAGGGCTGAGCTTAAACTGAGTGCCAGGCCCATGGGCAGGGTGTGGGTAGGAACCCCAGGTGAGGCTGCTCAGGGCAACTTTCTGCAATGATATTATGTGTATATATACAATAAATAAGCAAATCCACTCATGTATTAAACCCACTTTTAAAGATTCAAAGCTGTGATAAAATTGAACCATGTTCTCTGTACCATAGGTATGGATGTTGAGGGTGTTTTCTGTCTTTGAAGATAAGCATTTAAATCATATTTTGGGAGGCAGCTTGAAATATGCATTTGATTAGACATATTTATGTGGATTAATAAACTTTCATTCCAAAAGCACTTAGAAGAATCAGATACATGTTTATTCATTGTATTTGGCACTCTAACTTATACAATTTTCCCATTTTTAGAGCATGTCTCTTTAATGTCTTCTATGATTGCAATTAGATCAGTACCTAGAGGAAATGTATGCACTTAGAAATTGATTGAACCCACTATTAATAGTGCTTTTTGGAATCTGTATTAAATAGCAGTCAGATGCCACACAAAATGTTATTGTAACTGAGTATTAATGCAATGAGTAAAAAAAAAAAGAAAAATCAACTAAGATTAATGGACCATGGGTGCATTATCTCACTTGAACTAATGCAAGAAAAAAACATTGAAAACAAGGAATAGTATACACAAATTGTCTGTTTGCAACAATAAAAAATATAGCAGCTGATACTTTTAGGAAATCTCATTTTTAAAAACTGTGAATCCTTGAAAGTGTTGCTAGGTATTCTGAACTGCACATCTGAGAAAAAATTATGTTCATTAAAATGTGATGTTTTAATGTTATCCTGTTTAAAGATACTGTGTCACATGTCTGAAGGGTTTGCATGCCTGCTAGGTAGGGTATTGAGAATGTCTACCTTGTGCAAACATATAGCCTTGTGAAATGACACTTTCAGAAGTTATTTTTGATGAACTGTATACTGATTCTAAGAATAATTTTTTCAGGTATTATACAATCACCATAAACTGCATATGACACTTCACAGCTTCCCAATTCTGCTGCTACTTAGCCTACGAGGAAGTCTTGTAGGCATGTCCAGAATAGTACTGTTTTGTACTTAGGAGAGAAAGCTAAGAATCTGAAGTGAAAAAGAAGTGAAAAATTTGGGGTATAGAGGAATTTAAAATTGTAATTTTAAACTTAGATACTAAAGTTCTTGAATCTCTGGAATTTATCTGGGTTTGTGGAAAAACTCTTGTTACAATACTGGGAGATTTGTAATTGCAAGGACCCTTATAGTAGTTTCTTTTTTCAAACCACAGGCATTATTTAGAGTAGATCAAATAGTCTTACAAAAATTAAATAAATAAATTCGAGGGATGGGTGTAATTTTTAACACACAACTGCCCATTTTCTGCTGAGCATGTTTTATTCAGGATGAAAACTGCAAAACCTAAAACATTAAATCCCCCTACTATGATCGTATGCTTGTTATAGGTAGTGCTTCAAGTGCTTCATAGCTGTCTTACAAGGTTTCTCATGTTCATCTGCAAACTAAAAATTAAATTTTGTGTTCAACAAGTAAAAGCTTACATTTGCAACCCACCTCATACAATTATAATCATTTTTAACAATAATTCTACAGTTAATCCAAAGCTATCGACCGCTATTATTGACTCCACCGAGTTTTGAGTCAGACACCTAGTAAGTCTTTTTCTCTCTCAGTGTAAACAGAAACAGAATTTCCCTCCTGGTGCTTGCTCAGTTGTTCTTCAATAAAGGATTAAAAATCCAGACGGTAAACTAATTAAACTGTCTTAGAAAAAATAGGAATAAAAAAGTAAAATCCTTTTTTTTTTTTCTGCTGTTCATGTTTGTGTTACACATTCTGAACAGGCTCTTGGAGTATGTGCCAGTTACAAAATGTAATCCTGGGAGGGAAAGTTGGTAAATGATTTCTACTCATTTGCACTTATTTCAAAGGTGACTCCATCGCCACAATCTGAAAGACTCTCTGCCCCTCAGTAACAAATGATTACAGCTAAATGAATCCCAGAGGTTTGCCACTAATGCAGAACAAAGGCATAAGAATGAGAGCTGGGTTCAAGATCTATTTTTTATACCAGCATAATTTTTTGCTTCACTGATCTATCACTAAACAACAGCTGCTAGGGTAGAGACTTCCTGCACTGTAGGAATGTTACCAAATCCTTCAGTGACTGGTCGCATGTGTTTGCCTCAGGCCTTCAAAAAAGTCAGAAACTTGTGAAGAAGGACTGGCAAGTTAATGTCACCTTATTTATGTAAAGGTTTAGAAGATGCTAAACACACTGGAAAGACAGCCTGCAATGAGTCTCAATTCCTAAAGGACTTTATTGTGATCTAAGCATACATGGCCAACCTCTTTCGAAAGGGGAGCTGCCAGGAGGAAGAGGGAGGAAAAGTGAGTAAAGCACAAACAATGTGGGGCTTTATATATACTGTCTCTGAGATTAAACTTCTGCTGTATTTATAAGTAGTTTTGTTTGGTTTGATTTTCCCCAATTACCAGAGACCTATGTTCTAATTTCTGGATGTTTGAAATGGCCTTCCTATCAGTTTCTAGGCAAAAAGTACAAAAATGGTAGCATATAAAGCATGCATAATTGAGAAAAAACAGATTTTTCTCATGTTAGATGTTATCAGAAGTCTGTAAATAACAAGATTAAAGTAAAAGAGAAACTCAGCATTCTTTTAATAGTCAGCTTTTTGAAGGTAATCATTAATTGTGTAGAAAAGCTATGACAACTGTAACTCCCAAGTACATGAACTACATTACTGAGTAACTTAAGAAGATATAAGATATTGTATTGGTATTTTTAATAAAGTGACTGTAATGAGTTTTGTAGTTCACATGTGATAACAAACAACAAAACCAATAACTGTACAGAAAGTGTCCATGTATAATGCCAAACTAATTAAATGCAATAATTATAGATTGCATGAGATGTTCTTATTCTGCCCTGTAAAAAATGAAGCTGCAATAGAAACTACAGAAAACTTTTGCAAAGACTGTAAAATAAACAGTTTTTCTTTCCTCTACAGTACTAGAGAAGCCCATTGATGAATCAGAGGGGTAAACATTTGTGAATCTGTACAAGGGGAAACTTTTATGAATCTGTACAATGTCCCTAAGGACAACAAATCATTCTGTTTCTCAGCACTTCTTTTGCCCTCACCATATGCTTTTATCTTTCTTTTTGATATTGAAGGAGCTTATTCCTGTTTTAAAATATCATTTAAATGCATTGAGCTAATTCTGAAGAACATATGGCATTCAGTTTTGTCTGGAGATGTATTTCATATTAATGGACAACTGAAGTGGATTTGACCCTATTTTTATATAAAACAGAAGGAACTGCCTCATCTCCTGTAACCCCTTGCTGGCAGGACCACAGGAGCACAAAAAGGTCATAAGAGGCCTCAGCAACCAAACTGCCCGTGGGCCCAGGGACCCCACTCAAGCTCAGCCCTGGGCTCTCAGTTCCTGCCTGACCTGTCCTGAGGCTCTAGCTCAGCCCTGGCAGACAGAGCCCTAAGCAGAAAATGAAGTATGAAGAACAGTTTGAAATTTGTGTACCTTTTGCACTCCTCTTTTCAGCAGATCAGAGAAACTGCATCGTAAACTGTACTTAATCATTTGAGTTTACTTTTCATAAATAAAAAGGTCTGGTGAAAGACAACCATATGAGCACCAAGTTCACGTGGCTGCTGAATCAGGTCTTCAGCTTCACCACACAGATGGATAGAGAATACTGCCTCTAAATTTTGCTGAGAGCACTCATCATTTTCTTCCAACTCAGATTCCAGTAAAAGACAGTAAAGAACTGACTATTTCAATACATAGAAGACATAATACCCATATGGGACTGCCTGTAAAGAGAAGGATTTACGAACATTGTAGACTTAATCTGATGTCCTGGCATTTTTACATATGAGATAACAAGAGTTGAAAAATAAAATACTTTGTACTGGAACTACTGAAACAAGAAAGGCTTTGTTATGATTTCCTGGGTTATTTCTGGACATCACCTTCCATCAATTTTTTTAGTCAGAAATCAATTTGATGTCTGTTCTAAATGCAGAATATTATGTGATGAAAGTACTTCTTGCTTTCAAAGTTTTCTTTCATAGCATTTCTTAAAAAAAATCCCGTAACTGTCAGACCAAAGAACTGACTTGAAAAATCCATCTGCAGAAGATACAGAAATACAAAGTGCTGATAACTACAAAGATCTCCAGTGGAATACTTACTGCAGATTTGACAACAGTTCCTTGTTTCACTATGGAGTACTGCAATGAAACAAACCAGGAGATTAAAACAAAGAAGTGGGAAAACACATAAATCTGACACCTGCTGATTCTTCCTCTTGGATGAATACAAATTGATTTGGAGCCACATGAAAAACTGGGATAGGCAAAGTGATGAATGAGTGATGGGAGAACCATCCCTGTGGAGGACAAATGAGTTTGGCAGCCTGAGTACTTAAATTTCCCCACGTTCTAACACATTCAGGTTGTGTTGCTTTGAGTGACAATGTGCACAGATGTGCAGCTCTGAAAATTAACACTGTGCAAAAAAGTCTGAAGTACAAGTTAAAGCTCAGAGTATTTTGATGTTAAAGTTCACCTTGTCACATGAAGAATCCTCAGTCTTCAGCAGTGCTTGGAAGAAGTATAAAAATTTATCTGGAAAAATCAAATTTTATTCTTGCTACTGCTCTGATGTAAGTTCATTCCAGGCAAAAAGAGCTGTATCAGTGCAATAGTGCCAGTCCAAATACAATTTTGGGGACACAAAAAGCTATGAATGATTTCTTCCACTTTACTTATGAAGTCCCAAGGCAGAGGTTAAGACTCAGTTTGTAACTCAACTTCCTTTCTCAGATACAGCATTTACAAACATTTGTTCAACTCAGACTGAATGAATGCATTATAATTTGTATTTACGAAGTTGTTTATTCATATTTCTACAATCTCAAGTTTCCCTAATTATCATATCAATGCTTTCACGTCCCTATAGAACATCTGCAAGCAGTATAAAAAGCAGTGACTATGTCTCAGCAGCTATAAGATGGTAAAGCTCCTATGCCCAATCACTAAGCTATCTCTGTAGACAGTGGTAAGGGAGGAAAAAGGATAAGAAGATGACAGAGTTTCAAAGAGCCTTTCCCCACAGCTCGGGTATTCTGTCTCTCAGACACACTGAATTTTACTTTTTCTGACCTGATGCTGACTACCAAAAAACGTCAACAGATCTTCTGTAACAGTGTCCAGGTTTTCACTTCTTGTTCAGAGATACATAGTAGTTCCAGAACGAGTGAAGGGATGTGAGAATGACTTTATAATCAGTAGGAATATTAATTCCTTTTCTTTAAATTTTGTCAGCATTTTACAGCTGTTCCACTTCAACTCTGTTAAGTTGCATATAAAATCATGATAAGAAAAGCCAAAAAAAAAAAAAATATTGTTGACCAACATGCTTAAGGCATAAAAGTTATTTTATTAAATTATTTAATTAAAGCTCATTCAAACACATCAGAAGCAGAAAGTCTGCCAGAGCTGGTCAGATTAAGGAGTGAAGCTCCATGGAGGTTAAGCCACAACAGAAGAACCAAACAGACTCCTTCCATCAGTGCTCAATATGAAGAAGCCTCTTGACATCAGGGGAATCAGGGAGACTCCTGACTTAAGGGCTATTCTTTAAAAATTATGAGTTGTGGATTCAACTCAATTTGAAGTGTCAATAAAAAGAGGGTTTAGAAAAAAAAAATAGTAATTATAAAGTCATCAAAAATTGACAGTACAAGAAATTACTAATCTAAAAGTTCTAAAGGGATTAAGTACAAATTTGCTGAAATCCAAGGATGATGTGCTATCTATCAGCTACATCATCCTCAGTCACTGAGCACAAGGTGTTAAATGAAATATCCATTTTTAAAACTGGACTCAGGGATGATTTCATGAGCAGAGATGAGGACATCTGATCTCAATACTGAGTACATTTGTAGAAATATGAATAAAGAACAAAATTTCTAAGCAGATGGGTTGATAAAATACACTGGCATAGAGCAAATCCTGCTTTATTGATCTATTTGATTCCCTTAGGGGACTGTAGGTGTAGGTACAGAAGGGTGATCCAGAGGATTATTTAAAGCTATTTTTAAAAAGAACCTCTTCCAGAAGCTCAGCAGAGAACAGATATGGCATAGGACAAAGGAGAAATTTCTCTTAAGTGACAGTTTAAAATTGACAGTTTTAAAAATGGGATATAATGGATAAGAAGAAGCAGTTTTTCTCATAATAGGAGGGGTACCAGTGGGGTTATAGGAGGAACTATGCTGAGACATATGCTATTCAACATAGGACCCAGTAGAAGAACAAAATGATCACATAAAAAAAAAACTCAGCAGATTATAGAGAATTATTCATAATAATGGAATATAACGATTATATGAAAAGCTGCTGAAGAACTTCACAACCCTAAGGGTAATAAAGTAAGAAATTAAATCATGATAAATGCAAACAAATGTTAATGGAAAAGAATAAGCATCAGGATTTACACACACTAGTTATTTTAGCTCAGGAGACAGAACTTCATTTCATGTTGGATTTTTCTTTGAACAGACTAAAATCAGAACAGAGCAGACCATTAGAAATTGCTTGAAAGAGAAAACATTACTATGTAATTACATAAATTAGTCATGATCCAACAATTTTGGTCACTTCTACTTAAACTATAAACTAGAACCTAAAAAGGTATGGAGTGGCAGACATTACTGACAAGAGCTATAAGACAGCATCTATGCAAGAAAGTAAATAGAGAAGTGACACTAAAACTCTTCACATGGCAAAAGAAACCCCCCAAAAGGTCTATGAGAAAGATCTATCACAACTTTAGTATTTTGAAAGATCCATTGCAACAGATATGATTAGAGTACTCACTAAATTCCTAAGGACCAACAATATACAGCTTAACAAAATTTTACTAGAAAGAGTATTTTTTCATGCAGTCAGAATTCTGGAAGTAGTTGCCAAAGTTACAACCGAGAGAAAAAGTAAAAAAGGGCTTCCAAAGAAATTACACTTAATTTACCAGAGGTTCATCATCTGTTATGAAGCACAGTGGTTCTGAAGCAACAACCAATTCTAAAGGTATTTAAAATGATATTTAGAAATTACAAGCCTACATAAAAGGGAAGATTATATTTGATCTGTAAACAGGATAACAAATGAAAGAGACCTTTGTTTTGACATGGTCTCATTTTAAGGCTTTGCAAAGTCAACAAATATCAATAGCACTTCTGAAGTTCATTCACAAATACACTTAACTGTAATTTGGATTATCCATCTCCAGTTGCTCCTTCTCTTAGTAAGGAAATGTTATCCTTATTGCTCCTTCTAGGATATAAGATTTGCCTACCCTGCCTGTTATCACAGTCTTAAACATGCTTTACAAAATATTAAATTGCTGGTTTGTAAGTGGAAAGGCACACTCTGTACCTTCATGCAGACAAAGGACTCCAGACTTCCACATGTCTGCTGAAGTATTAAGCAGCCACCAGTTATTTTTGTTTGTATTTTTCAGTGATTCCATAGCACTGGACCAGAAGTAACTGTGATCAGTTACATGGTCCACAAAAGGGACTTGCAAAATGAAAAAACACTGGCCTTCTTTACACTGGAAGCAGTTTGTTTCATAAAGCATCTGAGTTTTGAAAAGCTATTTATTAATTTTTATACTATTATGGAGCTTCCCCCCATTAAAGTGTAATTATACCTCATTATCTTCAATTGTCAGCTGTTTTAGCTAAAGTTCCCTTCTATTTTGCTGTATGTAGAATGTATAGAAGGAAATGTTAAAGACTTTTCTTCAAATGAAAGTTCTTTTGATTGCCCTTTGGGTTTTCCTAGAATCATTGGCAGGTGAGCACGAAATCATGTTGCTGAGTAAAACATGGTGGCTTCCTCATAAAAGAATTCTTGATTACATTTCTTTTACATATTTATTTCTATATTAGACAGAAGATGAGGCACAGAATGTCAGTCAGTGAGCAGGTGATATCCCTGTGCCACCGAGCAGCACCTGTGCCTACACAATGTTTACAACAAATCAAGCCTTCCATGAAAATTAATTACCCAACCTAAACCTTGGAAAGGCCAAGTGACACTGATTGGGAAATCAAAGCAACAGCTGAAATGTTACCTGCTGCCTTCTCTGAAGGCACACAGCTTTCTCATTATTTTATTTTTCACTTCTGAGAGGTAGCAGGATTTCACACTCAGGCTCAGCTCGAATGTATGAGCTCTGTGTGCTGAAATCTGCACATCACAACTTTGTGTTTAATATTGGTTTTTACTGCTATTCAATGAACAGGGCTAAATTATTTTAGGCATTGATTTTTGAAGCAAATCATATTAAATTATGCCAGCAATTCACTTCTGTCTTCCTAAAACTCAATACAAATTGAGTCACTTCCACTGACAGACATCTGAATTTACATTTTTTATACGAGGAACAACTCATTTAATTTTGATTCTATCACTTACTGAATACCAGCATTTCAGATCCCATTCAAATACAGCAGCACTTCCTGATTTTTCTTGACCCCTTAGGAGGTGGTGGAAGCAAAAGCAAACATTTCAGAGAATATTCCAGAGAACATAGAGATTTTACAATTAGAGACAAATTCCAATTTCTTTGACTTAGATACCATGATAACAGAAAAATCGGAAAAGATTTGTTTTTTTCTGGCATTCCAGCCTGCAACTTTGTATGTATATTGTCTTTTTTAAGTCTTTTTCAGTTTCTTAGGAAGCACACAGTACAGACACCAGATTACATACCCTATAGCTTCTTCCATATCTAAACCACTTCAGTAAAGAACCATTTAAATCTACTGAACTTCTTTGCAGAATAAGAGTGTGTAGATCAGAAGCCTGTTCAGTAGAAATCTCTATCACTTTTAGCATACCCATCTCATTTTTAAATAAAACACATTTTTTCAAAAATTTAATGAAATACTGGCTTTTAAAAACAAATCATATCAGTGTGATTGCATGTGGTATTTCTGAACAGAATTTTAATGATTATTATAATTAGTCTTCCTGTTTTAATGTTGTGGCAATCCATTTCATACTGTGAAAACTTTTACAGAAATTTCCAATCCTTGCAAAGCTTATCATACAGAAAAGTTGTGAGGGGCAGAGGGAGGTCTAAATTATCGGAAAAGAACAGAATATAAAAATAACACAATACATGCAGCTCAAATGAAATCTTGACAGCTGCTACTCACAAATATTGCTGACATGGTTTATATTATATTAAAATTCAGAATTACTGCATTTTCAACAGTTTTGCAGCTCACAGCTGGCATTTCATGTTGTCAGCTTCCTGTGATTTACGAGGTTGTATATAATGTAAAAACGTTGTTTTAAATGGACAATTTCATAAGCATGTTTACTAATTGATATGCTGTGGCAGAGGAAAATGTAAACATACTGCATGTACCAGAAGTCAGAGTGCTTTACATAAGAAAAAGAGTTAAACCTAATAGCTTCTGTTTCATTAAATTTTTATGAAAGTCACTAGAAACCAAACATTTCTATGCAAATTTTAAATGAATGGCTTAATTTGTGAAGTTAATTTTGTAATGTCAAAAATGCAATGTGAAATGAATAAAAAATGGCATAGAAACTCATTACCAAAAGATATAGAAGCTGTTAACCAGACAGACCATGGAGTCTTAATAAAGCACTGTTTTCTAATAATGTTTACATAGGATTCATTGTGGTATTTTCCAAAGTGATATAAAGCAAGCCTAGCAGAAAATGCAAATGCTCTACTCCACCAATGTTCTTTTTCTTCTTCTAAGACCTGCAGAAATGATGGAAAGAACAAATTTCCTGGGAATTAAGTCAATATTTTATACATCTCATCACGCTTCTGTGTACCAGTCTTCAGAGGGAATACAGGATAGAATCTGTATTTCTGTAGTTTCTTATGACATAAGGCATGCAAAGTCAGCTGCATATAAGTAAACTGGAAAGTTTGGGTAAGCCCACAGAATTTACTGGAATCTGTTTTAAGTATTACATTACTCAGAGAACAAAAACACACTGCACTTCCCAAAGCTGTTTCTCCTTTTTTCCAAAGGCTACTATTAAGCAGCTCAAAGTCTGGAATAAACTTGTATGTGTCATACAATTTGAAATACAATTTCAAATGTACAAATCCATTTGAATTGTATCCTAAAATCTGACATACTTCTGATTATTTAACAGAGCTAGGAGAATCAGGAGAAAGAGGTGGCAAAATTATTCCAAGCCTAACCCTCTTTCCCTTTCCAAAACTTCTACTTCATCTGTAGATGACCTTTAACTATACAGGCAATGATCTGGTGCCTACAGTGCCACTGTTTCCATTTTTTTCCACAGATATTGTACTACAGAGTTGGAGAGAGGTTCTGATAGCATCACTGGCAACCCAGTGTCCTCCTCTGGTGACCCTCTCAGTCAAAATCCCTTCTCTTCCCCAACTAATATCGTCTCACTGAGGTTTTTTGTTTGTTTGTTTGTTTTTGGGGTTTTTTGTTTGTTTGTTTGTTTGTTTTTGGGTTTTTTTGTTTGCTTTTTTTTTAAGTCTGAATTTTTCACCACAGCCTGACAATTAATTTCTGTACAACAATATGAGAGATGCTTGCCATTCTCTATGTACATATATATATAATATCCATATCATCTAAGAGAAGTGTTTAGGGAAAGACAGATCTACAACAAAATTTATGAAGTGTACCTTCTGTATCAAGACATTCTAAACCAAACAGTTGTTAGTCAGCTTCTTTCAAGAATTTCTCAAGCTTCATTCCTGGTTACTGTTTTTGATTAAGTACTATGAAATGCTATCCTAGCTTGAATTTACTTATCTCATTTAAAATAATAATTTTTTCATAGTTTTCATGGCAGATTTTGTCTTTACAAATTGTGTAAATTGGGCTTCCAAGCAGCAAATTATAAAACTTTATAATCAATAGTGTTACAGTGTTAAGAAATAGTGTAAGGTTTTCATTATATTGCAGTTTAAGGAAAGCTAAGAAGTATTGATGTTTAGATTTTATTTATCAAGGTTGTTAAAACTCCTCTACACTGCACTGAAATTATTTTTCCACATTAAAAAATGTTATTTGGTATCTCTTGGGCTGAGTTTTAAACAAGATGAAGTAATTTGTGAATTAACTTATTTTAAAGAACAAATAAAATACAATTGTGTTTCTTCATTGAATTATCTTGAGTTGTATTGATCCAATCCAAGTTTAAAATTTATTTAGTCAAAAAATAAAGCAAAAATCAAACAGCATAACTTGTTCTATACCAAATTAGGAGGATCTACCCTCGTATTACATTAAAAAGATTTTTTTAAATAATTTGTATTTCACAGATGTAGAGACAACAATATTCTAATATCTGGAAGCTTCACAGAAAGAATACTTTTACCCTACATTTTACCTGTTATATTCAATCCTTGAATACCATACAAGCAAATTAAATATTTGTGTTGGAGAAGTCTCATATATTCAAATATTTGAAAGAAGCTACCTTAAACTTGAAAAGACATGAAATAGACTAAAGTGGAGAAGATTTCCCTGCTTGTAAATACACTGACCAAGTGAGTTTTCCAATTAAAGTTTAGTTTTACTCATTTATATTTATGTGACACATACAAAGAAATATTTTGTGGTGATTACAGTAGACACATTTTGACTAAAAAATATGCTGACTGAAAAGGGAAGCACAACACTTCCTATTTAACTAGCAGTTCAATTTTTAAGTTTCCTATTTAGGTAGAAATCTGATTTTTTAAAATATAAACAAAATCTTTCTGAAGCACCTTCTCATTTCTGAAAAAACACAATCAAATCCAGTTCCTTATACACACTGTCATTTTTTGAACAATACTACAATGCCCCATAGCAGCATATGTTGGCTTTAGATCATACTTTGGTATTATGGCTTTGTAAGAAACAAAGTAGTGACCACCATTATGTTTCATATAGGATTATTTCTGTTTGGAAATCTAATTTAATATGAAAAATACGTGTGATGGGCATTTTTTTCTGTAACTGATCTTTGCCTTCTTCTCCACACTGTTACTATTTGCTTTTCAGCTTGTTCTGTTCCCATATAAAGCCCATGGCAAAGCATGGCTTTGGCTTCTCTCTGCAGGTCTTCATCCCAACAACTGCAATGATTGATCATTAGACAACTGAGCTGCCTCATGTCACTGAGAAGTCACCATTTTCTCTAACTTCCCAAGCAGATGGCACAGGAAACTATTTCCTGAGATGTGAAATGAAATTCTCATTGAAACAGAAATGGTGATTTACAATGTTTTCATTCTTTGATTTCTAATAGCTTCTCCATTCACTGTGCCCTACTGAGCTTGATACATAGAGAGGAATTATTATTTTATACTTAGGTCTTCCTTTCCACTGTCTTTCCTAACAAGTGAAAGATACCAGTTGCAGAAAATAGTCGTCACTGCTATAGGTTTAAAAAGTCATCTCCAAATTTTCCCACATTTTTTCCCCACTGATTTACAGTCATGCACATAGAAAACTGAATAATAGATAGAAAACTTTATCCAGACTTGCTGGGCACATCCATATTTCTTTTTAATACATAAATATCAGAGTACAATGAATAAAGTATTTTCCAGGAATAGTCATTTGAATTTTAATAGAAATTTTACTTCTATCATAATTTTTTTCATTACTAAGTGCGTGAACATTTCTAGGAGAAATAGTTGCAAAAAGTGAGACTGAAAACTTGATATTGAAGAAAACAAATTTTCACAATATGTATTTGTCATTTAAAATTAATATAACTTAGATTCTAGTAAATTAATTTAAAACCAGATCGATGCTGACTATTCAGAAGAAAAAAATAATGATATGCCTTTCGTCTTGCAAGAACTGAAGCATAACCATAACTTCTCTGTGGTTTTGAGCAAATCCAACCCTCTCCTCCCCTGCAGAAAACCCACCCCACTGAATCCAGAGGGTCCAATACTGCAAATGATGTGTGCATCTTGTCGGAGAAGGGCTTTACAGTCCCATACAACTGAGCAGTGAAACATGAATTAGGATCTAGAATGTTAAGAGAGCCATAATCAAACATTATTTGAGCTTTTTACAAAAAAACACTCCTGAATGAATACAGAATGACTTGGAGATTGTCAGAGTACACTCATGACAATTTTGTAGATAAAAACAGGGAAATTAAATGAATTATTTATTAGGACTCTAATATTGGAAGTCAGAACTCATGAGTTCTACCCCAAGCTCCACCACTGACCTTCTGTGTGACCTTCAACAAATTGCTTTATCTGCTTGTGCCTGTTGCCATGCTGGCTTTTTTCTGTCCTGCCTAGCAAGCTTTGAAATTTTTCAACTAAAATATAGTATTTCCCTCCATGTTCACAGAAGCACCTAGTACACTCCCTGCCTGATCTTAATTGATGCCTTTGTTTGTAAGGGAAATGCAAGTAAATAATAGAAAATAGTTCAATAAGATTAAAGACATTAAAGTTATTTAGTTCATATTAGTGTCCTGTAGAGAATTACTCTTTACAGTATTGCACTGTATTGGAAAGATACCTACCTTTATCTAATCAAAGTTCCCATGCTGAGATTTTACATACAATTAGGGACCAAGTTTTCCCCCTATGCAAAAGGTATACATTGTTTTAGTGCTAGATTGACATAAGCTTAATTTTCACATTTTTCTGAGATTTCCACAGGAGCTTTAAAGAGATTCCTGGAGACTCCAAAAGGCCTCCTTTCCATGGAACATCAGTTAAGAACATATCCCAATTAGTTTCACATATATGATAAATCCGATGTATATCAACCCTGGACTAACTGTGAATGTGCAGTGGAAATATCAAGATGACACGGAATGCTTAAAGAAATGGGAAAATGACTCCAGGATTTAATGCCTGGAATGAAACAAATAAAATCTCTGAACCAGGAAAGACTGAGACTAACTCTGCACACAGTGGGACTGCTCAGTCTGTGATCTTGTAAACAGATACCTAATAAATTTTTTAAAAAATACATATTAAATTGACTAGAAAAAATTACCAAGTTGTGGACATGGAAGTCCTCTTCTATGTTCCAAGACTGAGATGACAGTCTACATGCCAAGCTGACCTCAAAAATTCCCTTGAGGATCCTTAGCAGTTACTGTAAGAACCTAAGACCAAACTATGCAAACAATGGAATCTCTTGCAATTTCTCAGGTTAATGTTTCCATATTAACTGAACAGAACCTTAAATTTCTGTAGCACAACTTCACAAGATTGTTTATTAAGGTAAAAGAGAGAAGTTCTGTTCAATTTTTTATTAAATTTTCTGGAGAAAAAAAGTCATGCATTTCATGGTCTTATGTAAAGTCCTTATTAAAAGTCCTATTAGAAAGGACTGTTGACTGATACTCACCAAATGTTAACAGATGTACCACAGCCATAACTCTGTTGTTATTTTCCACTGAGGTACCTGAATTTAAAAAAAAGACAGACATAAAACATAACATTACAAGAAGAAAACATCTCTTTTTTTTATGATGAAACTGACATACAGTATTTGTTATTTCTGCATTGTCTTCATCAGTCTGAGCTTGTCACATAAATTTTAATACATGATTTATGGTTATAAATTAATTTTCCATTCTCATTTATAATATGGTGTCACATTTTATCACAAGCACATTTAATCATCTCCTGTCTGCATATTAATGGTTACAAATATGATACCTGTGTAGACATAGCAGCCAGTGACTGTAACTGTCTAAAATTACAACGGTTGAATGCTTTGAAAAATACTGTCAAATAGAGAAGTTTAGACATTTTTCCATGTGTCTGTCCCATTTTAATAGTCAAAATAAAATTGCACTGCTTCACCTGATTCCTTTTCCCACTTGAAAAACCTCTTGCATGTACTTTCAGAACAGTGTCAGTGCATACACTTAAACAGCAGGTAACCTTTCACTACTGCAATCAGCCACATAGTCTTGGAAAAGTCCACTTCCTGAGCAGTTGTTCATAATTCATTTGATTGCAGATCAGTTTTTGAGACCTTCCCCAGGACAAATTTATACTTGCTTTGCTTACCTAAACAGATGGAACTTCACATCTCTCCCTAAAATCTTCCCTTTTCTGCAATTTCTATGTTCTAATTTCTAAAGCTCTTTCCCATATGACCTCTTCCATGCTTTGTAAAAATGTAGGTCCCTACTTTTGTGTGATATTCTACCCTAAGTCTCACAAGTGACATTCAGTGTGCTAAAAATCAAGGCTTTACTACTTACAACTCTTTTGCACACAACTGCAATTAACTGATGGCAAGAGCAGACTGTCATTTTCTACAGTTACTGGCCAGTGGGTTTCAGAGACAGGGAAATTAATAGACTCAGAAATCTTGGTTTCTATCTCAGTTTCTAAATAAGATCAGAGAACAGGTCTTTTTGTGTTGATCTGTCTGGGCCCTATAAATTGTCAGGCTTGACCCAATTGCAACTTGAATAATACGCAATTTTTCAGAGCCAGGAAATTCTGCCAACAGTGAGCACTTTCACCCCAAAAGGTACTTTAGGTGTCAAAGATCATGTTCCAGTTTAAAAACATCAACTGTTGGTACTTCTTAAAGAAAAAACTGTCACAGTGTGTGCCACAATGAAAGAAAACACCATAACAATTTTCTCTTTGGAAATTACTTCATCTTGTTGTCAATTGTCTAATGTGAAGAGAATTTGGGCAAGTAGGGAACTGTCATCTAGCAGAATGTTCATGCAAAAATACTGGCTATTCCTCTGCAGATTTGTAAAGTTTTAAGCAACTGAAAATAGAGCCTTTAAAAAACTGGCACCTGTAACAACAACACCTATCTTTAAAGAACATGGCAATTGAATTTGGAATTAAATGATTAAAAAGCTTTTATTGGTGTGTGCATGTGGAACTTTTTACACAATTTGGAAGAGTGGGAAGTCATTCATGTCACTGTTTCTGGAGAAAAATGGAACCTTTTAATTATGCATGATTCAATATATGCTTCTCATTGTTTATATTACTTCTTTGGGATTTCTCAATGTCAGCAATGTAAAGATATTTGTATTCAGAATAAAGGGCATAAAGACTAATCTCTGTTTTTGTCCTATCAAAGTTTATTCGTGTTTGCATAAAGAAGGAGACTGTGGATGATGAATCATGTATCAGAGCTATTATCTACTCTAAATATAGAGGAAAGACAACTGACAGTTTCAGCAAAGGTTGTTTGATGTTAGTTAAGAAGTTCTGACTTTTAAAAATCATTCTACAGTATCATTTAAGAAATGTATTCAGGTTTGGAGCCAAAAGAAGATAAACAACACCCTCACACCTCAAAACCTATAGCTAAGTGTTTTCTCCATGATACCTTTTGTATACTACATTATTGATATGCAGAGTATCCTCAGGAAAAAACCTACATCTGATTAGAGAGAAAAAAAGTTTTGTAATAACTACTTTTCTTTAATTGAGTTATGCCAAGGTTCAGAAGTGCAAAACTATGGTATCTTTTCCTGTAAGAAATACATTTGCATTAAATGGGATTTTTTAAATGAAAATGTCTTGATTAAAACATGCATTTCAAAGTTTGACAGTTCTTGAACAGCATACTTATTTGTTTTCATCTATCAGATCTCTTCAATAGCCCTGAAGCTTATTCTGGTCTTCAATTCCTAAGCCTAACTCTAATTGGCCATCACAGATTTCTATGGATCAAGTGGTTTCACTCGAAATTACTCCTAATTTGATAGGGTATAGAGGATACTTGAATCAGCTGCAGAAGTCTGCAGAATTCCAGCTCTACGAATAGGCAGGCAGCAACGGGGAGGTGTCAGACTGAGAATTTTTGATGATCAGATGATGAATCAGAGTCTCTGATCATAGTTCAGTCAGCCAAAGAAAAAGCAGTGGAGAGCATTCATTGCTTAAGAAAATGCTAGTTTCTCTACTTCTTAAAGTCTTTGGTTGCATCCTTCTTTCATAGACAGAGATCTTTACTTTTTTCCTTTCTGCTGCTTTTCTTTGTTGCCTTCATAACCCTAACTACAGTGTGTACAGGGTCAGAACAGCCTTACTGAAAATGCCTCTTTGCTCCCTATTTCTGACTGACTGACCTCTGAGGAATAATCCTTCTGAACTATTCTATTTGTCCTACTGCAAACAAGGACATATTTCACTGGCAGTGCACAAACCTGTTTCAGAACAAAAAACAATAACTTGTCATTTATACCACGCACATTGTGAGATCAAACATGCTCAAGGTGGGCCCACCAGGTTCAAGAGATCAGAAATGGCCCCAGGCTTTTTACAGATGTTTAAAGAACATCATGATCTGCAGATGCTTCACCCAGGCTGCAGGGAACAGGGAACTATGACTGCATTCCCCATTACCTGTACTCTGCCATACCTGTAACACAAAAAAGAATACCAGAGCACTTCTGATGAAAGATTTAGGTATGTATTTAATAAAAGTTCTCAATAGCAAGCAGTTAGACAATTGCTGAGATAAACAAGCACTCCCAGTTTCTCTAGAAATAAATTCCCTTCAATGTCAAAAAACTGATATTAAAGCTGGCATCCTAATTATCCATTACAATAATGTTTATTATTTTTAGAATTAGCAGAAACTTAATTCCCCACACACATTTTGTTACAAGTGATTGCATCTTTGACCTTACTAATAACTGAAGATTAGAAGAATCAACATGACTAAAGGTTGAGGATTACGAAAAGATAAGACTAACTTCAGAAACGGGTACTGAGATACTGTGTAGAGAGACAAAATGCAAGGAGATGCTCATGTACTTAGCAGCTCAGGGTGGATACACCATGCCTAATCCTCACAATGCACAAATATTCAAACCAGTGCACCAAGCAAGTGTCCTCTGTGCTGCTACAAATTTGAACGGTGTAATTCAATTACTTTTTTAATCCCATAATAAGAAAGAGAGTGTGTTTTCATTTTGAGGCTACATCTCGAAAATGTAAAACACTCCAAAAGGAGGTATGCTGCTATCTCGTTCCTAAGGTAGCAAATATTTGTGGTGTCCTTTTCAGTTTTTTTAGAAAGAGTCTTGTATCAGATTGAGGTCAATTTGTAAGCAAACTGAGAAGGTAAATATCAATTATTTCAGTGTTTCACTTCAGTTGGAAATTTGCTGACACATCTCAATACATTCCAGCCTGTGTGTTACCTTGAGAGCAAAAAGGAGAGAATGGGGTAGTGGTACTGAAAAAACATCTCACATCTGCTTTATATCTGGCTTATCATCCATTTTATGAATGATCAACACTTTAAGATACTTACATCTGAGAGTGAAGCAAATCCTAGAGAAGCATGATTTTCCAGCACCATTTTGTTATTAGTGAAGATCAAAAAAGTCCTTCTTATAATTAAATTCAATATACATATTCAACTAAATGAATTGAGATAATCACATCTAGATCTGAAGCCTCATGATCAGCCCTGTATGTTAAAAATAATCTGAGACTGCTCAGTGTTTAAAGGGCAATAGAGAAAGGACAATGGTCTTCTACTCTACTCCAAAAAGAACACTCCAAAGAGATCTGAAATTCAAATCCAGTGGATATCAGAATATTAAGTATAATGCTATTAGGAAGGTGTGATATAAAGTCATACATTTTTAAAATCTGTTCTTTAATTATTACTGTAGGTTCAAAGCAATAGGTTTCAAGGACAAAGCAATGACTGTGAAAGCTATAAATGGATCAGGGTACATAAACTATTTGTTTCTCAAACCTTCTGAATAATCAGTTAGAAGAAATTTAATTTCAATAGTGGAAATTGGACTGAGAAGTATGCTTTAGTGACAGAAATTTCTAGAAGTTCAAACCAAAACTGAAGAATAAAGAATTTAAACAATCTTATTAATTCATATATAAAACTATTATATATAAACACATATGTAGATATGTTTATATATATTATATATAATATAATATTATATATTATATAACTATTATATATAAAACATATATAAAAATTAATAAATAAAACTATTTGTTTTTCTTCTAGAGAATTTACGTAATTTTACTTTTAGGGTACAAGTACTATTAAAAGCAAACAAAAGAAGCAAAAACAAAAAAACAAACCAAACCAAATTAAAAAAACAAAACAAAAAACCCAACCAACCAACGAAAACACACACAAAACCAAAACAGCAAACCAAACCAAAATAAAAAACTGCCCCATGGGAAGATAAATTTAATGGAACTATTTCTGCAGTAAGTGTGGTTAATATATTCCTTGAAGTAATGAAATTGCATAACAGTCCAATTTTTCCAGTGAACCTTACCCTCAATCACTATTTCCTAATGTCCTATCTAGCTTCCTACATCATCACTCTCAGTGAAGCTTTGCACTTAGTGGGCCACTGAAGAAATACTTCCTGTGTATCTTCCTCTAAAATATTTATTTCTAGGTTGTTTTTTTTCTAGTTTTTTCTAGGATTTATTTTTAGCTTTTCAATGAGAATAGTCTGCTATTATATGGTACTATGTGCTTTACAAAAAAAAAAAAAAAAAAAAGAAAAAGAAAAAAGAAAAAAAAAGAAATGTACAATACCTAATGCCTCACACACATCAATACAATACCTTATAATAAATGGAAATTGTTTTGTTTTGACATTGTTTCTTTCATGATTCTATACTATCAATCGTCTCACTACTTTTATGTGTTCATGAATAATTTAATAGTTTTGTTATTTGCTGCAATCTAACTCATAAGCCCAGCCTCTCATTTTCTCCTCTTTCTTGAAGCAGGCAATATGTTTGCCATTTTGTACTTATTTGGACCTTTGGATCTATCTCCTGTCTCAAAGATAACCACTGATGACTCAAACAGCTTCAGTCAATTCTCGCAAGTAATTTGGACTTATTTCTTCCAGACCAGTTGATGTGTAAACATCTGATTTAATAAGAAAGCTCTTTTCTGATATTTCCCTATACTATGACAGTTCTTTTTCTTTTGCCATCATCGGTTGCTTTAAAATTATCACATCACAGCATATTAGTTAAGCCTGATGCAGAACAGATATTAGCACTTTGACCTTCTAAAACCATGATCATTTCTTTCCCTTCTCATCTGAGAACCAGACCCAACTCTTCTCATTTTCCTCTTATTGCTATAATTCCACAATATTTCCCTTCTATTCTTTATGTGTAGCTGTATGATGTCTTTTGGTGTTTCATTTATATTTCTGTGCTATATTTTTATATTTGCACTCTTAATACTTTGACTCCTCTTTTATTTTCTAAAGACAACCTTTTCATGATCAAGTCATTGAGGAATTCATTATTTAGCCAACCTGGTGATTTGCTAATCTTCTTATGCCTTCTTTGTTTTAGGATAGCTTTTGCTATCAGTCTCAATATTTCTTCCTTAAATAATTTTTAATGCATCCTGAATACCTTTTCCCCTTGGACATCAGACTTTACCTTCTGATTTTCTCAGCTTAGTGAAACTTGAGTTTTATTTATTCACTATTCTTCATTTTGTCTTTAAAAAATCATTTATTGGACAACTTCATTTTCATTCAGGTTCAGGCCATAGAGTCTACTAATTCCGTTGATCACCTCATCAATTACATCATTAAAGAATTTTTTTTAAATGTTGCACCACATTATTGTATGATTTTCTTATATTAGAATTTTACATGTGTTTGACTACTCATAGCAGGACAACATGTCTAACCAATTAGAATAGTCCCAGAACATATAATTCATAAGGATTACAATGGTCAATGTTTTTTATCCATGAAAACACCATGAAAGCAAAAATTTTGAAATTTGAGGAGGCTTGGATGAACACAAAAGATCAAAAACATCAGCTCCTCTACTTTCATACTTCTCATGGATGGGGTTGTAAAGGGCAGAATCTCTGGTGAGACAGGTCTGCCATGAAATAAATGCCACATTTCTATGTGTCATTATTAGCTATTCCTGGTTTATCTCAGGTTTTCTGAATTGCAGGCACTCATTGTATTTGGTTACCAGCATAACTTTGTCATTGCAGTCAGGAACAGCACAACAGAAGGGAAACTGAATCCAATGATTTTCAACCATGAATCCTATTTTTCCACCTATAACAACCAACCAACCCATAGGCAAATCAACTACAGCTACAGTCTGTGATTATGGTGAATAGTTATTCAAAATTATCACTTTACAAAGCTACTAAAATGATAGTATTTGCCTGATATTTTTTTTATTATTAGCTTGTTTTTAGTAAATTAAAAAAAACTTATAACTATTCTGTTTTTAATAAAGGATGAAAATCTAACAGAAAACCTACATAGCACCTTTTTAGTTGACGTGCAACTTTAGTATCACATATGTCACTTAATGTTTTAATTTTTAATAGGGAAGTCTTGGCTGTAGTGCTGCATTTCTTTCTGTGTTACTGAAACACCAACATTAAACCTCAATTAATAATGACAGTAATATAATCTCATTTGCTCCTCCCAGCATGCCCCTTTCAGCACAGTAAATGACACTGCCATAAAGAAAGATAGTACATATTGATAAAGTTCATGGGGTGGAATTTTTTTGCAGATAACTATTTGCAGGAGCATTAAGTATATATTTTTGTTGCATAAAGAAGATGGCAATGATGGGGAAAATAAAGCATGGAGCAAGCAAACTCCCATGGATTTTATGTGATATGTGTATATTACTCACAGCATCACCTAATTTATTTTTTTCTTCCGCTGTACGCAGCTCTTTTTAGAACATTTAAGCATAGTTTGGATTAGGCCAATAATTAATAAAAAAATAATCCTCAGAATAAAATCATTGCTGTTTTTAAACTCTCATTTAGGAAACTCAATCAGTAAAATTTACATCCCAAATGCTAGGTAATTACAGTACTTCTCTAAGAATAGACTGATAAGTATGTGTAGTGTACCAAACAACTAATAACCCAGTACGAGAATGAGAATGTAATCACTTTTGCATTATCAATAGTCAGCTACCTCTCAGAAAAGGAATAAAGTTCCTATTATTAAAATTATACTCCTCTTGGAGAGAAACCAAAAATGCTACTGATCATTCACCTGCAGAAACCATATGGAGCATTTGATGTAGTGCTCAGCCTTTGCCATTGTACCTTAGACACAATATCCTGGAGTCCCTGAGCATCCAGGTTACTCTGCAGGGCTCCAACCTTGGGCAGCTGGAGAGGAAGGGAATTCAAGAAGCTGTGCTGAAACTTGAGGCTGTACAGGACCCGTGCTACTTTTGCAAAACTTGAATGTAAAATTTTAGATTTCCTACCGTGCTGCTGTTTGACAGATAATGCATATGCTGCATTCAGGAGAAAGTTCCACTGATACTGAGATCAGGAATGCAGAGAGCATTGCACTTGAACAGCCTAATGGGCAGGAGTATGAAACACTGCAAGAGGAGCAAAAGCAGAAGAGGGTTTTTTGATGATGCTGAGAGCTGATGCTCCACAAATGCATTAGTTATAAAGATAACTAGGACATTAATAACTCTTTTCTTTTACTTCATATGATGGAGGGTATGTAGCAAAAGAGGTAACAAAAGAGGGTTTCTGTTATGCTTAAAACGTTTAAGTGTTGTTCCAAGAAGTGGATCATATTCTTGCTTTTAAAAAGATTATGTTCTCAAGGCACGGAAATCAAACTTTTCCAAACTGTCTCTGTTTCTCTAATATAAAAATGGCATTAGACTGAACTTGGTGTTGAATGATATAAAATGAAACTGGCTTTAAAAGTGTTCTGAAAGAGAACAGGCTCTACATATCTCAAGTGGGGATTCAAAATAAAGAATTTATGCATGGAAGTTTCATTATCACATCTGTGACCTTTTAAATATTTGTTTTTTCAAAGCTCTTATTCCCTAACAAAAGATATTTCACATGTGCCCACATAAATGAATCTTTAAAAATAATGTTTAGAATAGTTATTTTTTGTGCTTAAAGTTCATCAAAGCAGACAGCACGAGAATAAAACCCAACAGCACAGATCAAAAGAAAGCATGAAATAAGGTAATAATGTTGATGGGTAAAGGGGGAAAAAAGGATAGGACAGGTCTTCAAGTCTATAAATCATCACTTAATTTGGCTACCACTAAACTAGGCCAACTAACACAGCTGAGAATCCATACAAGAGACTGGAGAGAAAATTATTCAGGTTGCAGAGTTCCAGTTTTCTTATTCTACTGCAACAATTATGAGTAACTAGCTTGTTTAGGAATCTTTCCTGTAACAGGTACTAAAATTGCCTTTTTCTAGAGAAGTATTAGTAAATAATAACAACTGCAAAGCAATCCAGTCCAATACCTGGCACCTAAATTAAAAGAAAACAACCACCTGGCAGCAGCATTAATATCCTTGCTTCATCATCACACACTGCTAATGGTACTAAGGGAAAGACAGTTCAGAAACTGAACTAGAAATACTAGAATGTTGTTATGAGGAAGAAGGGAAGAAGGGAAAATAGTTCCTGATGCTGAGTTCTGGGTCTGGATGGGATGGTCTCTCCATAGTAGCTTCCCTGGCACCGTGTTTTAGATCTGTGGCCAAAACAAGACTGGTAACCCTCCAACACCTTAGCTCACACTGAAGTGTTTGCATAGTGCCACAGAAGATGGTGAGTGAATGCCTCTGCATCACTTGTCTTGTTGCCTTTCTCTCTTCTTTCAATCCTCCTTCACTTGTAAAAAAGTTTGTGTCTTGCTTTTACTCCTCCTCTTTCCCCATCCCACTGGGAGGAGGGAAAGAGTAGAAAGCAAGAAGCTGTGTGATGTTTAGCTGTAACTAAGTAATTAAACTGTATTTGTGGTTTTGTAACCCACAAATGCTGCAATCCTGTCTCGTGTTGTAACTGTGGGATCACTTAGCTTGCAGTGAGGATGAAGAACTGAAAATCTGAAGTTTCAGATCCTGGTTTCTGTTTTATTTCAGAAATGTATGTTATTAATAATTGTCTTGAAATCAGTCCCTTTATTAAGAAAAATAAATTGAATTTTAGAAATGCCAAATTTGCCTTTTCAAGTAGAATTACTTAAATTCTTGACTTTGAAAACAATCTGAGGCACAGGAGAATACCTAAAATAGATGCACAGTGAGGTGGGGAAGAGACAGGATATCTGCAAGCATAAGAATGAACTCATAATCAAAGGCTTGAAGACAACAAAATCTATGTTTGCAGAGGGAAATTGAGGTATGAGAAAAACATGATTTTAGAGCCTGAAAATACAGTTTTAGTTATATGATACTGTAACAGACTGGTAGATGATGCATGCAAACTCTTCCTCATTATGTCAGAAACTCAAAAAATGAAAACTCAAGACTTGGGAGGTTCAGGTTATGTATTTAGAAAAACAAAAAAACAAACAAAAAGACCCCAAACCACAAATTCACCTGAGAAACAGTGCAGCCCTGGGATGCCCTTCTCAAGTAGTGCAATCTCTATTCAGAGAGGTTTCCAAACCTTAGCTGGATAGAACTGGTGACCTGATACACCCATAGGCTGATAATCATTCTTCAAGTGAAAAGTTGGCCTTGATGACCTGTGGGGCTACAATCCAGGTGACTCTGCTGTGATTCCCTCACAGTTTTTTCCTTTTCTCACAATAAATGAGAACTGTTTTTCTCACAAGAACTTCTGTATCACTGACTGAAGCCAACAGTACTTCAATAATTTGCTGTAGATCTATCTGAAGTGATGCACTTGAGAAGACTTACTCGGGCGCAGATTTAATTAGAAAAGTAGAAGTACAAAGCAACTTCTGCTTTACAGTCAAACAAGAACCTAACAGAAAAGTAGTGGGGTGAAAGAAGAGAGAACACAGGGGGATCTGAGAATTTGACCCCAATAGTCATGTTATTTAGTAAGACTTTAACACTGAGATTCTTTTCATCTCACACCTTTAGCCACAGACTTTGCTACATCCAGTATCTTATGGAAAAAAACAAAAATTACCTTTGTGTTTTCAGACTAGAAAGTGCCCTCTGGCTTGACATAGACTAACTTCTGAAATTATATGGAACTTGAGAACTGAGTTCTGTTCTATGGTGAGTATGACTACTCAGTTTCCCAGGATATCTGTCATGTTCCAGAGAATTTTTTTTCCAGCTGTCTTAAATGGAAAATTTTTGCTCACAATTTTACCTGCTAATTATTTCAGAACTTCTTTGGGTGAAGCACTACTCCTGGTTCTATGAAACTCTGACAGTTTTTCCTTTACCTAGGAAACTAGTTTGTCCTCAGCAATCATGTCTAATGGATACCGGTACTAACCATGAAGTTAGGATTTAGGAAGAAGAGAAACTTAAATCTCTAAGCCATTTATGAATTACAAATAAAGTATAATGCATTCTAATAAATTGTCATTTCAAATCCCAATGACCATGCAGATAAGCAAATCCATGTTGGCTCTAAAGTCTAATGTAACCCTCAATCATACAGGTCATTTCACTTAGTAAAGGCTGAAACAGATGTGAAGAGCATTGTTAAACGATCAAATAAAAAATATAGATTTAAAATTTTTAATATTTTCTTTCAGATGTAATATATTACTTTAAAAAAACAGCAGTTAATCTTTCGTATTAAGCACAACTCTTCAACTTTCCCATCCCTTCATTAGTAAAAATGCATTAAAGCCAAAATGAAAACAAACAAGCCAGCATTTGGAGGACATTATATCAATACAAGAGATTAAGATTTAATACTATAACTTCAACTTCCAATTATAAATAATCATTACAGAGGGGTTGGTGTCCTGTATATTATACACTTAAAAAACAACAGCATTGGCATCTCAATTCATACAAAACTTTGAATAAATGGGTGATTTGAAAATTAGTTTAATTTGTTCTACAGCTATTAATACATTAGTGCTCCTATGCAAAATTGATCAGATCTACTGCAAACTGTCCTGTTTTGCACACAGTTCAGCCCCAGTGCAGAAGCAGAGTTCCTGGCAATTATTTGAGTTCACATGGTTAAACATTTAACCAATCCGATCCCACTGTTTTTTCAACTGGTAGCAAGTAACTGGTAAATAGGACAGTTAAAATGATAACTTCAAACATAACAGTTTTGATTACAAACATGTAATTTTACAAGTCGTCACACACCTATTTGACACTTAGGTTGAGATCTATCAAGCCATGATTTACTGGTTGTAATATATGAATGTATGCAGAGCTAGAGGAATTAATCCTTTGCACTATTTTTTTGGTAACTGTTTAAACTTTGTGAGCTCCACTATTACCTTCTGAATCTGTACATACCAAGTATATAGAAGTAAAACTGTGTGCCCACTAGGTCTACCCTGGGTTTATTCCCCATGTTGCTTTGCTTTTTTTTCTAAAACTGACACTAATAATCACTTATCATTTATTAATTCTTTCTCACTGTCACTCTGTTAAATACGTTCAATCACATATAAGTAAGAAAACAGGTGTAGGAGTTTTTAATTTTAAAACTGTGAAGTTATGCTTTTCTATGCTTTTTCTAGTGGTTTGATTAACACACTCAGCATTAATGAATACCCTCATTTTCAGAATTATTTATTTAATTCCCCATAGAGTGAATAAGAGCTGCAGGTATTTGATACCTGAAAAAGCTAGGCCAAACTATTTTGTAACTGTACTTAGGTAAGAATTGTATTGGTGACTAATGAAGTAGAATAAAATACTATTTTTTCACTAAACTAGCTGCATCATCTCCAGAAATCAATGATTGTTAAGAAAAGCCTAAACTAAATTTAAGAAATCCACAAAAGGTGGTAATGAAAGTATGACTTAATTTTGTACAGTTTACTCGGGTATCAGGGTATAATATATGCTTTATAAATTGCTCTTTTCTTTGCAAGCTTCCTGTGCACGTGTGTGTGTATGCAACCAACAAATAAACAAGAAAAGCCAAGGAGATATTGCCCCTGTGAGAAGGGTGTAAGAAAACACAAGGATTCCAGCTCTCTGTTCCTAGATGCACTCCATGAATATGCTGTCATTTGATGCTCATAGTAACATGAGGAACTCCAGGGGATAAGAATTCTGCCAGACTGACAAGCTTTTAAGGAAAATGATTCCACTTCCAGAAAGCACAAACTAACTACAAAGTTGGCCCTATAAATTCTCTAACTACCCAAACTGATTTTTCAGTATATAAACACTAAATTAAATCGTCTGTAAGTAATACATCTGCCTTAAAAACTAAAGTCACATTTTCTTTATGCATCACTCAGTACAGACAGATAACATTTAATCCAATTTTATGTTGTGAGCGAGGGACGAGGTCACAGAAGCTTCTTGAGAGTACAGAGGATTATAGTGGGAAGAAAGCAGTGAAGAGTTTGGAAACACAGGACTAAAGAAAGAGGAGGGACTTCAACAACCCTCATTTAGATCAGATTAAGCTGTTGTACAACTCCATACGATTACAGCAAGAATCTGATCCTCAGGGCCACTACACTGCACCCTGAATCACATCCAGTAACTTTCATCTTTTGGTGCTGAGAACAGAGTTCAGGCATTTGTGCACAGATGCTCCCATCTGTATTACAATGTCTGTATCCACAAAATGAAAGCAGAACCAGTGCAAAGGGTCTTTTTTAACTTATTTTGGGCTAGGAGACAAACTAATAGTTTGACTCACATTGATCTTTTTTTCCTGCACTAGTTTGAGAGCCATTTGTCAAAAATCTGAGTAATTGCAACAGAAACTGTGGATTAGTAGGGAAAAAAAAAAAAACAAAAAACAAAAAAACCCCAAAAATAACAACAACAAAGCAGTTTCTGTCCAAAGTGTTTTTCCAAACATGCAACTGTGTGATATATGTCTGCCTCTTAGATGTATTCATTTGTTAGCACATACAGAACTGGAACTGGTTCCACTGGTACTATTAACTACTGAAGCTACATAATTTTTTAACAGGAAACAGCACTTCAGAGGGCATGAATTGATAGAAAAGGTAAAAACTTTGTAAATGACAGAATAGAGGATAACTTGACCTTTGTATGAAAGTTGGATTTCACTTTAGCCTAATTATATTGCAAATCATCTCCTCTGTATTCAAGGTAATTTACTTTAAAAACATGAAAATAGGATGTTTCATCTGAGTGCATGTTGAAACTACATAAACAAAATTTACATCAAGAGCCATCCAAAAGGGCCCAGAACCAGGGCATTTAGCTCTTCTATATTCATGATGCAGTGAGATGATTCACAACAATCTTACATCATTTAAGCTAACTTGGACAACCTTGCAGAAGGGGCCACCTGTTATCTGCCTAATCATCATGTAATTCACAGTCTCTTATTGCCATCTAAGACACTTTTTAAACTTATGCTATTATTAATTCTATACATAAAAATGAGTTCTAGCAATTTCCTGATTTTCCTCTTACCTGCTAAGTAATAATCAGGTTGTGTAAGGTTTCCTATTAAACAGAATTCTTTTAGATGTTCAAACTTCAGAGCTTATTTTAGCACAGAGAGCAGATGTTAATAGCTTCTCATCAGCTCCTTCAGCTTGTTTTTTCTGCAGCATGCTTCTACTTCACTATTACATTTGTTCTTTCTGTTCCTTTCATTCTTTATTTGAAAATTTTCAAAGTATTTTATTGTCTCTTTGAGAAAAGGATAGGTTGCTGGAGACCTTTCTTTCTAACACCAATCAAACAAAACACTGCTCAACTCTGAACATTGGGGTTACAGGTGTACAGTTAAAAATTAAACAATACTGCATCTTCCTACTTCCAATTATATATATATATAAATATTCTTTTCCTCAAGCTGCCTTTTATCTTACAGCTATTGCTCTGCAAATAGGGTAATTTTGACAGAATTCTTTTTAATGTGATCACTTGAATTGGAAGTTCGGTCACTTTGAAGGCAGTCAGGTTCCTACAGAACTGTTGTCATGATATACAGAGCATATAATTGCAAATACCTATTACTAGAATTTTCTGTGTAAATAGATGATTGAATATCCACATTACCAAGCAGTTTTTTAAGTAGTCAGTAATCACTCCCTTCTACTCATGACTAAACATTAAAAAATGTTAAAAAGATGCGAAGTTTAGCCCTGTTTATTTTTGTGTCATAGCTTACCATTATCAAACTTCTTTCATCAGAAAGACTGCATGCAGTTAATTGTGACAGGATTTTACTCAAGGTAAGTATTATTAGAGACTCAGAAGTAAAATGCAGATGTTCTCAGAAAAGTTACATGGAAGTATTTGGCAAATCAATGGGTCAGATGCAAAGTTTGTTCCATAAAGGAGTAATCACATCTTTTTCAGGTTTTAGTACATGGAGTCTCTCTTGGACATTCAGTGGAATAGTATATTCTATTACTGTTTATTGCTTTTACTACCACCTATAAAGTTCAGGAATTGAAAAACAAGAACCTGAGCAACTATAAATCTCCATATCATGACTTTGTTGGTGCTAAGACTGATTTGATAGACTATTTGAAATAAGCTATTAAGGAAGTAATTAACAGAAAATCATATGGAGCTTCTATGTTTACGTTTGTTGCAAATGTCAGAGTTATTTTATATATATATGAAACTCCTTAAAGTTCTATTAAAATATGGAAAATGTGGGAAAAGACACACCAAAAAAACCAAAATGACCTATTTTCCCTTTGCTAAGAAAACAGAATGCCAGACATCTTATGGACCCCAACCTCCTTCAGGTGAATTTTCTAATATAATATTATAATTTTCTATAACACAGTTTATGAATAAAAGATACAATAGTTTGAGGTGTTTTTTTTTTTTTAATCATTAGTCTGTGTGAAAAGCTTTTTTTTTTTTTTATTCCCAGCCAAACCATTTCCAAGTCATCAAAAGATGCTTGGTCTCTGGGGCTGCTTTGTCACAGAAGGTAAGATCAAACCAATGAAAAAAATACAATGGGTTTGAACCAGAGGCCAACTCAGCCATGCAGCAATAAAAGCAGCAGCAGTCTATCCAATGTTTCCAATGTATCTGACAGGCTTCATTTGCCTCAGAACAGACTCTGCCATGTCACATGGCCGTGGCTTTCCCATCATCCTTTTGCTGTGCTGCAGCCACTCCTTTGTGTGCTGCCAGAGAAGTATGCAAAGTGAGCAAGAATGCCAAGAGATTTTTAAATGACTATGACTTTTAGGAGAATCTGTAAGTCAAGGACCCCAAGCAGGCATCAATTCCTCTCTCTCTGCCAAAGAGCTGTCACTTCCTTGGAAAGTTAAATTTGTCACAAGGAGAGAAAATTTCACCATAGTCTGTTTAAATAACTTAGGGAGTAAAATCTTTTCCCAGGTGCTTTTTCCACACAAAGCAAATGTATCAATCATTTTATTCTCTGAAATAACAATTTATTATCCATGCAGGAGGCCTTAGATTCAATCTGCACACTGTTCTGAGTGTCGTGTCAGATACTAAAATCTGTCATCAGTCTTTATCAAGGAAATCATTCTGTTCTTGTCATCACTTTTTATTAATAAGACTATTTATTACTTCAATAACTAATTATGACAAGTAGCCTGCCATTTGGATAATGAATAAATATTGATAAATTGCACGGCTAATACACTGTTGCTGTATAAGTAGCTTTGAAAATGTGAAGACCTAAATGGTACTAAAACAAACAATTCTAAATTAGATATCACACAGTTAGAAGTGAACTGAAAATACTCAACTAAAACATGGTCTTTTGGACTCACATAACTCATGGAGTGGTGGGGTTGTTCAGCTCTGGACATCTTAAATTGTTGTACAATTTCTGATGGGACAATTTGGTACTCCCCAACATTGGTACAGCTCTAACAGCAAAGTTTCTCATAAACCCAGGAGTAAGTGGTGATGAGGCACCAGCCAATACAAAATAGAACCTAAAACCAACAATGCAGCCTATGCTACATTGTTCTCTTCCCAGACAACAAATGTCCACCATTAACAGCTTGTTCTACTTTTCATTACCCTAAACCTCAGCCTCACTCCATTTCAACTGCTCATCAGAAGGTGAAGATTCTGCAGCTTTCTAAGAATTATTATATTCCCTTTTCTCTAAGTAGATTTAATCTCTTTCTTTACAAATTACCTGCTCTTACTTGCTAAAATCCTTGGGTACTGTCTCTTTCACATGGTTGCTTACAGTACTATCACTAGAAACCAGTACAGCACAACTGCAGTTACCAGAATGATCAATGGCATTATCATCACTGGGCACAGTGAAGACTCAGTAGCAGAACTGAGAAGTCAACTTTGATGATCTGACAACACAACTGACTGTATTCAGGGGTCTGAGCTGATAAAATCTGTGACATTGCTCAATCTGAAGTGACCATGGCATTCAACATTTATTTACCTCATGATTCAGCAGCACACCCTGCTGGTGTACTTTAAATCTCATACATCTCAAATCAAAAGGGATCATAACAAGACTTCATCACTTGAAACACTTCAAATAATTACAGGTGAACTAAAATCAGTACTGGTAATATGGTCAGCAATTCTTTGCTTATATCCTTCCCCTCACACAACCAAAAGCCTGTTCTTGCTCACCTGTAAGAAATAAGATAGAGCCTTCAATACAGAAGATGCTCTAGATCATTAATAGTGTCCTTTCACAGTACTTTTTCCTCCTCCATTTCTCTGTGACTAACATTGTTACCTGTTCTCTGTTTGAGATGTAAAGCATATGCTGCACCAAAAGTATAGCAGACAAACCACTCAGACAGAAAAACTTTGCCTCATATTGAAGAATTCTCTGGGTTGTTTCCTACCTCCTTTTTCTCAGAACCAGTTGAAGAGACTACAGACAACAAAAATGTTTATAGATCTACTACTGAAAGGATAGCTTGAAAAAGTTGAGTTTATTCTATGGTAAAGTATTGCTAACGTTTAAATAAAATTAAAAAAAAAAATCAACTGGCTGTTATTTTCTACTGTATCGCTTGTAGTATATGCAGAACATAAGAGAGTTAGTGGAATAAATCTTACTGGTAGGTATTAATCCTTATCACTAGTATTGCTTATATAGCTCCATGGACAGTTAGAATTACACATAAGTTTTTCCCCAATAACACTTCTTTCTCTCAACAATATTTTGTTTCATCCTGCTTTCTACAATTTCTTCTCAAGGTGAGCTATGATGTGTTTTAGCACTCAAATATATTAATGAGTAAGCTTTAAGATGAAAATAGGGTTTACAAATCTGAGATAACTTTAAGAGCAGTGTTGTGCATCTGGCATTATAATGGGGGCAAATAAGCAGTGCATCAGGAACATGACAGCAATAATAACAACTTTCACTTCTTCTAAAGACTTAGCTTCCACTAAGGCATCCCAAAGCACTTAGCAAGTACTACCCCCAGGATCACAAAGAGCTAAAAGGTTTACATCAGTAATATAAAAATAAGATTGCATGAAAATGCTGTTAAATTGAAAAAGAAATGGCAAGAAACAAAGAAAAATATTATGGTTAATCTCACTGTTTTTATAAGAATGAAATATTTGTACATGTAAACAATTGCATTATACTGCCTCTATGCAGGAAAATGTTAAGCAGACTATGACAGAATTTTCTGAAAGCAAAACAGAACACTGAAAGAAAAACCTAAAAAAAAAAAAAAAGTACAAGCTCATTCCTATTGCTTTGGAAATTACCATCAAAAATTAAAAATAAGATGAAGAAAAACTTCTAGGGCACTGTATCATACACAGAATGTAACAAATTTAAAAAACTTGTTTAATAGTATCACATATTCTTAGGCTTTTGTTTCTGAATGAATTACCTTTATTCCCATTAACAACATAATAATCAAGTTTCCAGTTTAATACAAAAATTTTCCATCTGTCCTCCCTCAGCATTAACTTGTCAAAATTTTAGGCAGCAAAATAAAATTATGGCTCTTCTTCTAACTCTTCAGAAAAAATTGACTAAGATTTGATGACAGCTATGTCACAGATGCAAGAGAATAGTGTACAGGAACCCATCTCTAACATTAAAACCATGATCTTATTTTTTAATAACCAACAGCTACATTTATTATGAAGCTGATTGCCAGGTAGACTTTTTCAATAATATCTTCTAGAATCAAGTAATATCTCTCATCTGATGTCACAGCACCAAGAATATTTGTCAATATCTGACAGTTAAAACATCTTTTTTTTTAACATTTCTGCTATACGTATTTCCACATTGATAATGCTGACATTCTCTATACCTTACCCAAAGTTTTTATCACTGTATTATCTGAATGTATGAAAATACTGTTCTACCTGCAGTCACACATAGTGGTGAACAGACATCATCAAGATGAAATAAGAATTAGTTGAAGGAGACTCTTAGCATAACTTAAGATCTAATGTTTCACTGCAGCATAATTTGTATCCACCATTTATATCTAAGTATAGAATAGACAGTTTTGAAATAAAAGAGTACTTTGGATTTGCCAGCTCTTCAGGTATTTCCCATATAAGCTCTGGTTGTCTGATGTTTACAGATATTATTTACTGTGCAGAGTGGGTGCACACAGAGAGTAGAACGGACCAGAACCTACCACTGGGCTGTACCACTCTTCTGCTTACTTAAACCAGAAAAGATCTGTGAAACCATGGTTACAAAATCTTTTCATATACTACTATTTATTACACTTTGAAAGAAATACACACTCTAATCTTCTTTGCAGATAGAACTATTACCTCACTATAATTTGTCTTATTCCTTAAGGACCTACTGTGCACAGAGGAAGTGGTATTTGCATGTAGAATACTGGCATTTAAGTTATACCACAACTGCATATGGCACACATGTAACAATATTAAGATCTACATGACTCAGAAAAAAAAAAATTAAAAAATCCATGCTCAGTTTGTCAATTTTGGCTCAAAATTCTGTCTGCTACTTGGGTAGTCCAGTAGCTCTGGGAATTCTGCCTGAGAAATATGAAGTCACTAAAGAGTTATTTGTTGCTGCTATGACTTTTTAATTCTTTCTTCCTCATATTCTGTTTACCAAATATTTACATGGCCCTGTTTACCTTAATAGTCACACTGACATTATGAGCTAGCAGCTACCATGACTAAAAACATGAGTACTGAAAGTGTGCTGGGAACACCTGTGAGAGCCAGTCTTACACCGTTTCTGAAAATATGGCAAAGTGCTACCTAAACCTAGGAAGGGGTAGAGAAGTATGAATTTCTGTGGCACAATGGATCTACCATCCAGATTCAGAGAGAGTCACATCTGGTTTTTTTCTTCTAAAGGAGTCCCAGCGTAGAAATAAAATAAACCCATATATTATTTTTTAGAAATACTAACATGCATCACAGTACAAATATAGAATTTTAAAAATATTTGCTATTCTCTGAATTGCTTCTTAGTAGCTCCTCATTTCTGAACTCATTCTTTGATAGGAACATCTTTCCTTCCAGTAATGTGACTTCCTATGTGGCTGAACCATAGCCTGAATGCCTTCTGCAAAGTATATATTTCAGGTTCCTCATTATGTTGGAGCACAAGATGCAGATTTCCATGTTATTATTGCTCATATTCTTCTTCATATAGACCACCAACACAGATGTAAAAAAGCATGAACAGACAGAGAGATAATTGAATTTTTAATTTCTATCTTACATAGTTCAGTATCCATCTTCCAGATGAAAAAAAAAAAATCAGTCATTAATATAATTCAGAGAGTGGAGAGACCATAAAATTTTATATAAACAGATACAGATGCTGTACTTACATAAATGAAATCTTAACACACGGTACTTCATGGAAGAAGATTTGAGTTTTGGATTGCCTTGGCATATAAAAACCCAAACATTTTCAGTGTCATTTATACTCTTATTTTCATCACTTTAAACTCAATTCACTAATATTTCCAATGAAATATCCATTATCTTTAAGGTTTGCTCTTTACAGTCAGGTATATTTGAATTTGTAGTAGGCATACAATTCTCTTTTTCCTTTGCCTTCCTTTTTGCTTTTTTAAAAATAATTTTCCATAATTCAACTACTTCTTCCCCAGTTTACCTCCTTTGTTTTCCTGTTACTCTGCCATTACATGCCTGTCTCTAAGCATGTCTATACATACAGCCTTGCTTCCCCCTTTATCATGTAGAGTTCCTTCATATAAAACTTTGCCCAACATCCCACCCTGAGAGCTGCTCTCTCTTTTCTGGCCTTCTGCACTCCTTCACATTCCAGCTGCAGCCCCTGCAGCACAGCTGCTCCAACCAGAAGTTCCTAACTCAGCCCAGCAACATTATCAGCTACTACTGGCTAAGAAAATACTTCCTAGTTTCCTCCTAGAATCCTTTCTCTTTGAATTTCTAGCAATATTTGGGCACATTTTAACATTATATATAATGGGATTTGCATGACTGTGTCTTTCAGCTACTTTTAATTGTTCATCTTACAGTACCCTCAATATCTGCTGTGCCTGCTATCAAACATTATGCACAGTTAGGAACAACTTCAATACAAGGACAGGTATAGAAGGTCAGAAGATAAGATCAGGGCTGCTCCCAGTTCATCTTCATTTCAGTTTCATAGTACCTTAACAGCTTCTGTTACAGTATTTGTAGCTAAAGATCCCTCATAGCACATTTGTTCTGGTTTTTGAAAGCAAAACAATGAAGTCCTTGAAGGATGACAGAGGATGCAAGAACTGCACCATAAGGGTTAGAGAGGGGTGGAAAAGGAGTTGAAGGGAGGGACATTGCATCCAGCGACCCACTCAAGTTCTACTGTACAATAGTCTGGTTATTTTAACACGACCTGGATCACTACCTGATGCATTGGGTTAGCCATCCTTTGTAATTTTGAGAATGTTTATCCTAGGCATACTCTGGAGTATATGAAGAAAAGTGTTACAGTGGCACAGCCACTTCCAGTCATTTTCAGTGAATTCTTAAGTGTGCTCGTTTTGATGTGACACTGAGCACATTTGAATAAAATATTTTTTTAAATGGACTATAAAAGGGTAAATCAATATACTTTTAGTGCACTATCTTAACTGTAATAGTTTTTAGGTACTTATAATTAGATCAGTCCAATTTGGAATATTAGAGGTGGATAAAACTGAGATATATAACAAAGTTTTAACAGGACACAGAAACATGCACACACATGTTACATAGTATTTCTTTTCTCTCTGCCAAAATGCTCTTCACCTTTCAAAAAAAACGAATAACATGTAGGAATACAAAACTCCAGATCTTTAATATTAAACTCAGGCAAATTTATGTACCAAAAGCTGCAATGACTGCACTGGCTTCCAGGGACCTACAGCTATTGACACCAATTGAGTCTAGGGCCCTCCTTTTGTTAAATGAAGGCAGCACATCTAGCACAGCACTTCAACAACTGGAAGTAGAATTAGGGTTGCAATTTTTTACCATAAAACATTTTCAGGGTTAGCACAGTACTCTGTGGGCCTGCACTTCCTTCAAAGAATCTATTTCTTTTTTTTGTCAATAAACCAAGTTTATCAGGAAATCCCTTACTTTAGCCTTTTAACAAAAGAGTTTTATTAAAGCTCTTATTCCATTCCATCAATACAAGCTACGGGGAGTCTTTTAATTTAATTTTCTAAGACCCCTTGTAATTTAACAATGCCCATCTCTAATTCTGCTGATAAAATGCATTTAATTCAGTCTTTCTTTCAACAGTGTACTTTTTGGAGGAAATAAAAAAAGAGACATAAATTCTGTCATATCTATGAAACTTTGCTAGGAGATCCTCTGCAAGCAGTTTGCAGTTCTGGAGGTTGTGCTGCTATTTTTTATGTTGAGAAATACAGCTTTGGAGCTCAGACATGTCATAGTGTACATTGAAAGTTAGTTTAAGTGATACAGAGCTAAGGCCACAAAGACATTGTTTTTACAGATAATAAACGCAATAAGAAAAAATTGACAGATACTTAAAAATTTTAACCTCTCATTTTAACTTCTGCTTCTCAGCCTCATTTTTACCTTTCAGTAAATTACTGTGAAAAAAAAATATTACTACTGGACACTAATAGTAGTTACAGAATAATATTACCTACATTAAAATTGTAATAAATGTAACTTGCTGATCAACAGGTGACTGAAGCATTTCTAGTTCTCCTCCAGATTTTGGCAATGTTTTTGAGGCTGTGACCTGTTGGAACACTGCAGACTAGTTTTTGTTTTCCTTTTACAAATGGCAGAACTGTTAGACAGATGAAACATGTACACAGATAGAAAGAAACAAATTGCTGATATAAACACCATTTCTAGGTCCTGAACCAAGGCTTTTTGAACATGAATCTTAACTTACTGCAACATTTGTTGACTGACCCACCATGCTGGCCCAAGCATTACTGTTAGCTAGGAAATTAAAGTTGACAGAGTTTACTCTGGGAACTGATTAATTAAATGCCTTTCCTGGCAGATCTATTAATATCAACACAGCATGGCATATATATTGACACAGTGAGAGAAATTGCTTTCAACAACAGAGCTCTGTTGACAAAACAGTGTAACATTTGGACCATTAGTTACAGTACATGAATCCATCTTCTCTATCAATTGTATTTTTGCTGACAAAAACCTTTAGGAACAAGATAATGAAAGGGTAGGGAAAATACAAAATATATACAGGTTAATTATATATTATTTTGAAGTAAATATTGTGAACAGAAAAGAAATCATGAAAGCTAATAGTATCTATGCAGGAAAAGGTAGAAGAGAGGGACAGGTTAGAGGTTGAAGAAAATATCAAAATCCTTCAAATGAAGTAATCAGATAAAATTAAATTAAAGAAAAACAGCCAAAAATATTAAAACATGTCAGGAAACCTGAAATTCTTAATTCTATCTTTTATTGTGAGAAATATAAGTGGGAGGCTCAAGAGAAGCTCATATTATGCTTGTTTTGTGTCACCAGCCACTGGTCAAGCTTTCCAAACCCTTGAAAACAATGAAGATAATGAGACCCCCAGCAGAAGTTAAGGGTCAAATATGAGACTTCTGCACTAAAACCCATGAAGTACAACACCCTGAGGAAAAGTTTGTAAACAGATCCTTTCACCAACCCCTAATAGGCCCAGTGACACTCAGGCAATCCAATCACCTCTAGAAGAGAACAAACAACAGTGTATATGAGAGTTATACAGAGGAAGAATAAGACAAGAAACTTGGATCTTGGTTCACAGTATAACCAATTTCCTAAAGGTCTTCCTCTTTTACCTTCTAACTAAAGGGGGAAAATTATATATATATATTTATATATACACAGAAAAATAGACAGAGAAAATATGAGCTGTAACCTTAGCAATGGTTTAATTTTCAATGGCTTCATGTTTAAATTTCTCCTGTACTGTATATTCACATAATACATTCATATCGTGTGTGAACTTTTCTAATTAGCTCCATGACAAGTTGACATTGATATTTAAAGAAGCAATACATATTGATTATTGAGGCTACACAGAAAAGGAGAGAACAAAATATTCATAAATCAGCAGGTCCATTCAAACAGCTTTTTGCCTCAGTTTCACAGTGCATCCTCAACAGCATCTGACATGAATGGTATCTGTGATCAATCATGTAGTTATAATTCAAGAGTTGAAGTCCTAAATATACGTGTCCCCGGTGCAGAATGCACTGCTTACATACATCAGTACTCTGTGAGTTCTTTGTGAGTGTGCCTGTTAAATAAAGTAGGTGAAGCAAGAGAAGGTTGAAGCTGAGGTGCAATAAATTCACTGCTCAGCTCTGAGATGAATCATAGAATCATTCCGGTTGGAAAAGACTTTTAAGATCATTTAATCCAACCATTAACTTAACTCTACCAAATCCAGTGCTAAACCATGTCCCCAACCACCACACCTAAGGGTCTTCCAAATAACTTCGGGAGTGGCAGTTCAGCCACCTCCTTGGGCAGTCTGTTTCAGTGCTTCCTAAACCTTTCACTTTCATCTAATTTCAACTAATTTCATGTAATACTCTCTCTAAACCTTCCCTGGCAATTTGAGGCCATTTTTTTCTCATTCTGTAACCTGTTACTTAGAAGACTGACCCCTACTTCTCTACAACCCCTTTCCAGGTAGCTGTAGGGAATGAGAAAGTCTCTCCTCACCCTCCTTTTCTCTAAACTAAACAGTCCCAGTTCCCTGAGACACTCCTCTTACGACTCGTTCTCTGGACCCTTTACCAGCTTTGTTTTCCTCTGGACTCACTCCAGCACCTCAGAGTCTTTCTTATAGTAAGGGACCCAAAACTGAACAGAGCACTCGAGGTGAGACCTCAACCAGTGCTGGTTACAGGCAGAAAGATGAAGACAAACTCAGTGTAAGTGGCCAGCTGGGTGTCCAACCACCAGAGAAACCCCAGCCAGGGCTCAGTTTTTATCCCATTAGGAAGAGGATGTTGCATGGCAGTATGAGGAAACAAAAAAAGCCACCGTAGCAGTATCTCTACTAACCCCTACTAGATTATTGACTGTTGGGAGATAAAACCTCAGATTTTTTTTAAAAATCACTTTGAGCTTATTCTAGGTTATATCAGGATATTATGAAATGATTCCTGGGAGCAAAGTGCTTCAAATTCTTTTTGCTTCTGATCAGTGTTTTCGAAGCACATTAGAAATTCACATCAGGATTCTTTATCCACAAGAAGAAGAACTAATACATGACAATGTCAGTATTTTAGTGATATAGAGAAACAGTATATGTAATATGAAAATATACATGTAATGAAGATATTCAGGGAGCATGTTGGCTACATTTCTGGTTCTCATACTACCCTAGAAAGAAAATAGAAAAGGCAGTGGCTCAAGTCCTCTTTTACTGTAACTGAGATATTCACAGAAATTGTGTATTCGCATTAAAATTTTTAATCAAGGATATTTCTTACCAGTAAATACAAGCAAAAGGACTAACTTATTAGTTTAATTTTATTTATTTTGAAAGAGAAATAAAATATGATAGGACTACAATTCAGGCTACACTTGCTTTTCCACTTATATGCGCTATTTTTCTGCAGAATAAATAAATAATAACCTTTCCTTTTCCATTTTCCAGGTTCCATTTTTACATAGACCATATGAATAATTCAAGACTATAGCTGCTTAGCTACTGTCTGACATACTACCAAGCTTTTTCTTTCCCCTTTTAACTTTGTTTATACTGTTGACATCTTAGTGGCAAATAAGTGAATTATTTCCTTTAACTCATGCACTAAAACAGAATTCTGTTCTTCCCTGTTACAAACTGGCTTCAGCAAGTGTCACACAGAATGGACAAGTCTGCACCTATTTCTAGGAGTCCTGAATTTTTCTGTGAAAGTCAATTAGGTCTTCACAAAAGAGAGCATGTTGGTAGAGGAATTAAAGTCAACTCGCAGAAATAATCCCTGAACTAATTTTTGATGATCTGCACTACTGAAAAGCTGTAAACCTGAGGGATGTACAGCTGGCAAGATGGATACTGAATCTGAATGATTTTCATACACAGTTCTCTAGTGTCTTTTGATGAGTTACATAAATTAATGAAGACTGTTGACATTCTCAGTGCACTTCCTAGTACTGCAATGATTTTCTCCATTCCTCAGCACACATCAAAGTATCTCAGTCCATCCACTGTCTAAATTAGGACTTTCGGAACATTTTAAAATTCTCAGAAGCACAATCACAGGATAATAAAAATGTGTAAGTGATTAAGTACTGGTAGAATAAGGGTTTTAATCAAGCATGGTAGAAAAATTACAAATGCAGTAACCATGTAACTCATCCTCACTTTGCACATCAACTTGAAGGCAGAGCTACAGGATTTGTAAATAATCACTGCTATCACAAGCAGTGCTCTTCACCTCACTTACAATCATATTGTCTCCTGACAACCCAGCACTAGAAACATGGAATCTCTCTCAAAAGCAGTACTGACTTGGAGGTACACACCTGTCGTTTATTCTTCATGCACCCTGATACTCTGAGGCCAGTAACACTGGGAGTCCACAGGCAGTTTTACATGCAAGCCTGGTCTGCATTCAAGTTCTTAACATGATTTGGATACTGCTACACTACTATCAAAAACATTTTAAAGAGAGTTTTACATCCCATTTCCCATTGTAAAAACTGATTAAGCTTTTGCATAATAGCATCAATTTATAGATATTTCTCCACAACTTAGACCCACTTATTTGAATTCCATTCTCAGGCTTGTGACAAAAGATTTTTAAACTTCCTAACAATCAAAATGCTGTTTTTCACCAACGGGAAAGCCTAATCAAGACAGTGCTGAGAGCTTCCCTGCATGGCCTCAATTCTCAAAGCTTCAATCAGCAGCAAAGACAGGTGCTCAGCACCTAGAGACACTAAGCTATGGGAACAAAATATTAAGACGTGCCATCTGATGTCTGAACAGTCAAACATTGTTGCCCATTTCAAAGTCACCTGGCTATCTAACAGACACACCAGAGATCAAGTTGGCAGTGCCTGCAAGCTCCGAAATTCAGACTACGTGTAGGTGCCTAAAATTGGCCATGTAACTAAGGCCATCTTTCAGAACTTCATAAGTACTTTGTCAATTGTCACAGTTCAGTACACCTAAGCAATTGCTCATGTGAACAATTTGAAGATTTAAATCAGATAATTGCAAGCACAGAAAAATCCCATCTCCCCTTCTTTGTTCTGAAAAAGTGGAATGGAAATGTTAACAGAGCAAGTCTTCCCATAGTTCTACTCTCTAATTCAGAAAAAGACATTTCAGTCTAGTGGGATTTGGATATTTCTGCAGTTTTGTGTCCTTAACAAAAGTACGGAGATGAACTTATAATTATGACGATCACTGATGAGATAACCAATTGTTTCAGCTACAAGTGGCTTAACACATAGTGCAAATTTTGTATGAGAGCTGTTCTTTTGTTTGAATCAGTTAAACTGTATAGAGTTGATAATTCTAAAAGTCACTCTGGAACCTTCTAAAACTTTGCAGATATGTAACAAAACCACCTTTCAACAAGGCAGCTAGAAAGAATAATCAGGTTTCCAAAGTTACTTCTTTTCAGTTCAAACCTCACTGCAATGTATTAAAGAAATTTTAAAAATAGATTCTTTTGGAACAAAGTAGTTATTTTAAAAAAAATTATTAAGTTTCCCTTCAGTGCAAGAGTTTGGCACATACAAGACAGTTTACCCCAAATCCAGGAAAACTTGGTAAGAAAGACACGGAACAAACCCAGACCCTGTTCTGCTTCCACCTGTTTTATTGCTGCACTGTTTCATTATTACTGCACTGTTTACCATTTAAATGTTTAATTAGGGTAATTTTATGTATTAATCTGGGTAAAATAAGCTCCCATATGCAGCCAACACAAAATCTCTTCTTAGAATCCTAATTAGCACCTAAATACCAAAGTCTGAGTAACTTTTGATTGATGTGCACAGAGTTCCCCACTAACTGGACAAGTGATCTGCCTTTGACTAGGTGCCTAAAATGGCTAAGGAAAGCCAAGAAGGCTCTTATGTTGACAGTAGTATCAGTAACATTAACATTAAATTAGAAAAGAGATTAAGTAAATCAAGCACAGAGTAATTCCTCTGAGCTCTGTGTTAGTCCATACATCCCTTTTGTGCCAAGAGGTGCTGGCTTGCTACGACCCTGTAAGAAAGGCAGCCACACTCTGCAAACTATCAACTAAAATGTAATTTATTGGAGTAAACACTATGTAAACTCTCATGAGTAAACATTTCTCATGGAGAGAGCTGATAGTAGTGATAATTTTACATCCCTTCAGATGTTGGGAATCTTTAATTGCATGGCATTGCTGCTATGGCATACAGACCCTGTCTAGGCAAAAGTTATATCATTTTGCTATTTGTGTTCCTAAAGCATTTTCTTAGACAAAAACAGTTCTAATTTCTACTGTCAAACAAAGAAGATGCTGATACAAGAACTCTTCAAATCAAGACAGGAACACAGAATTGCTGTAATCCCAGGCATTGAGTGGAAGCTCCTCCTAACTGGCTGAATTTAACCTGTGGCCAAGGGATGTTTTCAGTGCAGCACAGGTCTGGAGGCCAAGCCAGACCAGCAGCACAGCCCAGGCCTGCACCTGCTCAGGCTGCTAAATATGGATTACGGAATTCCCAACGTAAGGTGACCTTCCAGTTTGGGTCAGTACACCAATTATACCATAGAAACCATGATTTTGTTTCTAGTGATACATAACCCTGAAAACTCTTTCCCTGAACCTGCTAAACTAGTTGGTTTTTTAAAATATGAATTTTATATACAATGTGTAGGAACATATTTTCCAATGTACAATCTATCAAATGGAGCTAAATTCCTTTTTATTGAAGTCATTGCATATCTGCTATTTTTCAATTATTCCTGTTTTGGTTTTTGTTTTGTTTTGGGTTTTTTTATTTTATTTTAATGAAAGACACCTAATTTCTCCCTTCCTGCTTAGGTTGTGGCTTCATTACAATACATAGCCCTCAAAAATATGACCAGAGATAAGTGCATATGAAACTCACAATTCACACACAGAACATAGAAACACAAAAGGACCTCAAAGCAGTATGAACAAAAGTCAAAGGTTTGGGTGTGCTGACAAGGAAAATGCAAGAGTGAGGAAGAATGGTACAAAAGCAAGAGCAGAGCAGCCACACTAGCACATGCCTGCTCCAGCATTTTTACAGTCTGGTACATGGGCAGTACAGTGAAACCCAGGAGACTGATACATGTTCTTGGCCCTGATTTGCTAAATATTTTTCCTAAGTCTCTTTTCTTTGATTAAGATTTTTAATTTGTAAAATTGGGTAATGACAATCCAATCCCATTCGATGTACACTGTAAGCCACAGAAAAACAAGCTATGTAATAGCCAGGCATTATCTATATTTGGTGTAGATACAGAAAAAAAAATTCTTCTAAAATCACTGCAAGTAACAGTTTTAGAGGTAAGATTTTACATTTTCTAATACTTCAAACTGATTAAAGAGAGAGAGAGAGAGTAGGTAAGTACTCACATAATAGTGAAATGGAAAAAAAAAAGGAAAACAGAATTTTTCAGGGATCATTTGGGGTTTCTTTAAATGACTTGAAAATGAAAACTTATTTCTCATTAAAATTTAATGTAGAATAAATATGTGATTGACCATGAAGTATTTCAGAACAAAATTTATATCCAGTTTTGAAGACCTAAAGGTCCTAAACCTTATAGTGTTGCATATTATATATATGCAGTCTTACAATCCTAAAATGTGTTACTACTATGGTTGTCTTCAGCCCATGACAGAGAGTGAATCTACAAGAAGACATCTTACTTGTGTCTGTAACAAGCAAGTGAACTGCCTTAAAACCACAGTTATTTAGGAAAATAGATGGAAGTTACTGAAATTTGCAACACATATTAAAGAATTCAGATATAATAAAAAGCTTCTAATTTTTAAAAACAAAAAGAAAAGGAAATTAATTCTCTTTCACACAATGTTCACATTTTCATAGCTAATGTGGAAGTTCTGCAACGGTAAAAATATGTCTGAAAAAGATAAGCAAATGCAAGCAGAGAAAAGATTTTCTTTCAAGAGTGTTACAATGCTGTATTCTAAGAATGCAAAAAGATGGAATTCAGGTTCTGCTTATTCTAATGAACTGAAATACTCACTCTTTACACTGATCTGTCAGTATTTTCATAATTTTCAAAGGTGTGGCATGCCAATCAATTTTTTCTTCAGCTTCTTAATGAAATCTATCACCTTGCATAAAATTGCTAAGAGGAGAATTAGATGGAGCTAAAGACAATCAGGCAAAATAGTCCAATTTTTTTTCACTACAGACCTAGTCAGTTGCTAATGTCCCTCACTTTACTTTTTTTCCCTGAATTTATACTATTTCACCGTTATAGTGTGGTTTTGGAATGCCAGAATGGTCACTGGGCACACATCTGAAACAGTCATTGACCTGCTAATAGGAATACAGTTTAAAGGTGAAAGTGTCAGTCAATATGAATAATTTTCAATAACAATTAACACTCCAATATGAATTAACAAATGATCAGACACAGACCTTTTAGAACTGAAGCATCAGTCTATAAGCTCTGCAGTGAAAACAGTATTAGAGGTAGAAACTGGCTGTATAAGACTTAATGCTGCTTCCACCTTCTGAATATTTTCTTCATATTTGAGGTTTTTTTTTACAGAAGGTCCTCACTCACCCATGCAGGCCTCCCAGCCTCCCAACTCCTGCTTGTTGGGATCAACTTCTGAAATAATAATAATGCTGAGACCAGAATTTCTGCCAAACTCATTAATTACATCTAATGACCTATCTACAAATACAGCAAATTTCAATTTCTTGTCAGAAGTAGCACATTGCCTACATCCAAATTACCCAGAAACCTGATTCCCTATGCAGTGTACACCAGTGATGCTGCTGAGTTTTACATCAGTACATGCTGCTTACAAGTCTCTTGCCAGAATAAATGCTACCAGAGAATCAAGAGTGCCTGCTAGCACACAAATCAAAAAGTGGGAATGAGATAAATTTACTAGTCTAAACAGTGCTGTGACAATTAAGTTAAAAAGGCTAATCCAAAATAGATTCTCCTAGTTCTGCAGAAAAGAAGAACAGCTGCCTCTTATTCAGCAGTACTGGGTTTATCAGTCTTCGGAAGGACAAAACTACTCTAGACAGAAATTTGTGGCTAAAGAACTGCCCTGCAATACAAGTAGTAGTATTTTTTGCTTTTTCCTAGCAGAAGTGGTTCAACTGTAAAATATAGGTAATCAAATTTGTTTGTACAGTTAACATTTTTCTCATGAGTGCCATCTGAAAATATGAAAAAGTAATAGAGGATTTTTATTATGTTTAAGTATCACTTATATCTATTTCAATTTCAAAGGCATCTTTAGGATATTCGCTTGAATCAGTGCCTGATTACCCAGTTTGAATACAATTCCTTGTTGAAGTTCTACAGCAGACAAATCAGGATCAAGACAGCCCTGACCAGGATCTACAAACCAAACAAGGAACTCTTACATTCACTGGGTTACCTGCCAGCATTCTGGTTTTGATATTACCTTCTCTATCACTATTCTTAGCTACAGCTTTAGACAACTGAATAAGGCTAAAACCTTCCCTGTATAAGTTTAAAATTATGCTTATATGAAGACACCTACAACTCTTACAGATTTTAGAACTTCAGCTCCTTTTATTTCTCTGAACCATTTGCAAACCATTTTCAAATTTTTGTAAAGGTTTGGGTTGGCTTGGGTTTTTTTTTTGTGTGGTGGTTTGTTTTTTTTTTTGGTTTTTTTTTTTTACATCTCAGAATGTAACAGGGTACACTGTAGTCTAATTTAAAAGTGGTAATTCTTGAGGTAAAAGAAGATTTTAGAAGGGTCTACTGCATGTCTAGTTTATCTAATTCAATTTTGAAGTAGGATAATGTATTTCTATAGTTTCCCTTTGCTTTCAGAGTGGAGAAGGATATTGTATAATTACACATTATGATCTCAATGGTTTTGTACTTACCTCATTATTTTTCTGCAACATATATGGTTTTTTACACTTGGTCATGTCAGATAAATATATTAACCAAAACTAAGCGCTTTCAGTGCATCAGGAATCTATACTGCTACATAAAATTAATACAGCTCCCTTGGTTTTGATTGACTGTTAGGATATTTGCTCAAAAAAGGAATGCTTAGCTTCTGCAGTACTGTCACTTTAAACAAGATCCACAGTAATATGTGTTTTTGTATGAGAATAATACATTAAATTAATAACCACATTACAATCACACAGATTTAAAATATTGCTTACCCGGGGCACTAAGAGGATTCCTTTCATCTTGAAAGAATATTTAAAAATTAAAATATTATTTCACAAGCATTAATCTGTTTCTTGTGCTGGCCCATAAGGCCCATTCTAACTGCATTAATGCATCCCTGAGCTGGTGGTTTATATGGTAAGATGAGGTTATAATGAGCCACTTCCTAACAATACAATGTACTTGTGTGTTATTGCTATGTCTCTTTGCTTGGGAGCAATTTGGAACTCTCATAAAAGAAACAACTATCAGCAACATAAAACAAAGTTTTATACTGTTAACCTTTACAGATTATGATTTGCATTATATTTATTGCATATATAGCCTTTTTTCCTTAGCAAAAAAACCATTTGTTATTCATAAAATGTTCCACATCAGAATCTTTCCACAAGTTAAGATCTTCTTGGTGAAAAAAATCTTGTACTTTAAAATGTACAAAATGTCCCAAGCTTTCGGGGCTTCAGAAGTCATTTCACCAATGAAGGGTGGAGATGAGACTTCACAGAAGCTTCCAAAGATCTTCACTGGCTATTTAGGGCTGTTTAAGGCTCCCCCCCAGTTAAAATTGTTATGCATCCAATCATTGCAGCTATTCAATTCTTAGCATTGATTATGTCAATAATTTAATGTACTAAGAATTGTTTAATATCCCTGTGACCACTGTCACAAGCAGTGCTGTCACAAATAAGAGTCCCTAAACTGCATTCCTTTTTCAAGTGTGTAGCTACTGTGCCAAGGTACTGAACTGCAAAATGTGATCTTTTCATGTAAATAGTTCAACATTCCTATATATTCTTTAAACAGAAACAATAATAATACCTTAGATGTACATCACCAAAACCTGATTTATCTCTTGCTTTACCAAAAGCTTCCTGTAGGAAGCATGCATTCCAGAACCAGTAGCATTTACTGGTTTTGTTGACACATAGACATGAGGAGGTTTTAGTCATTCTAGAACAGAAACGTTGTATTCAAAATAACAGTAACTCTGCCATAATAACTGCATTTCAAGTCCCCTCACAATGCTATATACTATAAAACATAAACTATAAGCTACTTACATCTTTATGTGTCATTGTCCAGGACATGAAACTTATATTGTAATAGCAATTATGTATTCAAGTTTTAATACACTTAGTCTTACTTTTAAGAGGCTACCACAAATCATCACTGCCACACCTTCCTGAAATGACCTAGTTTGCAACTGCACAAGGAAGAGATTTCGTAAAGAAATACAAGACTAAGTGGGAGTAAACTTTTTTCATCTCTACTACCAGCTGCTACCAATGTAAGAGTAACCCACTCTTGTGCAAGTCTTGCACACTGCCACAACTGCCAGCTGCAGAAAATGTATTGTGTTCTCCACTTTACATGTATTATTAGACTTAGGGATCAGAACAATGCAGGATTCGTGCAAAGGAGTTACAGAAGGAAAGTAAAGAAATGTATACAAATTGCAGAGAGCTTACACTGTGAGTATCAGAAACTCTTCTTACCAAAATTTTCCTGACCTCTGTAGAAGTGACCAGTTTGTACTCTTCATCAGCACTGGATAATGACCTCACACCCTACAGCATGTGCTCAGGCTCTGTAGCTTCCATTTAGGTGAAGGGGCAGAGGAAGATTTTATAAAGATTCCAGAAATATTTTTCAGTTTGCATTTGCCATTCCTTGATGAAGTCTATGCTACCTTTTATAGCTCTCATGCCACACAAACTGTAGATTTTTTTATAGTAAGCCTAGCAAAGTGTAGCTCTCTACCAAATGCAGCAACTACTTGTTCCTGCAGGCACTGAATTTTACTTGTTTTCCTAAATTTTTAATCAATTTTCAATGACAATTGAATTCTTATCACTGGCACTGCTTGCAGCTTTATACATCTAAGTGCATTTTTTTAGTCAATAAGATCTGATCAGACATATCATAGAGCAATAGGGTACAAAGATCCTTCCCATCCCAGAGGGTGATCTTAACAACAGGTTACACTTGCAGCTCTTCTCTCAAGTGTAAAACTACTTGGGTCAAACTTGCAGAAAATTTCCTCTCCTTTTCCCCCTTCTTCATCCCCTTAGAAAAACAGCTGGAAAGGAGAAAAAGAGGAATTGAGTATGCAGAGAACTCTTTGGATAAAATGAGATGTGCAGTCTCAAAAGAAACAACTGATTTCTTTCTCTCAGCACACCAGGGAACCTTAGGGAGATGTGCTGTTTTGAAGCAAGGCAAACTCAACCTGCAGCTGTGGAAAAAAAAGCCACAGTGGACATAAGCAAATCTTTATTTCCTTCAGAATCACATCACATACTTGTTGTTTGTCCAGTAGATTCTCATCAAGAATTGTACCTAAATATAGCACAGTCTTCAGAGTAAATACCATATTAAACGATTTTAAATGTCAAACATATAAAATAATTATAGCATCACGTTGATTACGTTTTAATACATAACAGTTTCCTTTTCAAAGGTACAAAAAAATCTCTCAGTAAGACTTATTTCAAGACCTGCGTCGCTAGCAAGCTAAAACTAAGATTATAGCACCATCTACTGATTTAATTCTTATTTTTTACTTAGACTTGATTTTTTTCACATTCAAAGCCAAAAAAAAAATCTACAGTAATACAGAATCTGTTTTCACAATCTGAGCAAAAACCTCCCAAATGACAGCAATATTTTTGTTGGGAGTACATGGTATTCTCACGTTCCACCAGCTATTCATTAAAGTAAAACCAGAGGGGCAAAGAATTCAAAATAGCAAGAACCATTGTAGAAGCAGCAGTTACTAAAGCATCAGCCTGAATACTTCTAGAGTCCAGAAGAAGATCTGTAAAAGCAATATGCTAAGATTAAAATAACCTGGAAAACGTAAAAAAAGCTTAAAAAACCCATTCACCTCAGGGGCTTACACAAAGCCCCTAAGAAAACCCATGTCCAAAAAAATTCATGCAAGGTAAAGCAGCAGCAGGAAATGTATGGGAAAGTATATGTGAAATCCTTTTTAGCTACTTTTGTGCTCTCAGCCATTCAGTTTCCTGTGTTTGCCTCTTCCATCTCTACTTTATTCTTATAGTAGTTCTTAATTCCTTTAATTTCTTCAGCATTTAAATTGCAATTAAGCACTCTATTTTTAATAAGTCTGGTAAACATAAGGAGATAATTCACAAAAATTAAAAAAAATCATTTGACAGTAATACTAAAATAAGACATTTTAGACAGAAAGCATGAAGAAAAACACCTGCAGTTTCATAGGATGTTGTTGGGATTGTAAATATAGTACATACATACAGAATGAACCTATTTTGTGACTCTGTGGTCTTGCCTTTTACTGGCTGTTTTTTTGTTACATACTGGGTGAAAAGTGACATCTGATAGAACTGGAATCTACAGCAAACAATGCTAATAAAGAGAGTCATAATAGTAATAGTGTATGGCTTAGGGAACACTCTACAGTAAGAGAAAGGCAATGGGACACTGCCAACTTTTCTAAGACAAAATGCCTCTTGATCCTAGTTTGTGCATTTGTCAAATTTGTGGGGTTTTATTTACACAAGTAAAGATTCATGTTTTTATCAGCAGTCTGAATTCCTTGTGCGTTCATATTTTGATTGCAATCTAACAAACCTTTTTGTTTAAAAAAATAAAACACAAAACATGACAGTTTAGGAACACCAAGTTACCTTTTTTAAAAAAACAAAAAAGGATACAAAGCAATACCAAATATTGAATATATACACTTCATCCTTGAGCTAGTAAACTAGATTATGAATTTAAATCAGAAGCATTAAGACTGTAGTTGGAAGCTAGAAATGCTGCAAAGCATGACACTGAAAACAATTTTACCCTTACTTTTAAAAATTGCCTTTTAAAAGAATTACACAACAGTGGTCTGAAGACAAAACAGTTGTTTTTCTGACATGCCAATTATGAGCCAGTAAGCTCAGAGACCTCTCAACACAGAGGAGTCCATCCCGTTGGGCTGATAGACACTGCTGACATCAAACACCAAATGTCCTTCAACTCTGTCGCTACCGTGTGACTGGACCACAGACTTCCTCAGTGGCTACCTCTAGAACCTGAACCACAGCTACAGCTTCAGTGAATGATGTACTGGAAGCAGCAATTTCCACTGATCATTTTTAACTTATTAGTATTTTACAACAGAAAACCCTTCCATGAGAAAAATCTCTTAAGAGCTCCAGCTATAGACTCTTTAAAAAAAAAAAAGAACCAACCACACCACCAGAAATCTCCACACTACAAAGACCCCAACCATGCTCTGGATAATCCAGGCAGATTGCTTCTGATTAAAACTAGTATCTTATATGAAATCCTGTGAAAAATTACTGCCACTGTGAAACATATCACTAAACTACTGACTCAGAAAGAATATAGTCTCAATTTCTTGTCTTACCTGTATTTGAAACCTGCAACTATGAGATGAGGTTTAGCCCCAGCCCCTGAAGTCTACCCTTCCCATTCCCCCAGTTTCCACTCTAAGTAGCTTCTGTGTCCTTGTTATATCCTATCCATAATTGTTACAGAAAGACAGGCAGAATATGTAAGTATTTACATCTGTTTATTTAAACTGATAAGTGATTTTTTAAAAAAGATAAATTCAAAACTATGCCTGGAGTATGCATGTCAGCAGCTGGTTATGGATGTAAAATATTAATACATCAATTTTTAATTCTCCAAATACATTCTGCATATAAATAAACATAGTATTTACATAGTAAATATAGTATAAACATAGTATTTATCTTTAACACTCATTTTAACTTTTATTCTAATGCTCTATGAAGACTCACAAAACTTATTTCCTCTAACAGTTTTTACATGTGGGGTTTCATTTTTCCTTCTCTTTTTGATTACAAATGCCATGACCCCCCTATGATCCTTCCCAGAACACTTCTCTATCATGACAAGTGTAACAATGCAGACTGCCAGTTTCACTGCAGTCAAGAAGTTGCCTGAGTACACCAAAGGAATTTTTTATGTGCTACCTCCAATTTTTTACCATGTGATTAAAGCATTATCCAACTCTGTAATACTGACATTGTTGAGAGGTCACGTCAGTGATAAAGGAATGAGCTCCAGTTTTCTGCATGCTTTAGGACTGAAATACAAGTACGAAATCATTCTGCAGAAATAAGTTACCAAGGACCATTACTTTCTATTTATTAACTTATTTGCTGTTCAGCATTCTCTATTCCACTCTGTTGCTGACTGCTACAGTTAAAATTTGTTTCCTGTATCTCTCCCACTGTTAAGTTACTCAGATCCTCCCTCATGTTTCTAGCAATTAGAAAGAGACATATGCATTTCTGCTGTTATTGACTGCAAAATTACATTCCCTGTGCATTTACTGAATTTAACTGCTTGATATATTCTAGGAACTTGAGCCTTATTTTGCATATGCTGGCACAGTTACATTATATTACATTAGTATTCCACCAGTCTTCCACTGTATCTTTAACTGAATCTTTGTAGATTCAGATTTTCTAATCTAGCAAAGAACTAGGTCTCAATAAATCGGAATTTGTGTCACTAAAGTTCTGTAGGGAAACTGAATCCTGAATTTGAGTAGAATTTTTTTCTCATGCTGGACTTTCCCTCCTAATGCAAACATTTCAGACTTCATGTGGACAACTAAAGGGGTAATACTAGACTCTCATCATCCTATGATCTGTTATTCAGCTCAGCCTAACAGTAACACACAGGCCATTTCACAATAAACATCTTGAATATTTCAGAGAAAGTCTTGCAAAAAAAATTGAAGGATGGCAATGTTCTTCTTTTGTCTTAAGCACAACAAACTTGTTATGGGGAAAGGTTCTTGACATCCAGAATGAGTTGTGGGACTCTGAGAGTGAGCTGAGCTTGGCAGTGTGATAAGCTGACTGACTGGCAATAACAGATTAAAAAGTTTAGGAAAAATGATTGGAATGAAACTCAAAAAGCATTTCAAGGCAGCCTTGAAGTGTGCAAGTCAAATCAGAGAGGTGAGAGAAATAGCATGGCTCTTTCCTAGAAGACAAAATGTTTCAAGCTTTTCTGTGCCCGTTCTGAAAGACATCTGTGAGAGAGAAATGTGCCATGGAGGCTTGGCTGGAAGAAGGCCTCTGTATACTAGAAAGTTTATTCAACTCAGATTAAAGATCTTGTTCAAGTTTCTCACAACAAAGCATAGGTTTTGTTTGGGATGGCTCTCATGGCATAAGTATCAGCAGTGCCACAGCTGAGGTCTAATTAAAATCGTGCTGAAAAAATCCTGAAGTGATATCCCTAAGCACATTTTTAAGAATCCCCTTAACTATTCCTTCTCTCGAGGCATTTTCCAACATGGACAAAAGAAAATGAGATTGTATACTGAGAAGAAATTTGTCAGCATTTGCAAATATTTTTTTCAAAAAGCACTGTACTATGACTAACTGTCAAGACTATTCAGCTGCTTAGTGGTTTTAAGATGTCAGCTTTTATTCACAATAATTGTTAGAGACAATGGTTTTTTGCATGTTACCCGAATTCCTAGACAGCATTAAAAACAGCTCTCATTTGAAGTCAGATGCTGATTCACATTAATTGGTGCAGATCAACTATTCCAACAACCACCAAGTCAGCTGCAATAGATATAAAATAAATAAAGTGTTTTTTCCCCGTTCAGTCTGAAAGGGAGCAATTTCAGGGAAAACATGGAAGCTCAGAAGTCCTATATAAACTTTAACGAAGACAGTTAAACTTCTTTTCACATCTGAGAAATAAGTTTAACACATGACTCCATTCATTTAGATGACAAATAACTACTCATATGCAAGCTCTTTATTATATCTGGCAAGAAAGAAAATAGCTTTTACATGCTTCAGCAATTGTTACTGTTTTGCCCTTTTCTTATTCTGATGTTTAGTGTCCATATTTTCAGTTGTAAAATATATCAGCTATTGTACATCAGAAAAAGTGATAATTAGTCTTGTATGACTGTCCTCGTGTTGTCATGGCTTTTCTAAACTCTTTTCCACACCATACCTAATCCACTGTTGTATGGTCTCTTTAAAAATGAAACTTTTTTCATTTAAGCACAGGAGTAAAAGGATTTTGTAATTTTTAAAAAGATCCATACATATTAGAAAGACTGCAATAAGGTCAGACTGGACAGATTTAGTTCTTACTTTTTCATGGACCAAAAATGAGAAACCTGAATGCAGATAAGCATCCTTAATGCAAACTATAAACTATATATATAAAACCTAAACTTCCAAATGCTTACCTTGACTTAAGCTTAATAATCTTTTGAAGTTTATATAAGCAAAGGAAAAATGTTACAAAACTCCTAGAAAATGGACACAGCTATTTATGGAATATCTAACAACAAGCCAAGTGACAACTCCCCTATTATTCCTTTCTAACCTTCTCTTCCAAAAATAGCTGGTGGTGCTTAAGGCAGTTATGAAAAGAGTGAAGATACAGTTTTACATCAGCTGAGGATGTCACACAAAGCAGGCCACTAGAATAGTTTAAGGGCTACAGTAACCAGGGTGAACATGCAAAATCCACAGCCTGAGTTCTCTGACTGGATTGAAGGAGAACGGAATTCCACATGCACCTACCACTTCCTTGCTTTAGATGGCTTACACCTTTATGGCACCTGGGTCTTGGGATTAAAAGAGTCAAAAGAGCACAAAGGTACTTCTTCATATTCAAAAATAATAAAAAAACAAATTAAAAAAATAACATCCTAAGGATATTATCCTAAGGATACTTGGAAAATAGTATTACCTACTACAATGAACACAGAAACCTCTACTTCAATACATGGTTTCTGCATGACAGGCCAAGCAATCCTAGCATATGGTGTGGTTAATTCTTCAAGTTTTCTCTCTTTCCTATACTAATATTGTCCAAATAATGTAAGCCAATTTAACATCTTACTGTAAAGTAAGGCATGGTTGCAAAATGAGATCCACTTAGTATTTCTTAAATGGTATCTACTGAATGGGGTTTTCTGCATCATGACCAGGTTGAAATCAGTATTGAAATTAATTATGACAGCCATATAAATTAGACATAAGAGATTCCTGAAGCTAATTAGAGTCTGAGAGTTTTAATTTGATGTCTGTCTTGGTATAATATCTGCTTTATGGATTAAATTAATAAAATTAAGTCTGCATCATTATAAATTTCCACTTTCATAGTTCCATAAGTTTCACAATTACATGCTGTATTTGAATGATAATTGAATGAAACAAAAATCATTATGTTCATGTCTACTTTCCTACAGACTTTAAAATAATGTTCCCTATTTTCTTCCATACACAAAAGTCATAACTGCTATAGTGATTCCAAACCAAAGAGGACTGTGCATGAGGGAATTAGTAATCCATGTATTCCTGTCCATGCAGCCCATGGTTCATGTTTAGCACTATTTTAAGGCCTGGTTACACTGTGCAAATCCCTTGCCTGCACCATAACCTTAGTGGGCTGTGACCCAGCACCTTCTGTCTGCAGCTCCCACTTGTTACCAGTAATAACAAAACTTGTGTCTTTTGCATTTAGCCAAAAGTGTAGCAACAAGTTCAAGAATGAAGAATGAATAGAGACAACCAAAAAGCAGGTGCCCTTTCTAGATAGAATCTGCACGAAACACTGTGTCCTTATGAAAGACTTCCAGTGCTACACAAATTAGGGTTCCCAGTACCCGAAAAGGTGTCAAACAATCTATTCTATCTTCTCTTTCTGTAAAGTTTTAGCTTCAATAAATGGCATTATAAATAGTATTTTACAGTTGAAGTGCCTCTCCTACTGGGATGACAATGAACCAGCACCCTCTAGTATGAAATAGCTCCTGAGTTATATGTAGCAGATCAATATGGCAAATAGTGATTTTGAACCATGATTCATGTTAAAGACAGCTTGGAATAAAAGGAAATGCATAAGAATTATAATTAAGCAAAAAGCAGCTTAGAGTCAGTTCCAAAATATGCAGCATTAAGGACAGTGAACATTCATTGATTAATACACACTAAGAAAGTTCCCCTTTGATCCTCAATTGATTCTGAGTTCTGCATGCAAACTGTATGGGTCACAACAGACAATCTAACAAACTATCCATTATGTTCAACTTGATGCACTTGCAAGATGATCAGACATCAAAAACTGAAATTTGATGAAATGAAAAAAATGCAATTGTCTTCTGTCACATACACTGTTCAGTACATATCTATGACAGCACGGTGTTTGGAAATAAAACTTCAGGATATATTGTGGAAAGCACACTTGAAGTGAAGAAAAGACGTATGTGACTTTTAAATGGGGACATAATATCCTGAGACAGAGGATCACCATCTTGGCTTAAAGATTTGCTTCTGACATTTGTGTTTTCATAGGCAATTAAAATTTAATTTGGCCTATGATGAAAAGCAAATCCTTTTATCCCATAGTTACAGTCACAAGAGCAACATACTGCATTCAAAAGCAGCACTGTAGCTTAAGGTTTCATATCTGACATTTGTGACATCGTGGAAAAAATTTAATTTATGGACAGGAAGGTTTATGCATTCACACCTCATCCTTGAGCTCTTCTAGCTAAGTGTGATGTCACTAGTATTTCAGTATAAAAACTGAGTTCAGATTTTAAGCAGAATGTTTAAAGTGAAGGCTACTTATCCATCTGACACTATTTAGTGTCCTATACCAACTAAAAGCAAAAATAAAATAACACTAGGGGCACTGTATTAATGATAGAGGCAGAAGACTTTTAATTCATGTAGTAAGGAGGCTTGCTGTATCCCAACCAAGTTTTAGTGTACGATTCATTAGATACAAGTCAGAAATAATCTACTGACATTATACCAAAATCAGCAAACCACCTTCCTAATTCATACTGCACAACTGTTGAATTTCCAGATTTAACAGACAATTTTCTGAGTTGCCAAAAAATCCATCTCTGCATCAGCATTTCCATACTGACAAACAAAAGGCAAGCAGAAAGTGCACACATAAAGCTTGTCAGTTACACAGCATCTGTACTTCTACCAGGGAAAATAGTCATTTGTACAGGGCCAGGTGCTCAACTTTGTGTCAATGATCTAGGTCATCAAAATGATACAGAAAATTGTACCACACATCAAATGGAGCTACTTAGGGTTGAGAACAGGCCTGTATTTGGAGAGATACTAAACAATTTAACAACCCTGAAATCACAGAATGGTAGGGATCAGAAGGGGCCTCTGGAGCTCATGTAGTCCAACACTCCCTGTTAAACCTGCAGGCTCACCTCCAGCAGATTGCCTGGCCTCCTGTCTAAGCAGGTTTTGAAAAAAAGTCTCCAGAACCTCTCTGGGTAGCCTGCTCAAGTGTTCTGTCACCTGCACAGTAAGGAAGCTTTTCCTTGCATTGGGATGCAACTTCCTGTGAATTCAGCATCTCTGCTGACTCAGGATAAGAACAGTCACTTTCATCTCAATTAAAACTATTCATATTTATGATTTGGGGGGAATACTCACAAACCACAAATTGGACACACAAAAATATCTGGTAAAAAAAGCCAATCATAACGAGATTAGATGGAACAGCCCAGCTCAGGTGAACCACAGAACAATATATATAAAGGGGGACCAAAATTCACCATTCTAAGCAAACACCTGTATGCATTACTTAGAAATACTACTAGTATTCCCTTTATGCTCCAAGTCATTCCTAGTTTCAATAAGTGGCATTTTCTTCCGTTTCATCTTTGTATTTTTAACCACCACTTACAAAATAAACCTGAAGGTTTCAGTCACATACTTAAAGAACAACCAGCTATGAACTAGACTATGCCCATTTTCAAATCCCAGCTAAAGCCTACCACAACTTAGTATTCTCAGTGTACTGAAACCCATCACAGTAAATCAGTCTCTCATATTGGTTTTTTTGGAGGCAGAATCCTCCAATAATTAAGAGTCGATGCTGTATTTTTGCTACAATCCAAAGCCTGATTCCCTCCTGCAAATACAGAGATTTCTGGCACAAAGAAGGTAATATATTTCAGTCACCCCATTAGTGAGATTTCTGTGAAAACTCTAGTAAAGGAATTGCTCAGAGTAAGCACTAGATTTGAGAACAAAGTATGCTTAGCCTTCCAAAGACATCTTTTTATTGGCTCTGTTTGATTTGTTTGATTTTCCTTACGAGTGAATGTGAATTAGGTCTGATTCTCTTGGGCTCTTTCAAATGTCAACTCAGCATACAGGTGGTCTTTTAACTACTCTGTATGGCCATTTCTAAAACATTACATCTTGTTTTCAGTGGAGCTGCAAATTATGCATGCAACTTGGAGGATTTGTGCAGTTTATGTCCAGTGCACTCAAGGTTAATTAGAAACATTAGTAAGTTTAATCACTAGGAACTCATTTGGTACTGATGTGGATGGCACCTGTAATCCCATATACACACCATACTAATTTAGCATTAATTAATGCCCATTTTCACAGTGGCATTGACATAAATCTCAGCAAGAGTGACATATTCTGGGATAAAAGCATATTTATGACAACAGATCCAAAACCACAATCACTGCATCATTTTAAAATACAATTTGTGATATTTTGCTTACTATGCCAAATAAAAATGACATGAAGTGATAATGGCAAAGAACTTGTTAAACTATGAAAATTCTATAAAACATTAAGAATACAGATTACTATTCTTTTACATGGTAATGGGAAAGAGTCATATCTATTCTTATCATTCTGCTGCAACAGGCAAAGCAGCTAAATTTTCAATAATAATCATAGAGTAAAAGCCATATTCATGTAAAAGAGAAGTATTTTTCCTCATGTAAAATGCTATTAGCCATATTTGAAGGCATTATGTTCAGATATCATTTTTCCATTTCACTAAATGACAGCCATTAAATGCAATGGCAACTGCATGACAGGGATATTTTTATTACTTCAAAAGGAAGAAAAGGATTAAAATGAGTTTATTCAAAAGTGTGATTTGTCAATTTTTTCTTATCAAGGACTGTGGGGGACAGCTTTAAACCTAAAACCTGTGATCTGACCTCCTATTTGAATAAGTTAATGTGATCCAGTGTTCTTAGAAAAGTAGTGAAACCTATCTTTTATATGCAGAAGTCCCAGGAGGAATTTATGCTTTTATACGGTCAGCTGCAAGGTGCCATTTCCTTTTCATCATTCCTTCTTTTATCATATTGTAGTTCTTGACAGCTTAGAGGTTCTTTTTAAAATCTGGTGTATGAGCAACTATATAGAGACGTTTTTTTTGTATGAAGGATTTCTTTCTAGCCTCCTAGGTTTTACAGTCAAATAGATTGCTGCTGCCAGAAATCCCTGTCTTATATTCAAGAGGAACTAATCACCATATTTGATAGAGCAAGCATCTTACCTAAACATCAAATAGAACCAGAAATTACTACCTTAGAGGATTAAAGAAGGATATCTACACACATCAGGTTCTTTCATTATATATCCTAGGAACTGCAGCAAAAATTATTTCAGATATTTACATACAGAGAGAGAGGTACCATGTAGCTGGACAAAATACTACTCATGAGGGATTTACTCGGAAACATTATCTTACTCTCTTCAGCTGTTTTTCACAGGGGACCCTGTACAGTGCATAGATGATTTCTTGGGGTTTGTTTGCTTTGTCAGTGCTGTTACTTGTTTGTTCCCTGTAGGTATTCCTCAACTGCTCACATGAATTTATATTTTAAAATATTTATATAAAGTTGTAGTTATTTAAAGTCTATTACCTACAAACAGAAAAACAAAACAAAATAAAACAAGTCCAAAAGTATACATTTATTTAGTATTTTCATATATTGCTATTTTGATATATATTATGTATATATTACATATATAATATACATAAATATTATATAAATATATATTTTTTGCATATATTGTTGGAGGCCTTGGGTGAGGCCAAGCAGCTGAAGACTGGGCGGCACTCAGCGCAGCGAAGAGGGCTGTTATAAAGGGCTGTGAAGAGCTGGTGAAGGGATCCAGCACAAGTGAGGCTGAGGGAACTGGGGGTGTTCAGCCTGGAGTAAAGGAGGCTCAGAGGAGACCTCATCACTCTCTACAACTTCCTGAAAGGAGGTTGTAGCCAGGGGAGGGTTGGTCTCTTTTCCCAGGCAACCCTCAGCAAGACAAGAGGGCACAAGAGGTCTCAAGTTGTGCCAGGGGAGGTTTAGGTTGGACATTAGAAAGAATTTCTTTATGGAGAGGGTGATCAGACATTGGAATGGGCTGCCCAGGGAAGTAGTGGATTCTCCATCCCTGGAGATATTTAAAAAGAGACTGGATGTGGCACTCAGTGCCATGGTCTAGTAACTTCGGTTGGTAGTGGAGCAAGGGTTGGACTTGATGATCCCAGAGGACCCTCCCAACCCAGCCAATTCTATGATTCTATGATTTTCAAGTTCTTGCATATTAAGTTTATCTATAAGCTTATTCCTTTAAGGGTAGAAAATTCTCAAGACTGCAAGACAGAAACTAAAAATTATGTAGGACAATATTCTCAGATAACCTGGATCAACTCTTATGACTGCAACAAACTAAACCAATTTCTATTATTTTACAAAGGACATTCAGCTGAGAGTGAGCGGCACCAAATAGTTACACAGACTGATACTGGAATTTGAATCCTTGAAAGTGTCTCTCAAACCAAATTATTCACAGGTTATGTGTAAAACTTCTTCCTTTTTTTTTTTTTTTTTTTTTTTTTTTCTAAATTTAAGAACTTTACACTGCATAATGTAAAGTGTTCCATTTTTCAGTCTGTAGGCCAAGTAAGTATTCTTGTATAGAACCGTGCTGGTAAAAAAGATTCATTCCAGTGATGTCAGCTAATGAAAAGACTGGTGTGAAATAACAGCAGAAATACACACGGACCTTGTATTTTCCCATTTCTCCTGCTGTTAACTTTCCATTATTATTCCATAACTTTCCAGAATTTTTTTATTATCAAAGAAAGAAGATACTCCTTTAACATTTTTGCAACTGAGGACCTCAGATGAATATTTTATGCTCAAGTTCTTCCTAAAAATACAGCCTATTTCTAGTGCTAGGGCAAATGCTGAAAACAGTTCCACTGATTCCAGTTCAGCTATTCCAATTTGAACCAGAAGAGAAATATATAATTCTTAAAATCTCCTATTAAAAAATAAAAAAAGACCATAGAATTGAAGAGAACACAAGTGTTAAGATACATTGTTATTACACATCACAACTTACTCTTTTTCTGTTCAGAGTTTGCCTAGGTCCCACGAGGAAAGTGACATTTCAAACCATAAATCACCTGAACTGTATCACTCAGAGGGAAGCACTTTCAGGCATTCCAGCTAGGACACTGCAATCAAGTCTCTGGGCCTCTCTGTGGCTTTAGTATGAAAACAAGATATGAAGGACTCACATAGTAAAGATTATTTTTGTCTAGGGATTGACAGTGAAAAGCTTGCAAATATACTTTGCTTTACAATTAATTTCAGTTCTTGACAAATTGGAAACACCTGTTTTTAAAAAGAAAGCTGTTAACTTCCCAGCTAGTTTATATTAGCCAATTTCCTCTCCATTTCATAATTTGCATTTGAACGTGTATGCTCTGCAATCCTCATGTGTGAAACCCAGCAGCCAGCCTCAGGTTAATGTGTGCAGCGAGATAAAAACAACACAATCTCACTGTTCAAGATAATGGAGAACATTAATTATTTGCTAACCAAATGTAAACCACAGATTAGTGGAGACATTCACAAAATATTTTCTCCTTAATATTAGAAGCATCAAAAACCTTATGTTTCAGTTGATGAGACATACAGAACCTAATCACTGCAACAGGGAGAGGACATTTCAGAGGCAATTTTTTTTTTTTTACACCGTCTGTATTTCAAGCAGAAAGAAGTTTACTATCAACTTCTTTTCCTAATCCATGCATTCTCCTCCCCTTGATTCTGTACTTGAACAAGAAAATCTTCATCAGCTATAAGTAAAGGACTGCCAACTCTCAAATCTTCCAACAGACTTCTAGGCTTGCATTCTCCTCTACTGAAGAAACGTGTGTGTGCACCTAGATATGTATTTAGGTACAATACAGTTGTCACTTGGGATTCCCTTTATAAATCCTCTTGGTAACAAGAAGCCAAGTAATGTTTTATAAATACCTACACCCTACACAGCATTAATGAAATATTACAGCTTTTTTTGTGTGTATAACAAGTAGTATTATTACAGCATTTTTTGTGTGTATAACAAGTACTTTTACCGTGAAATACAAATTGCAGTTTTTCGGTACCAAAAAAGTTCAGCAGCTTAACTGAAGTTTCCATCCTTGAAAATTACATCTCTGTTCCTCAACTTTTTTTGTACAATACAGAAAGTCTGTATTAAGGGAGTTACTTATTAGTGCATGGAGATAATGTAATAGTTTTGCCTAGATTATGGCCTTAGTTGACAAAAACCCATGCCAATACTAAGTTATTTAATTGGGGTCACTGATATGCCAAGTACTTAATGAAAGTACTTATAAAGTACTTTATTTATAGTAAAGGAAATGCACCAAGTTAAGTTCTGTAAATACACTTCAGTATAATTAAACTTGAAAAGTAAAAGCTGCCCAGTGACTGTTAACAACAGAATGATGTTCTAAGTCTCATTTTTAGCCATAGAACAATTTGCAAAATAAATCTTTAAACAAGAATTATTTTAACAGCATTATTTCATGAAGATACCTATTTTACAAGTAAATGTGTTGTTTCAGAATACCTTTATCAAAGATTCATTCATGAGTATAAAGACATTCAATCCAAAGCAAAACAATCTTATTGAAAAATACTAACATCAAAACCAAACTGTGGAGAAGCTTTGAAGAAACACTACTTTAAAACTGCTACATATTCTACAGTTATTACTGGAAAGGTAGCATTACAATATTTATTATCAGTTTTAGTGAACTCTCTCAAGCCACCAGTGACTCTGGTATTACTAATAATGAAGATGTCAGCTTTTATTCCAAAAACTACTTAAATTACTTATAAATCAGTTACTTAGTTACTTTTTTTTTTTTTTTTTTTTTACTTTCTGATCAAGTCCCCCAGTATTTTCCTCATCCTCATTGTTAACCTAACAAAGTTATTCTTTAGCTTCTCATCCTTAGTAAATCTGCCTACAAATCAGAAATTATGAAATTACGACTAATTAAATGGAGAGAACAAGTTTCTTGAATTGCAAATCTAGACAAATTGCAGTTAGTATTATCTGAAGGACAAGTGTACTCCAAGACCCCATTGAATCAAGCGATTTTAGCACCTTGTTTCCTTATACCCTTGTTGAAGTTCTACACAAGGAAAACACTCTATGTACTTCTACAAAATCCCTGGCAACTTATCCAAACTCATCTGACAGACAGGATGTTCTAGAAACATCAAACTGAAGACACTCTTGCTACACAAGCTTGACAGCATCACACAACATTAGCAGCATATTGGCAAATGCAAAAGGAAAGGGGTCAGTTATCAGTTTGTGAGAACAGTTGCAAGATGGCATCATGGAAAAAGGAGATGAAGTAGTTTGATATTTTCTGGAAATATCACCAATATGCTAACTCTCACTTAATCACAAACATGACAGCTATCCTACTGGGTGGCATATGCAGTGAAATGAGGAGACAAATATGGAGAAAAGCCATAATCAAGGACAAGGGAGAATGAAGACTGAGAATCAGTTGGAGAATCTGTGAAGTCTGCCTTATCTCAAGAGAAAATATTCATGTTCATGAAGTCATGAGAAGAGACTCACAAGACAGTGCTAAGCAAAAGAAACAGATGAAATGGAACATGTAAATGAACAGGACACACAGTTTAAGACCTCTGATCTAAGGAAGTTATTAATATTTCTTATGTTCAATTACTTTTAAGTGTGGAAAACATAAGTTGGTTTTTTGTTTTGTTTTCTTTTTTTTAATATTTTACCCTAAAAGTAACTTCACTTAAGCAGAAATTCATTGATTCAATGACTGATTACAGGAACCAAAATCTTCACAAGATGTATATGCAAAAATATCAGAGGCATTTTAAAACTTATTCCTAATTTTAGTTTTGAGCTGAAGCATAATATTAATAAGACTGCAGTCAAAGGCTGCGAACATGTTATTTGATGTCTTAGACGAATCATGCTATGCAATAGATGTTCTCAAGTCTCATTTTTAAGAGGATCATCAGTGTGAAACCTCTTAATACACTGCTTTACTCTGTCAAGATTTCTAATACCTCCAGCTAGACTGCCTGATATGCCTCAAGGTAGATCTTTCTTGTTCTTACACAATCAAACACATACAGCATCATAATGAGTGCATGAAACTCTGACATACTAAAGGTGCCCCCTGTGAAACATTTCTCTGAAGTCTGATTATTCAAGGAGCCAAGCATAACAACCACAGCTAATGATGTCAGCTGCCACAGCACCGTGTGTCAGGCAGTCCTCTCCAAGGTCATTCAGCAGCATTTTGGTTTTCACATTTGTGTTTATTTCCTTTAAGCACAAATGCAATTATCTGTACAGCATGTCCAGACTTCTGAGCTTGCATAATAGAAGCCACTTAATACACAAAACTTAGAAATCTTCACACTTACAAGCATAAAATACTTCTGTTGCACTACTTAGACGTTAAAATATCACTTTTGTCATTATTTTACTTCTTGTTTTTAAAGCAGTTATGGTAAAGGTCACTCAAAATTGCACCTCCCAGGTATCAGTCATGCCTAGCCCAAAAAATAAAGGTTTACAGATTGACAGTGAAACATCATACACAGGAATCAGAAACTGTGGGAGAGTGATGCCTACCAGTGAGCCAAGGCTAATGCACATGAAGACTCAGGACTGCAACAGTTCATTTTTGAAAAGCAGGGAGATTGGAGTCACAATGAACAGTTAGGAAAGGACCAGGAAAGCACACCTAGGATGGGTACATGTTAGACAATTTTTCCATGTCTCACATGAGTGAATGCAGATTTCTCACCCCAAAGTACTTAAAGGATTAATATTTCACAAAGCAGTCTTACATGTTCTTAAAAGTAGATGTAAATTCAGCTAAGAGAGTGGCAAAGCAGAAGACTGTTTTGCTTTACTGTTGTTATTTAGGTTATGTTTCTGTGAGATTTTCATATAAAGCATTCAAAGACATGTTGTAAATAACAAACTAACTGGTCACTTGCTATCTAGCAAGACCTATTCTTTCAAAGATTTATGCTGACTACAGTAAGAGTGGTCTGAATGTCCTCATTAAATTAAAAAATTTACAAGGTAAGGTCTATTTGTTTTTAAAAGAAATGCAGCTCATTTCTCTTTTAAGTCCTACTTCTGCATATCAAAGTGTTCCAGAGTAAAATGTACCTCAGACAACTAAAAACTGCAGCCAGTTGCTAGAGTGGGGCTTTCAGTAAATAGTACAAGTGAAATCTGTCACAACTAAACCAGAAGAAATTTCAAGATACTTGTCAGCTGTGGAAAAAAAGATAAAGCATAGATCAAGCCGCACAAAAGAACTTTAAACTATTTTGTTGAAACCACAGGAAGTCATCAAGATGAAGAGAGAGGCATGTCATACTCATGGATGCAGAATCTCACTAATTGGCTTATACAGTGTTAGGTTGGAACAGCATGGAAAAGAAAAAGCACAGAAACCCCTGTTTCAGCTCCCACACCCGTTCTTATTCTCAATGAAAGGACGAGGAAATCTGCAGTCACGATGTTACTGTGCACTTCTGACAGACATTACTACCATCTAGCAAAACTGAAAAATAGTGGAGTCAGAGGTTATGTTTGCTCTCTCACTGGTAACACAGCAAGGTCATTATAGAAGGCAACAACAGAACATTTGTCTTGCTATTACTTTGACATTGTTTTCCTCCATACCACCTCTAACAAGAATAGTTCAGTTAATTTTTAGGAACTCACAGTGCTCATTTTATGTTCACTTCCAACACCTACCTTCAAGTATCTCTATCTTCTTGGGTCTCTATCAATACCTATCATCAAATTATTAAGTCATTTTTGTCTTTCTCAGCATGCAAAACACATATCTAAGAGGCTGCAGAGGATCTCTCTCCTTTTGAATCTCATAACCAAACCTTACACTGAGCAGCCAAAATAATAGATTAAAATAAATTCCTTTATTTCATCACGGTTATGGAATTTTGCACAACCATTCCACACTGACATTAAAACAGCACTTCCATTGACATCATAACCACTCAGGCACTTGCACCTACGTTGTAATGACTCCTCTGGGGCTGTTACCACATCAATGGAAGTATGAGAGACACTTCATTGACACTAACAGCTCCAGTGCCTGGGACCTGATGGTAATGGCTCCTCTGGGGCTGTTACCATGTCACTGGCAATATATATGAGACACTTCTATTGCTGTTATAAAAGCACATCAGTATCACATGTGAAACCCCAGAAATTTGGCAATAAAAATGAAATTATCTAGCTAAACAAAACCAAGGAAAACAAAATTTTTCAGGAGACTTGTATGTTTGTTTCAGCTTCACTGAAATATGCTCATACATGCAAATGCTACCAACAAACAGCAAATAAAGCCCGACCTCCTCCCAAGTAAAACATTAGCAGACACAGAGGAGAAGATTGCCTAAAACTGTTCCTCATCCTTAAAACAGTAATGCAGGTACTGGTTCCTTATGAAATGTACTTATAAACTTCTTAGCAATGAATGTTTTAATTAACACTTCATAACTTCTCAATAGAAGTAACAAATAGTTGGTAGTCAAAAGGGGTAAAATTCATTCTATATGTTTCTCATTATTTACTTGAACTGTTTGTCATGTGTTTAAAAAAATAACGTTCATGAGACAACTGCTAATGTAATAAATTTCTTATCTGAGACTGCAAACCAATTATCATTCCACATCCAATTTGTTGAACTACAATAACAAGTCCAGATAGCTATTGTGAGCTGTATAACTAACAACAATTGAGAATTATAATTACTGTAAGAAACCACAAATTAACAGCTTTTTTTTTTGCAATATTTTCTTCATGAGCTGTTTTTCTGTTAAGAAAATCCTCTTCGGTAGATTCTCCAAGGACCGCTTTTGTAGATTGTACAAGATTGCCAGGATCACAGACCTACTGCTGAGGGTCCATGTTCTATAAACTAGAAGACTGCCAGGAGAAGTTTAAGAAAGCTCACAACAGGCAATAAATACAAGCCACTGAAGAGCTAGAACAGTAAGGGCAATGTTGTATTAATTAAAAGTGATAGGAAAGTTGTAACACACAGAGAACAAATGAAAAAACCACACACCATCAAAAAGAAATGCTTATTGATATAATTTCTTTTTTATTTCTTCTGTTCTGTAGATCATTTCCAAACAGCCATTTTGCTATTCAAAAAATAAGCTTGAAATAGCTTTGAAATTTTGTGACTTAATTCCTCTAATTACATATTATTAACCATGTATCACTTTTAGACTTTGTTGTGAATATCTAGATTCAGACAACCATTCATATAAACAAAAATGTGATTTTCTATATAAACTATAATGCTTGTGTGTTGAACAGTTATTTTCATTTAGAAACTAACACTGATTAGAAGTAATCTATTAAAAAATTATAATCAGCACTTTACGTGGTAATGTACCAATACCTCTGAGGCTACTCACATTTTGCTATCCTTGTTGTACTTCAACCAGAAGGTGTCTATTTGGAACTCTATTGCTCTATTCAGTTTTTCTTCTACTTAGAACTCTAGAATTGTGTTTCTTTTTTTCCAGTTATGCAAGAATGTTGGACTGTGAGAGTCCTTCTTGTGAGCTGTTCCATTAGCTGGTCAGCCTTGGAGACAAAGTCATCTGAGAGACATCTAGGATGCCCTGACTGAGCCAGAGAAATGTAGCTCAGAAATTAGCAAAGTGCAGTAGCTTCAAGCACCTTGAAGGGACAATACTTGTCACACATCACATTATAATAGCAGTAAGAGAAAATAAAGAAAAAATAGTCTTAGTAACCTGGAATTAAGCATCTTTCAAGAGAGAAATCACTGTAGGTATGTAAGACACCTAAAATAAGCTTAAGCAAAATTCTAATCTAGATGTGAAAGTAATAAATGCCTTTTCAGAAGACAAAATGCTCCAGCTCTACCCTTTTCTACTTTGTCCACAAAAACAAGGCTGTGAAACTGACATACATGCAGCTGAGCATACTATGAATGAGAGCACTAGCTTCATTTTGAGAAGAAGCTTCTAACAGAAGTGAAACTATGAATGACCTTTGTAAATATCCAGAGGCTGAAGACCAGGGCATTCTTCAAAGCTGAAATTCTGGTATCATTTAGAAACCAACTTCCCCACATGTATCAGTCCTGAGGACAGTCAGCTAGGAACTGCAGAAAACCCAGAAATTAACCCATCAAGACAGTTTGATTTTTCTCTGTAAAGGAAAGCAAGAAAGAGAAGGGGTGGTGGAGTGGGCAGGTAATCAGCTGGTACTAAAGGAATTAGCAATGAAGATTAGATTAGAAGCCTATCAAATACTTCCTCTTATCAACAAGCTTCACTTGTGGTACAGGTGAGGCCAAGATGACTCAGGAAAAAAAAAATGCGAGAAGGAAAATCAATGTGTAGTTTGTGAAAACCGGGACTGCTTGAGATAGTGAACATGTTTATTGCTCTGAAACTCATTAGGTACAAGAGTCCACATATTGAGTAAATATCATGATGTCTAGAATGAAAAAAACCAAAGTTGCTGAACAATTGTAGGAAAAACAATAAAATGAGGAAAAAACATTTCCCAGCTTTGGAGTTACAGGGGTAAAGGGGGGCCACAGCCAAGTAATTTCATGCATCCTTAATGCACAGTCACAGATAAAGGCCAAAAGAGAGCACATAATTTGTGTATTTTCAATAACTCTGCAACAATTACTTTACTGCAGCCTCTATTTCTAATGAAAGTGTTACACAGATGACTTCTGGACTAAGTGAAAAGCTGCTGAAAGACATCACCAATTCAGTAAAGCCATTAACAAGCGCAGTTCAGTGAGGAATTTAAGCATATGCTTGACTTTAGCAGTCCTTAAACTTGACAGAAACCAACATGACTTCAGCAGATAACAAAAGCTAAAAACAAATCCCCTGACAGGAAAGGACCAGCAGCGTTATCTGCAACAAATGTCAATTTCAGTGCAGAAAGGGATGAATTTTTAACACTTGCTCAAAGCTTCCAGACACACAGATAATTTCAGTGCAGAAACAACTAATAAAGCCAGCTTTTAAAAGTACAGTCAACTAAAAAAAAATAAATAATAACATTAATAATAATAATAATTTTTTTAAAGGAGGCAGAAACTGGCTCTGAAAAGCGTATCCTTGCATCCACCTAAATATCAGCCTAAAACCACTTTTAGGCACAACCTTCCCAAACGCAGAACCCCTCCGGTCGGTCGGTCACCCAGGAAGGCCCCGCATGGCTCCGCAGGGCTCCGGCGCTGAGGCGCATCCTGCCCGAGACGTCCCGGGAGCGCCGGGTTACAGGGGCAGGGACCGAAGCCGGGCGCTGCCACACTCGGGGGAATGAACCCAAACCGACACCCCGTCCCTTCCTCCTTCCTCACAAACAAACAAGCAAACAAATAAACAAAACAACATAACAAACAAACAAAACAACATACCGGCCCTGGTGCCTCCACAGCCCTTGCGAACTCCGCCTGGAGCCTGGCAGCGTGGTGCCGAGGTGAGGTGAAGCTGGAGGCAGTGCCGAGGTGAGGCAGTGCCGAAGTGAAGTGAAGCGGGAGGCAGTGCCGAAATAAAGCAAATTGGAGGCAATGCCGGAGTAAAGTAAAGTGAGGTGGGAGGCAGTGCCGAAGCGAAGCGCGAGGCAGTGCTGAGGTGAGGCAGTGCAGAGACGCTCGCGCTCTCTGGAAGCTTCCAGGCAGAGCTCGCTGAGGTAACTGTGGCCGGAGCACCCCCGCTACAGAAAAAGGCATCCATGTGGTTTTCCTCGCCATTTTCCTCTTCTTTTTAAATAGCGACCGAGAAGTGAATAGCTTTACCTCGCATCTTCACACAATTCAGGCAAATACTAACACAGAGTGTGATGGGGCACCACCCTTGTGGTGCTTCGTTGGAGCTGAGGTAGCTGGGAGCAGTTTGCTGAAGGAAGTTCCTGACTTTTGGGGAAGAAACTGCTTCGTTCTGCAGCTCTGCTGAGGAGAAGCTTTTGCCTGGTCCTCCAAGCAAGTCCAGGGTGCAGTTTGGTAGAGATGTGAACTTCTCCTGGTTGTGAGTGCTGCGTTGCTGTTTCATGTGAGGTAGGTACTTTCCCTACTGCTTCTTGAAGATTTAAATTTAGGGTTCTGATTTATTGTATAACTTGTTAATGGAAGTGAGTGAAAGCATCACTCAGTCAGGTCTTCTGTGTTTAATAAAACTCTGGATGTAGACTTAACACAGAGTTGACTTTCTGGAAGTAGAAGGCACATTTTTAGCTGGAAAAATTGGACACTCCCATGAAATTCTGAACCTGTCGCAGACCTCTCTCATTGAGTATAAAATGCTTTTAAAAGCTTATAAGCCATCCTAAAATTAATAAGTTCTCTACTAGATCTATGAAAAACATCTACTGTAATTTAATGGCTTGGTTGACCGTTTTTTATCCACTTTGAAGTTAACAATCTGGGAACATGGTAAATGTTCTAGGTACTGATATCATTAATGCTGTGGAATACAAGAGGTTATATTTATATTAATGTTGGATACTTGAATATGCATTGGCTGCTGGCTGTGTAATACAGATTTATTCTATATTGTTTAGAGTCATAAACTAGTCACAATTTTTTGCCATAGTAGAGCAATGGTGGTTATCTTTACACACCTCACATAAAGGTATTACAAACTGCCAGGCATATATTACACCTACTAGTGTATATTTTCTATAATATTTACACTGTCTTTAGATAGGTATTTAATGAGTTTTTTTGTTTGTTTTGTTTTTATTAAAAACACAGGTGTAGCTCAGTGGGTTGCGTATGATAATAAGTGCTATATCAAAAAAAAAAGAACAACATAAAAAATAAAATAATGTACTGATAGTGAACTTAGCATATTATACTGCTTAACATTTAATGAATGTGATATCTTCATTATAAATCTTTTAGGGATATAGGTATTATTTTATTTTTAGCAGGAGATTGTATAAACAGTCACATACTGGTCATAAAAATACTGGTCAGCTTAACATGTATCATTTTCATGCAGGCAGGACTACCTGTTATTTTTGCATATATGCAAAAATACAGTATATAAAACCTTGTGAAATTTTAAATTAAAACTCTTGCTTGTATATTTAGTGCATCCATTTATTAATGCTACCATAGTAAAATATTTTAGACCAAAAAATCTTATTGTTATTTTTAAGTTGTCAGAACTAGAATTAGCCGAGAAACTTCTTTATTTCTTCATAATGTCCTCATCTTTTACATTTTGATTTATATTCTGCACTAGTTTCTTTTAGGGTTTGGAGCTTTATTTTAGGCTTAGACCACAACAGTGATGTCCTATTAGTTCATGGCAGTTTCTTTCTGCTCTTGCTGCAATTCTTTCGTGACTTTGTCTACTAATGCATGAATACATTATTTTCAGGCACAAAACAAGCTTCTACACAGTAGGTTAAGCAAGAAAATGATGCAAACATTAGCACGTTTATAGGTTGTCATTCCTTTACTTACCATGCAGTGATGAAGACGTTAATCTCTACGGCAAGAGTCTGTGACTCTGCCAGCTGGCTGCCTGCCTTAACTTAAGGGAATAGTAATAAATGAAGCCCAAGCAAATGGCCACCATCTGGGTAAAGCTCAAGTGAGCTTGTTTGGACAAGGCTCCAGGGTCATGTAAATGAAATGGACTTTAATGTTAAGATGCATCTGTGAACGTACAGTTCTTCCTTATATAAAACCTGGCTCGATTCAGTGCAGGTGCAGAAAGTTGGCAGTATTTATAAACTAGACATAATTTAGAGGTTTTTAAAGATGCACCTTGTTTATGTGTATAAATAGCTGTCAGATACCCATTGTTCAAAGCAGACTTGAAACCAGAAAGGTGCTTTTAAAAATAAGTGAAAAGGAAAGGAGTGTGGAGCAGCCATGTAAGTAAGGCTGCTTACTGTGGTTATTCACACATGCTGATTTTCTAATTTTTTTAATCCGTACAAAATAATGCCAATACTTTGCTCTAATTAAGCACTATTTTGTTTGTTAAGACTTTAAGATTTCTGACTGATACATGAAATTTATTGTTATATACTATTTTGACCTTTCTCAAGCATTCATATTTTGACAAGATACAGGAGGCTTTTTAGGTTTTAATCCCATTCAGTGAAGGAGTTACTTATCTTTAAATAGACAGGTTGCTTTATTTTACTTTATTCCATTCCCTACTTGATAACTGTTCCTTTGAAAGCACTGCTTATTATGTCTGTGTGTCACTTGTTAGGAATCTCACTGGGCTCTTTAGCTATGGTTCTGAGTCATTGGATGATCTTTTAGCTACCTGACTTTTTTTAACACAAAGTCTATAGTCCTGGTATAGTTTTGCACTGGTACAGATACTTTTCATTTGTAATTTTGTCTGTGTTAATATTTATGTTGCAAACCGGAAACAAAATGAAACAAAGATAAACCTTCATCCCTGAAATGTTGCTGTTGAAAATACATAAACCTACATAGACCATCAAAGTCAATGTTGTCAATGGTGGATTACTCAGATATTACTGTCCTTCCTAAAAAGATGAAAAATCTTTAATTCCTAGTTCAGAGCTTCATATTGGAACATCTTTTTAACAGGTTCTGACAGTACATTGGCAACCATGATCAGCATTGCCATTTCCATGCCCTGCCACACACACATTTGCCAGATGTATTGCCATTTCTGCTTTTTCCTTATTTGTGCAGGACCTCATACCTGCATTAGAACTTATTCTTGTGCATATGCCCAGGAAGAAAAGAGAATACTCTGTTTCTGCCAAGTACAATTAAATTCTGTAGTGCCTCTGAGTACTGCCTCAGCTGGGCCTGCAATGTATTCACCCTTTATGTTAACAGAACTGAGACATAAGTGGGGACTCTCGTGGCTCATAAACAGCAACTCTTCCAGCTGAAATGAAGGGATCATCCTTTTCATTGAGCCAGTGGGAGCTGTGCTAAGCTGCTCAGCTTGAAGTCGCTCTTCACATCTTGCGAGAGACCGATTTAAAATCATTCCTTTGAGGGGAGCTGGGGTGAAGAATTTGTTTGGGAATTAAGCAGATGCCCCTCAAAACTATGGGCTCCCTTTTGAAATCCAGTTACCATAACAACTGTACAGTACTTTTGCTCTCAAACAAAGCACTTTTTTTGTGTATTAGGGAAGCTTGCACTCCAGGAGAGAAGCTGATTTACTTTCCCTGAGGAAACACCATATGACATGGAAAACGTCAAGGAGCGAAGAATACAAACTGGAGCTATGAAACCACATTAGAAGTAAAATAGCTTATACCCTCTCAGAGATCTTAACTTTTTTTTTTTTTTTTTTTTTTTTTTTTTTTCCCATTATTCTAATAAATGGGAATATGAAGTTCCACTTAAGAAGGTTAAGGTACCACTAACAGTATCAAGGTAGTCATCAATAGGATAGATTATGATGATAATAGCTCTGATAAATTATAAATTTTGAAGATGTTGAATTCTGGACCCAGACACCCTCAGGCCTATGTAAATAGTCATAAAACCTACAGGTAATATATAGAAAAAAAAAAAAAAAAAGCAGAAACATTGAAAAAATAATTGTTTGGATTTAATCATACAGAAATTTTTGCTGGCCCAACATCTGCAGAAAATAACTGCTTTCAAAAAAAAAAGTAACTAAACCCTTCAAAAACTTTACTATAAATACTTACACTGGTATATGCCTTGCACGTGTTTACATCTTTTCATATGCTTGATGTATATGTGCATCTTTAGGAATGCATAAATATATGTACAGAACAAAGAGCCTTTTTTTCTTAATTCAAGCAATTTCATTTATATTTTATAGACTACAGTAAATACATATTCTAATAGAGAGTACTTAAATCTACTATAAATGAACTTGATTACCATTTAATTAAGTTGAAATCAGACTAAACAACAAATATATGGTTAGGTAATTATTACCTCCTTGCAAGTCCTATTGCCAGTAATATAATTCAGGATGAAGAAAGCAAGAGTTAAGAGTTGATGTGCCATTTGGGAAATATGTGCAACCATATAATTGACATTTCAGAATGTACCAACTATCACTGGAACAAGATGCTTGTGGAATGTACAATTCAGTGCCATTTTAAGATATTATATACTTTATTTTAGCAACTTGCATAGCCACAAAGGCCTTTCATGTTGTATAAAAGCAATCGAGTTGCAACTTTCTGGGACTGCTTATGGAATAAGAAAACATTTATTAAAATACTTTTTCTGCTGCTCACCTACATACATTTATATTCTAATGTCTGAAGTTACTTTCTCCCACCACTTATTTCAAGGACTCAGTGATATTCCTGGAGCCAGATGCTGGAACATGTAAACATATGTATTTAGAGTACCATGCAACTCCTTGTATTACTGCATAATTTATCTTCATTAAAATTTTTTTCAAGTATTTAGGTTTGAGTTCACTATAGTGGTCTCCTCAATATTGGTCTCTTGAGAAATACTGTTTCTTTTGGAATTGTATCTTTCTACTTTTTATCTGAAAAATAAATATGGGGTTTTTTTTATAAGTTAAATTAGAACTTTATCAGAAAATTGTAATTCTCAAGGAAATATGGTTTAAAAGAATTGTGTTACAACACTAAGAGCTTCCTGAGTAATGCAATTTCTGTTTTTTGCTGGTTTAACTTCAGAAAATTCCAAATTACCCAGACTGTTGCTGCCCCCAAAGGTAATTTAGACACTATTTAAAAGCACTTATGAATTCTTAGAATTAACAAGGGTTTGTATTTAATTAATTATAGTTGTACAGATAGATTTTGTCTCAAGCTACTTACCCAAATTTTAAATGAAACAGTGATTAAATACTGGAAGTGGTTGGCCAGACATTTTATAATCTCCATTCTTGGCGTTGTTCAAAACTTGTTGTACGAGGCTCTGATCAATCTGATCTTACTTTCAATTTAACTGTACTTTTGAGAGGAAATTGGATTAGATTATCATCTCCAGTCCATATTTTTCAGTGACTACTAAATAACAGTGCTAAAACATGAAGAATATAATGTAAATTTTCATGCTTTTAAGATGTGTAGGGTTGTTACTGTACCTCCAGAGTGGTCACCCAGTTATCAGTAAGATAACAGAAACTGATAGTGTGTGATGTTGAATGCATCACTCACAGTTGTCTGGCTGTCCCGTAAGGGTAAGAAAGCCTAAATTCTTCTCTCTTAACCAAGGTTGTTTTTTTCTTTAGAAGTGTGAATTATGAGGGGTTTTTATGATAAAACTTTTTAATGAAGACAGATTACCTGTACTAGCAATGCACTAAAAATAGGTATAGAACTTAGCAATAAGCAAAAAACCCCCATATTTCATAACCTATATCAAATACCTGCTTCAAATTCAGATTTAAATGCATTCTGGAAACTATACTATACAATAAAGTTCAAACATAGCTAAGTCATTCATATAGATACATTCTACCATATTTTCAGTGTTCAGTATTTCCTATGTAAGTTTGCTTCTTCATTTTTATATGGTGTAATTATTGCAACTGAGATAATCAATATATTGAAAATTCTTCCATTGTAGTTCTTGTGAGCAATACATACTTCTGACTTTCTTCTGCCAGGCAGCATTGTACCACCATTTTTTTTCACAATGCTGGCTTCAATGATAGGGAGTACTTGAAATCTTCCATTTATTGAACTATGATCTAAACAACTTTAACTTACAGAATCTTTTCCAAGGTACTGCTCAGCATGTAAGTTGTAATGTGTGCTACGTTTTGCACAGTAGAAAGAACCATGGTGGGGAGGTCTTTGAGTTATTGGAAGATCACAGAGTATCGGAACAGGGAGTGCATAGGGAGAGAAAAATTCTTGCTAGCAAAGGCTTCTGGAGACTACATCAGATACCTGTCTGTACAATCTGTTAACACTGCTACACTTGAACAACACTTCTAGATTTTAGAGTCTACAAGCTTGCTACCTGAGTGGACAGTTAACATTTCAATAAGCAATGAAATCAGTGGATTCCAGCTTTGTGGACCTTAGGGTGCTAGTAGAGACTGGTGATGCTTTTATGTTACCAGTGCAGTGATGTTTGTCAGGTCTTTTTTGCATGTTATTATAATCTCACTTTGTGCTTCTTCCTTGTTCTTCTCCAGTTTTTTGGTCTTCATGATTTCAGCTTTTCTTTTGTATAAGAAAAATAGGGTTCCCATAGAACTTTATTTTCCTGACAAAAAGTAGTCATCATTTTTTTAGAAAACAAGCAATGTCAAATAGCTTTGTCTGACATAGACTGAGCAGAATTAGACTTGAATGTGTTACTTATAAAGTAATACACAATAAGAACAAATGCTGAAAGTAGCATTGACCCAGACATCTGAAGACATGAGAGTGCCTGACTTGCATTGATTGGAAGGTCTTTACTGGGTTCCAGTAGGCTTGAAAAGGCTTCAAGTCCACATTTCTAATAAATTTAATTACCTTGAGATCAGAAGTTAAATGCTGCTTGTGTTTAGCTCAGTTATTTGCTACTCTCACTGCATCTTTGCTAACCCATTTTACCCATGTAAAATTGTGAGTCTAGTATAAAAGACTCATCAGTATCTGCACACTATGTGGTCCAGCTCCAAATGTGCAAATACCTGTTTATGCTTTTTGTTTAATTGATAATCATTAAGTATAGTGGCTCCATTATGTAGCAAGGCTATTATCCTCCTCACACATGGTAGCTTAATGGTTGTGACTGTCTACGTTTTCATATTAGTTTCTCATTAGAACCTTGCTAAGTCAGGAGCCTGGTCCTTGTCCTCCTGATTAGGATTTTTGGAAGCACAACTGAGCCCCTGCTCTTGTCTGTGAAAACAAATGGTAACCAGCAGTCTATATTGTGTAGTAATCTACCAAAATACCCAAATCAGCTTCTCTAAAAATTGCTACAGAAAGACAGAATGAAACATTGACACTGGTGCAGTTTGAATGAACAAGTGTTGGTTATAAAAAATTATTCCAAGTAATTTTAGCTTTGATGTTAATGTGGAAAAACAATAAAATATCTTTACATTTAATAATTCTCTTCAGAGGTCTGAGAAGAAAGAGTTTTTCTATACTTCCCAGTAGACAGAAGGATTACTAAACCACTAGGAATAATTATGAATACATATTCCTTAGTTGTATTAATGCTGTCCATTTTGTATGCAGAGAAATGGGAAAATAGATTTTACAACTTCAGTAGTTGTGTGTGTTTCTTCCCTGTGTATCTTAAATATAAATGACTTTTTTTTTACATTCTAAAAGAAATGGTTGAAAGTTCTTTTTACTCAGAAAAGAGGTAAATTATATTCAGTATCAAATTGTGTCTTGAAAGATAGAGCTATCTCTTTTAAAAATCAAGACAGATAGCAGAAAAAAAATATGTATCTGATTGCTTTTCTAGCAATTGCATTGTTTTCTTTTAGGTTTCAGAAAATTGTCTTGAGATTGGATTTCCCCTTATTTTCCTGTATAGTTGCATGCAATATAAAGTAATTTTTTTGTTTCAAATACATTTTCTTTTTGGTGCTATGAAGGCTTATTACATAACATAAAAATATTTCACCTTCAGAGCACAAAAGGAGTGCCTACCTTCTGGGCTTAAACAAAACTTTTAGTAGTGAATCACCCACATAAATAATATTTTGTCTCTATTTTATTCCAATAAGGGGGCCACCTGATTTTTTATCACAGAAGAAAAAGGCAAACGTGCTCATTGTGTTATGACCCACAGCATGTTAGCACTAATGTCAGCTTGCTGAGAAAACAACAAGAAAAAATGTTACTCTTCTCTTGCATTTGTACTTTTAAAGATGAACTGCAAGACCATCTGGTTCAACTATGGCTTTTCAGATTGATTTTGGGAACTCTTATGCTCACATTGGCCTCACTGTTGAAAACATGGAGTCCTTATGAACTTCACAGTCAGAATGTTTCCTAACGTTTAAAGAAACAGGACCAACCTCTGCAATTTAGAAAATTGGTGTGGAAATCCCTTTATTCTTCTGCTCAATTTTAAATGGAAAGGGCAGTGATTTGCAAGCTACTTCTCGATCTGATAGCCAAGATAAAAGTTCATAGTATGTAACACGGGCTTTGTCTGACATCTAATAGACCTCATTATAATTCAGCCAAACTATGTCAAGGGCCACAGAGATGATCAGAGGGCTGGAGAACATTAGGAAGAAATTCTTTCATGTGAGGGTGGTGGGATACTGGCCCAGGTTGTGGCTGTCCCCTCCCTGGAAGTGTTCAAGGCCAGGTAGGATGGGGCTTGGAGCAACCTAGTCTAGTAGGAGGTGTCCCTACCCCTGCAGGGGTGTTGGAACTGGATGATCTTTTAGTTCCCTTCCAACCCAGACCACTCTATGATTCTATGAAAGCTTTCTATCTATTCACTTGCCCTAAGTTGTTCATCACAGTGAGGAAGAAGATACTTTATCTTTCATTAAATTATAACTAAAAAGGAGGAGTACAATCCTGGTCATGAATTGGGATGTAAAAAATACTTACAGTCAAAACCTGCCAACTTTCGGTGTGATCTTCAGAATTGTGCATGAAAGTGCACAGAAATTGTGCATTTCTGGATGTAACAAATATGAGTACCGTTTATTCTTTCAGCAATACCACAAAATATGAAATAGAAGTGATGAAGAATATTGTTTAATTACTGTGGTTCATCATACTCTACTTAAAAGTCCAGTTTTGATAGTAAGCTTACAGGGTACCTCATGGCTAGATGTGGCAATTTAATAGAAGGAAGTGTGTACAAAATGTGGCACACAACTTCCTCTGAGTTATTCTAACATCTGTTTTAAGAATGGATCCATTTTAAGAACTGGACTAAGCAACTTCTGTATTAGTTCTAAAAACCACACAACCATATCATAGAAATGAGAAACCCTAACATAAGTTACTGAGCAAAAGCTTTTTATTGGCATTTCCAGTGGTTTGCTCCTTTTTCCCACCTACCTGCTCCTATGTAGTACATATCTTCACCTTTTTTCAGTAGCTTTGTACATCCTATAATATTTGCCTTAGAGAACAGTCACATTCTCTTCAATCACAAGGTATAAACTTAAATAAACTTTTTACTTGACAAGTTGAATCTAAGTGTTACTTGGCTGTTGTTTTAGCTTTCGGTGCCAATTTGCAGTTGGCATTGCTGCATGATGTTTAAAGATGTTTAGAGCTGTAAGTGCTGCTTTTTAACATGGCTATAAAAAGCAGCAACCTTAAAGGTTATGTAAATACTTCCAGTTTGAAATTAATAGAAAAATAATAACAAGGCTGTTTCAGTGACATGTAATTGTGGTATCCTTTGTATGTCCCCTGAGGGAGCAGGGTCCTTTTGTGCTTCTGTTGTTCATGTGATCAATATCTTGGATATTGTTATATAATAAGACCTTTGCAAAGTGTTACTCATTTTAGGCCATGACTCTGAACATTTAAGATGTTCCTACTATATACCAGGAAATCTTTTTCTTCCTTTTTTTCAGAACTAAGCCCTCAAGGCCTATGCTTCTGCTTATTACCACAAAATAAAAGTACTTACTAAGCTTTCTGAAATCACTTCTTCAGACTGCCTCCAGCCCATGTGAAGAAAACTTTCTTTTAATTATTTCAGCCGTGCTTTGGAATAATAGTGTAAGTTCTCAAAATTACTGAGATAAACAGAGATTTTGTTTATACCTGTATGCTCTTAAAAATAACATTGTTGGTGTTACCAGACACTCGAGAAAGCATAACCAGGTCTCAGGAGTAATTTCTTACTTTTCTGAGTGCCTTTCAATGACATTCCATCTTCAGTCAATTATGGTGTATGAAAAGTTCAAATGGAGATAATTAATGAATTGTGTATCAGTGGATTACTTCTATAAAGTGAATATTCTAATACTTTCTTGTTATGTATTAAGCTTTTTATTGCCTTAGGTATTCATTATGGATTGGTATAACTTTGCTTTCTAACACCAGTGTGCTTAAACTTTAAGGTTTCAGCTACTTCCTATTTCCTAGCAGATCTTTATATTTTTCTATTTTGTATACAGTGGAAATGAATTATTAAACAAAAAGAAAAGCTGTGCTAAAACCCACTCACTTATGAGCAAAGTAATAGAGGAACTTCTGGAGTATGTGTGCAGGTAGGTTATAGTGGTTTGTGGCACTAACAAGACAGCACAGATTTTATTTTATTTTTTTAAAAGGGATGAAAATGATAAATTGGAGGTACTTGGCTGGCTTGGGAAAAAAAAAAAGGAATAAAGGATGAAGTGTCTGATGTGTTTGGGTGTCTGTACCTGCTGATTAGCTCTGTGCTGGTAAGAGTTTGGATTGGGATAATGTATTTGTTGTTCCAAATATATAAATATACTTAGGTCTGCCTTTTTTCTGCAGTCCAGAGGGACCTAGGGTGCTTTCCTTTGTGTCAATGAGGGAATATGTATGATGTATAAACTAAATATTTAAATGTCCTTATAAAAATATAATGTTGGCTAATCTATCTGGATGATTTGTATCACTTCTCAGATGTCAGACTCTTTGTAATTATGACCTAGATAAAGACCAAAACTTTATAGAATCACAGAATTATTTAGGTTGGAAAGGACCTTTAAGAGTCATCTAGTCCTAGCCCCCTGTAGCAAGCAGGGACGTTTTCAACTTGATCAGGTTGTTCAGAGCCCCAGCCTGACCTTCATGGAGTATCTGCCACCTCTCTTGGAAACCTTTTCTAGTACCAAACTGTCACACTACAAAATGTTGTGGGTTATTTGTTTTTGGTTTTGGGTGATTTTGGGGTGGTTGATTTTTGCATCTGTTTTTTGTTTGTTTGTTCTTTTCTTGTTTTTACATCAACTCAGTACCTTTCAAATTATTTGAGGATCAGTTCTTCTCTTTTCTACTGATCAGGATATTTACTTAATATTTACTTCAATATACTCTCACTCAGACCCATGCTGGAATCCTTCCAGAAATATTTTAGCAAGGTACTGGAAATCTTTTTCTGTTACACCTAACAGCAGGGGAGAAAATAGAGTTTTTAACATATTATTCAGCAATTATTAATCTAATGTTGAATAATAATTTTTAATTTCAAGTTCTTGAATAAATTTATTAATTTACCTCATGCTAATACACTCCTGTAGATGCCACTGTTCTGCATTTATTTCTGTAGTTAAGTATCATTTGCATAATGGAATTAAGAGGTCCACTCATGAGTATTTGGTAGTGGTATGCTGGACAAGGTGGATAGGTTGTAATTAATGGCATCTGACCTTCAACTTCATTAATATGCAAATAGAAATAGTACAGGATACAAAATCATGGTGCTACTAAAACAGTCACTGCAGTGTGAATCAGATATTCCAGTCATAGTGTCTTGGTTATATGTAATTATTTTATAATATACCCTAATAGAGGCGTGTGTGTGTGTGTGTGTGTGTATGTATATATATATATATATCTATATATATATAAATATACATGTGGACAAAGCACAAGTGTGTTTACACTCCCTGTAGCTAAAAAGGGGAAGCTAAATAAACAACTCATGGACATAGATATTTTCTAATTTTTTCTTACAGGACTTTTCTCTCTCAGAGATCTAGGTATATCTAAAGCATATTTGAAGGTAGGAATGTTGAAACTATTATAAAATTTGTTGTTGAACTACTGTGACTGAAATTCTACCAAATCTTTATGTAAGACAGGTAGGCAGTGCATCAGATGTTTTTTTTCAGTTTCCCCAGAAGCAGCTTAATTGTCAGAAAGGATTCCAAAATTGTTTTTCTCAGTTCTGGTTTGGAGGATTCTGTTCTATATCCACTTATTCACTGTAAATAGATAAGCCACATATCTGAAGGTGTGTCTTAATTTAGCTCTTTTGATTAAAAAGTGTGTTGACTTAATCTCATACTGAGTTTTGATCCTCAACTTTGAGTAACATTATGTTTGAAAGTTGTAAATTGGGACCCCTCCCTCAGCGAGTGTATATGAACAGTAGGAATCTTAATGTGAGACTGAACCATTTTTGTTATCTGGTGGGAAAATAGACTTCTAAAAGATAAATAGACTTTCTAATGCAGTCTGATTAATGAACAGGTATTGCCATCATTAGCAATTACCAAACAAATGACTTTTGGCTCCAGAATTGCTAACTGGATTTTCTGAAGGTAATAACATGCTGACTCTAAAGAAACCACAAAGATTACAGGATTTCAATTGCTAAGCTCTGCTCATTGCACTTCAGTTTAAAATAACTCTGCTTTATTAAAGAAACTAAATATACACTCTTGAACTTGATAACATTTATTGCAAATAACCTCAATGACATAAGATTTTAAAATTTGGAGGTCTGTTTCCATATTTGTAATTCATGAAGCAGCATAAACATGCAAAGAATATTAGCTTGTTGTGTTGAGTCATGAAGTTTTGTATTTTTCTTAATAGAGGTAATCACAAAGAACAATTTTGAGGAATACAGTGTTCAGAGGTTCAAAGACAGATATGCATCCACCATGTGCTCATTGCCCGCTTGTGTTTGGGATTTTTTAGAGAATCTTTTTGACAGTGGTGGGAAGAATTCAAATCAATCAGCTAAGATAATGTATTTTAATTTTCTTCAAAGCAAGTTTCTTCATTGTTTAGCCTCTTCACTTATTTTTGAGTGAACCTTTTACTTTTTAAAGACAGCTTTTACTCCCTTACAGATATTTTATGGGGTAGGACACCAGTGTAAAGTCAGAACTTAAATACCAAAATGAAGTGGTATATGTATGTATACAAAGCTGATTCCCACAGTGATTCTTCCTCTCAACAAACCTAGCCAAGTTTTAATCCCTTTGCACGTAAAGCAAGCTTATCTTTCAAGAAGCTATAATTCCAAGTAAATTATTACAAACAGATTTTAATTCTTGTATGACTAATTAGTGAATGTGAGAGACAGATGGCAATGTGTGAATTTGCTTGGCATTTGGGGATATAAGGATGCTCTTAACATGTAATTTAATTTAGATCTTAAAATGTAATTTAATTAGATCCAGTATTATTTGTACTCAAATAAAAAGAAAGTTACACATCTCTTTTCATTATTCATTTGGCTCATACTGTTTCAGAGATTACTACTCCTTTGCTACTCAAACTGGTACTAAATGAAATCAATGACTGTTTTTGTGTTTGTTTTTTTAACCTCATAGTTCCAGTGATGTATACCATCTCTTAGATGTATACCATCAGTGATAAATCTTGCAATGCTTTTAAATATTTTATTTGTCCTGCTATCCTTTCTGTCTGTCCAGGCAGAGAAATAGACCAACTTCCATACAAGCCAACCAGCTTTGAAATGCTGCTTAGGAAAGTGGCAGGGAGGCAGAGGCATTCTTCTCCTTTTATGTCTCTTGCTTCATTGTGTTGGTAAATATAAAGCAAGTGCTATTCACTATCTAGTAATTCATTTGAATGTCCTTCAGTTCAAGGCTAACTTGAAAAAAAAAATAAATCTGTAACCTGGTTCTTTTTAATCAAGAAGTGCCTGAATTTCTGTCAGTGATTTGGAGTATTCCAACTCCTGTCTCTGTGCAGGGCACCCCTAGATTCACACCACCTGCCTGAGAGAGTCATCCAAATAGTTCTGGAACACAGGCAGGCTTGGTGCTGTGACCACTTCCCTAGGGAGCTTGTTCCATTAAAAGGCAAGATATTAATTTTAAGATGAAATTCACCTAGTTGAGTTCAATATAAAACATACAACCTTTGATGGCCATTAAGAGTAGTAACTTGAACTGGTACTGTTCAAAAAAGATATTTTAAAAGGTTTCATTACACTATATGAGTGACAGTTAAAAGAATGGGCCAGTTTTTTACCTTGTATCATCCTGCATTGTACAGAAACTGCACACCATCAGACATACAGGCATACCTTACAAATAGGATTTACTAAATAGGGTATCTTTCTGGTTCTCCTGTGGCATCTTCTGTATAGCCTACTGCAGAGAAGTAAAGGGAAGTAAATCAGTAAAATTATCAGAAACAGAACTTAGTGTAGGGTTAAGTGGAATGGAAAAATTGTCTGAGGAATCCTTAATGTGCAGCATGTATTCTAATGGATGTTGGATATATAGATTGGATACTAGGAAAGCTTTACTGAAAGAATGGTCAAGCATTACAACAGGCTGCCCAGGGAAGTGGTGCAGTCACAGTCCCAGGAGGTATTAAAAAAACATGTAGACATGGCACTTCAGAACATTGTTCAGTTGGCACGGTGGTGTTGGGTTGATGGTTAGACTTGATCTTCAAGGTCTTTTTTTAACCTTTATGATTCTCTGAGCCCATGATAATACTCCACCTCAAATATTCTGTGCTCTTGCAAAAATAAAAATTACACATTGCCTTGAAAAACGTATGTTATGTACCACATTAGGAAAAAATCTTAGAGAATGTTTGTTTTACTCAGTTTAGTAATCACACCAGTATTTTGTTTCAGAATAAAAGCATATGCATTACACCAGAAGACACTTACTGTAACATTTGTGCCATTCTTCAAAATTTCATGTCCCTTGAGTACTTTAGCTCTTATAAACTTGAAATGCTGGAGAAGTGTCAAAAGTGTTTAGGTTTTCATTTTGAATTACTCTATTTTTGGAGGGCTAAATGACACATTCACATCCATTTCGGGCTTATATGTCAATCATCTATATAAATCACATTGCCAAAGCTTTCCCTTATCTGCGCGCACAGCGGAGTCACAATAAGTTCTCCTGGATCAATAAGCAACTTTTCACTCAAAATGTTCCTCTCCCCAGTGGGTACAGCTGGATTGCTAAGTGACTGCTAGATTGCTATTACTGCTGTGGAGCTGTACTCACTTCAGCCTGACAGAAAGCAAAGCTTAGAAGCTCAGCCAGAAACTGCACGGCTAGAGGCTGAGCGGGTGTCTGCTCTTTAGAAACAGTGTCATTAACATTTTGGACTTCCTAACTCAACTCTTGCTGTTGCCTTTGGCATGATCAGAAAAGGTGTATTTAATTGTTATTCGATGAAGTGGAATAGCTGTGCCTGCTGTTCCAGGCAGTATCAGTAACATGTATTAAACAAGCAGGATTTGACTTGTCTCTCATGTGAAGCGATCAGTAGTTCACTCATTAATGGTCTGTACTGAGTTTTTCCTTCTTGCTCTTGTTGAGGAAAAAGAAAAAAGAAAGTGAAGGAGGTGGGCTTTAGATAGTAGCTGTAGCTTGATATTCTGACATCCTTTGTTTGAAATTCTGAAGGCTATGGGCAACTGCATGCATCGCTGAGACCAAGGAAAGAAAGTTTTTTTTACTGACACCTCACCTATCCCCTTTTTCAGATTGTTTTGCTTTCTTTATGTAATAAAGAGGTAGTACAGAACTGGTAAGATGGAATACTTATATGTATCAATGGGCTGTAGTTTAGGGGATGTAGCATTATGTGTCATGTCCATTGGAAATTCCTGGAGCAGTTAAATAGCCAAGATGTATAATTAAAACTGTAATAAAATATGAATGAAGGATCTGATGGACCAGTTAGAATGGCAAATACTGGGAATCATGTAGAAGGAGACAAGTTTTCTTTACACTTACCAGATAAGATATCTTTTTGAATTACAGTATTTTGATGTACCATGATCACAGATACTTCTAGACACAATTTATAACTGAAACATTTTAATACAAATTTAAAGTCATGGTATTTGATTAATACAATTTTTCAACTTTCACTTATGAAACAGAACTGAAACTGGATAATCTGGGGTGAATAGTTCTTGTGAAATCCAGTTTCTTAACTGGCTGGGTGAACTTTCATTTCCAAGCTCCTCCGATTTTCACTTATATGAAAGCCAATTATTTGGAAGTTATGCTAGGGAAATGGAATGTCTGCAAGATCAGAGACTATATTTTCAGTGCAATTACTTCATGCTTCATTGCATAAAGGATATACAGATTTCCTTAAGACTTTTTCTGTCATTTGTTACCAGCTATCCACTTCTACAGTTACACAGGATATGAAAATATAGAGCGGGGCTGCATGACGCTATTTCTAGAAAACCTTTGTATTTTACATGTGCTTTTAAATTTCTTTTTTTTTTAATTTAACCTTGCACATATCAAACCCAATGAATTACAAAATCAGTGTAAGAGCCTGCTAAGAATCACAGTTAAAATTTAGAGTGTTTCATTATTCTGAATATTTAAATCTTCTTAACAATATGCTTCAAAAGAATCATTATGACACTGAATTCCCAGACATTATCTATTATTTACAGAAGTGGCTATTCATGCCAGTGTAACCTCTGGCATGATGAATGGGTTAGTAAATCCAAAGCATATGTGCCCTTTTGGTAGCAGATGGCAGGCTGCTGTCAGCTGAGACACTATGAATTCTGTAGTGGCCTTTACAAAATTCATAATTATTGAAGACTACTGTACCATTTCTTTTTCAGGAAATGTTCAGTAAATATCATAAAAAATAAACATACAAGTAGAAACACAAATAATGCTTTTTATATTGTTTCTTGTATATATAGAATGGTTTCCTGGTTTTCTGAAGTCACAGTACATTCCAGATGCCTTCAAGTTTGCCAAGTTTTCATTCAAGGGCTGAGTACTGCTGAAAACATTGTGAAAATGCATAAATATTTCTCACATACTCTTTAACACTTAGCATCTTGTGGATTTAGGAAGTAGCCATGCTTTTATTGGATCATTATATTTTAAATATTATTCCTTTGTATGTATCTACATATATCTGTTCTGATTTTATTATTTTGGTATAAATCCAAGTTATCTTTGTTCAAATAGAATTTTACTGTATTCCCCTAGAAGTCACTACTCTCAAAAAGAATCTCACAACACCTTCATGTATTCCACGAACGGTGTTGGACTAATATGGCATATTCTTGAGTTTGGAAATGCTTCCAAAAAACATTATATTTTAAATTTCAAGAATTTAAAATAAATAATCTGTTAAAAATTGAAATTTTGCATTTTTTGGATTCCAAAAGTATGTAGAATTCCTATTTTTCAAAGTATTTTAAAATTTATTAAGAGAACCAAAGTACCCTGGGCTGCATCAAAAGAAGTGCAGCCAGCAGGTTGAAGGAGGTGATTCTCTCCTTCTACTTCATTCTCATGGGACCCCACCTGGAGTTCTGTCTCCAGTTCTGGAGCCCCCAGTGCAGGGAGGACATGGAGCTCTTGGAGCCAGTTCAGAGGAGAGCCACAAAGATGATCAGAGGGCTGGAGCTCCTCAGGACAGGCTGAGAGAGTTGGGGTGTTCTGCCTGGAGAAGAGGAGGCTCCAAGGAGACCTTACAGCAGCCTTCCAGTACCTGAGGGAGGCCTACAGGAGAGCTGGGAAGGGGCTTTTTACAAGTGTGTGTTGTGATAGGACAAGAGGTGACAATTTTAAGCTGTAAGAGGGAGGATTGAGGTTAGACATAAGGAAGAAATTCTCTCCTGTGAGGGTGGTGAGATACTGGCATAGGTTGCCCAGGGAGGTTGTGGCTGCCTCATTCCTGGATGTCTTCAGGGCCAGGTTGGATGGGGCCTTGAGCAACCTGATCTAGTGGAAGGTGTCCCTGCCCACACAGGAGGGTTGGAACTGGATGATCTTTAAGGTCCCTTGAACCTTTCTGTGTCTAGTTTTATCTTCATACTGTCAGATTTCATATTAGTAATATATTGTTAGGTCAGAAGTAAAACTCATATCCTTTAGATCATTGGATATATTTAAACCACTAGATATAGTTTATATTATTTTAAAATAATTACAGATAAGGCAGTGTGAGAAGTAAGATGAAATAGCTATTCTAAGCATGTTTTCTCCCTCCTATCAGTCAGAAATACCAAGGATGAACAAGACTGAGGAAGTCATCTAGTGCCTAGGGAGTTTAACAGTATGTTTGGCAAAGCAGGGCAAATGAGGCTACATTTCATCTACATTTCATAGAGCAGAGCTGTTGAGAAAAGCAAAGTTTAGGATTTAGGCAGCAATTTAAATGAACATATTCACAAGCTTGTACTGAATGGCACTATGCTTAACATCCCACTTTCTGGGAGTGTAGTCTATTTTGCTAATGGGTGTTGGGATAGACTTTAGGTCTGTTCATTAGAAAACAGTTTCCTGCCTTGTTTTTTTTTTTTTTCCCCTGTAGAAGCCTCCATTGATTTCAGTGGGAACTTCAGCCACATGCAGATCAATGACAGGATATGTACTGGTGATGTAGTTGCTAAGAGCAACAGTAATACATAGTGGACCATGTACTCCCAGCACTTTTCTCTATGCATTTTCAAATTGTGGAAGCTTTTGAAAACAAAAGAAATAAATTGCTTTGAAAAAAAGCTATAAATGTTTGCTTAGGAAGCCATGAGAATTAAGCAGTAAAGAAAAAAACATTTTTGGGGAAGGAATCTTTTGGGCAATATAATAACTTTCCTGAAAGGAAGAACAGTACTAGTGATTTCCTGAAATGAGTTATTTTTAAAGGGCATGCCAAATTTGTTGTGTTTTCTAACAGTTGGCAGTGAAGTTTTGCAGTAATTTTGCAGTAATTTTACATTAAACATCTGCCATAAATGCCTCTAGTGGATATAAAAAAAACTGTTATGGGGGAATTATTGTATGCATTAGACCAACTTAAGAAAATTGATCCTTAGAGAACAGTTTCCCAAACTGAGAGAATAAAATGATGTTATCTAGAGTTGAACCAATATAATGATTACAAGAATATCTATCCTCTGTAACAGCATTGTTCTTTTTGTACCTTCATTTTATAAATTCCCTAGATGTTTTTGGAAACAATGTGTTTTAGCTGTCCTCATAATAACTTTTATCACCATATGTTTTAACTCACTTAAAAAAATACTTTGCAGATTAATGCAAACATCACTTTTGGTATTGCAACTACGGTTACATTGTGTTTGAGCTGTATAAGATGGAGCTGTGAAATTCTAAACATGTACTCTCATACCTGTATAATCTCTACAGGAAATTCAAATATTTATTGCTTTGAGATCTCATTCTCTTTTCATCCTCCTACCATTCAATGCCTTTGTGGTATCACGAATCTCATTTTACGTGTCTTTCTTCTGTTTGCTGTTTTCATGTTCACCTTAGATGCACAGAATCACTTACTAAGCAAAAATTCCCATTAAAATCATGGTTGCCATTGACAGAAAGCAAGTAGTTCTTAGTCACAAAAAGGCACATGTCTGTTCAGGACATGCTCATAATGAAAAGATGAATGAAAAGAGGGCTATCTGTGGATTGCAAAATTAACAACACCTGGCCTCAATTAAAAGACTGAAATGAGATGTTATTAAGATAATTCAGAAATAGCTTTAAAAAATACCTTACTAAGTACTGCACAGACTGCTTGTGCCACACCAACCCGAGCCTTCAGTTTCCTGCCTATCTGGCTGTATTAGAGCAACTATTCAGGACCTGGGGAAATTATTAGTTAAGATTTTCCTTTCTGTGCAAATTTCAGATTCCATCTGTGTGAATGTGTCCTGGTAGCAGCAGAACAAATCAGGCACAGGTAATTCTGGTAACCCAAGAAGACTTTTCATCATCTCTTCCTGTGGTTGTTAAAAGAATCATCTAGTTTTTCCAAAGGAGCTTATAATAGAAGTCTCATGTGAACAATTGCTAAGTGACACTATTATTGACATCAAGTATTTCACCTTGACTGGCAAGAGAGAATTGCTTATACCAGAAGGTCTTCAAATACACTTTATCAGGCTACCTAACAGATAATTTTTTTTGCCAACAATACAGTGGGACTTTTGTCACTTCTATGAGAACTGTAAGTGAAGAGGCCCTAAAGAAAACTAATCCCAAGTAGGTGGATATTTGGGAAAATAAATCCATGTGGTATTGCTGTTAGGGTCAAAGCCATTTAATGTAGTTGGCTTTGAATGTATTTCTTTTTCATTTCATTGGGAAACACATCTGAAAACTCCAGATATAATTAATAACAGTTTTCCCACATTTTCTGATAAAAAATTTAGAATTTCTAAAAATTATAGCATAATCTGAAATATTTGATAATGAGAAGTTTTGTTCATTAAGGACCAACACATCCAAATTAGTATTAATTATCTAAGGTCATCAAAATGAGTGTCAGATTTGGATTTATATCAACAAAATACCAAAAAGCCTGCACTAAAAGGTGTCTGCTAAGGTACCTTTCTGACGTTGCTGAGGTCAGTCAGATGCTGAGTTAAAACACACATCTAAAATCATCTGAGGCACGGTATTTCTCCTACTGAAGTCAATGAAAGGACTTGCAGTATCTTCAGTGGTGTAAGTATAGCTTGTCCTCTAAAGATGCTGTTAGATTTTGTAGGGGACCAATAGATATTGTAAATCATGGCCTCAACATTGATTAAGAAGACATAAGAAATCTGGAGTTGTTTAAAAATTCAAGGCAGCTAAATAATTTGTAAATTGCCATCTCTGTACCCTTTATTAGGCAATTAAATTCATAACAATAATAGTTTCATCTGAGGCACCCCATCTGGCTTCAAAAGGTCCAGCACTGGCGTCACATGATGGAATCCTTAACTACTTCTGTCTGCTCTCTGTTACTATTTAGGTACTCTTAATTCTTTGTCTTACTTCCATGATCTGACAGTGTAAGTTACATCTCTGTTGCTCAGCTGTTAAGTGTATTCCCCATACTAGAAATTATTTATGATACTGGCACATGGTATATCATCTGTCATGTCTAAGTGGAGGAAAGATCTTCCTACTTTGTCTTTTCTGCTCTTTAATCTTCCTATGGAAAGCTCTCAACTTTCTCTTCAGATTACTAAGGAGAATGCTTGAAAAAAAAAAAAAAATTGAAGCTTTTCTTTTTCTTTTCTTCCAACACTGCATTGGGTGCACAGGAGCATATTTGTGTACTTTGTAGCACGAGGAGTTAATCACAATAGATTTTCAAGCATTTTGAGGTTAGATGTAGTCACTGAAGTCTGAGCTAAGTATTTGCACATGAAAGACATGTCAGTTCAAATTTCTCCAGAGTGCTACTGAAGTTAAAAATCAAATTATTTTAAATTTATGACAGGCAACAACAGGCTTCCTACTGGTAGTGTAAAGCTAAGTAGTATCTTGGTAATGAGCATATTTCAGTCAGTTTGAAGGTGTTTTACTGCCTTTATCTTCACTAAATGAATGGAAGATTGTTAAATAATGGAAGATTTTTGTCCAAAGGAAAATGGTCTCACAGAGATCTGCTTAGTTTGTTGGCTGAAGATTAACTGCTAATCTCTTCTTCATACTAGAATTTCTCCTTTAACTACCAGACTATATACTGTATTATTACTGTTTGTGGATTTCTTGTGTGTTGGTATCACCAGCTACAGATAAAGGACCTAAGAGTTAGCTTTCTTTGCCTAAACTGGTTGCAGAGTATTATAACTCTTAAATTTTGCAAAAATAGCTGATGTTTCTCTTCCCTGTAAAGCAGAAATGGTTCTTCACATGCATATTTCACACAGTGTCCAATCATACACAGAGTGTAAATCGGTGACTTCAGTCTTAGTGGCAAAATCTCTGCATTATTTAAGCATATATTCTGCCTTCTGTTGGTGTCCATAAGTACAAAGTACAGTGTACTAATTAGATCCCAAGTTTTCCTTCTATCCAGATCATATGTATATGTAGTGAAATGAGGCAATCAGGTGTTGCTAATTACGAGGTGGGAGGTGTGAGCTTGTGTCAAGCCCACCTGTGCCCAATTAGGGCTGATCCCAGCTGCGCATGAGCAGGGTTGGGGGGGGCCAATAAAAGGTGAGCTTCCAAATGCATGCTCAGCTCACTCTCGAGCAGCCAGAGGAGGTGGTGAGCTGGGTCTGGAGCAGAAGCACCCAACAAGGTTAACCAAGTCTAAAGGCAGCAAGATCAGAGCACTGTTTGTGCACCTTGGCAAGAACACCTGTTTGACTTCGAAGCGCCGTGCCCCAAGAAAGGTTTGTCTGCTATATGTACATACTCCCAAATTTTTTAAAGATCTTTCCTGTATCAAACAGTGCTTACCTAGATCAATCACTGTATTTGCTAATTTCACAGTGACAAAAAGAATTAAACCCGTCCAGAAACAGAAGACTTTATTTCCCAGTCATTACTTCCCCTTAGATTTCTATAATGTTTTCTAAACCACCACCAGAGCCTCCTCTCCCTCATGAAACTGTAAAACTTCACAAGATGATGTAATAACTACTTTCCTGAATATTTAACTGCCACAGGAGGCTGGATCTAAGGTCAGGTTATTTTGGGATCTGATTCTGACAGAATGGTCTACTGCATTTTTATAGAAGGAAGAAATTGTACCCAGGGTCATCTCTTCCCGGCTTCCAGAAAATGTGGGTATCTTGAACAAGAACTTGTGCACAGATACTTTTGTTTGACAGCTAATACTAAGTCTATGTTCTTGATTTTGTCTAATCCTTCTTTGAGCTTTTATCTTAAGCTTTTATCTTTGTACTCCTGTGTGGCAAATCCATCAGTTGCATAAAGGAGTATTATTTGATTTAAACCCACTGCTTGATGCTTTCACTGAATGTTCCTGTGTTTTGTGAAGGTGTATCCATTTGCTGTTTGCATCTCTAGTAACTTTCAGATCTCCATCATATGCCCTTCCTCATCTTTTCTTTACGAAGCTTTGTGGCCTATTTATTATGTCCTCATATTGAACCTCATCCATTCTTCTGATCATACCAGTTGCATTTGTCTATACTTACTCTAGCTCCCCATTAAACCCATTTGACAGCTAATGAAGATAAAGTCACTTGGCAGTTCAGTGACAGAGCCAAGCAGAGTGTAGATATCAAAATCATTCCTTATAAATGGACTATATGTTCAGATGAGCTGCAAAATAAGCATCAGTTAGGGTTTTGCCTGCAATCTTCAGTCTTCAAATTATGCCCTGCTGGCACAGATTAGTGATCTAATTTGTATTCTGATGACTGAAGTAGACATACGTTTCACCAGAATTTGATACTTCTGTGGTTTGGCATCTGGTTACTCAGTAAGAAAATAAAACAATGAATGCTAGAATACCCCTAGGAGGATCAGCAACATCTGCTGAAGTGAGGCAGATATGTTCCCCAGGTGAAAATTCACAAGGTGCTCTGTTACAAAAAACAAGACATGGGTTTTTTTTTATTATTATTTACAATGGTCTATTTTTTTCTTGGTGATATTTTTATGTTCTGTAGAGTAATGCTATAGTACACAGCAAAACAAAATAAAAGCAATAGCAGGGTCATTACAGAAAAACAGCTTAGGAAGGAAGTTGCAAGTACAAAAGGAATATATTTTGAAAACTCTGTATTGAGATAAACTTTTCCAACTGTACCAGTTGTGTATTTTTACAGGAGACAGAAACATGCAATAACATAGCTTCCTTCTGGAAGCCAGGAACTGAGTTGACAGCTTTAATCCATGTAGCACTTCTTCATCTGGGTAAATGTCTAGAATGAATTATTCCAAGCATAAGTATTGCATATCTTTGTGGTCTTCGAGATGAAGATACTGGTAAATGAAATAAAAATACTTCAAGCAAAGTTTAGATTGTTGAGTTCTCCACCAGTCAGCATATGAATTATTCAGTTTATGTTCCGACAAATTCTTGCAAAATCGCTCACGTACTGCATTATTTTCTCCAATAGTCTGGGCCTAAATTAATATGGCCAAACACTTTGACCTGTCTTTCTGTTCATACTGATACATATGCCAGGAGAGATTTAGATTGGATATTAGGAGGAGTTTCTTCACTGAAAGCACTAGAACAGGCTAATGTCCAGTGAAGTGCTGCAGTCACCACCACCAAAAGATGTCAAAATGTGATGCTGAGTGACATGGTTTAGCATGCATGACTGGTTATCTGTTTGACTCCATGATCATAAAGGGCTTTTCCAACCAAAATGATTATATGATTCTATATACCTGGAACTGAATTTTTGTGTTCTACTATTACAAACACAGTTCCCAAAACGCAAGTCTCTGTTGATAAAAGATTTTGTGGGGACGGAAGGAGAATAAGTAATTGCATTCTATATGTGGTAAATCTGAGTGAGTCAGCAGCTCAGTTCTGATTTCACTAAAGCTTATGAGGATTTAGAGCTAGATCAATACTGAATATTTTTTTAAATCTCAAACTCTATCTAATTACTTTTGTATAGTAGACATCTGCAGCAAAATTCTGCCATAGGATTAATTCTGAATTAACTCAGTAGTATCACTGAATTATCACATAATTTGGATCCAGTTAAAATTGCGACTGAAAGTCTTTTTTGTTTGGTAACACAGATTTTTATTTCTACAGTTCTGACATTTATTCATTCAAATAAAACCTTCATTTTTTATTAAGTATTAAAATCATGTTAACGAAAACAAGTACTTTCAAAGCAAACTGGTTTTGCTTCAAGGAAAATAGATTATTTTTCCTTTAAACGAGGAGAGAAGATAAATATTTAATAATCAGATAAATATGTTGCTCTGTACTTTAACATGGGCTGAATCCTAAGGGACTACTAAGGGATGTATCAGGATTCAGTTTACCACTGTAAATATTTTGTACTTTGGAAGTACAGTTTTTGTTTATTGTGCAGCTTGATTCTATTATGGTGAGTTATATATAATGCAAAATATATGCAGGTTTTAACTAGTGCTTACTATCTTGTGACTATTTCCATTCTGATATTCTTTGTTGTGCACTAGTCCAAACAAAATATATTATACAGATATTTATCTGCATGCATCCATTTTGTTATCACAGAATCACAGAATTGTCAGTTGAAAAGGACCTCAAAGATCACAGTGTCCAACTGCCAGCATCCCTCCCACCCCAATAAAATATTTATCAATATATGTACCACCCACCAGTTGCATGTCCTGAAGTGCTTCATCTACATGGCTTTTAAATACATCTAGAGGTGGTGATTCCACCGCTTCCCTGGACAGCCCATTCCAGTGCCTAACTACTGTCTTGGTAAAGAAATTCTTCCTTAAATCTAGTCTACACCTCCCCTGGTGCAACTTCAGGCCATTTCCTCTGGTCCTATCATTGTTCACTTGAGAGAAGAGGCCAGCACCCTCCTCCCTTCAACCTCCTTCTGGGTTTTAGGGAGCCATAAGGTCTCCTCTCAGCCTCCTCTTCTCCAAACTAAATATTCACATTTGTCTTGTTCAGAGATCTGCTTGATAGATTGAGTAAATGACATCCAAATGCTAAATGCAGCATTGATATTCTTCTGTATCTGATTTGCATTATAAAGTCTCATTTGGATACTCTTCTTTATTATGCCAGTAACTTACTGCAGAATCATCTTTTCCATGTAAGAGAAATTTTACAGCTCAGTTCAGTGGTAACAAGACAGCATTTGTGACAGAACAGAGAATTTTGTCTGTTTCTTCACTGATAGGAAATCCATTTGTTCTATGCTTTAGTCAGATTTGAGATCCTGCACAAAACCAACTGTATTGAAATAACTTTTTTACTCCATACTATCCAAGAAGCACACTTATGAACAGAACAAGAACACTGCAATTATTGGTTATTAGGCAAGGTCACATGAAGATTTTTTTTTTAAAGGTTTTCTAGACCACAGGATCAGTGTCATCTCCTGCACTTCCAAAAGGATCTCTCCATCAAAATAGCCTGGCCAAGTATGTCCTCAGGAATTCCTCAGTCATACTTTTTGCATGCTGAGCACACAGAAGGTGGTAGAGTAGTCATAATAAATCATCATCATTATGTGAAAATAGCTACTCTTAGCCACTCCTGTCTTAGGCAAGATTTGTTGAATTAATTTCACTGTCACAAGCCTTTTCTTAAAGGAAATAGTTTTGATCCACAAACTCCTGTACTTCATGGAAGCCTAATGTTTAATATCTATAGCACCTGAATGCAAAAAATACTCATCACAAAAAAAAAAAAAAAAAAAAAGAAAGAAAGAAAAAAAGAGACTTTTCACGGCTCTTAAGTAAGAATGAAAATATTATTTGAAACTGAAGGAAGTGGGTGTCCTAATCCAAGAAGAGAAGTCTGGAGAGACTCAGACTGGAGAGAAACTCAGACCAATTTATCTCTTCAAAACCCTTAACAAAGCAGATGATTTCATCTTCTGAAAATCTGTATGAAATTCAAGCTAAGAATAAAAACTTCCAGGCAGAAATTCCTGTAAAAGTCAGAAAACTAAAAATATTATAATGTGGTTTGTCATAAATAAAGAAGGAAGATATGATTTCTTTAAATTGTGCTTGATGGGCAGTAAAGAAATTGAATTGTTAGAAATGGGACTGAATAATTAAGCCTGATAATCTTAAAACCACTAAATGTATTTTCACAGTTTTGAGCTGCTAAGGCTTTTTAAAGGTTGGCTTTGGTTTCTTTTTTGGGTCCTTTTTATTGTAGGCTGTCTTTAAACACTTGTTAAACATCCTTTTCCTCCTCTGTCCCCATAGCTAAACAGATGACTGGGCTGCTAGGGAAAACTAAAACATTTAACTTAATTGTTTTCAGAAGTTTTACTTGACTGCTTTAATAATTGCTTCCCTGGGTTTCAGTGTTTCAGAGGTGCTGTGCCATGGAAGAAAATATTACTGATTTTTGTCCTGCTAAAGGAATGCATCTTTAATTTACATCTGCAGGTATGACAGCAGAATAGGTGTGGCTGCTGGATCATCAGCAATCCTGGAAATAATTGAAAAGGGGACTGAACTGATAATAGCAGCTACAGTTGTTTTAGGAGGGTTTTGAATATAGTACTGTATCCTCTTGGTACCTGAATTTCCAACCAAAACTTAGAGAATGGGATATAATTTTCAGATCTTTTCAGCGAATCTTCTGTAATGGCTCAGTTGCTTCTGGTTCTAAGAAACTGGTGCTGTTATAGAGTGAAACAAGTGACTGGGATTCCTTTACTAAACACATCCTTAGGAGCAACATTGGTTTTTGTTTGTAAGATACTAATGATGGTGCTAAAACCCTGAGTAAATTCAGGGTTAACCATTACCATATGGTTAACTTCTGCTTTTCCCAGATGAGTGCAGTATTCACAGCTTTTTCTGCCTTTTTCTGGAAAATTCATCACTCCCATTCTCTCTTGACCACTTCAGCTGGTGAGAGCCCTGGATGCTCTCTCCCTGTCTTTTCTGCAAATAATCCTCTCATACACTTGGCCTGCCATGGGGTAGTCTGGGCAGGAGGAGCAACAAAGCTTTGGTGTAGTAATGCTGAGCAGTATCATAGCTTACCTAACAGTCTACTCAAGACTATAGTGAAAACAAGGACCTGAGAAGGCTATTTAGCTCAGTTCTTCTAATGAGGAGAGAGATTTTAAGTAAGGGACTTACTGTTGTTCTTGTAAAAGTTCTGCATTTCAGGAAGCAGCTAATGGAAACCTCCCAAGTTAGGCAGGGCGGTCTGTCCAGGTGGAGCCACTTGACTGGGGGCGGAATTGCTGCCTGGGAGATGGATTGCTCAGCTATGCAACTTGAACACAGTGTCACTGCTTGGATTCCATACCCAGTTACAAATTTTTTTAATCCTTTTCACCCTCCATTGGTACATATCAGCAAGTAAGACAATATGAAATAGCAAAAAAAAAAAAAAAAAAAAAAAAATCAACTGTTGTGGGAAGGTCTTTCACTTAATAGTAAGCTATTGCTTTTAGATGCTTGTCATCCTGACAGCCCTCTTATTTTGTCTTGCAGTGAGACAGATAATGCCTGCCATAAAGATAAGGGATTCAGGGGCAACAAAGGACAAAAAAAAACCCTTTAGGTTATTGATGCATTTAGAAATCACTTTTTTTTTTTTTTTTACTATTACTTTGAAGGTGAAATGGGTAATTTTCATAGGGAAGAGGCATCATTAATGTTAACATGGAAAGAAAAACATTCTTTCAAGGAAACAACATTACATTATTTGCTCTCACTTTTTTGTTGTTTTGCTGTGTTTCAGGTATAAATGTATTTCTATATGCAGGTTAAGGTTCCTAATTATGTGTAACTACCAAAAGGAGCATTTTGTGCAGGGCTTACCAAGGGACTCTTCAAGCTTTCTTAATTATACCCAGTAGCTTGCAAAATCATGCCAAGCTGAACTTTCTCTACTGTTCCCAAAAGCTTAGGGTATTTGTATAATTTAAAATTCTTTGGCATCTTAGAAATCATGGGTTCTACTGGCTAATGTGAGCGGTGAGATCTAAACTTCATATAAAAAGGTGTTTTTTTGTTGCAGCACATCCAAGACAAATTTAGCAGCAGCATGTAAATGTATATGAACTTAATTAATTGTAGTATGGAATTAGGACTGGGAGGAATTAGGCCTTTATATATCACAGTACCTTTCATTTCCAATGGTCATTGATTTAAAATACAAAACAGAGAGAAAAAAGCAAAACACAGCTTCTGGTTTTTTTTCTTGTACAGCATCATAGTATAAATCTTGCAGGTTTCAAGTAGCTGTAGAATTCATTTTGTCTCGCATGGATTCTCCAACCAAGAGGGCTCTCCTCAGATGTTACAAAAACTTATTTAATTGGTTCCTAATAGCTTAAAACAGTATGTTGCATACACAGAAGTTTGTTTAAAAGAGATGTGTGTCTTTCCTTGCAAAACACGTTACGCTGTTCATATTAATAAAGTGCAAATAACAAATGTATCAGACAAGTTATTCACAAGACAGAAGTGGCTATAACCAGACAAAAGGATTAGGGTTTCCTGAATTTCCTTTGATGATCATTACTCTAATTATCATAATTGGTCTTCTCAGATATAGATTCTAATTTATGCCAGTATATTAATGCCTCTGTCTGTGTCTCTTCTGTGTCTTCTGTCACATAAGATGCTGTTAAATTTTAAGGTAAGAGTAGTTCAGCCCATAGAACACTGAGCTAATGAGCTGATGAAGTTTTTTTTTTCTGCTAGCTTAAGAGAGCCTATGAAAAAGTAATTTCAAATACAAAAAATGGTGTAACAACTTGTTAATTGATCTAGATGACTACTGATTTCTTGCCTTATCTTCACCCTATGGCAGGTTTTTATTGGCATCTCAACCAAAGGCAAAGCACAACTGATGAAGGGAAGTACATGATACAGAAGGATAATTTTGAAAGAAAAAGCTCAGAACAGTGAAGCAGTGGAAGTTTATGTTTGCTTGTTTAAAATCCTTTATACTTACACAGTATTTTCACAGCTTTAGCAAGGTATAACAGAGAAATGATCAACTATTTCAGTGTCCAGGATCAGCCAAGGTTAGATGATTCTGTGCTTCTCATGAACCAGTCAGCCTGAAGTAGAAGGATGAAATAATGGTGCTTTTAGTTCAGTTGCTGAGGATAAATGAAACGAAATCCCCAGGATAATTACTTATAATCAATCAGAAATATGGACTTAGGCTTGACTTTGTTTCTGGTTTAATAGTCTGTAAAACATGGCATGTCACTTGAAAAAAGATGAATTAATGGACAGAAATCAATAAAATCTGTGACCTCCAGTTCTGATGCCTGCTTTTCTTTTTGGATTTTCATGTTTCTGGTCATCTTTGTGTTTAAGAAAGCCCTTCTCTCATGTTTGGGTCTTCCTTTGTGACAGAAACCTTTTCATCATAGAGAACAGTTACAAGGCATCTTTCCTTCTCCAGTCCACCCCTTCAGTTTTTAACTGTGGGCACTGGATTCTCTTTGTGACATTTCCTCTGTCAGTTTGGTTCAAATTGACCAAAACAAGTGGATGTAGTGCACAGAAAGAGTGGAGTCACACAAACCTAGTTTTCCTGAAAACAAAACTAAAGAGAAAAGATGCTTTAATGTTAATGTTTACTTTACGTGGGCTTTACCAACAGCATTTTGGTATTTTTTGGAAGGTGTCTTTTTTCCTAAAGTCCACAGCATAGTGAATTCTAAGGAAGTGGTTCAAGAAATGAAGTTCTCATCACCCAAGAATTCATGCTTGCTACTGAATGCAAAGATCAGATAAAGGAGCTAAACCTCTCAAGAACTGGAAAAAGTTGAGGAAATGTCTGCAGACAGAACTGCAGTCTCTGCTGCATTTCAGTTATTGAAAAATGATCCATACTTCCAGTTCTGTGAGCTTATTAAATACTTCCACTATTTGAAAACTCTTCAGGACTGGTTATGTTGCCTGTAAAATCTCTGTACTCATATGCTAGAAGCAAAGTGCAAAATGCTGAAACTTTTTCAAAGAATACTTTGTACATTTAAATCTGTTCATGCCCTTGTCTAATATATCTTAAAGGTTTAATTAAGAACACATAGCTAATACCAGCTTTATTATAAGCACAGGAAATAGAATTCTCATAATTAGTGTTAGACTCTCAAAAAAAGATCAGAAGAATGGAGATGCACTGAAAGTCTTTCTCAAAATCAAAAAACATTGCATTAATCTGTTTTACTGTGTCAGGCATAGATCCTTGCCACAGAAGCTTAGAATTTTTTTAATGAAAGTATTCAGCTAGACTTGAGCAGGATTGTTTTCAGAAATAAGGTTTGCAGGTCACAGAGGAAACTCTTATTTGCCAGCTGAGTGCATTATTATTACCATCATTATTAATTGGCACTATTATGTGCACTACTTATGTAAGTTATGTACAGAGATGTCTATTCTGAGAATCTCTGGCCCATCATTACTATGTTTCAAGCTGTGCTTTGTGGGATTTCTCACCCTGTGTTTCTGTCTAGCACTCAGTGTGCTGCTTAATAAGTTTTAAGATTTGTTTGTGAATGATTAATTATTTTCTCTTGAAGAAGGTTAGGGTTTATTTTTAATTATTTTTATTTACAATTTTATTTTTATTATTTTTTTTATTCTAATATGTTCTTTACAACTATTTTTATTCTATCCCATACATGTGGTAAATGAATGTCACTGTGCTTATTTTGAATCAGTTCCATAAAGATGAAATAATCTGAGTCTACAGATTTCCTCAATGATCTGTCTTCTTTGCAGGTGAAAGACCATTTCCACCTCATCAGAAACCAAATATACATCAATGTGTGCACTACCTAAGACTGAAAAGATAATTGCTTCAACTTGCCTGACCTCTGGATAATGTTATTTGCAGAGCCACACGCAGTTCCAGTTCTGAGTGCATGTTAGAAGAGATTAGAGGTATGATTTTCATTTGAAAGGTACTCTGGTTATATGTCTGAAAGTTTATGTGTTCAAACCTGTTCTGCAGAAGGTCTGCCAGTCTTTGAAATGTCAGGTTAAAGAACTTTCTTAGCCTCTGGACAGACTAGAAACACCCTGTGGAGACTATAAACTCATAGTACAGGTGATTATGCACATATCTTTGAATTTAAGACATTTTGACTTCTATTGAAACACTTAATTGAAGTTACTGTATAAACAAAATGAACAACTCCCATCTGCTCACATTTCTGTACATTCATATTCTTTACTCTTTGTGTGCCCTTAAGTAGCTTTACCCCACTTAGCTAGATCCATACCAACAATTGTGATTGTAAGCATATTAATTTCTTTCTTTCAGACCAATGCTCTTTTTGGCTTTTAGTTAAATGGCTGGGATTTGAAATCAATCAGGCTCCTCAGAAGTTGTTCAGCAGTGGTTAGGTCATGTTCCTTGTGTATAATGAAGCACTGAAGAAGCTAAGTCTACATGGATTTTTTTAATCAATAAATACTATATAAGACCCAACTTGATATAACACTTTTCCTTATATCCCCTTCTTTTTAAAACAAATACCTACAAGAATAATTTCAATAACAATTTCTTATTGGTCACTAAGAGCCATTTCCTTTTACAGTTGTTTTATTCCACCATTTGTATTAGGCTACAAATTTGTTAGGATAAAACCCTAAGCATATGTGTAACTGATATTATATGCTAAAACAATGTTAGCACTCAAACAGTGAAGTGGTAAAACACATCAAAGCAAAGCATACCAATTGCATTACTGTAAATTTACAGTAACTGCATGGGCAAAAAGAAGAAATTCCAGATGGAGCTCTTTTGAAAGGCATTTTTGTGTTCTAGTTTTGAGATTTTCTTTTCACATTATTACACAGTATACAAGGCTTTTAATCAACTTTCGAAGTTTTTCTCCTTGTCTGTTGTTTTTAATTTTGTAAATAAAAGTAATTTCCCATACATAGGTGTAGATTTATTTAAGCTTATAAATTTGTTATGTATGTGAGTTAATGCTCACACTTCTATAACTGATGTGATACAGTGCTGAGGCTCCTTAGGAATCCATTTTTATCCTCTAATGAAGGTAATTTAGGTGATTAAAGTACGGATAGGCATAGAGTAGGTGGAATTGTTGAGTAAGTTCCTTATTTAACCAACACCTTTTAACTCATTATTGTGAAGCTGGTTTTTCTTTTATTTTTCCTGTCTTACTCAGATAAAGCTGTTCTGGGCTGTAATCTGTCAGTATATGAGCAGTAGGTCTCTAGGGAGTTAACTGAACAGGGAGCTTACTGAGGTGTGAGGAACACCACTGTATTAATGCTGGATGTTGAAGAAACCCACCAACCTATAATTTACCTGATGGTTTTTGGAGTAGAGGAAGCAGCAAACCAATTCCTAGACCTTTCTCCAGAATTAGTATAAATAGGAAATTCTGTGGGAAAGGGTTTTTGTTATTTAGCACACTAAGTCTAACCCATTAGTGCATATCCACTTGGGAATCAGGTAACCTGCTTGGCCTCCAGGCAAGCATTTTGTAGACCCATATTACAGGCAAGCCAGACAGAGAGAACACAGTGAGAGCCAAACCATCTTGGTAAATGCTTGAGTGACAAACAAGGTTGACCTCACCTCCTGACACGTGCTTTGACTTCGCTTTGCAACCAGGGAATTTCTGAGGTGAGGAATGTTGACATTTGCTAAAAATCATAGAGAGAGAAGGTCACAAGTGTGTGATTGTGTCTTTACTAAAAATCCTAAAGCTTTAGTAACTTTACTGACATATGAAACTTTAAGAGTTTTACTGACTTTCCAGTAATCTAGGAGCCCTGTAAGTCATTCTTTTAGAACTATCACGAGAAGTTAACAGCTGAGGCATAAATTTTGTGCACTTTGTTGTGCTGTGGTAGTTGATGGATTTTGAAGAAAATCCCTAACAGTATTTTATTTAGCTCTTAGAAGGAAATATATTACTGAGCTGTGGGGTCAGAATATTTTGAAGTGCCCATGTATGCGCCTATGAAGGTATTTCTTTTTTGTTGGAAAAAGAAGAGGAAAGAAAAGAAATTGGTTTGGTTGAGTATTTGGCTTGTCTTTACAGGTGACCAGTGGAGGTAATTTTCTTCAGAATGAAGGTTTTGATTAGAGGCAGGTCAATTGGGACAGTGTAAAACTCCATCTTGAACTGTGAAGTTTTAGCAAATGCTCTTCATGGATGGAGAGCATGATTACTAGCGACTCGTTCTGCAGGTTTTTTTTTTTCCAAATGGTTCACTACAGGAACATTTGCTACCTTCCTTCCTATTCACAAGGGTAGAACACTGGTATTAATCATTCTTAGCCTAAATCCTCCAGTTACAGTCTTCTCTTTTAAAAACTGTGCTTACACGACAATCCCAATTGAATTCGCTGTGAGTAGGAAAATTTCCTTTGGGAGCTCTTGCTAATTCAAGTGACTCAAAACAGCTCTTTCAAAACAATTGGACTGCTTATTCACCCAGAAGAACATACGAAGGCCTGTTCCTCTGAGAGTTAGGTTAACTTTCCCTGTTCTCTGAAAGTTTTGGAAGCTTGTGCTTGACCCAGATACCTTTAGTTCAGAGCTGAGAGACACAGCATTTTGTTGTGTATCTACAGTTTGCTGGGAAATGGCTCTGCACCCTACTCTTCCTTTCCCAATATGGGATTTTTATGTCTAAGAGATTATGTTAAAGGCTTATCCTGCAAGATGTACCCCATCAATTTCTACAAGCTTTTAAAAAATGGACTGATTTGATTAAGGAAAGTAAATAATGGTTGAAATATAAGCAATCAGTTTTGATTTCTTATCAGGATATTTGTTAGTAACTGAAATCTAGAATTACAAGTCTAGGTATAAATGGAAAAATTAAGAAAATCTTAGACACGGGATTTAATCTGCTATGATTACTGAAATTATGCTTATTTTAGTGAAGAGAATGCAGAGGCACATGTCAGGATATATTTCAGGTGTTCTAATTAGAAACTGCTGAAATTTTTAGGCACTTTTATGCCTGTAAGGCCTTAGGTAGAATCACAAATAGCAGTCTGCTGTTTTCCTGGTTTACACTCAGTTTAAAACTGATTTGCCATGAAATTCACCAGGGTAAAGGAGCAGCTGTTTTCTCATCTAGAATTGATTTAAACTTAGAGAAAGTCTAGATTTGCTGTTTGTTTTATTACTTTCTACTCTCATCTTCTTCACTTGCTTTCAGAAATCCAAGAAAACCAATGGAGTCAGATTGAGTTGTTGGTAGCTTTTTTTAATGCTGATTCCTAAGAAACTAACTTAACGTCCATTTAAAAACAAAGAAATAGTAATATTCCACTCTCTGAGGTATCAGAAAAAAAATCATGGTGTGTATGATGTACTTGTAGTAATTGTCTCCTGACTATTACTAGGAGAGGCAGAAGGCCAGGATGCAGAGGTGCTCTAGTTCTGGTTTTATCCTTGGCCCCGCCTGTGATGCATGGGACTGACAAAGGGAAATCAGGAAAATTCTGATTCTGAGATGCCTAAAAATGCTGAATTATTTTTCCATTTCTTGAATTCATTGTTCCACAGGTTCCCACAATGGAAGTGGTGGTAAACCTGCTTCACAAATTGGGGCATGTGTGTATGTGTTCATTCAAGAGTCTGTGCTTGGTTCTGCTCTCTTAGGAAGTCAGGACATCTGTTCTCTGACAATTTAAGTTTTTCTAATGTTTGAGTCATATGGTCAGCAACTGTGTGTCATGCCATCATTCCATCTACTGCTACCACATGATCATTTTGTGCCATCCTTAATATACATCCCTTCACTATATATTACCTTTTTATTTTATTTTTATTTTGTGGCCCTAAGGTACTAAATATGCCAAATCTCAAAAAATGGGTTACAGTATCAAGATTCAATTTTTAAAAAATGTTCTTTCAGTGAACTCTTTTTTGATGTTAAATAAATCTTGCACCCCTCCTTAATTTTCTTTCTTCTTTTGGTTAAATCAGCATAGTTTAAAAGGCAGTGCTTTCAAGATTTGGTTGTGAAAAATAATTTCATTTTACCATTTTTTTTTCCATAAACAAAATGGGTTTACCCTTTTTTTTTCACACTCAAGTGCAGTGCTAGATATGGACAAGGAAATGGGATTTTGAAAATGATGAATCTAGATTTATTTTACCAAAACAAGTATTTTCTATGTTAAGTGGTGAATTTGTTTAACTGAAGCTGATAAAAGCTAGAATTGGTGACAAGATGATTCGATACAACTGTTGCTAACAAGTTGCAGACATTACTAATGTGTCAAAACCACATCGCTAGAGGCATTCTGGCATCAGGCTGGACTGATAACTACAATACAGTGGAACAGCTTTTTGACAGCTATTTTATTCTCGAATGCTACTGATTAAAAGCAGCTTGAGCTAGAGTTATTTTTTTCCCTCCAGATATTTTCATTCATGTTCTCAGAAATAGGAAGGTATATATTTTAAAATGAATAAATATGAAAACCTAGAAGCCTACATTTTGACTAGATGTGAAATGGAGCTTCAGATTTTTTTCTTTGCCTCTCTTCTGTGGTCTGTAACTCAGGTATGCTCTGGACTCTTTCCAGGAATTTTTATATATTTACACTGTATCTATGACCACCCGCTTCAGGAGATGTGTGTATGATAAAAAAACCTAAAAAGCATATGGGAATAAATGTAGTGTAATTTTAATAGCTATAAAGTGGCATTTGCTGAATTTAAAAAAACATAATTTTGTGTAGATTATGTGGGACTTGAATCTTATTCCTTTCATTTTAGGAACCTGTTGGTTTACCTGCAAATGCTATGTAAAACCTTTAGTTTTGATCTGAAATAGAAAAGTCAATTAAATTTTAAACTGTGGTTTACCCTTTTTCAGTTCTAAACAGTGTACTCATAATCCATGGGATTTCATTCAGCTCCAAGGATTCCTCCTGTAAACAAAGAATTTGAAATGGACTAAACTTTTACCTTTAATTTTCATCAAGTGGGAAAGAGAACAGAGAAGCCTTTCTGGAAAAGTTGCTGTTCAGTTTGTATGCTCTATATTAGGCTTTCAAATAACAGCATTGTGTATCAAAAGTCTGACACTGATTAGAGTGCTATTTTGAATTTTTAAATCGTTTTAATCGTTGTGGGTAGAGGGAAATGTGAGGGAGAGATTTGTGTAAAATGAGATGGAAGTTTGCTGTTTGGCACAACTTGAAGCCTTGAGGCCCTGCGTTGTGTGAGAGGAGGATTTGCTCTTTATGTCCTTCTCATCCCCATGCTGGCACAGAGAGGTACATAGGAAATTTCAGGAGTGCAGACATCTGGTGACACAGCCCTTGCTGCTGCTGAGCTGGAACTGTAGGCAATACAGGTACAGTGTTGTTCTACATCTATGAGGCTGTTTGAAATGTTGCTTTAACACGCCAGAGCTGCTTCCTGAACCTGAGCACAATTGCTTTTGGCCGGTGCTGTGTATGCATGCTTTGTGATTCAGGTGCCTAAGTATAGATAATTGTTGCTGTTTTGCACACACTGGGGTGACCACGACACCCACAGTAGTCTTGACACGTGAGATGTGGGTCAACGATACTGTTCTAGAGCAACAAGTGGAGAATAGGTAGGATATTTATGCATCTAAGGTACCCCTAGATGCCTACTTTAGTCATCTGAATTATTCCCTAAGACTCATTTAGAACTAAGTCAGGAATCCGCATGAGACAGGTTATTAAAGTGTAACACTCTAGTAGTCACCACAGTGGAGTAAAATATAATCAATGTAAAGCAACAGTAATGCATGTATTAGGAAAGTCTTTGTGGAAATGAAGATAGAGATGGATTTTTTTTTAGTTTTACAAGTATTTCCTCTGGAAATGTTGTACTTAACACATGGGAACTTTTATGTCAGTGCATCTCATTTTAAAGTGGTAGAGACTTTATGCTTTAAACTGTAGAGACATTAGTAATAGATTATGTGGTTGCAGATGTTGCATCAGTAGTCAGGATTTAAACATAACCCTTACTGTTGTCAAAGGACTTAATCATCTGTGGTTTCCATTCTCACTACTATTTATATAGGTGTGAAATGTCCTCTTTCAACATAGTGCTACATATTTATATTCTAAAGTTTAATATATGTCTAATTACAGAACCAAATGTAAAAGATATGTTAATTACATGGCCTAAAAAGAAATGAAACGGACTCTTTCCCTGTACTCTTGACTTACCCATTCAAGCATTTTTACTGGCAGACTCCTACTAATCCCCTGACAGCACCTGAAGGGGTGCTGGTGGAACACCAAAGGGATGGTGGGAAGATGTGACATATGACACTGGGGCAAGATCTGAACTCAGACAAATGAAATCTGTCAGCCAGCTCCTCGAAGGCTGCCACAGTTCTTATCACTGCTTGGTTGAGCTGGCTTGATACACAGACTTGTTGTATTATTCAGCTGGTTTGATTTTTCTTTTTATGACAACCTTACCCTGGAGACCATCCATCTCTTTGCAGTGTTGGAGAATGACTATAACTGAATGATATTTCAATATAACTTACAATTCTGTACTGTAAACAGAAGTGATGGCTGCTTCTAACCACTGTGAAGAATTCTAATAGGTGTGTTTGTGCTCGTGTTTTCTTGGAGAGTTGGAATTACTCTGGATTTGAGAGATATTTCATAGCTTAGCTTAATAAGCCTTATAGCAGAAAAGCTATGAGAAACCCTGAAAAAGACAGGATTTCTTTCTGAATCTGCCCAGGCAGTTGATGATGCATGTGAACAACTACAGCTGCAACAGATTATTTGCCAGCCATTTAAATAGTAATTATTATTACCAGCTTCCTGGATAATGTACTGGAATGAAGGGTTTAGCAGTAAAAAGTTGGGCTCCAAGTGAAATACATGAATCTGAAAGCAAACCAACTAAATTTGGATCCTAATCCACACTGTAAATAAAACCTCCAAAAATGTAAGGTACAGGTTATATTACTGTCTTGTGTGGCAAGCTTAAGCTTTTAGTATATCTTCTCCTTTCCATCAGGTGAGGGTAAGTATTTCTAAACTCCTCAGACAACACTGCCAACAGTACACTTATTAAATTTGGTGGATTTGAAGATACAGTATTTGTCCTAGGTAGGGAAATGACTGACTGTATCTTTAGCACATGCATTTTTACTTTGAAAGGACAGCCTTCTGAAAATACTATTCTCCCCACAAAAGCAACAGAAGATACTATAGAAAAGATAAACTTGTCTGTGATTGCTAGTAGTTTTTTTTATATCATTAGATGTTAATCTGCTTTATCTAGGCTTTTTTTCTCATTTTTTGTGGAGCACAGTATGCATTTTTTATTTTAAAAAAGCAGTGTTATCTTCTGCAAAATAAGGATAATAGCACACAAGTGTGCTCACTCTGGGCTGGGAGAGCTTTTCCAGTAGGGCTTCCTTAAAAAGGACAGGGTGCTAGTGTAACACTTGCTTCAAGTGATAGTGATTCCTCTGAGAATGGGATATGCATCAGTTTAAAAAAACAGTTATGATGAGATGTTGTAAGAGTAGCCTCCCCCCGATTACGCCATTTACTGCTCAGCATTTTTAGTTTTCACTCCTGCCAGTGAATGACATTTTTCCTTTGTGTACTACCTCTGGGTCAGACCAGTCAAAATAATGATTTTTCCCATGAACTCAATTGATCCATCCTTTTTAACAACTAGATAGCATAAATAATGGGGCCCAGATTTAGTGTTTATATAACGTTAATTATCAAATAATTAGAAATAGCTTTTAGCATGTGATTCAGTGGAGTTTGGCTTTGCCATGATCGGTTAAACTTAGCAATATTTTTTAAATATACCATATAAAATTCTTTAATGAAGCAGCCTGCTCTTCAGTGGTTTTTTTTTTCTTTTTAAGAGTATAGTTACATGTGTAAAGTACAAAGAGAGGCAATGTACAAAGGCTGTAACTGAAAAAGAAGTATACAGTAAAGCTCAATAGTAATCCTATTAAGTAATTCTATTTGCTGATGCAATACAAGGCAAGTCAAGAATACATAGTCTTCTTTTGTACACATGTCAAATGGGTCTCTAATAATTCAAATGCTGACAGTTGGCATTGTTACCCGACTGGCAAACAAAGCAACTATTTCAATGTTTGATCCATTTTTTATTGTGACTATAAAATGCCATACTGCATCAAACATTTACAAAAAAATAACGGGAAAAGTGTTTTGGGTTTTTTGGTTTGTTTTTTTTTTTAAATTCTATGTTCAAATGAACTAACAGCTGCTGGCACATTTACATTTAACAACAGCTAATCAACAAGCAGCACTAAAAAGCACCAAAATACCCCCTTCTTGCTGGGGCCTGGCATTTTCTCCAACCAAAAGTGAGAGGTGTGTGTGTTTTTTAACCATTGGGCTGCATTTGAATATTCCAGCATGCCAGTGCCACTTGGCTTGTGCTGTAATAGATCAGAAGAGTCAGTAAAGATCCTCAGTGTCTTATTTCTCTGATTTTAGAAGGCTGAAATGCTGCAAAGAGATATTCCTGGGGAAAAGAAGGTCATTAAATGCTACAAATTTCAACATCACACACAGTAGGATGTGCCTTGTTTATAGTCAAGTTCTGAAGAGTTTACTCACTGGGGCAAATGAAGTAGACAGATCTCTTGATTATTTGACATATATATGTATTTGCATCACAAAGCTTAATTTTCAGTAACTGTTACCATGTACATGCATTTGTCTTAAGTGAGTGTAAATTTTTTTATACTCTTCCTACAAGGCCTTTCTTGGTTTTATGACAGATTTTTTCTAAATTCACTCAGTCCCAGCAGCATGAAGGCTTCAACAAAATCAGAGTTAGAATAATTAATTGGTAAAGCAGAGACAAAATCAGCAGGACTGATTGTTCCATAAAGAAGGTGGTTTGGATTCAATCTTTTCTCTTACTCTGCCTGAGACTAACTTCTTAGCATACAGTAAAATGTAACCAGTATCTCTTCCACTGGTAGTTTGAGAATTTAGCCTCTCTTTTTTTCTTTCCTTTTCAAAGAGTGTCCTGGAACAAAGATGTCTCATTTCAGGATGCATATCTAAATAAATTAAACTTCTTAAGATCCAGAATTGATGAGGGAAAAGTGGGAAGTTTAGTTTTAATTTAATCTGCATAATTTTCCTAGTTTTTATTGCCTGGCTCAGTAGCTGAATCAAAAAATAAATTATTCAAACAACCCTAATAATACTCTCCTTCAGAAAAAAAGATTAAGCCATACTGAACCTGAAGAGGTTCTAATAACTGCACTGATGGCCTGGAATGGTAGTAACCCTGTAAACCCGTAAACAAAATCAGGTATATAGTACATTTTAGTAAAGAAAATAGTATGTTAAAATCACCTACTCTGAGTCATATCTTTCTGGAGAAGAAAATCTGTTTAAAAATAAAAGTGTTGCTTCTTTATCAGAAAGAGAAGATTTATATATTCAGTATTTCCCATAAAAATCCATGTATCAGAAATCAGCTCTTCTGAGGAAAACTGTTTCCACCTTGTCTAGGGGGGCTGTTTCATTCCTGCATGAGTATTCCGTGCTTGTGACGTAGCAGAAGCTATTATAGCCTGGAGTAGCATCAAAGTATTATGTGTGCAGAATATAGCAAATAAATCCAATTTTATGTCAGATTTTGGGAGCTATTTCTACACCGTTTTCTGGTTGTTATGATGGCTTTATCACTGAAACGTAGCTGAAACAGTTAAATCATTTCTTGTGTATGAAAGTCCATGATGTAAGGGGGTGTTCTTACACAGGTTGTTGTAGGGAGACCAGTGAGCACTCACATTTGGGAAAAGGACAGGACTGTAGGCACAAGGGAGTTATTTCCAGGAGAGTGGGAGAGAGGCAGATACTGTCAGAGATGTGGGGTATAACTGAGCCACTGTACTGACTGTAGCCTAAAGTATAGCAGTGAAATGCAGATATGTGGATTGTGGGAAGTGTGGTCAATTATTTTTTCATTTCTAATTAGAGAGAAATGAAAATTCCATTTAATTCATGATTCCTTTCCCTGAAAAAAACGTGCAAGATCTTTTCATACTTCTCAGCGAACTTCAGTGTTAAAGTGGAAGAGACTGTTGCAGTTAAACTGGAATTCCAAACTCAGCAAAAGCAGTGACTATAACCCTGTTGGTCTCCACACAAAGAAGCTCCCATCTCTTGCTATCACAAAAAGCACTGCCCTATCAACAGCCAGGTAGTGTCTTGCTGGTCCTGAAGGTTCTCTGGCATTATTACAACCTGCAGTCTGAGAATGCAACAGGAGGCTGAGGAAGAACAGGATGGTGGGAAGAGGAATGCAGTGGTGGGGATGGAGTGGTAGGGGAGCATGGGACTGGCTTGTTGGTTTCAGGTGAGGTGTGCCTGACTTAAGTTCTCTTGAACATCACAGCTCCAGATAAAGCTGGTCTGATAGGCAACCAACAAGCTTTCTTCCCTTGCCAACCCATCATAAATTTCTCTCCATCCCCTGAGATCACCAGTTAATTCTGTCCTCTTTTTGTCTCTTCTGATTTTAAATTCTTGAGGCAGGGATCATGCCTTTCTCTAGTGTTCTTCTATTCCCTTCCCTTTCCTCCCCCAAATTGAGAACACTGTCAGAACTTTTTTTTTTAAAAAAAAAAAAAAGAAAAAAAGGAAGAAAGAATGCAGTAGCAAATATTCCCTTTTCAAATAGAATCATTACCATAGCACAGTTATCCTTCAGCTACTAGCAGCTGCAAATGGAACACGGAGATGTTAGTGTTCACTTCTACTGATCTCATTATACAAACCACTAAGAGAAGCAAGGGAATACATTTGGAGAGCTTTCATGTGGTTAAAGTGACAGGGGAAATTTATTCTTTGATATCCCCTTGTTCAGTGTATATGCCTCACTTTGTGCCTGCCCCTCAAAAGGCAAGGATGTAAAAATATTAGAGGATAGTTGAAAGAGACTGGAAAAATGAAAAAAAGCTCTAATTAAAAGGACAAAAAAATGTACTTGGGAAGTGTTTCTCAGTGTTTTTAAGTTCAAAACCAGACCACCTATCCAAATCTCCTCAGTAAGTCAGGTTCAATTTTCACGCAGAGGACGTGATACCAGGTTTCTATCTATCTGGACAAATACTTAATACTTTGATTTCTGTATTGCCAAGGTGTCTAACAACTCCTGACTGGTGGGTGTGTTTGTGACCTGATGATCTTGGTAGGGAAAAATCAACATCCGCAGTTTTTATATTGGTAATGAAAGCTCAGATGTCAAGAGAGTTGTCCACAATTCCCTGGAACATAAGGCACAGTACCTGTCTTTGAAATGACATGTCACCCATTAAATGTAAAACCGACATTCTTTAGCTTTTTTAGATTTTATTTTAGTTACCTTTGTGCCTTCCTGAGTGACTCTTCCACTGGCAGAACCAAAATGTTGCATAAAATTTATAGAAAATTTAGGCTGTGAAGCAAAGTTGCTACTAGCCAAACCTTGTTTTTACCAGTGTGGCAGATGAAGCCACATTAAAGCTGAAGAAAAAAGTACCAAATCCTAATAGAATCTAGGTGGAGTCTTGTTAGATGTCAAAAATAATCCATGCCTACATATAATTCATTGCCTTCAGAGCCTGACACTGCATATAGCACAGTATATTAAGATGAAATGTAGCCCTTTACATTTCAGGCTGCTGGAGAAATATATTTTCTTCTGGTTTTGTTTTCTGTCTCCATTAGAAGCTGTAGTTTGGTAAGTCTCTGCACACTTGATTCTTCTCTCTGGAGAATTCATCTGCACAGTTCTTACTTCTACAGTGTTTCCAACCTAGGGGGATATACTTAAATCTGACAGCGTTGGCCACTTTGATGGGAACTCCAAGTTATCATTAGAAATAGCTATGTGGTTCCCTTAAGAATTTAATTAGTCATTTCACTTGAATTATTCACTTGGATAAAGGCAGTGCACTGGGTAGCTTTTAATCTAATTAGGCTATTAGCTAGTAGTAGAAGATGAACATCTCCAAATAGAAGGTGAACATTATCTTTCAGTCAATAGGGGTACTCGTCTTTGAGGTAATGCACATGGTCTTGTAGTGCTCCATATACCCATTAAAACACAGAGATCTTAAAAAAAAAAAAAGCCAAACTTTGAGGTTAAGCTGTGCTTTCTGGAATTCAGTCATATGTTGTAAAATTAAATGAAAAAAACTACAGAGGGAGGAATTGGCCTGTAGAGTTAAGAATAGATTTAGAAGAAAAATAAATGTATTGAATAGATATAAAATATTTCTATTTATTCAATGTCTGAAAAAATGTCATCCAGATAAGGTATTGTTGTCAGCTGTGAGATGAAAAAAAAAACAAACCACAAAAATGCTTGAAAATTTTGTAATTAAGAGAATGAGCCTATAGTTTATTTCTATGAAGTTATTGGGAATAGATGATTTATTTCATAAAACAAAAGCATTTAAGCAGGAGTTTACATTATTTTATGTGTCAGTGATAGCAACACTGGGACTTCAGTCTGCATTACTACAATGATTAATTAAAGGTCTTGTTCAGGATGAGTGAACATCATTATTATTTTTAAATAGGAAAGGCAGATAACCATTACTGATTACTCCTCAATTCCCAGTCTCAATTGTTAAAGACTAAAGAATACTAAAGTAGGTTGTATAGTTTTCATGAACCTATAAATGGAGCCAAGAATAATATGATTAATATGCAAAACGTATGGAAGTAAAGAGTGAGAGCTGGATTAGTTTAAAAATTGAAATTACAAAACTGCTGCAGTGCTTTAAGTGCAAATAATACTGACATTTTTGTTAATAAGGTAAAAGAAAATTAGGCCATAGCTGTCATATAAACAATTCTTTGTACTTGCACGAAAAATTTTAGATTTCATTTATTTAAAGCAGCAGCTAACCACTTAGCATTAAGAAAACAGAAATTTTGTAGTCCTGGGTAGTTTAAAGATATCATTAAGAATACTGAAATAAAATCCTGTCTGCTAATGAACTGACAGTTAGAAATTACACTTCTTGTTTAAAACAAAGATTACCAAGCAATGGTGTTACTGATTTGAATGAATTAGGGAATTACAGTTACAAGAAGTTTACACTAAGGCTTCCAGTGGGCAAAATAATTTCTAGGGTAGATTTCTAGAGAGATATGCAAGCAGAGGTCCAATAAATTTTTTTATATTTGTCTTGCAGAAGACACTTTATTTTGCATGTATGAGTTGTTGGCTTTGATTTCCAGGTAAGAATAAAGAGCAGATTTCTTGGCTCAGTCAACCATATAAGCAGGTGCAAACTTTGGAAAACTTAGAGTACAGCAAAAAATACATGTGCTATGCACAAAAATATTTAATCCCAGGATGCCCAGAATGGCACTAGAAACTAGGAAGCACTGTGTAAGCACCTATGCAATTTCACTGTTTAGAAAATAATGTTACAGAATAGGACTCAAATCAGCCAAGGCCATTAGCAAAATTAGAAAGCTAGGAAAATGTACATTCTGTGTTGTGAGAGGCTTCATACAAGGCTGAAGGGTCTTGCTTAGAATCTGTAGTCTCAACTGCTTTACCAAAGAATATATTTATCCCCTTCTTTCAGGAAAGAAATAAGGGAAAGATAATAGTCTGAGCTTATTCAGAGTATCAGACTCCTTCAAATATGAACAGTAATGAACAATAATTGCAATCTTTGTTCTTCTCTGGTAGTTCTTTATCAGAAGATATATATGTGGGTTGTTTCTTTCTCTTCAGTTTATGCTCCAGTCTTTTACTTTTTATTATTGAAAGACTGGGACATTCAAGATTTTTTGTGAATTTCTTCGGCCATAAAATGAGCTTGTATTCTGTTGGCACATCAATCAGTTATGTGAAGAAAGAAAAAAGTCAAATTAAGTTGATCATCAAATAGCTGAAACATGTAAATTCAAAGCATTTATCTGAGTGGTATCATCTGACTGTGAATTATGCAGTCCTCACTCCTCCATGTTCTTAATGGTTCTAAATAAAAAGGAAATGTCTGACAGCACTGGAGAGACAACTGAAATATTTAGTGCCCTTATACCAAAAATAGGAAAACTCTCCAGAAATAAACTGTCAGTGTTTCATTATTGTAAATTCAAAGTGAAGTACTGCATGAAAAATATATCCTAGCATTTCTTCACTACTTTCTCAAAACAACATTTTTTGGTGTTTTTGTTTGGTGTTTCTATATTAAATGCCTTAAGATGCTTTAAGATGGTATTTTTTCCTCAGAGCTGTTCGGTCTATCTTCCATTCTCAAGCTCTTCTAAAACTCAACAAAACCCCTCCCTTTTTTTGAGATTTCAGGTTCAGAACTGAAACATCTGTTTTCCCTACCTGTAGCAATGTTCACTCTGGAAACTATTTTTTCCTGTAGAAAAGTTCATTACATATTATTTCTGCAATAATGCACTGTGAGCAACTTATTAGTCTGCTTTTAATGTACTGTAAATTAGAGAAGATACAGGATTCAAAAATTACAGAACAGCTTTCTGAAATGGTTTCAGTTCTGCATTGAGGATGACAAAATGAGGTGTCTGGCTTCAGATTGCTCAGCTGCTCATGTTGACTGAGAGAAGGGTTTGTGTGATACCACTCCCATCTTGAGGCAAGGCAGTGTATAACAGCTGAATTTCTGTTTGAACAAAAGGCCAGATTGCAAATGAGCCTGAATATCATTCATTTAACCTTGTTCAGTCATCATACTATGTTACAGTTGAAAATTTTGTATTCTGCCTACAAATGCTTGCACAATAATAGTAGCTTTTTAAATATGTGCACAGTCATGTAGCTTAGTAACCAGAAAAAAGTGGATTAATTTTCTTTCTCAAATACAGGCTGAATGCAGAGAGGGGACAGAGATGAAAATTTGTAATCAGCACTCATATTTTAGTTAAAAATATCATACTATTTTTAACATTTACCTTGTTAAGCACTGAAACTCACAGAACATACAGAAGCTAGTAATTTATTCAGATTTTGATGTGACTCAAAATTGTGGAGAATCTGTTAAGAACTATGTAGTAAAGGGCCACATCTGGCTTAGGAAACCCCTCAATGTAAATTACTGAAAAGCACTCAGATAATAGGGTGATTTATGTGTTAATAGAGGAATAATTGGAAAAAATATTAGTAGGCTTGTTCCTACACATGGGATTGGAAAGCTACCCTACATAATTTTCCTGAGAACATACTAGCTTTAATTCTGTTGATTCAAATATTTCAGGTCAATTGCAGAATCAACACTGCAGAACTAACAGGAAAGAATCACAGTGAGGTAATCCATATTAGAATAATTATATTAAAATACCATACTTTTTTTTTTTTTTTTTTTTTTTTTTTTTTCCTAGAATGAAGTGAAAGTCACTGCAAGATAATGCAGTCCATAGCTGAGTCTCACAGCTGCACACTTTCCATGCAGGTTGGAGGTGCAGTCTCCTATGTGTCAAGCTGTGCTATTGATTGTTGTTTGCTCCCTGTACTTCAGAGCTGTGAATTTCAGTTCCTGTATCTGTGTCTCCCCAGCCTTGCTCTGCCCTCCTTGGCACCTGTGCATGTCTGCAGCAGGTCCATTTGACACACAGTGTAGCAGAGTGGTTGTCTCTGCTGGCTCTGGAGGAGCTTGGCACTCCTACAGTGCACCAAGTAGGTTTTGGTTTTATTTCCAGTAACTGCACATCTAGGACTTTCTTGCCTTGTTTTCAGTTTCAATTTTGTTTTGTTTTGTTTTTTTTTTATCCCTTATATGGGATTTTACTGGTTATACTTTGTTACTGACCTCAGTGGATTGCAATTTTTTTTCCACTTAAGTTTCCTCTCTTTCTTTCTTAATACTGTCTTGACCTTTGACTTCACTTCTTTTTTTTTTTTTTTTTTTTTTTTTTCCCAAGTTTCACTAAAACCAGTGTTTAAACACTGCTGCTAGAAACAGATGGACCTTCCCAATCACGTTTTCTACTGTTGGATGATAATGGTACCATCCGACTTCTGCTTAAAATGTGCCTTTGAAATAGTCAGTGAGTAAGGTTTAAACTTATGTGCTCCACTCCTCAAATTGAACACTTAGTATCAATATGTTGTATGCCTTAGTACATTCAATACTTTGCCTGTGTATATTAGACTAGAATATGGTAATTTTTAAATATAGTTTTTGAAGATTACAGTTACAGTAAGAAGAGGTGCACATAAAGCATACTCTATCTTATATGGCTAAGGCTGTATTTTAATGAAGAATTATGAGTATGATGGATGTTAGAGCTGCACTGTGAATCACAGGAAATTTAGGAAAGCTTTTCACCAGTTGGATCTTGAAGTTTTATTTTCTATTTCAGAAAAGGAAAACTCATTTGTTGCTTTCAGGGTTCAGTGGTTTTGAAATTAAGCCACTATACAGAACTATCACAGCATTTCTTATCCATGTAGAAGGCCAGGCAAGATGAGTTAAGCTAGAATTTTATGTCTGTGGGCCTAATTTCTCAAGTTACTGCCATGTGAATTATTATGTCAGAGAGACACTGTAGCATCAGTATGGAAATATCTTTGTAAAAATACTTGCTAGCCCTTCCAACTGCACTGGAAAGCACATTGCTTCCTGAAATCCTGGTTCATCCTTTCTCTCCACCCAAGACTGCCCATCTGCTGAAGCAGCTCTGTGCAGGCAGATTGGGAGAGCTTCTAAAAAGTTTTGAGGTTACCAAGCTTCATAGGTTTGAGCTTCAAGGAAGAGGAGGAAGGAGGTTTGTTGCAGAGCAGACACTTAAGAATTAGCCAACACTGACCACAGCTGGTGGGCAGACTGTGGCTTTTTGCCAAAATGTGGATTTCTCACACTCTTGTGAGAGTAAAATATCCTGCTATTACCAGAAAGTTCCCCATCATTTCTTCAGGACCAGCAATTCCAAGATCTTCAGATGTAGATCATAAAGTAAAAGTGACTGAAAGTAACAGAAAAATGTATCACAGCTTGCAACTGTATAGGAAAGTGATCAAGTAGTTGTAAATTTACAATTTGTATACTGAAAAAAATAAAGTGCACAGTATTTTCCAGCACTATTTATGATTTGGCAAGACCACTATATTCTTCAAGTATTGTGAACTAGAAAAAAAGAAAATAGGTTAAGCAATAGTCTTGCTTAAAGTTAACTAAGAAATCCAAAGGGAATTGGATAGGAGAGTTTATATGGAGAAGGCTCTGCTGAAAGTGAGCTCCATGTAAAGCCATGCTTAGAAAAAAGCTTTTCTGTGGGAAACTGGGTGCATGCAACACTAATAGTTCACTTCCTTTTGTCTCAGAAAGCACTTACTGCATGGCATTTCTGTGTGTGACACCCAGGCAGGATACCCACTGGCTTGCCCAGATGTAAAATACTGAACTGCCTCCTGTGGACATGCATTTCCATTGCAAAATTAGCTTTCTTCCCTAGCTGAAACCACTTTTTAAATCATATACCCTTAAAAAAAAATTAGGTATCGTTCTTAAAAAAAAAAATAAAATAAAAATCTCAAGCATAGTTGGGTATTTATTTCTGGTTTTTGGTTTGGTTTGAGTTTTTTTGCCTGATAAGTACACATAAACCTTTTTCCTGTACAGACTTTTTCTTACTGTACACGGAGCCAATAGCAGATTAAAGAATGTGAACAGAGAATGGGTAGAATGAAGTGAGACTACAACACAAAGGATAACCCTTAGTGATGAACAGGCAGCTTGAGTTGAGTACTCTGGAAAACAGAATCACTGAAAGATTTAAAGACAGGAAAAATTGAACGCAAGAAAGATCATCTAACGTGGTCCTTATTGGCTGGCAAGATGAAGTAGGTGTAGAAAGCAGCCTTGTAGATTTTAGCTGCACTCTTAGATCTGCCATTATATTGCTTAGATTTAGCCATTTGCAACGTGATTTTGTATATTAAATTATCAATAACAAAAACAAAGAAAAAGCAGAGTAGTCTTAAAGATTAGAGAAAATTGAGGTAGATGGGTGAATATTTCTATCTTGCCAATGGTAAATGTTTTCACATTCTGAACACTTTAGTTCAGACATTTAAAGGTGAATTGCAGTTGCTAAAAATTAGCTTTTCAAAATAAAATTATGAAGGAAGATTCAGACCCAAATATAAAGTGTTACCTACCACTTATGGCAAGTAAAACCGTACTTAGTTTTAGTATGTTGGTGAGAACCTTCTGATTTTAGATGATGTAATAGTTAAAAAAAACAAACAGAAGTGCCTTAGAGCCAATAGTAAATTTTTGTCTCCTGTTTTGGTTACATTTCTCCCTGTTGTGGATGTAGGAGATGTAATGGGTGAAATTGCAGGTTTATTTCAAAAAGATTTTTTACTGGTAAAATATTAAAGATGGTTATATTAATTCATAGTCTGAATTCACGTCACACTGCAGCAGTGCAATTTAAATGGAGAGGAAGGAAGGGCAATTTTCTCTAAGAAAATATTCCTAAACATGCATATGAATTCAGCAGAGCTGTACACTTCTAGGGCTGTACTGTGATATGAACTGTTAGAAAAATTAGAGAGTAGGAAAAGCCTGTCCTTTGCTTTAGGTCAGTAGAAGTAGTTCCCAGCACTGAGTGTGCTTCAAATCTTGTGGGAAATATGTGGATGACAGTCAGAATAGCTGCACAGAAATGGCTGTCATAATTTATTTGCCAGCAACATTTGATATTGCTCTGGATCAGTAAGACAGGAGATGACAAATTACAACTCTAAGTGGTATTTCTGGTTTAAACAGGGCTATAAACATGTCCTTTTACCATAGGATTTACAAAAGAGCTGTCATTGGTCTTATAAAAAGGATAGTGCAAAAAATTAAGGTCTGGACTGGTACAAAAAAAGAGATTTCCTTTGCCACTGTACATTTAAAATTATAAGAAGTACCCTGATTCTGGAGAATGTTTCGTCATTCAACAAGTCTCTTTCTACCCTATGGGAACAGGTAGTAACTTGACTCATGTCCTCTTTAAAAGCTTTTAGTGTTTCACAGTTGTCCTTGGAAATGCTGGTTTGAAGTGTAATACTTGGAGTTTCCCTTAGCAGATCTGTCCCTGAATATAATTTTTGTGGGGTAGTTTTGTCTTCCAGATTGGATAAAGTATGGTGCCAAGCTTTCTGAAATCACTTGAGTTCTCTGCTGATGTGAAGTCTTTGGTCCAAGTGAGCATCAAGCTCACTTGAACTCATTTGTATCAAGACACAGTACATCTGTGTTATTGGATAAGAACAGATTGTGTGATAACTGCATGGTTTTTATATTAATATATTTTCTACATGTCTTTGCATTAATCCAAATCTTCCTTAGCACTTCTTCTAATCTAGTCAGGAGTTGCAATAATGTCTAAACACAAAGAAAAAGCAGTCAAGTATTATGGTCATTTCTATGTCTATTGCAGTACATGAAAGTTTCTTAGTTAACACCACCCTTAATTCAAACAAATATTCTGTGGAAATATTATGAAAGCTCTAACTAATCTAGCAATTTAATGTTTGTTTAATCAAGGACTTGTAGAGGTGCTTTTTTAGAGCTTGATAAATTATGCTGAAACCCAGTGTGGCAGCAGATACAAATAATAACGGTGTTCATTTATAAGTGATGTGTATGCAGAAAATAGGTAGAGGTTTGGGTTTTTTACTTCTTAAAGTCCCTGAAATTGTTGATTAATGCAAATGAAAGATACAGAGTTCCCAAATGTAAAATAATTATTTTATCAATCTGCTTTTGTAATTGTGAGAACCTGTCTAGCCTAAAATTAATTGTGATGAAAACTATGACAGAGAGAATAGAAGAGATGATGCTTGCTATAAATGGTCCCTAAATATGCACAGAATTTTTGCTTGCTATATGTGTGAATTCCTCTGAAGTAATGCTGAAATTCAACCTTTTATTGTCATGTGCCAGAATAGTGATGTTTTTCAGTCTTTTAAAGTGCATACTTGCATTTGAACTGTAATTCATTATGTGACATTTTCAGGGTTTCAGATACAAACTTTTTACTAGCTTTGCAGACTGCATTATATACCTGTACAGTAATTATTGCTTTTTCTCTGCTTCTTCTAATAACCCTTTGCTGTTAAACTTGTGCAAAGCAAACTTATGGTAAGTAGAGACTTACCAGACTATCTAAGGAAAACAATCTTCTTAAGTAGTTCAGAATTCTGTCAATCACACAGCTTTTCCAGAATTCTTTTTTTTAAATAAAAAGTGTACATTCCTATTATTATCCACAAAGATCCTACCTGTTCTTCCACAAGAGGAGGAAGAGGTTTATGCAGGGAGGTTGAAAATAGAAAATGAAGATAAAACCCATAAGTGAGCCTCTTTTTGGTATCAAATTGGAAAAAAGCATTAGAAAAAAGTTGAAAAACTTCCTTACTTTTCCAAAAGATTAAGGTACTGGGCAATTTTAGTCAGCCTCCTGCGAAGATAAGAAGAACACTAATGCACTTTCTTATTTTTTTAAATCCCAAAGATAAATACTTTAAACTTACTGGAAATGGGGGAATGGGAAGGAACTCTGCCCCTACTCTCAATGGTTCATTTAATCTGTGCTACAATTCAGTTTATTCCATACAAAAGAAGAGGAGGAATTATTATGCACCTCTAGCCCAGCTGAGCCTTCAGTCTGTTTGAAGTCTGCAGGAAATATTGCTATGTAAAAATGTGGAATAAGAAGCAGAAAAATCGATGGAGCAGTAAGAGGCTAAAGCAACTGAAATGCCAGTTACTTTTTGCCCCCTCTATTTTATACATTGCTGATGGTAATTATTAACAATCTAGGAGTATGTAAATACCTGATGGGGTTAGTAGGGAATATGGAGCCATGAGAAGAGCTACTCTTCTCAATAGTAAATAATGAAAGAAGTAATTTCAGCAAACGGAAGTGCAGTAAGTTCCATGTGGGCGTAAGAAAAAACCTTTTCACTGTGAGGATAGTCAAGCCCTGGAACATGTTGTCCAAAGAGATAGTGGAAACCTGTCTTGGATGCAGCTGGGAGCAACCTGCTCTAGCTGACCTTGCTTTGGGTAGGGGAGAAGTGGAGCAGACTATCTCCAGAGGTCTCTTCCAGCCTTATCCAGTGTGGTTCTGTGTTGACACTTCCAATAGGTACTGCCCTATCGTTGAATAGCAGCACAGAAATAAAATAAATAAATTTAATACCTGTAGTTAACGTGGGTAAATGCCACTAGTTTATGTAAAAAAGCCATCTGAAACTGCCTGAAATGATGGCCTTTGAATATAAATTGCACTCAAATCACCCACCTGTAGACAGTTTTAGTAAAAGCATTGCTGAGCTGGTATGTGGGTTTCTATTGGTTGTGGTTTGCAAACTTCCCTGCAGATTTCTGTATTGAAGCTGCATCATCATTTGTCTTTAGAAAAGCTATTCCAAAGATTTATGAAAGCATAATGTGAAAATAAGACTAATGTGTTATCTGAAGAGGGCATTAATAATCATTCTACTCACAGCATAAATCAGGGGTCAAGTGGTCATTAACATCAGAGCGGGGAAGGCTCCCTATAATACTTGTTAAATTTGCACACACTAGCTTACAGTTTTTGTTACCTATGTTAAGAAACCAGCCAAAGTACATATATTCCTCTGGCCTGAACCTAAGAATATTATCAAAAACAGCTCCACACAGAAGAAGTATAACAGAGGAAGGCAAATATACTAAAGAGAATATGTGCTGTGCTCCTGGGGGTTTGGAGTTAAATGCTTTTGCTGTATACAACAAATTTTTGTTGAGAGGTAAGAGATGCTTTTTGTTCTGAGACAGTTGAGCAGCAAGAATTTTTATACAGTGGCTACTAATAATACTTTTCATTTCTTAAAAGCGACTAAGAGAACACAGCTGACAGGACAACCATATTGTAGTAATAGAATTATGCTCTCCAAATCCCAATTATGTGAATCACAAGAAATTCCCTGGTGTTCTGTAATTCAGAGGTTATTGGGGGTCTGTTGTACATTAAATAGTTGCAGTTATGCTGGTGTTGTCCTTCACAGAACAAGAATAAAAATACTTTAAGAATGTGTTTTTGAGAGATGAAAAACTGCCCTCCACTTTTGTGTCTGGTTTTCTTTTAAGATCTTGATGTTTTTCTACAGGGAAGACTGTTTCCAGCATTACAGAAATCTGATCACCTTTAAGGTGAAATGCAATCATTGGAACAGAGATCAGCAAAGCGACAAAATGGTTGTTGATAGATAGGAATGTTAAAAGTATCATTTAAAAATTCTCTGTGTGAAATGGCACTTAATAGTAGATATCTCAGTTTGACTGAGAGCAAAGAGATCACCGAAGACACAACACTTACTGAAGAGGCTTCAGTTTTCATTTTTGGAACAGTGAGAAAAATGCCATTATAAATAATACTTTAAGTTTAAGATATCCAGGAGATGAACTGTCAAGTTAACACAAAGTCTGTGGTGGGGTTTTATGGGTGTACCAGAGTCAATATGTTTAAAGGAAAAAGGCTCTGTGTGCTTTTGATGACTGCAAATAGCATTACATCCCATATCTAGTTTAGAAATTATCTCTCTTGACAACAGCTTGACAAGTAACTCTTCATGGCTGTTTTAATTAAGCACAGGTATTTGCTCCTTGGAAAATCTGTAGCTTAGTGAATAAAGATTGGTTATTTCTACTTCCAAAAATTTCCTTAGAGGTCACATTTAAATGTTCTGGAATCTTCCAATTGACTTTGTTAATTAGTTATGCAAAACCACATCCAGAGCTGTTCCAGCTTCAGAACTTTTTTGCTCTAATAGCAGGATGATTACTTGGCCAAATTGAACCTAGTTAGTTTTCCTTTTGAATGCCTCATATGGATTTCCAAATATCTTTGCCATTTCTGTCACTGTGTGTTTTCCTAGAGGTCATTTTTAGAAGAGCCTTGGAAAGGTAAAAAAAAAAAATGTAACTCTACAAAGGACTGTCATACTCATGCAAGTTGGCAAAGTTTTGCAACATTACATGTTGTAAATTCTTGTTCTATATTCTTCCACGCATGATTCTAAAATTTACCTTAAATTATAATTTCCCCTAAAATGCTTAAACCCCTTCATCTTGCACTATGCGGAAAGAAACTTTTAAAATACTCATTATGCTCTGGCCTCAGTAAGGACACAAAGTCTTTCTGTATGAAATTCTCAGTACATTCCTCCATTTCTACAAAGGCAGAGAAAATACAAAGTTTTCTTAGGAAGCATTTTCTCCAACAAGCCTTTAAATGATAAAAATAGTGGTATTTGTTGTCTGACAGGGATCATTCAGTAAGCACCACTTGCAGATGTGGCAAACTTGACCTAGGTTTTGTGTCTCTTTAGACCAAGTTTTGATGAAACCCATAATCAGATTCTCTTAAAATGGTGTAAGAAGTCCTTAGCAGCATGCCTTGTCCTCAGGAAACATTTTCTTTTAAAAGCCAAGGCTGGTGCCTGCATCTTCCTCTAGTTGCATCACGTATGAATCGGTGTATTTCAAAATTATTTTCTATAAAATCACACAGTGAACAAATACTAAATCTGTGTTTGTGCATTTATATCCTGCTGCAGTAGCCTGAGGCCATCGGTATAATTTCTGGTCTTTCCCTTGATGTTCGATTTTTCACTGAGCTAGCCTGTGACACACCTGCAGGTTCCAACACACTCAGTCCTATATTAACCTCCATTGCCTGGGGATATTAAGTCAAGAACTGGCAAGAAGATGGGTGTTTGGCAGATGTGACAAATTCTGTTTCCTGGAGGAAGCTGCTGACTGCACTGTTCCAAACAGAGCTGCTTATCTGCCATTCCAGATGTTGTAATGATGACAGCTGCTTAGGACCCCTTGAAGAGGTGAAGAAGTGAATTAATTTACTGGAGAATTCAACTTGCTTGTAAGTCTAAGAACAAAGCAACAGTTATTATGATTCATAGTTATATTCTGCAATTCATGTCTATATTCTAAGCAGTTTGATCGCACAGACTTCCAAATAGCAAAAACCATTCACATTAATACAAATTCTTAATTAGTATATCAAACCTCTGGAATTGTAGCTACATGTGTGCATGTAAAAGTAAAGCTGCCTTCTGCATGAAGTGTTCTCAAGTCTATGGAGTGGCTTTGGGACTGAAACAGGGACTGAAACATGTTTCAAAACGTAACATACAACTCTTGTTGTGCTTAAACCATCCTGAAAAATTTGTTTCACTCTTATTCATGCACAACTTTCTAGCAACACATCTTGTCTCCTCCCGGTCAATCTTTGTGATGGGGGTTCATGCTCTGCTTACAGGAAATAAGAGGGTTGCAGGCAGAGAAGAAGTAAAGAGATATTAAAGCAGGTTGAGCAATGGAAAGCTAGATCAAAAAAAATCTGGGTAGAAGCAGACTGCAAGAAGGCAGTATAGCTGCAGCCCCTACATGTGATACACTTAACCAGAAGTTCCAGATTGTATCCTTGTAATTTTTTGAGTGACTGTTGAATTTACACTTTTCTAAAAACTTCTGATGTGATTGAAGGCATGACGTACATGCTTCAGTTTGTACAACGAGAGATTAAAATTACTTAGCTTTCTTGTCACTGTTGTTCAATAGTCTTCCTTACTAGCTTTATTTTCATTTCTATAACAATATACTTCTGCATATGAAATCTTAGGGATAGTAAAAAATTGTCTGCTTAATGACTGAAGAAAATACTCTGAGCAAGACTATAAAATCAAACTATCCAGCTAGTATCAACAAGTTTCCTAAAGAATATCAACAAGTTTTCTAAAGAATTTCTGGTTTTCAAGTGTATAAAAAAATATAGGACACACTTGTTCGGAATCTGGAATGTGTTTTTCAGTGAGTCTCTTCTGATAATGTGTAGTTTCTTATTCTGACTCTTTTATAAAAGGTGGGGTTTTTTGCTGATGCTTGTTGCAAAAGACTGACTCGCCTGTTCTCCATTAAGTCAAACCAGAAGAGGTGACAAATTTCCACTCTTTGGATTGCACCTAAAAGCATCCAAGTCAAAAAAATTAAAAGAATAAAAATACAAATCACCAAAGTGTTCTTGATAATATTAAAGTGAAGAGTACTAATCAGAGAGACTTCTCCTCATTAAAACGCTTAGATGCATATTGTTCTTCCATATCATGTAGGTAAAATTTTTCAGCAGCAGACACATACTTTTAAAAATGTATTGGGTTTGATAAAAATTCTCTATTGTCATGATATTTCCAGCAAGATGATTATTATTATGATCCAATCATTTTTGTTCTGGGAATTTCACTTAGTGATAAATCCTGTGCCATTTTAATAATCATGACCCTTTTGAGAAAATAATTACAATATAATGATTTCTGCAAAGGACAATTTCAATTTCGATCAGAGGTTATGGAGGTCAAACATGATATATTGCCTATCAGCATTTTTCTGACATCCAATCAGTAGGGAATTCTTGTTCCTTTTTCTAATTTTCTTTATCTTTTGAAACATTTCCATTTAAGACAATGTTTCAATGCTTTTTCTTTGTCGAAATATGCCAGATATAGGGGTAATTTTTTGCTTTTTAAGAAAGTACTATAATATCTTTTTCTGGCTATCAATGCAGCTTTTATCAGAAGATTATTAAGGATCCCATTTTTACTGCCAGGTTTTTTCTTCATTAAATGTTTGCGTTTCTGAAATTCAGAGACTAGTGAAATTCCTGTGAGTGGAATAATTAATCTCTTATTTGGTCAACAAATGCATAAGATGCTCCATGAAGCATGAACACAATGCATAATGTTGATCTTGTGTTCATCTCTGTATTCAGCAACTTTCATCAATGTGAATCAGATTTAAAGCTTGCATTCCCCTGAAGTCAGTAGAACTTATGGGCATGTGTATAAAGCTAAGCTGTATGTTATTTCTTCTGTGAATGAAGGACAAATAGGGACATTTAACTGTTTTTAGGTATTTTTTTCCCCTGCCTATTCTTAGGAAAAACGTATATACCATAAACTTTCTTCTGTTTGCTAAAGGCATAGTAAAATTTTAGCATATAAATGCACTATAGGCTGACTTTTTATGACTATGCAGGTCAAGGTACTCTGAGAAAATTTCTTTATCTTTCTGTAATTCATCTGAGCTATGTAACCTTTCTGTCCAAGCTGTACCATGGTCCTGAGAGGTCAAAAGACCAACAGTGCTCTTATAATCTTATTTATTAAATTCCAGTGCACGTTTTTACTGATTTGGTGAACAAATATGGAACTAGTTCAGAAAAACTATTGGTAAAAAAGGAAAATAACTACTTTTTTTGTTTGTTTTCTGAGGCATCCATTACACTTCGGGATTGTGTGTAAAGCCTTACAACACTTGCATGTGCAATTAGTCTGTGCACTTGCATGCTTTATGTCTTAATTAGCAAGTCTAACCTAGTTTGAATAGACAACCTCCATGTGACCTAATAGAATTCTGTTTTTAAAAGTGGATGGTAGGACATCATAAATAACTTTCTTAAACATAAGAATTCTTGGTTTATGTCAAGAATGTATCCTTGGTTCATGGTAATAGATATTTTCTCCTCATTCATTTATTTTCAGTCCTGAAAGTCACACAAGAGTAGCAATCAAACAAGCATAATAATAGGAAGTGTTAGGTAAATCTTTGTTTTTTTCTGAAATCCCAGACCAGCATGTGCCAGTCTGCCTTTTGAACAGGTGATGTGTGGCACTGTCAATTTGAACATAGTTATCGGGTTTTGTAAAGTTGATGTTTATTCTTAAAAAAGTCCACAAAAAATGGAAAAGAGGTGGATTTCCCAAAAGGGAGAATAGTAACACGGTAAATTAGTTACAATTTCTCAGTAATTATAATAAAATCTGTTTTTGTCCTGGACATCAAAATAATATCTATCCTCTGGCTACTCACAAGCCTTAATTGTCTGGTAAATATTGGTTTTAATTCAGTGTCCATTGATTCATTACAGCAACTACTCACATTCAGACATGAACATACTGTTTAGATGTATATTTTATGCATTAGCAGACCATTGTTGCTTGAGATCTCATTTTTTAATATATCACGTGCTTATCCTAATGACTCTATCTTGATTATCTAAGTTTCTGTATGGCTAAATTTCGATGTGGCATGCAATCTTTATTCTTGAAAAGATGGGAAATTGTTTCCCTCAGTAGTTCATTCCAGATATTCTATCATAGTCTCAATGAAAAACAATTGCTTTTTACAGTTTTTATTTATCTGCCTTCACTTTCATGTTGTGCTGTTCTTTGTGTAGTTATAGAGCCCTTTTGTAACTGTCTCCTTATGAAACTGTTTATTAAGTAATAATTTTTAATTGCTTTTCATCTCCTTTTTGATAAGCTAAGTAGACTAAGTTCTTTAAATCTTTCCCTATATGTGTTATTCTGCAGTGTATCATTTCATATGGTGTCTTTTCTCTGAGCCTACTCCACTTTCTAAGCATGTTTTTTTAATGAATGAACACCCAATCTGCAAGAAGTATTCCTAGGTAAAGGAGTAAAATTCTGTACTGACCATTCATTTCATTTGGGTTTTCACTCTAAATTGTCTGATATTTGCATCCTATTCAAAGTATGTCTTTTCCAGGGTAGCTTTCTGTTCTGCCTGTATAGCTTGCATTTACTGTACCTGGATGCTTAACAGTATTAAAATACATCTTGTACCACCTGGCACATTTTGTCAGACATTAGAATTAACCTGTAAAGTAAACCCAATGTAGTAGTTATTTACCAATCTGCTGCTCTTTGTGTACCCTGCTCTTTCTGTCAGTGGTGGTTTAGACACTTGCTTTCAGGTGGTAGTAGCAATTATAAAGCTAGCCCACCTCTTAAACTCTTTTCTTAGCAAGGAGATTGAATAAAATAATGTCTGCACAAATAGAAGGCATTATGGTACTTTCAGGAAGAAGCAGTGTTCCTTCTGCTTCTGGATCTCCAAATCACAATGGAGAATGAGTAGCAGTAAAGGGAAGATTAGCTTCAAAACCTGGTAAGAAGTCTAGTCAGGACATACCTTCTCAGGCAGGCTTTTAAAAAACATTCAGAAAACACTAAGAGGTTGACCTGATTTCAAAATCTGCTGCCAGGCAATGGTAGGGAAATCTATCTTGAGTTTCTGCTTTTTGCTTTACTGAAGCAGTTTCTTCCTGTAACTTTTTCATAGGAACAGTTTTCTCAAGACATTCCTCTCAGTCTGTATTTCCCGTTGTACTGTTATCTGTAAGGTTTCACTGTTCTCCTGAAAAACCTCTCTAGAGGAGCTCTTATTTTCACCTCAGGCAATTCATTCTCTGATATGCAAATATTATAAATGATGCAAAACTTGGGAGTTGTGGGGGTTTTCTTCTTAATCCATTCCAATTTAATACTCAGCAGTTTTTATTTTGGAAATTCTTTGTTGAACAAACCTCTGTAGGGAAAATCTTGTCCCTAGGGTACAACCTTAACAGGTGAGTTATGAATCAAGAAGTGCAACAAGTCCTGAAATCTGAGGAAATCGTTGGTCAGATGGGATTTCTCCATCAATGCCCTCCAGCTGTTTCAGCCTTTTCCACTCTCTTTCCCTAAAGATACACTTAGTTATTGATCTGCTGACTACACAAGCCTACTGATAAGCTTTCCATCCTCTAATGGGGATGGTGGAAATGCTGGACAAGTAAGCATTTTGTGGATACACAAAGGTGAAAAAACAACAAAGCTGCAATTACTGTAGGAAGAGCCCTTCCTAGCTACAGGAGGGAAAAAAATCACCTTCAAAACCTTAGAGAATGAACTCTTTCTTGAACAATCAAGCCTTCAGAAATGGGAGTCAGTTTTGATTCTCTATATAGTAAAATAAATAATCTTTATTTAAGAGCAGCAGACAAAGTTAAGTTATTGTAGGAGACAATGCGGTTGATCTAGTTTGGCCAGCAAAAGAAATTTTAAAAAGTTACTTAATAATTTAACATGAATTAATCTTGATAGTCTCTGAGGTTATTTCCTGAGTTTCCACAGGTCATTTCTGACCAAAACTGCTTCAAAACTTTTTCCAGGCTACAGAAGGTCACTTGATGGAGGTCATATAAACCTGTTAATTAACATTATGATCAGGCAATGGAATGGACTGCCCAGTGAGGTGGTGGATTCTCCATCCCTAGAGACATTTAAAAAGAGACTGGATGTGGCACTCAGTGCCATGGTCTAGCAACCGCACCGGTGGGTCAAGGGTTGGACTTGATGATCTCTGAGGTCCCTTCCAACCCAGCTAATTCTATGATTCTATGATTCTATGATTATCTAAGTAGAAAGATGAGACAAAAAAATTAATAAGAATCTATTCTCCAGTTGCCCATTTTTCAAATTCACCTGAGCTTTTGGCTAAACAAACACATGATGCCTTTACATAGGAAACAGAATGTGATCTCCCCATTTCCTAGTGACTGTGTAGCAAATTGCATTGATTTTTTTCCTCTCCACCTCTGTTCACTATAAAAGCAGCAAAGCAGCAGTCCTTTGGCAGGTTTCAAGAACACCACTTTCCCCAACTCCTTGCTATTTTAATTTTTGTTTTTGTATTTTTTTCCTCAAACAATAAAAATAGAACTTTTGAGTTTTATGAGCTTCTAAAATGTTGAGTTTCTTTGTTGAGATAGTTATTTCGGTTGTATGATAGGATCATTTAACTGATAATGTTTTGTTGCATATCTCCCCTGTATTAGTGAAGGCTGTTTGATATCAACCCCTCCCATGGCATTGCTCTTTTGAATGTTTTGTTTTTAATTTAACCCAAGAAATAGGCTTCTGGAGTGCTCAGTGGACTAAGCTTCAGAAATTCACAAACAGTAAAAGCAAATGGTCCAAAATTCAGTAGCCAGGAATCTGTGTTCTTGCAATAATTGCAACATGGACAGTTCTCTGTCACAACTCTGCTGACTTTGTTAAAGGATTATGTTTACAAGATGTTCTTTTTTTCAGCTAAAGGTTTAACCTTGATTTTCCTCCCATTACCTTGCTGCTCTTTTAAGCCAAGACAGCCCAAATCCTGTTTCCTACTTTTGCTCTCTGGATCCTATCTGATCCTCAAGAAAGAAATCTGAAATTGCAAAGCTTTAACACTGTCCTTAGTGCTTCGTTCTCTGCACTGAAGTACAAATACTGTGCTTGCTGTTATGCTTATGAGATCTCTAAGTGCAAATCTGTTTTCTATTATTCTCAGCTCTGTGTTAATTTTTGGTCAAGGATGCCTCTCAAACATGGTGAGAAGAAAAGATGTCTCATACTTTCTTTGCTCAGTCACAGGTCCTGTGTTTGACAGATCCCTCAGTGCTTCAGTGCAGTATGAATTACTCCAGAAAGGAATGGCAAGGTTTGCACAAACTGAACAATATTTACAAGCTGTCTGTTTCCTTAAGTGTGCTGAATCACTCTATAGTTTCATGTGAGTTTGTGCTTCTGTAAGCAGCAGCTGAAATTAAGCTTGTGATTTCTGATATTTTGCTGCATTAGATGCTAATCAATGTTTATGTTCTCTGACAATGGCTGTGGTAAGGTCACCAGCCACTGTAGATGCCACCAGTGAAGAAAGACCATGGCACAGATAGTGGTGTAGCTCTTACACATGCATCTTGAAAATAGCCTGCTTGTGTCAAAAATTACTTTAGGGCTTCCTTATAAGGGGCTTTTGAGCAGTGCTACAGACCTTTCTAATCATTCTATTAACTGATACTAGGATTGAAATGGTGCAAAAGCTCAGTGATTGCATATGATCACAGGAGGCTGTGAGCTGACTTCTAGATCTTTTGAACCTTCAGTCAGAAAGCACTAAAGCTTCAGTGGTTAGAAATGAGAATTGAGTGTGCAAAAGAGGTAGATTGTGGAAAGCAAGATGATCTGACCTTAAGGTCTTAAGGCACAAGACAGCAACTGAAGAACAGCTTCCAGACTTGTTGTATAGGTAGAGAAACCTCTACAATATTTACCTGTAAGGGTGAAAAGTGGCTTTACTACACAACTCTTAGGATGATTGCTATTTAAGAGTGCATAATTCTGACTTTTCTTTCATAGTGCAGGTATGCAAAAGAGGTGACTACTGTAAATATTCTGCCTTCTTAGCAATATTGAATTGCCTTATATAAGTACATAGGAAAAAACATTCTGCATATTTCCCCATATTGTTACTATTTTGACAGTTCTCTTCAAGAAAGTAGTATCTCTTACTGTAATGAAAATACAACCAGAAATGCTCTTCTCCTTCCCCCTCCACTAGTTTTTCATCTCTTAGTTATGTTAGGGGCATCATCTTTTGTATCAATATGCAGTAAACAGAAGTAAAATTAATTGCTTACAAACTTAGAATATCTTAAGTTGAGACTTTTAGGTGTTACTGTGCATTCTTTAAAAAATTGGTTTGAAAGTGTGTCCAGAACTTCCAGAAAGACAGAACTGTAGAATTCAAGAATTATTCTAGCATTTGGCAGTTTTATTATGCTGTTTGCACACACATGCATTAACAGAATGATCAAGTAAGACCTTTAGACTGTAAGATAGACAGTAGACCATGTCCAGCATGGGAAGAGGAAGAGTGATTCCCAGGAAGAAAAAATTACATTTCCAAACAAAAAATTCAATATTTGATGAGCATTCTGACAAAGATTAAGTGCATTTTTAATACTATGCTAATGATTATAGCAGAGTAGGCTATAATATATCAAAATGTAAAAGAATGGAAGTCCTGCAGGTTGGTATAATGAGAACTATTATTGTCACTTAGAAGATTGAACTGTTTCATTTAAGTAGTTCTGAATGCCAAAAAGCTGAAAGTAAAATATCAGTAGTTGTTAACTGTAACGATTTTAAAATCAGGATCATTAAACAGAAGGATTACTGCAGGAGCTGGTGATGAAAGCTACAGCAATAATGCATCCATTTAGCAGGCATTCAAGATGTAGCAAAGAACATGACTGTGAAAGTTAACAGTTCACAATTCAGAAAATTCTACCTCTGTCTTAGGCATTTTCCCATAAAACAAACAGATTTCAGGTAATGTTTTGTGTATGTTGCTGCTCAGACTGCAGCCAGTCCTTATTGGTGATGTATGCTCAATATATCACGAAGGGGTGCAAAATACTATGGAAAAGAGAGAAAACAATATCTTCCCAAAGGTCTCATCTTTTTTCTTCAGTTAAAAAAAAAAATAACAAAATCTCACCCCCCCCCCAAACTCCCATTATTTTATTGCTCTAACTTTAATATGTTTGTGGAGATGTCAAATTGAGACTCTATCATATTACATGCTGCAAGCAAAGAACAAAAATATGACCCCAGAAAAGCTTGGCATATCGTTACATGACCAGAAAACTTACCTTGAACTAGTTAAAGAAAATCAAGGGAACAACTCAAGTTTACTGTCAGCACTATTATGGAGGTAAAAAGAAGTAAAAATGAGTAAAAACGTGGGTAAAAATCATGTTCCTTAGTATTTACTTTTACGTAGAGTACTTTAATTTGGAACAAATACGCATACTATATGGAAATCAAACTTGCTGAATGTGCATGGACACCGCAAGTAAACAAATGCTTTTTCAAGTGAGGTTTCAGCTTCCCTTCTTATTCTAGTTGAGAATACATACAGAATTTTGAGCACATAAAGCATGTAAAAAAGTCTGAAACGCAAACTACATAGTATTTTTCTTTTTTCATTAAAATAATGAAATCTTATCAATGCCATTTATAACTTTATTTAAGAATTTACATCTGGTTCTTTTGAGAGAAATATGCAAATGGTGGATTCTTTACAGTTCTTTCCTCCTTTAGTATTAACTAGATACAGACTGTTACAGTGTCATCCTAATTCAATGCTGTTGAAAAAAAATAATCAAATAATCTCTAAATACCTTCAGTGTCCTCTTTCCTCTAAGAAGCAAGTTACTCTCTGTGAAATTCATTTCCATGCTCTGTATGCTGAACAGAGAGTGACAACTCTCCTTTCAGATACATTGGAGATTGTGGAGAAATACCTGCATTATAAGTTTTGTAATTATCTCTCTAACAGTTTTTATATTATTTTAATTTAACATGGCTAAAAATTTATAAATAACAACGTGAGTCGCTTTCTGATAAATCAGCACTTGACCATGACAATGAAGTATTCTGTTTATTCTAAGGACAACCAAGGGTGAAGGGAGGTGAAAACCTGAAAAGTTACCAGTCTGTATGGTTAATCCATGAGTAATGTTGCTTCAGTTCCTGTATGTTTCTGGATCTATTTTCCTCTTTCCAGAATGATATTCATGGAATATCAATGGGCACAAGTCTGAAGAACCTGTATGGCTTAAAATAGAACCATATCCAGCTCAGCAGGCAAACAAAGCAAATTTTACTATTTAGTGTCCTGAAGTTTATAATTAGACAGCTTAGATGTAAGAAGTGTGATGTTGACAACGAGTATGTGGTAAAATTCTCTAAATATTTACTCTTATTATTCAGCATCTTACTGTGTATAGCTTTGATAGGTAGTGTGGCATTTCCAATGATTTTCACTAGATACGTTCTGCAAATTTGCATCTCACCTTTTAAAGGCAGTTTATTGTCATTCAAATATAAGTTCTGTGCCTGCTCAACTAATACATGATTGTAGTTTAATTCTAGCAGTGATGAATTGCTGGAGTGAATTCATGCAAACAGGGAAATTGAAATTAAATTCATCACGCTAAGAAAATCATTCCTCCCCATGCAAATTAGAAGCTTTTCTGCTAAAATCAATTTGGTTTGGTAAATTATGCAAAAATTCTCAAAGGACTAAGGTAGATGATTTATTATATTCTTGGCTGTTTCATAATATTAGAAAATGAAATTTATTCACTCAATCTAAGATGGCATAAGCTGAGAGATTCAGTGACAATTTCTGTTTATTACAATTAATCTAGCTTGTCTATGGTGACAGAATTCCCACAATGTGTAGGACATAATCTTTATGAGAGATGCTTTTTATTAAACTGTACACAACTGTTCTTCATTTGAAGAGGTCAATTACTTCAGTATTGTACGACTTTTAAATTGTTCTCTCTATTGAAATTTCATATTTCCGTGAAAATTGTTTGTGTTCTGAATTCTTGAAACATCAGAACATAAAAATTGCCTCAGAAAATAAACAGCTCCTCAGATCTTTTAAATTATTCACATAGGAGTTACTTAAAATCATTTTAGACATCTTGTGCAGAGTTTTGGAAGTCTGTTTTATAGTTCATTTATGCCAGAAGAGTCCTTCAGCTGAGATCATCAGTGCTTATGTTAAATACACTTTGCTATCATTTGATGGGATCCAAGCCCCTAAAGAATTAAAAAGGGGGTGGAGAGTAGGATTCAATTAATTAATGTCTAGGCAATAATGCTTATAGGTAAGGAAAGACATTAAAGGTAACAAATATGCATTTGTATTTATTATTTTTAATTATGTAATTTTGGTTTGGCAATAAAATTGTTCATACGTTTTCCTAAGAATTATTTCTGTTGACAGCCATGGAAATTAACAAGTTCTAGAAAGTACAGCAGGTTTGTCCTCTATCAGTTGTCTCTGCCCATATTGCTACACAGGTTTAACTCTAACATGTGGCACCAAACAGGAAAGCCATTCTCCTCCTAATAAAGAGACAAATAGCACAGAACTCAGTTCAACCAGAGAAGAATTACAAAAGACAACAGAAAGGCACTTTTCTGAAACAAAATGTTGCTTGCTGTGTTTCAAAAATCTGTTGGGAAGAGAGATCTTTGTTACTTTCACCTGTGAAGACATAATACTAATGAATTGTGGTAACCTTTTATGGAAGGATGTGTAAAACAATTTCAAAAGTTGCTACCAGCTCCCCCTTTAATCATTTCTTTGCCGAAGATAAAATAGTTTTGACATGAAATAAAATACATCATGTAAAATATTGTGAACTTGAACTTTCAGATCAGTTTTAAACATCAGACAGTTTGCCTGCATTGTCTCAGAAGTCTCTGAATACCTTTATGCAAGTTCTAATTAAATTAGTATTTTCAGACAGAATTTAAATATTTGTTTTAACCAACAGTATTGGTTAAAACTGAACTTATATCACAGAGCTGCTTACATTCACTAACTTGTATCTAGGTATGTTCCTTATGCCCTGAGCCACTGAAATGTAGCATCAGGTCTGCAGGGCAAATGAAGCTTTGTGAATATTAATGACAGTGTCAATGGACTAGCAAGAACACCAAACCCCAAAGGATAATGTTATATAGTGCCAGGTGACAAGATGTGATGACCCTGTAGATGCCCACATTAATTGACCACTGAATCTGTCAGTTTACACTGTGCTTTACACCTGTGTTCCCAAACCCTGAGCTTCAGGAACTTTATTATGTGCAATTTAGAAGACTAGAACTTTGTCACCATGATTTATTTACTAACAGAAAGCAAATCAGTTTGCATTTTCTTGGTAAATTTTGGGTTTTTTTTTAAATTATTATTATTATTTTCTTTGAAATCTTTCAGACCTGAGTGCAATTTATAAAACTAGAGTAGGACAGAAATATGAACCATTTTATGTAACATGAATAATTACTGGAGACCTTTATGTAACAATTATGGAACTGATCCAGGCACTTAACAGATGACTCACCCACCTTCTTTCTATCTCCCTCTGTCCAAGTATAGAAGTACATTTGAGAGGCTCCTAGTACTTAACAGACTTTTAAATATTCTGATCCTGACAGCAATGTTGTGGTATATTTTCCAAGTAAACAGAGGCTTTTGGTTGACTTAAAAGGATTTTATATCAGCTGTCCTTTATAGTGTATAGTGCAACCTCACAGAGTTCGTTTTGATAGGCACTGACTTAGCATCCACTCACAGACTGAAATTTAGAAATGGAAGTCTCTTCAAAGATCTTTAAACACTTCTTACATTGAAATGGTACTTAAATTTTGAGGAGGAAAGAGCTCATGCAATATGGAGCTGTGGTGACACACAGTATAAAAAAAGTCCAAGAGGCATGGTAGTACTCAAAGGGAGTATGTGTCAAAAATAACTGAAGTTGGCTAAGAAGGCTGGATTCATCATTAAGGATCAAGGTTTGCAGATTTTAGAGAATGTCAGAAGCATAACCCTTTCCATAAAGATAAAAACTATTTCTAATGCACTTGATGCAGATGCTGCATAGATATGAGGGGCCGTTGAGAGGCTGAGGGGAGCTTTGCACAGGAGGCACAGAATCATTCTGATCTGCAGCAAGTGTAGCTGCAAGGGGGTTACAATAAGTTTAAGTAGAATTAACTGAGCACCAGGCCAAAGTAATCGCAGCTTCCACTGGGGTTTGGAAGCAGCTTGCAAAGCAGTTGGAATAAAGCAGAAAATACAGGTATCTGCTGGTGAAATACTGTGCCATGGTATCTGGTATTTCTGTTACAGTTCTTGTCACAGTTGTAGAGTGAAATGCTCTGTTCTGAAGACTGACTTGCCATTAGTTTAATTCTTTTTTCTGTGTGTTTTGTTTTGCTTTTTTGTTGGTTTTGTTTGTTTGTTTGTTTTGGTTTTTTTGCAGTTCTAGACTTGTTAAATGGAACCTGAAAGCAAAGTCTTTGACATCTTAGGGATACAGATAATAATTTTTATATTAAAATTGGATAAGTGCACAATATTGCTGGAAAGCTTTTTTTTGCATTATGTGGCTCTGACCATCGGATACCATGTTATCTGAGTTTCAGAGAATCTGGTATACATTTATATGCATTTAGTTAGAACTCATCCTCAGGGCTTTGTGACGTTGAATAATTGCATGATTTACATAAGCCTTAAACAACACATTATTCTTCTTGAAAAAATTGAAATTCTTTAATGAAAAGGAAGTATACAACGTCATTAAAGCCACTTTTATGGCACAGTTGCCATGATGTAATTCTATTTTCTTAAATCAAGTTGCTTTTAGAACTTTCAGGTAACGGATTGCCATGGCAATCTGAAGCATCAGAATACAGCTCTCTCTCTCCTCAAGGCAGGAGAAAACCAGCATCGTGCTGCGGGTCATCCACAAGATGGCAATAGCAGGATAGTTTCTTGGAAGTTTCTGAACTGTCGTCTATTACTAATACTTATTGGAAATTTGCTTCTTATTTGGAAATTTACTTTGTATCAGAGCGAAGCTGAGACAAGTTTGTTGATTTGCCATCTTCTTGTTCCCTGAAATATAATATGACTATAAAATATAGAGTATACAAACACACATTTGCATTCGAACGTCACTTACCTCATTTAAAGCTTTTTTTTTTTTTCTTTAAAAAATTGAATGAATGGCAGGGATCAGAGCCTGCTTTGCTTGGTTTCTTCTCAGGAGTCATCCGTAGCTCATTAGATCTGGTTAACTGTTTTCTTTCTATTGATTTTCATTGGAGGAATTCAAAGGGGAGAGAGGTGGAGAAAAAATCTGATCTTATCAGACTGAGTATCAAATTCTAGTTTTCTGTAATTAAGAGCTCAATTCAGTCCAGGACATTCCCAGAGAATTTGACCTGTTGATTTCAGATGTTTGTTGAAGCCAGACTCATATTTTCACTGTTACCCTTGCTGAGTACTGAGTTGAAGGGGTGATTTGCCATTTTCTAGTTCTGGTTTTATTACCTCTACTTTCTAAATTCCTACCTTTCCTCATAAGGTGTTGACATGAATCATGGCATGAGAAGTTGACATGGAAGTTGACTTGACTTTTGTGCTTTAGGTTTTCATTTAACCTCGTGTCAGCTCAGAAACCCAGTATAAGCTGCACATTTAAAGTCCTGTTCCTATTAAAATAGTGCAGATATTTAGCTTTAGCAATTTAGTAGCTAGGTGAGAGGAAACCTAGGTGTCAAGCTACTGTCCCATTTACTAAAGAAACAATACCATAGATGATGGGTTTGGGTTGTTATTAAATCAAGGTGCAGGTTCCAGGATTGCTAGTAAAATGCAAATTCTGGCTTTATAGATGAGTATTTTTTCTTCAGTCTACTGACTCCTTTAAATGATGTGAGCCTTCAAAATTATGTATTATTCCAGCACATTGTGAGATTTTTTTCCCTCTTTTTTTTTTTTTTTTTTTGTCTTGACAAAGACAAGTATAGAAACAGCAGACTCCCAGGTGTGTAAAGACAATTAACTATTAATCAAATCTCCAGTATATTCTAATTTGACACTAATTACTTTGATATAATTCATTAATAAATATTTAATTTGGCCTTGAGCATGTACTGCTTGTTTGTTCCTGTAAAGACCTAGCATAAAATCCTTGTTTCTTGGGGCATTAGATCCACAACTGATTCAGTTACAGGATTAGAACCTAAGGAGAACAGGTTAATGGAAATATTACACTATGGCCCAATACTAATACAAACAAGAGGTTTACAGAGCCTGTGATGCTGGCAGTTTTTCATTTGGCTTAGTATTTAAAAGTGCCTCTGCTACGTATGTTACTGTCAAACAATAAGGAGCATTGCATTTCCATGTACCCATCTCTTTTAAAAGAATGCTCTATTTAGATCTCAGTTTGCCTGAGCGAAATAGAAGGTTCCCAAGAACTTTCTTTACAAAATAATTAAGCATCATTATTGTCATGTTTCATTTTAGATAACTCAAGAAACTAATTTAAAGTGTTTCACTCCTACTCACTATGCCACTTTTGGGCTTTTTGGTAGTAGTAGAGTCTCTAAGTATTTCTGAAACTGGTTGTGGTGTTTGTCAGAGTTGATGTTCACTATTTAAGGAACTCATCACCACCATCACTTCAGATGGTGCTTTTCTGGGGGGCTTGCCAATGTTATAGGGTCTGTGGTTTACATGATCACAGGTCTCTTGCTCTAATTAAACACTGCTGTGTTAAATCAAAAAGATTGATTTACTTTTCTAATGATGCTGAATGCTTTTGCTTGGCAGGAGAAATGGAAAAAGAAAAGCGGGATTGTACTTGCCCACTGCCTTGATTTTGTGTACTTCAAATTAGTTCCAGGAAATGTTTTCTGTTGCACTGTTATTATTTTTTCTTTTATTAGAAGACATATGTATACAACATAGTTGCAAATATTTATGCAATATGCATTTGTAATGTATTTTACAGATAATGTATGCATGCGTTTATTCTTATACCCTGAAAAAGGCATAAATTTATAAAACACTTGTTCTCAAATAGTATGGTAAAACATTTGACCTTGTTTTCATGTCTGGTTTACTTTTCAATTACATTCAAACAAGGTAATAGTTTCATTGAGTTTAAAAACTCAATGTCAGCATCCATTCATGGTTGCTAAATACATAATGTTTATCATATGGAATACTCACATACAATTGCTATTGCAAATTTTCAGCATTCAAGTTTTCTTTATAGGATGGTTAGAAAAATATTTTGAAGGATAGAGTCATAGTATGGTAGTGATTACAGAGAGTTTAAATTTTATCTCAAGGGATTGATTGTCTTTATCTCGACTTTAGTGGATATTTATTTGTCAAGATAAATGATCCCCGTTCAGATTCTTTCATTTCTTGAGTAAAAGTATCTGAAAGAATTAGTGGTAGAAGGGAAAGAAGGAAATGTAAGAAATTTGTGCATGCAAATGTAGCAGACTGAGAACTTCTTTTTATCCTGAGCAGTCAGTGGAAGGACTGACAAGGTCCATAAAATAGCACAGACAGGTTGGACTGCTTATCATCAAAGACAGTTTGCATGGGTAGTTACTCAAATACTACACCCTGTAGCAACTGAGACACATGAAAGCTTTTGTTATATCTTTTCTTATAAAGCTGGGTTTTTTCTTTCTTTTTTCATATCAGAATATCAATTGAAGTAAGGAACAAGCATTTTTGGATTGCAGAATGAGGCTGCATTGCTGTTTTTATACTTGTTTAGAGGCCCTAGATTTTGAAAGTATCTTAAATTCCTTCATGAAAATACTGTTGAAGATTTGGCTTATGATACAATTTGTGGGTATTTCTTGCCAGGAAAGATGTTTTACCTGATACAGTAAGACCAGAGAGTAGTAATCTGCAAATGTAGGAAGCTCTGCATTTGACTTAATCTCATAGACCTGTATTAGTTGCTGATATTTTTGATGAATGTGCCTAACCCTTAAAATCAGAAGACTGACCTGTATTAGTTCTTTAACGAGCACACATTTCTTTTGGATACTGACTATTATTCTAAATGGCCATCCATTTATATCTGAATTTTCAAAAATGTCTATTTTTGTCCTGCATTTATGGTTATGGTTGAACTTTTAAATCTCAGTGCCCTTGATATTAAGAGTACATATATGCTTAGATTAAAGGCAGGTATTCCTCTTTCCCTTTCTTCCCTACTGCTAACATCTGAAAGCCTGATTCACCACCTCCTCTCTATCTAATGATTAGATATTAAAATCAGATAAGCTTACTAAGCTTTCATACTAAATTGAAAGGAGTAAAAGAAATGAATTCAATAATAATGTGGCTTTAAACTTAATTCCTTTGAGAATTATTTTTTTCACCTATTCTATAATATGAAGATGGGGTGGAGTTCCTGTAATTACTGAAGCTGTAACTGGAATAGTTTCTAATGTGAGGCATTGACTATAATCCCTGCTGGTTTTCACTAGTGGTAAATACAAGGAGAATCTGGAAATAATTACTTAACCAATTTGGGTTATGTACCTGTTCCTTAGTAGAGTAGTCATATATAAAATGCTTACTTGTTACCAGAGCCTCAAGTGCATCCATTTGCATCTTGCCTTCTATGCCCTACTGTGTGTCTGTCTATTAAAAAAAAAAAAGGCAAAAGCGAAAAGTATAAATAAATGAATGAGCAAAAAGCACTCTCATCATCTATATTCTTTGCCCTTAAGTCAAGGGGGGAGAAATTACTCTTCTACAGAGATGTAAGTATTAAATTGAAGCTTACAGGTTCTGAGGCAATTTGACATTTGTGGACAAAGGACATCCTCTATCCAATTCTGTGTTATTCTTCCTATTGCCTTTTGTCCTAACTATAGAATCAATAGCAATATTAAAATTTAAACAGCATAGGGTCCACATATCCTGCTGCAGTTGATCAAAGCTTTATATGAAGAGGGTAGAAGGAGCCTCATTCCTCTATGCTGCCCTACTAGGCAGAAATAAATAATCTGGTAGTATAATTATAGTTTAGGTTGAAAGAGATCTCTGAAGGTCATTTGATCTGCCACCCTGCTCAGACTCAGTAGCACATTCTGATACTGCACACAGGGTTGTTAAAGACAGGAAATCTTAAAAAAAAGGGCAGCTATAAACAAGGCTAACTGAATTGGAGACTAGATATTTTTGGGCAATTCTTTGTGCCTAAAATCTCATTCAGGGAGTTTGCATTGTAACCTAATTTTATGTCTTTTGATAAGTGCTTTAGGCACCACATATACAAAATCTGCCATCTTTTGGAAACACATCAGCTGCAGTCAATGCACTGAACACTTGTAGGTACGTGTGCCCGATTTGGAAGAGGAGGATGTAGGAAAGGAAGACAGATTGCTGCATCCATTTCTAGCAAATAAAAGTATAGATTATTGAATATGGAATCAGTTCCTGCTGCTGATGCCCAGGTGACAAACTGTGATTCAAATACCAGAGCTGAATAGAAGGGGAGCTCTGTTTTATTTATTCTTCTTAATCAATTATGCAGCTCTCAGTCAGAACAGAGATATTCTTGTCTGATCACAGACTTCACTCCACGTATTATTTTATTACCTGATTGTCAGACAAACATGCCAAGTAATAAATTGATTTTCACAGAAAACACAGTAGGTGAAAGCAGTGTGTCAGCAGACAATCTTTTGGAAGGCAGATGACAAACACAAGCACAGACTGAGTTAGGGAGGTAGAATACAGTTCCTCTGAGCTGCCATGAGACGTGGTAGAGAGGGGCAGAATATTTCTGCTAAAGCATGTGTTTTGTTTCAGCCATAAAAAGGTTGCTCTAAAATAACTGAAAGTTAACAATAGGAGTGGCTGGTTTAACCAACCCTCCTTGTAAAAAATAATTATATACATGGATTGATCAGACTCATATTTGTGCTTGTTCTTGGGTTGGATAATGTGAACAAGTTGGTTAATGAGCCAATTCTATTCAGGCGAGATCACAGCCTTGCAGCATGTTGGGCTTAGCTAAATTGCTACTATGTAAATAGCTGGTGGCTATCTATCCATCTCCTGCTTCTGACAGTACAGCAAAGGATCAACAGTACTTGTCAGCCTGAATTTGTGATTCTTCTCTCCTAAGTCCTTCAACTTTTGTCACTCTTAATGTAAAGTACTAATACTGAAATGCAGACAAGTCTTCCAGATCTGAATTTGGAATAATTTTTTTAAAAGGAAACCACATGAAATAGAGGAGTGTTAAAAACAATTAATTTCTCTGAAAGCTTTCAGTGAATCTTATCTGGTGAACATGGAAAGCATGAACTTACTTGGAAGAGTTTTGAGCCAGAATGTTTGATCCAGCTGCTCAGGGCTACATGGAGTGTTACTGGGTTTTCTTTCTCTGGTGATACCATATGAGTGAGAACATGTCCCCCTGGCTAAATTTATGCTGCATACTCCACTGAATTTGAAATTATTGGCAGAAAATTCCCTCGAGTTAAAGGATGTTTTATTTTACTTTTGCCTTCATGTTTGAAAGAAAGGGAAGTGAATTTATCTGATAAATAATTTGCATTACGCTAAGGAATAGAATCAATAAAGGATTTGAAATAATCAAATTCAAATAACGTGCTTGATGAAATACAGGTCTGAATATTTAGTCTTTCAAATAGTTTGTTCTCCATCCTTGCGACATGGCTTAAAGCATTAGTTTATCAAAATAGCATTCTGGAACATAGTAACTTATAGTATTAATTCACATTATTCTTTCCTTTATTGAACTTATTGTGCAATTTATCTAATAGAACCTATTGTAAGAATTAAAATAATAATAAAATATTTTTTTAAAAATAGACATCATGTTAAAGATAATATGGAGACCTGAACATAGTTATTTCTGCTTTCTCTAAAGAAAATCACAGAACAGTTTAGATTGGATGGGACTTCTAATGCTCACTTAATCCAACCCCTGTGCAGAGGAACATCTTCAACTAGGTCAGGTTGCTCAGAGCCCAGTCCAAACTGATCTGAATGTTTTCAGGGATGGGGCATCTACCACCTCCCTGGGCAACTTGTTCCAGTGTTTCACTGCCCTCATCCTAAAAAAACCTCCTAACAAGCTATAACTAGCAGAAATAGCACTAGAAAAATAACAAAATCTCTTTCTTTGCCTATATGATGTTTTACCATCTACACTTTGTGAGCTGTTTAGCTTAGTAGACTAAGATGAAAAAGCAAAGTAATTTTAATCACTGGACAAGAAATACTGAATTGGTGAAATATTTTTCAGGTGAAAAAGGTTCAGATCCACTAAATACTATTATTTTAGAGGTTATGCTGTTCCTTTCTCCCTTGATCCATGATTTGCCAAAACTTAGTAATCTGCTGTTTAGGAGATAGAGGCATTTGATTAAGAAAAGAAGCAAGTATATCTTTTAATGGTTTCCTGTTTGTTGATAATTAAAACAAAAAATCTATCGTATCTAAGCTAAGTCTGGCTTAAGAATCCAGCTAAACTTGTTTCAAGGTCAGAACTCCATTGCTTATTCAAGTTGCGTCCTTGCTTTTCTGCCCTTTCTCTCCAGCATTTCTTTTTCATTCCTGTCTCACACAGCTGCTTCGTGGCTTTCCACTTCTCTCACAGACATGCATCACTTCCCAAATTAATGACTAATGAAGCTCCTAGGCCTTCACAAGCTTTGCATATGCCTTGGTTCTGCCTGATGACGTATGACTTTTCTGTGAAGATTTGTTTAGTTTTTAAAAATGCCTTTGCAAAGTCAGATAATTGTTTTTAATAGATATTCTGAATAAAGAGCAGCTGTTTAAATTATCAAAATCATAGTTATAACACACCTGGTATTATTTGATATAATACCTAAGTATTTTGAGTCATCTATCTGCATCTTAATTATGATGATAATTCTGTTTAGACAATAATAATTCTTTTTTTTTAACAGAATTTGCAGTTACTTTAATTTTTAAAAAAATTTTGTATAGCAACAATATCCAGTACCTTGGCTGGTTTTCTTAGCTTTACCTTAAAGCGATTGTATGCAGAAAATGAAATTAAGTTTAAATCAATAATTAAAAACTAAGACTAAACCCTACTTCATTTTTCTTTCATCTTTCTGAATATAATTTTCTGAGATATGCCCATAACCACATTTCTGTTTCTTTTTGTTTTGCTTTCCATGCAATGACCCTTTGTTGCAAAGTATATTTAAAAAATATAATTATTTTCAGCATTAACAGTCCAGAGTCCTTAAGGCTGAATATGTAAATGTAAAGCGGTGCAAACAATGTGGGGTTTTTCTGTGAGACATATCCTTGGCTTTTGAAATATTATGGTTTCAGTGCTGGTTTCCAGTTTTATACCACCTGAAGACCCCATTCGGTGCCCTCAGGGCATGCTCAGTGGCTCAAGACATTTTCATAGGTAGTGATCTGCAAAGTGAGCCTGAGCTGTTATTATAACCGAAACTTTTATAAAGGAGCTCACAATGAAGGCAGAAAAAATGTATTTATTATTCTATTATTCAAGGTTTTTTGCATCTGTCATTCATTCACCATCGGAATGAATTGGAAAACAGTTCTTCAGCTTTGTAATAACCTTAATGCCAATTGAATCTGAAATTTTTTTATCTTCTGTAGTAGAGGTTTAACTATTATATTATACAGCACTTGCCTTATAGTTAGCACTGTTCAGGCACACTCTGTCAGGCACAAAGTTTGAAAAATAGGTTTCAAATGGCTTTGTCCAAAAATGGGAAGTGTTGCTTCTAGAAAAAACTGTCTGCTGTTCCCTATGAGAACTGTCAGTTAAGTGCTTGATATCACAGTGTCTTTTAGCCACACTTCATGGCTACAGCCTCTCAGGATGGTGTCTGTATGAGAACAGAGTGCTGACCATGATGTATTGGAGAGAGGAAGCACAACTGAAAATCTCTCACCGTGGTCAAACGGAACCCAGGAGACAGGAGTTCCTGTGGCAGAATTCTGATATTGGGTAAAAGGAAATACATGTGACTGAGAAAAAATTGACATAGTTCTGAAAAATCTAATACAAGAATGTTTTGTTAAAAAAGCTTTTAAAGACTTTAAAAAAAAAAAAAAATTCTCACTATTTAAATGAGTAAGTAATAGCAATATGCTAGAAGACCTCAGAATAATGAGCCTACTGTTAACTCCTGTGGATAAACAAGAAAAAATGCAAATCTGTTTCTATTTTCTGAGAAACAAAGGTGGAGTAAGAGGGAATGTTTTGTTGTTAACCTGTGGAGAGTAAGAGGAGCTAAGTGGATTAGCCAGGCCTCATTTAAATATCAGCTATGGGACATATGGGAAGTATTTTTCAGAAGTGTGGTTTTACAGTAAGATTAAATTTATTCCTCTCTATACATCTCTGAATCAGAGACTGAAAAATGACCAAAGCCAAAACTACAACTTCACAGTTTGGAAAATGTCACATTCACAGGTGAAATGAAGAAAGGTAAGACTCAGGGTGCCTGAAGTGATTTCTTTCTGAGAAGGATCAGCTGTGAAGGGTAATTTGACAATACCTAATCATATGATGGCAAACAGCAGCAGAGATATTGAGATATAGTGGTGGTGACTGGTGTGTTGCTTGGTTGTGGCAGTCCACACCAGAAAAGAGTGGGGCCACCCAGGACAGCCCTGAACCTAAAGCCATGCAGGCTCACTTTGTCTTGGCAGAATTCAGTAGAGCTGAGAGGATGCTCTGCTCCTCAGGGGGACTTTTATATGCTTCCATGTTGAATCAGAAATCAGTTATAACAGGAGTTTACTGTTTGTGTACAGTGCTTACAACAGCTGTAAGAGGAGGGCCATGTGGAGAGAAAGTAGTCCTGCCTGCTGCAGATTGTTCAAACATCTTTAGCTTTGCTTACGATGATGTGTTCTTTTTCCTACTTCTACCCTGTTACATCCTATATAAGCCATTTTAACTTACTGCTTGGAAAGGAAGAAGCATTGCTCATTCTTGCATAACGAGGTCTTCTGGGTGGGTACTTGAGATGTTGCTGTTCTTAAATTTCATCAGTTACCTCTGGGGAGAACTCTGGTTTCTGATAAATGCAGGCTGGGAAAAGGATTGCACTTGCAGAAAAAGGCTTTGGAAGTGTGAATGGGTCACAGCACTTGAATTTTAGAGAAACAGGGTACAAGTAAGCTCTCCCTCCTGTGAATTATAATTAATTTCTCTTTGGCTTTTATGAGAGGAAAAAACATTTCCTCGTCATCATAAAACTCCACGCAGATCTTGTTGGAGTCAAAGGGAGTTGCTAACAGGCTTGGGGTTATCAGTACTCAGATCTACAAGCAAAGGTGACTCTTCTGCAAAAGAGTTCAAATCCAAGCACACAGAATGTCAGAGAAATAAGTAAAATAATGTAAGTTTTTTAGCTAGTAATTGTTTATTAAATTTCTTCAAGTCTAATGGAGGTTGTCTGTATGTTCTGTTGGTGGTCTATTATTACATTATCAGTTAAGTGTCTCTTACATATTAGTGTGTGAGTGGCACTTGTGGTGGTAATTACTTGTCATTTCAAGGGCAATGTCACACATGTTTAGCATCTCTGTCTTTGGTGATATTTTCATCCAGTGAAGTTAAATGGCTTTCCTTTATATATATATATATATGTATCTAGGGGATAGCTAAAATCTCCATCTCTGTGACTGAACTCTCTAGAGTACTTAAATAAGAACAGTGACATGTACCAGTAACAGCAATCTCAGATGGGTGATTAGAGTGACAAGAAAGTTTAAACATGTCAGAGAAGAAACCTGTCTTAAAAGCCTTGGCCAGGCACTCCCTATGAAGAATTTAATAAATTTTATGTTGAAAAGCCAAAAGCATATTCCAGAGCTCTCTGTAAATTGTAAGTCAATTAGTCCTGTGCAGGACCTGTTAACATTCAATATATTTTTTTGTTATCATTTTGCTTTCGTTCATTGCAGTATTATTTTTATTAAGGAAGAAAGGTTCATGAGAACATAGTCACTAAAACAGCCCTTTGTTTTGACCTGTTCTGGTCAGAACATTTAAGGAACAGACAGAAATCAATGGGGACACTGGGTTTATAACACTGTGCCTTACTGTACATGAATGGTGTTGAATGGGATTAATTCTTCACACTCAGTATCTATCCTTACCTAACAACAGCAGCCATTCTGAATCTGAGTCTCTCTGCTTTCTCTGACCAAAAAAGAGTTGTGCTGCTTGTCCAGAGTCTTCATGTAGCAGCCAGTTTGCAATGTCAGCAATAAAAATAAATCTCTTCCCAATTGATTTTTAGCTTAATTTACACCTTTTAATTTGGACTTTTGGGAACCTCTTTCTCTGGCTTATCCCATGAAAGTCAAAACTGAAACTTGCCTAATAATGAAACAGTGATAAGGGATGGAACAACATTTTCAGTTTCGATCCTTTCACTGCAGAATTAAGGTCATGCAAGATAAAGTATTTTAACTAGCTCACAGAAGCATGAATTGGTACTTTCAGGTTTTATAAGAAGTTCCTATATTAGAAATGCAACAGTAATTCTCAAAATAGGACTGCCTATAAGAACTCAAATGACAGAAACTTTGCCTCTGTTCTTGCAGTTCATTTTGAATTAATGCAAACCACTGGTTTCTTCGTCAGTAATGCTTAATGATCTAAAAACTTGGTAATTTAGTTCTATCCTTGTCACTGGACCTGTGAAAGAAATAATTATGTAATTGATGCAAAGAACCCATGGACATGATTGAAGTTAGGTATAATCATTTCTTTAGCATTCACTGTACGGATAAATGACTCAAATCTATGTAGTACTGGAACCTTTCATACGAATAATTCATCCGTGGATGATTTTACTTAGCACTGGTTTTACTGTAAGCTTGCATTTGGTTATGCCAGAGTTTCACTTAAAGACATTTCTACCTGTTTAATAAAAAAACCCAATCCATCAAAGGTATTTAAGACTACCTCATCATACAGTTTGCCAGATAACTTCAATATGCAGGTTCACAGCAATGGTATGTGCTGTACAAAGTCCTTGATTGAACTCACAAAATCTAAGGTCAGCTTTTAAGTTTTGCTTTTTTTGCAGGAAGAACCTTGCAAAAACTAAACCCACTGGAGTCTATACTATAGTATAAAACTCCCCCCCACTTGACTGTGATGAAAGGGACATAAAAAGTGCAAGAAAATGAAAATGTGCTATTTGTAATAGCCAGAATTTGGCTTGGGCTCTGTAACGGATTGATTATTCTCTTCTCCTGGGCTGCAACAAATGTGTCAGGAGAACAGTGTTTTATGCAAAGGATTTCTAAAGAGCAAATATGTATCTTTAGAGGAGAAGTTAGGGTACCTGAGATTTTGGGACAGCTTAGAAGAGTTTGGTTGAAGTACCTCAACTATTAGCAAAGTTATACACAGTCTGATACACCTCACGGTGGAGGAACATTATTATTGCTATTATAGTTTCTTCCCTTTAATGATCAGTATTCACTGCTACGAGAACTGCAAAATTGCTACAATCTTGAAACAGGATTTACAACAGAAAGTAATTTCCCAAGCAAATGTCTTCCCTCTGGAAAGAAAAATGTTTAAAATAAATAGAAGAAATTCACCTGTCCAGCCGTAGGGCTTTCTATATGCTACTAGGTACAATATCACAAATGGCATCTAAAGACAGATGAAGACTCCATCAGCATTAGTAAAATAATGTCACTTGTTGAAAGAAAAACCTCAAACCTGTCGTGTTTTAAATATTTTAAGGCGGCTGTGAAAAATGCTTCACCTCTTCCTGAACTCCTAAATTTATGATGACAAATCTCAGTACTCAGAAAAAGATTTCCCCATAGGATTTGTTTTAGGCATTTCCATGCGTGCCAAGGAATTAAAAGCTTCTTTTGGTGCTCTGTTCTCTCTGAGATGCATCACTGATGTCACAGGAAAAAGGGAAGGATAGACATCCATTCTGTAGATCATCTGTCTCAGAGCTTTGTGATGTGCAGGAGTAAATTACTGTACCTCTGCTGCGTGCAGCCTGCATGGTCTAATGCCTTTTAGGGGAAGGCAGAGCCTCTTGTGCTTTTCCTTAAGGCTGAACTGTTTCAGTAGCCTTGTCACTGTCAGTGTTCATCTGTGATCACTTCCTCAGGTACTGACACTTGGTGTTTTCCTCAGCTTTTGTCTTCTCAGAGGAATATATAAGTGTAGGGCATCTTACAGAGATGGACACTAACTCTGTTCTTGATCATACATTGATTAAAGTGGACAATATAAAGGAAGTTTCATAATTGTCAGTTACTTTTGTCTCTTCATATGTCTTGTACTTCTTTGTCACGCTTGTCACTGCAGGTTTCTGGCACAATATCATTCTTCTGTGCATACTTCACATGTAAATCAAAGTGTGCAATCTGATAAATTTAATGATTTGGTCCATTGGTGGAGTAGGAACTTTCTTACAGTCTTCAGCATTATTTCACAGCTTATTAATAGGAAAAGTATTCAGTACCTCTTCCCCCAAAAACTAGACATGCAGTATAAACAGAATTGAGTGTGTGCATTATGAAACCAGCATTTTGTACTTTGTTAGGAAGTCTGGATTTTTGAGTTACTGCTCAGCAGATTTCTTAAGTTCACAAATTAAAAAACTGTTGCCTTCACTTGCATTTATATTCCATAAGATCACTTTGTTGGTTATGGCTTTATATACAAATCAGTTGCAATGAATTTATCTAGCATTGTGATGAAATTGACAGTAAATGATAAAGGTTTAATAGTACTTAATTTCAAATGGTGAATTATCTGATTATGATCTATGTACTCATTAAACGAGTCTGAGTTCTATTTTTTCATCTTTTTAAATAGCATTTATTCAGATCATAAAACCTCAGTTTTCTTGTGGAGTGTTTTCAGACCCAAGTGAGCACGATATTTTCTTTACAACTTCATTGGGATTCAAATAGACAAGGTTCATAGGTTCTTGCTCCAAAAATACCCAAGAGACTTCAAAAGGCAGATTTTCTTGCTGTGCAAGTGGAAAATTAAGTCCTTAGATCAGTTTCTTCAAGCACATAAGCTTTTCACAATTGCTTTTCTATGACTGTCAAACATAGTAATGCCAATTTAATTGCATAATGTGAGTAATCAGCATTTCTGGAAAAACTTACCCTATCCCCATGTACCTTCTATTTGCTGTTCAAATGAGTTTATTGCTGGTTTATTTTTCACTGCCTATCAAACAGATGTTGCTCACTCTGAGGGACTTTTCAGCTTTTCCCATCACTCTGGCTTGGTGACTTGCCAGATGTTTGGTTTCTCTGCTGCATTTCAATAAAAGTGCTGGAGATACAGAAGAACTTGCAGAAGTAGCAGGAGCCCAGTTAAGTGTTTTTGCTGAGAAGATGTTTCAAAGAGGAAAACATGAAGAAACCTTGAGGAGAGCATAATGTATCCATAAATGTCTACCACATACAGATGTGCATTTTCATTGTATTTTTCTACTAGGCCTGTCTGATATGATCTCAGTTGTTTCATACTCTCAGCTCCCTTCTCTCACAGTTAGGAATACAGGTCAGATGTTTTTCAAACTGAATTAATAACTGAAAATAAACAATCATAAGTTGGACCAGTCTTACATTCATTAGTATTCAGCAATCAAAGTCATTCCCATGGGATGAACAGGAACAGAGACAGAAGGAGAAAAAGGCAATCCATATGGAGGATATTAAAAAGAAAATGTTTGTAAATATTAAAAGATCAGGTACCACTATCTCAATTTTAATGGATTTTTCCAGGCTTCATACCAGTTACTCATAAAATAGTAAGTGCTGTTTTGTTAAGGAATCTCACTGATAAGAAACAAAAGGGGAATAAATAACCTGAGAAAGTCTCTTAGGTGATACTTTTACCTAGTACTTACGTAGGTGGATAGCTTAAAATGAACTGTACTAAGTCATTCTGAAATGGCTTTGCTTTTATAATTCTGATGAAGTCTTAAATTGAATACAGAGGCAGCTGCAACTTCAACAACCCAGCAAAACCCCAAACTCATAAAAATACTAAGTTGTTCCTTTTTTTTTTTTTTTTTTTTTTTTTTTTCCCTAATGTAGATTTTAAAACTTGCTGAATAAAATGTTTAGGAAGAAGATGGTCTGTCCACATGTTCTGGGTGACTGGACAATAAGAATGAATACTGCCTCATCTTGTGCCCTGTGAGCCTTAGTTAAATGGCAAGGCTGGGTTTAGACAAAAGTCATTGTGCTTTTGATTGCTTGTAATTCATTTCTGCAATTCTCAGAGGTAAATCTGAAGTGGGGACAAATTAAATCACTGCTGCTGGAAAAAAATTGTTTGGTAAATTAGGTATTAGAACCTAGTGACAAAATCAAAATTGAGCTGACTTGCAAGGTTCTGTTTTAATAAAGAACAGATATAGGATGGCCACTTGAGAGAAGGAACCACAGGCAAATTCACTACTTGGCTACTTGTAGATTGTGATTTTTAGTCAGCTTAATAAAAAATGAATAATGGAACTGACAGGAAAGTATTAGGAATCATCCATCTTTAATAAGAAAATAATGTACAATGATGGAGCAGTAGCATCCTGAAAGTACTAATTCCTGTGTTGACTATATTAGATCTGATCACTGTCAAATGGAGGGAAGAAAAGTCCAGACAAAGTTCTGAAAACTACATATTACTTTTGGCAAATTACCAAAAAATAATGTAAGCTATGGATTTTTTTGATTTCTGGCAAAGGCATCTATTATTGTTTGCATTGATGCTGATGTTGAAACTGAAGGAAAAACCTCACCGAGTCTGTTATTTTTACAAATAATTAATCTGGTTTTCACTTCTGTCTGTTAGGAATCACTCCATTTTTTATTTTTTTTTTTTGAAAGGGTATTTTATTAGTATGTAGTACCTTTGTACCTCTATGCATTTAAAAATGTGAAAGATACTGCTATGTTTAAAAACTTAAAAATAATCATTGCAGATTAAAATGCATCATATAGAAACAGCCAGTGCATTTAAATACATTTCAGATTTTATTAAGTTCACACCTTTGCCAAGGAAACACCTCTCTGTTGTATTCCTATTCCTACTGTATTGTAGTCTGTTGTATTTCTGTTGTATTTGACTAAGTATTTATTAAAATACTCAAATCTTACTATTATTCTCCACCTTATGAATCCCTGAGCTTATGAGATGCTGTTTGCCAAAATACAAACTTAAATAAAGCCCTTAAATAAAGGGGTTTTTTATGTCTAAAAAGGGAGTCAACAGATACTCGCACCACTTTTCTAGGTCATGTAGCCCTGTCCAAGTGCCTGCTTTAGCCTCACAAAGTCTGAGGAAATCTATCAGCATTTTTAGTACTTTAAATTGATTTGCCTCAGTTGAAATAGGAGGTAAAAAAATATTAATAGAAGCATTTGAAAGATCAGGAGTGATGTCATGAGAGTGCATGAATTTAACAAATTTGGCTCAACATATTATACAAAAGGATAGGTTCTTTCTCTCCAGACTTGTGTATCCCTCAGTAATACAAATTTTCTTCACATCTAAGCCATCTGACTATTTCTAAGTTAAGCCAAATAATAAAATTAGACTTCTGCTATGGAGAGTCAGATTCCCTAATTGCAAATGTAAATGTTGCCAGATGTACTGCTCCCCTGTTCCAATTAATAAATCATTAGAAAACACAGTTAATAAGGGCCTGGATGATTCAGACTGCTTCTAGAAGGAAGGAAAGCGATGAAGAGAAGGCAGCTACAGTGTCAGCACCAGTGTGAGTTTGGGGAGTTTTTTTGTAGGGAACTGGAAAAGGATTCAACTCTGTTGTCTTACCATAAGCAGAAGTAGAAATGTGAAATTAATGGAACCAGATTGAAGACAGAGCAGGAAAACAGGCTTGTAATTTCCATTTCTGTGATCAAAGTGACAAATCAGAGCTGAAGTGGGCCAGAAACTTCTTTTGATCACTGCTCTCTACTCTCAAACCAAGGGGCAGTCCTAAAGACTGTTAAAAATTGTCTGCTAGTTGCAGTGACTGTTTATGATGTTCAGCAACTTCCTACTTGTAACACCATGGAGACCTTGCTGTGTAGCTTAAATAAAACTCTGAAATTATTTACCATAATCTGTCAGTGTTATGTGCAAGAGCAATATGCAAGTGACAGTTGCTTTCATGATACCTTTAAAAAAAAATCTTATTCTGAGTTTTTTCTCTGGTACTATTAGTGCTTTCTCCCCAAAGTTTAAGAATTAATGAGTTTAAATCTCAAAATATCAAAAAAATTGTGTGGAAGAAAACACTGGTCAAAACCTGTAACACATCAAATACAGAGTTTATTTAAATCATCAAGAAGTAGTTAGAATTACTGTCTTCCATGCTACTGACCACATTCTCCCCATTCCCCTTCCCCCCAAGCCCTAAGTACTGGCAACATTTTGCTCCCATTATCTTCTTTTGGCACAATGTGAGCTGCAATTTTACTAGGCCTGGAGACAACCAAACTGTTGGTTTTGAAGGAATACGTTTTGAGATTTGTATCTGAGTTGAAGCCAAACACCAGTCAGTTTGCAGGACCTGAGGTTATTCTCAGGAGGGCTGTCAGGAAGTTGTAGGCCATCCAGCTGTGGGATTAACTTAATTCCTGCTCTTGCAGAAGCACGGATCACTCTTTTAATTTTTATTAAGAAAGATAGTTGTTACAATTATTTTTTTTTATTTCAAGGTCTTCATGAGAGTAATACATGCATTAGGAGAAGAAAACAAGGATTTGCCTTACTCCAGTATAATGTAATTCCTTGTGGTTTACATTTCAGTGTTTGTTCACAATCAGCATAGTGAATTCTGTATCTGATTCAGGAGTCTGTGTTCATAATAAAGAATTCTGAAAAATACAAAAAGCCCAACTGGAGAAGTAAACACGATTGTTACTTCCCAAGTAATCAATACAGGAAGAACTGCTGGAGCAGAATGATCACATTTGACTTGGATAAAAATTGTTGGGTTTTGTCATCTAGATGTTTAAAACATAAACATTAGCAAGTATATTTCTAAACAGAAAAATATAAATAAAAATCAGGAACCAGCCCAATATACAGACTTTTGAAGAGAGGCGACGGTGAGAGTGAAAAATTATGATGTGGTAAGTGCAACTGCAGTTGCTAATATGCCATAGATCTTTCATGAGCATTAGATTCCTCCTGGCCTCCAGCCTTGCTGAAACAAAAAAATGAAAAAAATTAGGAAAGAAGAAAGAAAGAACAGAGAGCAGATCCTTCAAGGCAGTAGCCACAGATTCCAAGTATATCCTTCAAAAGCTTTAAATCAGTAAGGGAAGAGAAGCTTTGCACTGCATCCTGTAAGGACAGAGATCAGCATGTTGTTTCCCCTTAGCCTTGGGTGCTTTGAAGGTGCTAATCCAAACACTTCTTCCCTCTATCGTTTTCTCCTTGGAGCTATTCTTAACTCTGTTACATCAGGTGGTATCCTGTATTACTCAGCAATGTTGAGAGAACGGGTTATTTCAGGCAAACAGCAGTCAGCCTGCTGCCTCTAAGTGAAAAGGAGCAAATGAATGTTTAAGACTTTTATGCATAACTGGAAGAACAAAGCCTGAAGATAACTCTGCCTCTCATGCTGTGGTAATTAATACTAAGTGTAGGATTTTTGTCCTAGCGTGATTCAGAAAATATTTCTGAATGTCTTTCAAACTGTGTAGACCAGTGACCTCTGAATATTAATTTCATGACTGGAAGATTTTAATTTTCTTAAATCCTTAGTAAATGACAGGGGCATGCCATTATGCCTCAGTGTCCTACTGCAAAACCCAAAGCTTTTAAGATCTCTGAAGCCTCTGGTAGTAAGCTGGTATCTTTGACACAAAATGGCATGGGAGGAGGGAGGGCAGGAACAATACAAAAAAAGGCAGAAGAGCAAAGAAATAAACCTGCAATATTTCAAAGCTGAAGGCAGCGTGTGATTTGACAGACTTTATTCACAAGAAATACGGTAATTTTAGGTTCAAATTGAAGACAATGAACTCTCTTAAGGCTTACTCTTAGTATATGGAGGGGTATTTGGGTATTTCAATCTCTATGTTGTTAACTCAGGCTGGTGAAAGTTCTTGAAGTCTAGTAGTGAGAAGTAACTAAATGTAAATATGGAAGAACTGGGCTTAGAAGTGTCTTAAGTACAATTAAATAGTAATTTGAGCAACTATTGTAACAAAGTGCTCTATCTAATTTATAGACTGCGAGGTGCTAAAAATCATTAGTTTAAAAAAAGAAAAGAAAAATTTTGCCATTCCCGCCTAAGGCCTAGGTCCTCCAACTTAATAAATAAGGCAGCAGAAAATGATTAAGGAAAGAAGTTCAAATGATTTGAAAATAATTGCCACTTATATCTTCACAGTGGTGCTGCACAGCCTGATTATGCTGTTTCCAGTGCCAGCTGGATGGTCTGAAGGTCATTCCAGCCACATCTCAAGTTTCAACGAGTCAGAGCAAGCTTAAGTGATGGGGAAGACAAAGTTTTTTAAGACTTCAGAGTTGCTGGAGACTCAAATAAAGAAAATATTCTGTGGTTATACATGGTGAACACTTCACGGTTTAGTGGGGACTAGGTTTAGCAAGGTTCATGGTTGGACTTGATGATCTTAGAAGTCTTTTCCAAGCTAAATAATCCTATGATTCTATGATTTTATAACAGTTGTGTTATTACAGCCACGCAAGCTGCACCGCCTGCCTCTCGTGGCACAGTTCCAGGTGGATTACATCACACTTTGTTCCTGTGCTCCCACACTGAGTTTTTTCTCTCTTCATAAAAGAGGAAATTTTATGGCCCTGTCATGCAATGATCCTCTGTGTCAGAGCAGAAAATCCCCCTTTTAACCTGAATGCCTATAATATCCGTACTAGGCTTGACATGTGATAGTTTGTGTGATTAATACCCTGTAAAGACATAAGCTACTGCAGTGTGTATTGTAGAACTCAGAAAAACCCCATAAAGAGTTACAGAAAGTCTGACCCATTTTTAAAGTTAGAGAGCTCACTTTTCCATTGTTTCAAATGGTGATATGTGAAATTTAGCATCAGCAGAAATTGTTCAGATGGATTATTTTAATTTGTCCAAAGCCATATTACATTTGTTCAAATGTTAAATGCTGCCAGTGACTCCAGATTCCCACAAGGCTTATTAAACACATCCCAGTGCTAAACTCTGATGCTGGTCATCACAGTGTAAATGATGAAAAAAGTTGCTACATAACAGCTGAGGGGTAAAATCACTTGTTTTTTCTAATCATCTAGAAACCAACTTGCCATTTTCACCCAGCACTAGCCATCCCAAGTGCCAATTCACCTGGAGTGAAAAGAGAGAGGCTTAACTGTAAAAGCCATCAATAAACTTTCATCTCCTCCAGGAGGCCCCCACATTTACATAATTGTACCTCCTTTCTGTATGTATCAGATCCACTCTCTTTTCCTAAAGGTGAAGATACGGGGCAGATGTCTATATGCTTGCTGCTGGTATTAGTGTGCTTTGGCCATCTCATTTCTCAGAGGCTTTTACTGTGCTCATCTGTTCAGGAAGAGTGGGTTTTCCAAGGCTCATTTGCTGGTTAATTGCATTCTCAGATCCTGTAAGATGTCCATTGCACCTGCTCTCCACTTCACAGACTCTTTTGATCTCCAGAAGTACCCAACTTTGATTATGTGAAAATCTTTCCTAACTGTACTACGTGCCTAGAAAGCAAGTTAAGAGCTGCCATTGTGCCTATTGTTACCTATGTTAGGATTGAAAATATGATTCTATAATACAGAAGCTTGAAATGAAAAGTGATCCTACTTGTTATTCTGTTTGTGTGCCTCCCTGCTGGCTCTGGTTTTCCTTGTCTTACCAAATGCTTAGGCAAAACATAGGATACAGTGAAAAGGTAGACTGCAGCACTGTGTCATGCAATTCAATAGCTCCAAAAATGTTCAGTATAGACCAAATTATCACCTGCCAGCATGATTTTTCCACTTGTAAATATGCAGAAATGTTTACCTGAAATACTTCAATTTGATTCTACCAGTATGTACTTGCAAATGTGAAATAAGTAGTTTCAGACCTAATCATCTGTTTTAAATTTACAGGTGTAATTTTGTAGGAACAAAGGTTTGGTTTATGTACCTTAAATAGATTGCAACATTATTTGTTAATGTTTTGACATTTGTTTCATAGTTAGTATGCTAGAGAATGAGCAATGTAGAATACAACTCTCCTTTGTTACAGACTGATTACATGATTAAGTTACTTAATTGATGCCAGTATCAGTTTTTACATTCTGTGTGCCTACTTTATGGCACTTTACTAAAATATTTTGAATATGTACAGTACTTCTTTTTATTTACAATGCACTGAGGAATCAGCCTTGTGATCAGGTCAGCCAGCACCTCTTTCTATTTGTGTCTGTCACTGAACATTTCGACTTGGAATTTTTCATGAGTTTCTCTCCAAAGGTGTTTACAAAGTTTTAGCCAAAACAGCACAACTGTTTCTGAGGCTTGGAAAAAATGTTGTACATCTTAAAATATTCTGATAATCTCTATGGTTAACATAGAATCAGCGTAGTCTAATTCTTCCAATAACCTAAACTCAAAATCTGGAAGGAATTGACCTTATCGAAAAATAAGACATAAGGGTATTAAATTCTTTATGGGAAATATCATATATTCACAAGGAGAAGAAATCAAAGCTATACAGCTAGTAATAAGTCTAGAATTTCCTGGCTTCTAGTTCTTGATTTGTAAACTTAATAGTGTCATAAAATAATTGTGATTGCACACTTGCACATGAGCATGTGTAATTGCAGCTGTGATACTAATGAATTTGCATGGTTTGGTCTCTGTCTCATACTGAATGTGCTACTGCACTCTGTGCTACTGTAGTGTAGTTAGAAGTAGTGTTGATGTGGTGGTGAAAATAGTAAAAATTAAGAAGTCACAAATAGTGAAAATTGCAGGAGATTTTATTAAATAGACTGCAGGTGATCACTTTCCTTTGATAAATGAAGGTCAAAATCGTTGTGCCACTGGCAATGTAAGGGCTGCTTTGTGTGATGACAGGTGCTTAGTTTTCCTGATGAGCACATTTCTGAAGGTGTATTTGCAATTGTGCTGCAGTTGCTCCAGTGAAGAAAAAGCTTAAACACAGCACTGCTCCACTCTGAATTCAAATGGAAACATTAATGATACTGTCCATAGGGCTTGCAGAGTGCCTCCAGAAGCACCAAGAATGAGAGATTTATATCAAATACTCTTGTTTTTTCTAGCATCCTCAAAGCTGACTACTGATTTTGGGTACTTGTTGATAATTCAAGGTCTGATGAACAAGTCCTTCAAGCTGACTTCCAAAACCTTGCACATTTACTGAGGCTCATGGGGCAGACCAAATTTAAAAATAAAAAAAGTCCCAACAGATGCCACTGAGGCACCAAGTGCCAGAAAATGTGAACTGATCTGAGCCTGAAATTCATTAAGACTGCAGAGCCTCTGAGCCAGTGTTCAGAGGGTGATTACTTTCCATGGCCCTTTTGCTGCAAACGGTTTTGGACAAGACTCACACTATGCCCATGTGGCAAGGCTCACATTTTGATGCTGGTATTTCTGTGCTTCAGATTGCACTTGTTCCAAGCACAGGCTGATGCAGCCTTAGAAGATTTAAGTAAGTGGTTGTTGAGAAAACACTGAGAATAACTTATTTAGAAGCTATTGTGTTGGGTTTTTTTTTCCTTTTCTTCCTTTCATTTTAAAATATTTATATGGTCAGAAAGATGGTGTGATACATAGAAAAAAAAAAACAACAAAAAACCCTAAACCTAAGAATCTGTTCTGACTGCTGCCTGACTGCTTCTCTAGGCCAAGGTTCAACCAAATCTGTTCCATAGGTAATAGGTAAACTAAATGTGTCTATCAGATGAGAAGCTTTGAAGCTTAGCACTGTTTGTGAAAGAAAGCTGTTGCAGGCTGTGCTCTCTGAGAACCTGAACAAATATTGATTACAATTAACCTGTTGCATTTATTGTTTCTTGATCACTCACATTCACTGATTCCATCACGTGTGGTAATCCCAAGGAATTATTTCACTATCAAAGTATAAATCTTCACTGGAAACTGTAATGTTTTCTATTAGATAGATATTTGAGAAAGAGACATGAACAGAAGTTTAATATCTTGTGGAACATCATCTTTATCTGTTATATCATGGCTAGAAAATTGCAGCTTGTCATAACATTTATTTGACATGGATAGAAATAGATTAGTGAAGATATGAGGTAAACAGGAGTTACATAAAACTTAACAGTTGATGGGTGAGACTGCTGAAGCCAGTAGGAGTTTTGTTGAATCTTAGATTTAAAATTCTGTACATGTTGTTTTAAGACTCCTAGAACACATCCAGAGTCCAAGAGATTTAATTAATAGGCTCACCTCAAGTGGGAAGGGAAGAGTCTGCTGTTTCTTTGTGTAGGAGAGCAGGCTTTTAATAAAAAATGTTCCTTCTGAATCAGTGTGTTAACCCTACTTGTCCTTGTCCTGCCCCTTCATCCAAAAAAACCCCTGCTTGTTTGAATTCCAGTGTAATCCAGAAAACAGAGCACTGATGCCCTTACTGGAGGTTGGAATTGACCCCTTCTGCTCCCAAATCCTCTTCCTATTTTTTTTATTGCCTTTGGGTTCACTAGTAACCAAAAAAACTTAAAATTAGCTGCAGAGGTAATCAATTTCCTTCATATGCTGTTAAGTGATGAAAATAAAATAAAAAAACATACAACCAAACCATATTTTTTTCTTCTGTATTTTCCTTTGCCTCGTTTTCTGATGATGGTACCAGAAAGAGCTTTTGTCTCAACTTTCAATCCATTAATCTAAAGCAAAGACAATTTGTTCTCTATACACAACTGAAAATCTGTTTCTTTTTACCATGCAGTTTGTGATAGATTTATTGAACAAATTTGTTTTGATAGGCAGATCAGGTTAGAAAGGGGAGTGGTCTTTTCAGACTGTAAAATGTTGCATCTAGGAGTTCAGTTCTATGAGTGCAGCACTGAAGGAGTTGGTCACTAAATACAGGGACTTCTTATGGAAAGTATTATGCTATTATTGTTAATTTAACTTGAGCTCTTAACAAATTTAATAATCTCAGCTACTTAAAAATGTACTTTCCTGTTGAAAAAGGATGGAGAGCATGTTATAAGGGGAGAAAAATGTATTAATATATTTAATGGTGTTATGAATGTGTGGATTTGGTGAGTAGTCTAGAATCAAGACCAAACTTTTTCTCTAAAAAAGCAGCTGGTGCTTAGAGATATTAAATATCCAGAGCAGACTAAAGCAAGCCTGGATACTCTTACTGCTGCTTTTGTCTTGGGACAGTTTCTCTGTGAAGCCACACTGCTTCTCTCAGCACTTTATTCTGCCCCTCTCCACTCTGATACATTTATGTATCCCATTTATGTCTCCTTGGATGAGGCAGTTTGTCAGATATGCAAATATGAAAACTGTTTTAAAGACCAGAGTGCAGCTAACTACATATCTGCAGTTAGTAAGGCAATAGAATGCTCAGGGAGAGGATGTGCCTTGTGCAGCATTTGCATCTGCTGCAACATGTGCAGCCCTTAGGAAAGAGAATTAGGCAGCTGGGCTACACTGCTGTTGGATTTCTGCTTTGTCTTGAGGTTACAGAACAAAATGTGTCACACTGAGCTGAGAGGCTCCTTCATCTGTGTATTTTGCTCCGTGCTAAGTTACATATACTGAAAAGATTTGTGGTTCTGTTCAGGTAGGTGTCCTCAGTCACACTGATCATGACATGTCCTGCAGCACAGAGAATTGTTGGCAGGGATTCCCTGGCTGGAGGGTTTTATGCATCTGGAGTAAGTCCAGTCTGAGGGAATCATAGTGGTGACCTAGCAGGTTTTTTCCTGGCGCAGTCAATCTCTCCAGAGAGGTTACAGTCACAGAAAGCAGTGAACAAGCTCTTCTACTGTTCTCTGCTCTTCTGTGCTACGTTCACCTCTTTATAAAACTGCATTGTATTTCAAGACGTGCCCTCTGTGTATGAAGGTGATTTAATACCTGTATAAATTCAGAAGAAAAACAAAGTGTTGGCCTTTTGCAGCTCAGTTTTTTAATAAAACATGTTTTATTACTGATATTTTATTTTTTTTTAAATTCCATTTCTTTCACAAAATGTTGACATTATCTTGTATTGATTTGTTTGACTGCAGAATATAGATGCAATGCCATAGCTATTCATTCATTAGCTGGCAGATTAATGGTTCTGGCTTTTTTTTTTTTTTTTTTTTTTTAAGAATTATCCTGTAAGACAGGTGAAGCCATTTAAAAGAAATCAATTCTGGAATAAAAGCAATGGAAGAAGAAACAAGCTTAGAAGAAAGGTATACATTATTTGCTGCATAGCCATAGCTAGAGATCCTGTTCTGATAGGTTCTATATATGCACACACATAGAATCAGTACCTAGCTGAGGGATATGAGAATTCAAAAAGCAGAGAAAATTGACAGGTTTTAGAAAGCATTAAATGTGTTATGCAGTTTTGGAGATGCAACTGATTTAAATAGAGATGAAGTGATTTAACCATGATTTACACAAAGATTTTCTGGAGAGAAAACTGGGTACTTCTGTCTGGATGCCTAAAGCATTTAGTGCTATAGTTCCTGAAAATGCTTTTACTTCTAAGCCACCATGCTTCTAAATTCCAGTTGCCAGTTGTGTGCAAGTGAAGCCAGAAGAAACTGAAAACTTTGTCTTAAAAGAATGCCAATGCACTTGGTAGCCCAGGAAGCAGTGCAAAATACTTCCTCTAATTCAGGAAACTTTTGAATTCTTCTAATTCACAAGAAAAGTATTCACTTAACAGAATAAGGAAAGTTTTGAAATGTATCTTATTCAGCTGGTTTTGACTTTAATATTTCTTTAGACTGGTTTACTATGATCACCTCAGAGTTTTAGTGATAATTGAAGGGAGAAGGAAGATGGTTGAGACACTTGAAAAAACAGAACTTCTCCTTACCCAACACCTAAAACTAAAACAGCAGCAAAGAACAGCTACAGTGCAGTGCTTCCATGAGTAGATGATCCATTAAAAAGCTGTCAATATCATTATGTTCAAGTAAAATTGAATCAGACATGTGAAATAACCTTCCCAAGATCACCCTATACAGTATAGAGGAGAAAAGAGAAGCTGTCTTTCAAATTATTTTCTTTACCTGTCCAGTAGGATACCCTGTGTAAATGCATCTGATTTTGGTTGTCCCTGAAATTAATATTGCATCACAATAGTTTAGCAGATTTGGTATTCATGGTGTATATTTTTAGTGAAAAAAAAGGTGCAACTAATGAAATACTTTAGAACAATATTTCTGAATGTGTTGATGGTGCTAGGTACAGGCATGTATAAAATGAATGAATTTATTTGCCCACTAGGGGACACTGGGACATTATATTTTTGTTCAAATGAAAGACATTTAAAAAACAACGAATATGGAAAATCTCTTGTTCTTGCTCTAAAATAAAATAAAAACCATGCATATCTAAATTTTAATCCCTTCAGAATGATGTTTAATATGTTTTTAAAAGTTTAATGAATGGCAGGCTTCTGGGCACAAATGCTAGATCTAAGGCATTTTAGCAGCTAGTTTGGACTGATCCATGATATTACAGGTTTTGAATTACAAAGATAATGGATCATATTTTTGGCATTTCCCACTCATTAAAAACTGTGTCAGAATGATGGATTAATCTGTGGCCATTTTTTGTCCTTGCCATAATCATTGTCAAAGGAATGAGGTATTGGAATTATAATGCCTTTTGTATTACATGAATTATGAGGGAAGGCTTTAGAACTTTGACTTCCTTAAAACTTGGGATTTTTTCATGGTGATTAGATAACCTGCTCTTTTACCCCTTTTGCATCTGAGCTACACCAAATAAAAACTTTTGAGTGAAAGCAGAAGTTTAGAATGATAACGAATATGAAGGAAAATAAGTTGATGGTGTGTAGTCTATGTAAAAGAGCCTTATATGCTTTCCATTAATATATGATATTTCACAGATATGTGGTCATTACCTTTTCCTCTCATTGACTTTACTAAAAATGAGCCTGCAATTTATGTAGCAAGGCTGTGAATTGAGCTGTGCTTTCAAGCACAGAAGGAGAAGCCCTCCTGTTTTCTAAGAGTTATTATTTTGCATTATTTTACTGCCTTTCTTGACAGATCCTAAATAGGTGGTTTGAAATGTGAATGTTTTCCCTACTGCTTAACCTGTACAGATCCTTTCACGTGGGGTATTCTGACATATTGCAAATCATGAAGAGAGCCAATGACTTTAAAGTCACTCTTAGCACATGCTTATGAAGATCAAGCACCATCTACACATCCTTAAAGAGGCAATTCAGATCTCAGCCTCAGAGTCCAATCAGTGAACTCAGCCTAGTTTGTTCCTGGGTTGTCCACTGGCTTTTTTTCAATTTATAAGCAAAAAAATGCATGATGAGTATTGTCTGAATCATTGTCTGAATAAGCCTGTAGCTTATCCAGAATGACATCCAGGCATTCATACACAGACACATGGATATGCATACAGGGACATATCTATACTTCAGCTCATCTAATGAGTGGTACACGTGGCACAACTGATGCTGTGGCCTAGGTTATTATTTCAGGTTTGTAAGAAAGAAATTCTGTGTAAAATTCAAAGAAAAAATAGTGCAAGCCTGAGCATCACTGACAGAAAGGAGGGAGAAAATCAGGTTTCCATGATTTGTACCTTTCACTTTCACCCTTTCACCGGTGTATTTGGTGCCTTTCTGGAGTGCAAAGGACTGCGTATTACAAAATTATAACTCCTGAAGTATTTCACATTTTATGCAGCAAAAATAAAGAGCTTAAAACACTGTAAAAGATAAGCTAGCTAAGTTTACATCTTGCAAAAGCATTTCTACGCACAGAAGATACAGCAAATATTATGAGAGCCTGATTTAAGGCAGTCTATTAATTACTATTAATTATTTAAAATTATATAAAACTCCCCCATGAATCACTACTGCAATGCTGGCATTTCAAGCAAGCAATTAAAATACAAAACTGTTAACCATAAAGTAGAGAGCGAAAGGAAATAAAATATTAAAAAGCTAAACAAAGTGTTGATGTTAAAAAATTTTTATCACTTACTGAATTCTTAAGTCTCTGACACTGAGCCAACTGTATTGGCTGAATTGTATCTCAACTCATAGATTCCCATCTTCTCAAAAAATTTTCACGTATGTCAATTTTTTTTAATTTTTAAAGGTTTCATAGTCTTTATTTTTGGTACTAGCTGATTTATGTCAGAAAGAAAAAGCAACGGCCAAAAAACCAGCAAACTGTGGAGAACACTGAATAAGGTGCATTTGTATTGATTCTAAAACATTCTGGAAAGGAAGGTAAGGTGAGTGCTAGTTACAAGGTTTTTCTCCTTCAATGTCACCCCAAAAAAATTATAGACTCAAAATTTAAAAATTTTTAGAGGGCAGCAGAATCATTGGTATACTCTATTATTGTCAGAAAGTATTATAAATAGTAAGCATAATAAATGTCTGTAAATACACACCTATCATGTTGTATTTTATGTTATGGAAAAAGCTATACATATTTTTGTCATTCTAAGTAATTTTTATTATCTTCCGATCCCATATAGTCTAAAAATTATATTTGTTGACATTTCTTCAGTTTTTCTCTCCAAGTAGCATCATATCATTGCACCCATTAACTGTGCAGGACATCAAGGTGAATAAATGACAAAGTTAATGAAAGGATTTAAGTGGTAAGCCACTCTCTCAAATATCACTGAAAAACAGTGATATGTATATGACCCTGCCTACTGTCTCAGAGGAGACATAGAACATATTGGATGTATCCTATATTGTAGCCAATCCAATTGGGGTAGGCCTTCCACACCTTACTCCTGGCAGAGTCTTTTCTTGAAAACTGGAGAGGAAGATAAAGAATGAAAGTGAGGAACTTCCATCCTGTAAAGGTTGCTGGTTTCCAGCATGTGTAGCCCTCAAATCCTTCAGCAAAATTTATTTCTGGAAATCATTTGGTTTGCTTCCCTTAGATGCAAATTGCAGGAAACAGGACAATCCTCATGCAGGTTTTTGCAGGCAGAACCAGCTTTGGGTTTTGCTTTGCTTGGTTTTCTTTAGGCGTCAAGAGTCATGGAACCTTGGAACAAATAATGTAAGGGTACTGAATTCCCTTGGTGTCAGTCTATGTCTTTGTGGTTCTATGTATTCCAGTCACTACTGAAGAGATTTGTTGCTGTCCTGATATTAAAAAAGTAATTACCTCTTCTGAAATGTGAAAGATTTTATAATGCATCAGTGTAGGGTTCTTTTAACTAATCATGCTATATTTTTGAGTCCAAAGTTTACATTACAATGCCACTATTCAACTAGCATTTAAAAACTGGAATCCACTACCTTTTAATACATAGTGTTTTTTGCTCCTCCCAGCCCAACTTTTGTTAGAGAGTACTGGCATAGTAAAGATCAACGTGAATACTTTCCTTGTGGAAACTATTTAGAAATTAGAAAATTACAATGCAGATAACTAGACCAGAGTCTGCCTGGACTAAGAAATTAGGGATGCATCTATAAATAAGATTGTTATGATGGAAGCCTTTTATAATGTAATTGATCTCTGAAATTTTTCCTTCCCTGTGTCACTGTAGCTAGAGTTACCATTTACATACTGAAGTGCTGAGAATTGTTGAATATTCTTCTTTCTTTTTTTTTTTTTTTTACTGGCATTGAATCAGTAGAACTCTGCAGTCCTGAGATTTCCCTCACAAGTAAAACCTATGTACCCGTGTTTGCCTTTGACTGCAGTGTTGTGCTGTGACGTGAAATTTTGACTCTTAAAAAAAATCCTCAATATATGATATTATGTATTGGCCTCTTATGTATATTTTGCCTAGGCTAAGCAAGGCTGTGCTTCTTTGACCCTTCTCACCTCAAGGAATCAGACAGGCTTTCTTTAAAGCACATCTAACAAATAAAGACTTTGAAGGGGAAATGATCCAGCTAAATATATTCCTTTTTAATATTTTACCTTCCCCTGTAATTAAAGGCAATTGCAAGATGCAACAGTTTAATACAAGATAAATGCTGTCTCTCCACTCACTTGTTAAGCATAAAAAAACTTTGTAACCATCTGTCACTTATGATTATTAGACATGTCAAAGTGCTTTATGCTGCAGTTCTTTGAAATACTGTATGTTGCATATGTCAATTTATATTGTGTCATCCATTACAAACTCAGCACATAAATTCTGTATGTCAAGAGAAGACTGTTTACTTAATGGGCATCCTACCAGCTGTTAACGTTTCTGTCAAAATCCTCTCTAAAAAAACATTCAAACATGTACACGATGATTGGTAATACAGAAAAAAAATACTGACACCTACTATTCACTTAGGAAATTATTTCTTTTGAGTTCTAGTTATAATATTTGTTTGCCTTATCTCTTAGACTGCTCTTGATGTGATTGTCCATTGTATCTTTACATTGCTATATTAGTTTAGGAAGCCTTGGAATGGGATTGTGCTTTTCCCACTTCATTATGCAATGAAGTCTTACTCAGTGCTTGGTCCTAGATATTCTGCAGTACTGAAACACGACCTTTCTCCTCCCAAGGCATAATTCCTGAAGAAATAAGCAAATAAAACGTTTGAGGAAAAAACATTGCAAATACCTTAGTAGCTCAAAATTCAGAAAGCAGACAGGTTTAAACCTTCTGTTTTATGGATGAGTGTAATCTTTTAGGAGCCCAAGGATCCTAACTTTGGAAGAGCTTGGATAGGCATTTATTGCCAGGTATTATGAGGTTCTGACTTTTTTTTCTAGAACATTACAGCAAATCCATACTTTGAAATATCTTGTCAAAATACATTGCCTTTAATACTGCAAAGTCTTTGACTTCATCTAAATTTTTAAATTTGTAGTACTGTTATTTCTGTGAGATGAAATGTGTACAGTAGTGCTTACAGAATTCAGTCTATTATTAAAGACACAGTGTAAACATAAATTCTGTATTTTGGCATATCATGACAGGCACTTAGATACTACAAAGCTACTCTTAGATTTATTTTATTCCAAAGGAACTTCCATGGTGTATTTTGTAATTATAAAAACATATACATATATATGTGCTTCATTCTGTTAGACCTTTTCTTGTTCTGCATTCTTTTATGAGTAGTTATATGAATATCCTTCTGGGCAAAAAGAACAGTGAACAGTAAATCCAGTATGTTTTGTAACTTCATGATTGTTCTCTCTGAGTGTAGAATTTGCTTTTGTCAAAATAGTTTAACCTGCACTCTATAAATAAGTTTTTTGTTTTTTTTTTCTCTTGAAAAACAGCTTTTATTGAGTTGTTGCTTCTCAAGCACACATATGTTGTATCCCAAACATATGCTTTTAATCCATGGCTGTTTTGTTCTTTAAAGGTGGAACACGGTATCAGTAGTTAATAGCCGACTATTTCTGCATTTAATCTCTCATTTCAATAGCTGAAAATGCAAGCATTTTCCCCTTCAAGCAGATCTTACCTGTGTTTGAGGATGTTACTACCAAGAGTTGAATACCACAATTTCAAAGCCAGTACATGGTTTTCTGCTAACATTAGCCAGAAAAGGACTGAGAGATCTTTCTGAAATAAAGTGCTTCTTAGAGGCCTATGCATCTCATTTTTCGTCATCCAAAAAATTTGTCCTAGCAGTATTTGAAATTTTTATACCAGTATTTCAATCTGCTGAATGCTTAGAAGTGTGAACTGAGACTGTACAGATCAGCTCTCCAGTTCATGCCTGAGAATGTCAGTTCTCTGACAACTGACTGAAGTGACTGTAGGATACACGGTGTCTGTCTGGACAGTCAGTGTCTCAGAGCCTTCACGTGTCACTTGCTGACCATGTCCATCTGTGTTACATAGCACTCATTTATGGCACTGAGAAGGGGCCCGTAGAAGACAGTCACTAAATGGAGGTAATGCTTCCTTACACTGCAGGCAGTGAACTTCTGGGTTTTATTGCCACAGGACATGGTAGAGGGAGAGAGTGTCAGAAGCTTCAAATCAGGGTTTGACATATATTCACAGATACTAAAGAAGGAAAACAAGCCTACCTTCTACCACCCATTGGCTCTTGGTGGACAAAAAGCAATATATCACAGAAATTATATTAGCTTATATGATTTCCATAATAGCATCTTTTAGTGCTGCTGCTAGAGGTAAAATACCAAGCTGGACTATTGGTCTGACCCAGTAGTGCATCCCTTGTAAAGTGGCAGAGGGAGATAAGCAAATGCTCCTCCATATCCAACAGGGGCTTGTGAGATTTTACCCTACTGCTTTGTCTTCAGGGCAGCACAGGCCAGAGGATATCATAAGGAAAGAACCTAGTCATTGGAAGGTAAAGTTTTTATCCTGTATTTGAAAAGATAAAAAAATTTGAGAGGACTGACACTGCTCATACAAATTATCTGTTGAGCTTTCGAGACTGCAGAAACCTCAGTGCCTGGAAGATTAATGAGCTGCTGTCACCCTGTAGCTGAGATTTCCTCTAGCAAGTAGAAAGGAATTGTTTGAGAATGGGTATCTATTTCTCATTAGCCTTATTTTTCACAATTAAAGGTATTTGGCACTGCATAGGAATAGTATAGAATTAATGTAGCCTCCTGAGGTAATCACACTGCAAAGAGGACATAAGAGAATTTGGACCTCAGAAGAGTGTATGAAGTACTCTTTTGAATACTGCAGCTGGACTATATCTGAAGTCACAGGTGGAGAGATGTGTTATTTTCATTTTGAAAATTGCTGTAATATGGGTCTCAAAGTGCTTATGAATACAGCAAAGAATGTTGGGATGGGATGAGAGAATATGTGTATCACAGCTCTGTGCTATCTAATCACAGGCAGGAAGGCTTTTAGGCAGGCACTCCTTTACTGCAAGAGAGGATTAGCAATACTTCTAACAGGTGCTTGCCTAATCTGTTCTTACAGGTCTCTCCTAATGTGGGCTTCATAATCTCCCAATCCATTTTCTTGTATCACTGCCACTACTGCTCAAAATGTTTATTTCCTTCTCTCCCCGTATTTGATTCAAATGTTCTTTAATCCTTTCAAGAGTTTTTTTTACCACAAATAGGTCTCAATTTACTACATTTCTGCTACTGGCCTGCTAAAATGCACAGGTCAGGGTCATTGTCTCAGGCATTGACACCTCCCACTACACCAGGCTGCTCAAAGTAGCATCCAACTTGGCCTTCAACAGGTCTGGGGAAGGGGCATCCAAAGCTTCCCTGGGCAACCTGACAGTGTCTTACCACCCCCATAGTAATTGAATATTGAGTTCTGCAGCTGGACTGTATCTGAAGTCACTGGTGGAGTGATGTGTTATTTGAATTTTGAAAATTGCTTTATTATGGGACTAATAATATTGTATCTAAATCTACCCTCTTTCAGCTTAAAACCATCCTATCAGTACACGCCCTTGTAAAAAGTCCCTTCCCCGCTTTCCTGTAGGCCTCCTTCATGTACTTGAAGGCTGCTATGAGGTCTCCCCAGAGCCTTCTCTTCTCCAGGCAGACAACCACAACTCTCTCAGCCTGTTTTCACAAGAGAGGTGCTCCAGCCCACTGATGATTTTTGTGTCCCTTCTCTGGATTTGCTCCAAAATCTCCACATCCTTATGTTGTGTCCTGTCACAGGATACCAGAAAGAAGAGATCAGCACTTTCCTTTCCACTTATCCTCCTAGAAAGCTGTAGAGAGCAATGAGGTTACTTCAGTGTCCTCTTCTCCAAACTAGAGAAATGCAGCATCCTTAGCTGCTCCTCATAGAAAGTGATGTTCCTGAAAGTTCTGTTAATGTTTTAAAAGGTTTTGGAAAGCTAAAAGCCCCAGAGTATCTCAGAATTCAAAATGTGAAAGGTTTCTGTTACATCTAAACAGCAAAATGATGTTGGAAATAAGAGAAAAATAGTTACATATACAGATTTGTTAGCTTTTTTTATAAGTACACAGATTAAAGGATCCCTCCTTTAATCTAAGTACTAAGACTAAATTAGAAGCATGGATCTGTAGATTTTTTAAATGATCCCTTTAAACACACACTAATTTTTGCTAATGAATATGGAAATTTGCCTGATTGATCACTAATTACAAATGAACTACACTATAAGATTAGTGATGGTATTTCTTGGACAAAGGAAATTGAATTCTCAAGGTTAGTTTTCTTACAGTAAGCCAAATATTCCCTGGCAGTCTGCAGCACCATTTGCATTTCAATTACCTTGTGGCTCTGTGCCATTTGCCTCCATACCTTGTCTTCAGATTAGTCATCCATTGAATGAGAAATGAAACAGCACTCATTTTTTATTCCACAAGTTGGTTTTCTATATGTATTTTATACGTATTTTTTGCAGCCTAAGTACGTAACAGTATAAAATCATGTGCTATACTTCTGCCTCTAATTTTAAAGGGATAAATCCAAGATATTTGAAAGCTAAATACCACACGTCCTTTGCAACACACATATATTTTTAATTGCCCTTAAGAAAGTGAGTGATGATCCTGGCAAGTTCATTGAACATTCCACTCTCCTAAAAAAAGAAGATAATTTATATTTCCAGAAGAAGCAAGCTTTCCAGCTTCATTCTTTGGTGCTATCTTCAATCTGAATGTTTTATTTCGTAACTTCTTTATTATCAGGAGCAACAACTTTTTAGTGAATTGGACTGCTTCTGATTGCTTTTCTTTACCTTTCATAGATACAATGAATTTCCTGTATTTTAATTTTTAATATGGTATCCATGTAAAGTCAAGCCTTCTTTTGGCAGTTTCTGGGTATTTAAAACTTTTTGTGGACAACTTGTCTAAAACACATATAAATAAAACCAGGTAAAGTGGTTTTCCAATTAGTATGAAATCTCTGTCCTTGTCTTCCCTCTTGCAGAAGGAGTCTGAGGACTGAATGCTTGAAAGTCCTCTCTAGTACTGAATTGAATAATATGGCAATGTGCTAGATCAAGATCATTGATCTACTACAGAAATGCAGAGAGCATTTACAAAACAATAGAACCTAACAGAATTATCAGTCTCCAAAATTTCTTTTTTTTTGTTAAGCTGAATGAATATAGAATTTTATAATATGTACCTTCGGAATGACACTGTAGACTGGGAGTGGGGGTTGGCACCTGTCATCTAAAACAATAGGTGGGAAATAAATGCATTTGAATTACCATTCTACAGATCAGGCAGTGTCAAAGACAATGCCATCATTCTATTGTTAGCATTAAGAGCACATGAAAGACAAATCCAATGAGACATTGTATGTAGAGTTCTCAAAAGTGACTGTAAAGAGCAGGAGATAATTTAGTGTCAGAGAATACTTTAGTGCTGCCATCAAATACTCTCCAAATGAGGGTCTACCTGATGTATGTACTGTTAGTTTTGGTGTTCCATGATACTGCTTGCTTTTCTTTTCCTTCATTTAGTTTCCTGATTGTTACTACAATGTCTTAAGTTACATTTTCATTCATTTGAAGTGGTAGGCTGCTTTCAGTTCTGCTTTAACCACAGCCAGACCAATTCTGGTTATGCTCCTCTTAGATCTCAAACTAATCAGGTCTCTGTGAATCATCTTGTTGATGAGAAACCTTGCAAATAAACCTCCTCTTGCTGCAGCAAAGGTGGGTAAGTGGTGACCCAAGAGCCAGAACAGATACGAGTCAGAATTAAACAATTTTCTCACCTTAATTGCTCTGTGCTGATAAAAATGCTGACTTTCCTATGTGAAGAAAAATCATTTCCGCTTAGAATAATTTAAAAACAAACAAACAAACCTTAAGGCTCTTTTGTGTTTACATACAAATGTAGCCTATTTATCACAGTTTGCAGTAGCTTGTTTACTGGTTTGTTTTATGTTCCCTTCCTAATGTCATCAGAGTGCTCCTGGGGAAAAAACCTAAACCAGAAAACATCAAACTGACAATAGGCAGGATAAATATTCCCAGACCCTGCGTCACTTGAAACAACCACAATAAATAATTAAGTGCAGCCATAGCATCAAGCAAATGTTTGACCAAGAAGTGATGTCTCACACTGCATTTTAAATGTCAGTGAAGTCAGGTTCTGGCGAACAAATTCATGGAGCAAATTTAACAGCAATGCATCTGAAAATGTCCAATTTCTGTACCAAGCTGCAGTACAAGTTATTATCACTGCAGGACGGATGTGCTTGGGGGAGATCAGTGGACTGTGATCATCCACATGGAGGTTCTATGTGTGTAGTACTATGAGGCTCCAAGGAAACTCTGCTCAAAACCATAGTGTCTTTTCAGGGCTCTTTTTAAGGAAAACACAGTACCAAACCTATATAAAAAGAAACTACAATTATCTCTGAGCAGTCACTGTTCTTTTCACTCTGCCTCCACATACAAGGATGCTCTTTCAAGTCTTCTCATAGTCTCATGTGTGTCCCAGGTCTTATGGAGTGGGCTTTGTGAAGTCTTGCAAAAAGAGGGCATGGTGTGCACCATGGATTCCTTGTTTCCAGGTGATGAGGAGACTTCACAGGTGGTTTCATGAAGCTGATATGCTTCAGGCCCCGTCTTTTTAATATTGCTGTTCCTTTTGCCAGTCCAAACAGTTGATGTTAATGGATGTTGGAGGCAGTTGACCTCAGCAATGGTGCTACTAATAGATCCCCAAGTAATATGATTTCAGAATCAATAAACATCAGAAAATCTTTTGTTTAGTGTCTGGAGAAGCATTACTGATGTGTATTGTAAGAATATTATGATGATTCAGTGTGTTAAAAGTCTGTATACTATACTTCAGTATAGTCTTTGAGGTAGAAAAGTCCTCAAGGGGGGTAGATAGTCATCCAAATACTCACTTTGAGAATGAAGAAGCTAAACCTTCCCCATTAGCTGCATGCAGAAAAAGTTGCAGTAGTCTTAAAATACATTTTAAAAATGACAGCTGCTTCTGGGATTTTAATTTGTTCAAGATCACTTCAATTATGAAGTGAATATTCTATAACAGTTTAAAGCTACACTAATGTCTTTAAAGTCTTTCTCAGTTTAAAGCTGTTGTCACACAGGGATTTAAAACAAGGCTTTCTACTTTCATCTCCTTGACTCAGATATTGTAGTGCCTTCTGTAAAGATACATAAATGCCTAGGTAGACTGCATAGAATTGTTCAGAATTGTATGAACAAATTCTTGGCTACTGTAATTCAGAACTACTTCATTGAAGTCAATAGAACTATGTGGGACTGCTTGTGATCTGGAATCTCCTACTGTTCCAGTTTGCAGTACGAATTTATCTTTTGGAATTTCTTCATTGTGTGCCTCCAGCCATATCTTGAAAAAAAAAAAAAAGGTCCATAGATACCATTGATGGATCTGTTATGAGTCTTGTGAAATGTGTACTTTAACAAAGAATAGACAAATGTAAAAAGATAAAGAGCAAATATTATTTTAATACCTTTATAAGAAAGTGGTCCTTGCTTCTCACAATTTGCAGCAGACATGAGGAGACTACAGGAAACACCAAGGAATTAATATAAAAGCTTGGAATGCTGCAGTGAATCTATTCCTGCTGCAGGTGAATGCTGCTCTTTCAGGGTGTTTTTCTGTTCCTGCATTAGTTATGTCAGGAAAGTCCTGAGACCCATCTTGGATACATTGCTGTACTATTATCTGAGAGCTCTGTTCTCCTGATATATTTAAGAAACAACTGTGTAATATGTTCTAGAGTTTTACTGGTTTAGCTGTTTAGCCTTCAAGGATTAGCTGGCAGTCAAACAGTACTTGAAACAGCTTTGTGACTAAGCTTGGGTGCATAAGATTCCTGGCAAAATTGCAAATTTAGGATCCTTCGGTGCCTATCCTAAATGAGGTGACCTTTGTTAGTTGGCATATTTCACTGTAACACCAGTTTATTAGATGAAACTCATACAGGGATCTGCTGCTGTATTATCTTATATTGAACTGTTGCCAAATTTAGCAATGTCTATGTGTAATAAACTCAAAAAATCTGGATAGTTGGTTGTTATTACATGTGGGTCTTAATATCCGATTATCAATAATAGCAATAACAATATTCATAATAATCATGCACAGTAGATTTTGCTTTGCCTTCTGGTGTGGATTTGGCCCTAATGATACACAGAAGGTGTTTTTGTCTAAATTGAAGATCTACTTCATTGTGCTTAAAAATGTCCTGGCGGATGTAGGTTCTGCATGAATTACGGTCAGTGGCAGTTCCAAGTGAAAAGATATATTTTGAGGAGAAGTGATTAATTTTCCCAAGCACCTTTAAATGGTCAATTAATTATTTCTAGCTTTGCGTATGCGTCCATCTCTCCCAGTGGTCAAAATCTACCTATATATGGGAGGTCTGCTCTTTAATATGGAGTACTCCCTTTTTTCTTTTTAACCAAGGAAATGATTACTACATAAACCATCAGAGAGATGACAGCTGAATGCTTTTTATTTGTTATTACTTTTCATAAGCTTATCTTCTTAGTTGTTTTCTTTAAATATTAGTCCAGAGTGTCAGTTTGTTACAACCACTACATGGGCAATGATGGCTGAGGAAAGTAATAAAATACATGCATAACTTAATGCATTTCTATCACTTCCATGATTTGGATCATGTTCCTCAGGGCCTGACAAGCTCAGTCAGTCTTCCTGAACTCAATTCCAGTTTGTAAAGTATCCCTCAGCATAACACAATTGCTTCTGCTAAATCCTGCCTACCAGAATAAAAGTCCTGGGAAATTATGTAAAGCTGGGAATTCCTTATGCTCTAACAACTCCACAGGATAGAAGCCACAGGCTTCTTCAGTCATGTTCTTTGCAAAAATGGCATCCAGCCAAAGATCATACATTCATGTCCTTCCTCACAAAATGCCCTCTGCCTCCAACAGCAGCTGAAGTATCTTTCCCATTATTGGTCATAAATGTCATTGATGATGTACTGCCAGACAAAATCAGTGGCTGTCATGCCAAAGTCAGAAATAAACTTGCTTTTATCATCACTACTAGCAATGGCCGGGGGAGTTACTCATATGAAATGTTCTCTCCTGGCCACTAATACCTGACTGCATGACTACTCCATCCTAATTTTAAGCCCCTGGTCTTTCTTTCATAGCATGTGGATTACACTGTTTCCTGTCTAGCAGCCACTGTAGTTCAAATAGATGCTTTACCATTTTTTTAAGTCTTTACTGGAATAATACTGTATGGCATTCTAGAATATTAGGATACTCAGCACAGACAAGCCTAATTTTTTGTTTATCACCTTCACCAACGTGTGTTTTATTGCCAGTTTGGAAGCCATCCATCATCTATCTGACATGGTTATTCAGCAAGTCAGAACTGATAAATCTGAATTATCTGGTCTCACTTGTCAGCATGCATGTCATCCTTGAACAAATGCAAAATCAATTCCAAACCAAAGGGTATGCCCCTGCCAACTGTTAGCTATTGACAGCAGAATCAGTTACATGTTTCCTAGTGATTAGCAAATGTTGGCAAACTTTCTGACTCACAGCTTAGTTTGGGAATTCGGATCATACGTATACTTTGAGGAGGCAGTGGAGTGAAGCACATAATGTCTCTTGTACTGTATTCTGAAACATAATTGCTCACCTAATTCAATTTCTCTGCATCCTTCTCCCCTTTTGCTGCGGTGGTGAAAAAAAATGTTATGACTGTCTCCTTTAGAAGTAATCATAAAGTTCCTTTAAAATACAAAATAAAATAAAAATGATAATTTAGTACTTCTTCAAGTACATGTCTAGAGTGCATGGCCTGATTCAGGCCTGATTTAGCAAGCCTGCTATCCAGATAGCCAACTCCTCCCAAGGGGTAAAAAGCAAGTGCCACTACTTCACTGGGTGGCATCAACTTCTAGATGAGAGGAAGTAGAATCAGCTTATTAACATGAGCTGAAGCTGACCTTCTTAACTTGTACCAAAATGAACCTGAGGTGGTTTAAAATGCTCACTACTGCGGGGTGCAGGTTTCCATTTCTCAGCTAGAACATGTGCTTAGGCTGCCACTAAATCACCCACAGTGCACATGTGACCTCTCTCCCAAGGACATCCAGAAGGGCTGGTTGTCTGCTGAGCATAAACTTCTAGAGCGTTTCCATTTATAAAGGAAAGAGAAACACAACCTATTTTAAGCAGGTAATGTAATAGACAGTTGAGCTGACTTACAAAATGACCTTCAGGAGTAACTAAAATTACATACATACCTTACAACACCTAAGGTTGTTGCTGTTCTTTCTCACTACCAGTTATTGATGGAGTTTAACAGAGCCTCAAACTTGCTATTAATTGCATGTTACTGACCATGCAGAGTGAATGCTGCTATGTCAGTCTTTAGAGGTCAGAAGATGTGTCACAGCAGGGCTTCTGAACCAGAATAGGGCTGGATGTTTAGGTGACTTCACCGCTGAATGTTTCTAGGTGAGCCCTTCTCAGGTACCTACATATCAAAATAAAACCTAAAATATAGTTCTGTATACTCCTACCCCAAGCTCAGATAAGTACTGGAGCATTGTATGAAAAAATAAAGGTTATGTGAAAGTCTTAATGTTGACTCATTTAATTAGTTTGGGGGGATTTTTAATATACAGAGACCTTAAGATAAACATAAATTAAAAAACAGCTCCTACTAAAGTCTTTTCATAGGGGCCTGTTTTATGCCTGTTGTCTCAACTTTAATTAACTGACTAGAAGAATAGATGGTTCCTTTTCTCTGTTTTGTAGAAAACTCCTGGAGTTAAAAACATGAATATTAGTGTACATATATTTCCTTGTAACTGAACATTATTGCAATCTAGAGAGCAATATAAAAATCCTTCAGGTAGAGATAGCCAGCTATCTCCTATATCTGTGTCCAGCATAACAAATAATTTAATATAGTGTGGAGATTTTGACTTTTATTTTTGAGCTTTGGAGATTTCCAAACATTAAAAGTAAACACGACATTTTAAAAATGTGGAAACATTTTCCTTCAGCAATTGCTATAAGATCAGTTTACCTTTATCAAATGAATGATTGTGAGATCCAAAAAAATAGAAGTTAATAGAAATTAATATGTCCAACTTAATAATTCAGTTTCTCACAGATTCACAGAGTGACGACAAATATTCACTCATCATATGACTCCTAACTCAAAAATACACATTTTAACAAAGTTTTTAAGAGTTTGTGGTGTCAACTTTTAAAATAATGATTCTGATTTTGTCAGTCAGTGGCTCTCAAACAAATTCTTATGGATTTTTGCTTCTGTGTCTCCATGTTTATTTTATTTACTTGTTTGTAGCAACAGACCTGCAATATTTCAGTCAAAAGTGAACATCATAAAGTACACACAAAGCCAGCACAGCACAAAGTGATTGAGCTTACACAATCTCAGAAGAGAAAAGTATGTCTAAAATATAAACCCACTGAGGATAGTGGGTATTTAGAAGTTAGTAGAAATCCATGCTGTATCCCAGTCACCAGGCTGGTTGTTTTGCAGCCATTTCCTTCACAAGGATGAGCACCCCACTGGAGTCACCCTTGCTTAGCAATCCTCCACATCTGATAGGTTATTCCAGAAGCTGTCTGTGTTTTCAAATGTGTACAAAATTTTTATGCGTTAATATCTTCTCTTAATGTATAATATAGAGGGCAACATTTCTAATTCAGAATGTTAGTTTTCCTACTGTATCAAATTACTACTACTTAGATATTCTAATCTTCTAAACCACCAGAAATTCTTTGCTAACTTCGATGAATAAGTTAGCTCCTTGCCTTTAAATACAAAAATTTTTCATAGATTATTTTGCTCTCATTAATTCTTCTTTTTCAAATGCTTATTAATAATTGGTCTCTCCTAACAATTTGTCTTTTTTTCTTTGAGGTTAGTATATGAAAACATCCTCCTCTTATGTGACAATAATCTTCTTTCTAGTGTTTTCTTCTGTAGCATTTATTGTTTCTTTAGGGCAACTCTGAAAGAGAACTAAATAAGCTTTTTTCAAGAGATTCTGAAAAACTAACTATTTTATGAAAGGAGAAAAAGCTAATCAGGTCTAAAGTATTATAAATATGGAATTTGTTCTAGATGTAGCCATTCCTAATTATTTTTCTTTTTTATATTTTATAGGATGGTTGCTTCTGCAAAGTACTTAATTGTTTGTATCACATTATGCTGTTTTGTACTGCATGATAGACAGCCTGTGCTTGTCAACATTGTCCTATTTCCAGTTCAACTCCCTTAGAAATTACCTCTCATTTATTGTGTTCTTTGAAAGAATAAATCAAGATCAGAACAGATAAGACATAAAAAAAGTTATGCATTTCATTCCACTGGGAATATTTTTTAAAAATAAAATCTGTTCAGCATACATATTTTCGACATTGGAGTGCATTAACTAATTCGTTAGTTTCTGTTTATGCTACTGAGAATATGTGAAAACTCTTTTTTGAACTTACAGCAATACACAGTATTTCTTGAAACAAGTTTCCAGCTTCCAAGTGTGATCTGGGGTGAACTGCTTAACCAAACCATCAGGGCTGTTTATTCAGTTTTACACCTCATGTTAAGAGAATGTAGACTATCACATTGTGGTCTTCTAAATTTTTTTAAGACTTCAGCTGTGGCTTAATATTCAAAGATAGAATAGATATGTCCTTATGTGTGCTGTATACATTGCATCACTAAAACCTTGGGAATCTGGTGCTTTCAGAATATACTGTAAAAACTAAAATTGGTTCTAGAAAAAGATGAAATCAACAAGTGGCATCGTGTTACAAAAACTGAGCAGAAAAACTGTTGTATTTGCAACCTGTTGTATTTGCAGCTCTTCAGCATCCTGTCCACGTTTGCGTTCTGGAATATCCAGCTTTGCACACTGCAAAGCAGGTCTTGCAATAGCTCTCCACCTCTTCCCTTTTAGACAAGTCTTTCCTGCACAAGAATCCTTTGAAAACTATCTGGCAGATTAAGGAAGCGAGAAAAATTTGGAGACCAGACTCCTTCCATCTGTTTTCTTTCCCATTTCTTCATCACCTTTGTCAGCAGGGAACACAATACTTTGTATCTCTGAGATTGTTATCTTTTTGCTTTTATAGAATATTTCAGTAAAATGAAATTTTTCTTCAAACTGTCTCTGTATTAGAAAAGTTGTGTATTTTTCAGTGATTGAATCATAGCAAGCTTTGGAGATAAGGTTGTTACAAACATGTACATTCAGATAAAGCTACAGTTTGTGGTGTTTGTAATATTAATGCAACTGCACCAGTGCTAAGAAATGATCTCATATTTCAAGCTGCAGACAAGTAGAAGACTCACCTTTTACACCTCTTGGCTTTCATCAGATTTTCACTGTTCCTCTTCTGTTTTGTTCTGTTATTATGAAGTTCTTTGAATTGCCTAAGCAGTCAATGGGAGAACTACTTATCTGCTATCCACAGGTCTTGACATCATCTGAACAATGCATGAAAGTGTTTTATAGGAAGAGACAGACAGGGGAGAGATGTGAAGAAACCAGAGATATGAAGTGACATTACACATTTTATGAAAAGACCAAGTAAAATGTGGAAAGTCAAAAACCTCCAACAGTAGCAGCATTTTTAGAAGACTTGGTATCACAGTAAATAAGATTGGAGTCTTTTGGCAACAGGAATAGGATTTTGTGATTATTCTCTATTGGTAAATCATCACTGAAAATAATGAGAGATTCTTCTACCAAAAAGTTACTTAATGCTAGGAAAACTTTCTCCTATCAAATAACTAATGCTTTTACAGTAGAATTCTATCTAAAGGAAAAATTTATGGCACAGTTATGGATAACATCCTTGAAAATGGTATACTCCCATTCCTTTCACTGCCATGAGAGTTTACTGTTAGTTCATTTTATATGATGTTTAAATATTCCCTTACATAGGTGTTGTGGCTCCTCACTGATTTTCTTCTTCTTCTTCTTCTTTGGTATTGTGCTCTGGCAAAATAGTAAATTAGCACTGCATATTGAGAGTAATTTGAAAAATTTCTGGATTTCTCATATTCAGGATAGGAAGGCTTTGAAGCTGTTAAGGTAGTCTGCTAATTTAGGGATTTGATATTTTACCTTTATTTACCTGATGTTTTCTTTCTCTTTCAGACTGGCCAGTTTGGGGCTGTTGGTGTGGTTATTGACTGAAGTAAGGTAGTACAGTTCAGACATTAATCCCTGGATGTGAAGCAGCTACATGTTCTGGTAATTTTAAAAGTAATATAATTTCACATTATCAAACTTAAGCATACTTAGAAAATATATGTAAACAGTAAATGATTTAGCCTTATATAGAAGGTTGTTGATGGTTATTTTCTCAGACTTTATACCACTACCAAAAGAGTATGATATTGATTCAAATTTTCAGTTACTTCAATATATTGAATACAATGGAAAATATTCACACAGACTGTTCTCAAACACAATGAAGGAAGTACATACTTATAGAAGGTCGAATAACAGAGGCAAGTTGGAATAAAAATAAAAAATAATAATTTAACAGTGAGAGAAGAACAGCAGAAACCAGGACTTGGAAGTTCTCTTCCTGGTTCCAGTGCTGACAGGCTCTGCACCCTTTGGCCAGGAATGCTGCTGCCCTGTTCCATCTGCATCGAAGGGCAAGGATAATGCTCCTTGTAAGTCCCTTGCTCACAGGGATGATGTGAATCTGAATTAATGCTTAAAAAGCATTTTAAGATCCTGTAATTGAGGCACTGTGTAAGTGCAGTGTATTAAAATTTTACTGAACACAGTAATTTCTGAATTTTAAGCAGGAAACCTGCTGTTAAAGGGTATAGTTGGCAGGAGTGTAAATATTACATTGTTGCATCCAAATTAGACTTTAAATCATGTTTCCTCATGGAAAGCTACCATAGTAATCATTCCATTTTCAGCTAGAATCTGCCTGGATAGCACTTAATACAAAGTCATTTATATACTGATACCTCTTAAACTTCAACAATCCAGACTGTATTTTGTTAGATTTTTATGTGACAGATACAGATGACAATCAAATTATTTTTAATGAGGCATCCGGAAATACACAGAGAAGAAGGGCAACAAATGTTGATTTGAATTAATATTTAAATCTCGTTGTTTGAAACAGTCCTCTTGAAAGAAAATAATGGCTGATTTTTAATAGCATGGAAGCCCCTAGAGTCCTTCAACTCTATCAGCTCTGTAGAGTCAGTCTCTTTTAATCAGTCCTTCTTTTATCACTAAGCCCTAGATGACAGCCTGAAGTTTCACCCCGAGGTGTAATGCATTGAAATATATATGTGACTTCTCTGACTTTGACTAAAAAGAATTGTATGGAAATAGAAGAACAAGTGCTGTCCTGATCACATGCAGCTTTCTGGATGTTATTGAAAACAACATGGGCAAAATGGAGAGGCTTAGGAAGTAGGAAATAGCCACTTTCTAAATCATGATATTTTATTTTACATCATAATTTTCGAAGTCAGTAGTCAGATAAGTCTCCACATTGATTTATGTATTCTTAACACTGTTAGGAAGAATCTAATTCACATGAAAACAAGGTCAGAGTTTTCAGTTGATGTGAAGACACCTCAAATTTAATGACTTATATCACATTTTGCTTGTGAAAATTGAATGTTTCGTGGCAAATACCTGTAAGTTGCATCTCAATACTGATTTTTCTTTTTTTCCTCAATAGCATTTTTTTTCCTCTCATAGTATTGCTTGAACTATGTTGCCTTTCTTCCTTCAACCAAAGACTGTATGCAATTGAGATTTTTTTCTAAACTAGAGTTCATAGGGAATTTCAGTATGAAGGTATTGCTGTCAACACAAATAATGAGCAACTACCAAACTGATTTGTTAGTTGCTGACATGCAATGAATATACTTTGCCCATCTTCCTATACTTACCTTTACTTCTCTCTGTACCAAGATGGCCTTTTTAAATTTATAGAGGTCTGAATCTGATGAAGAAGTTAAAATTCCACATTTACAACTGAGCCTTAGATTAGGTATCAAGAGCAAACTCTGGTTCAATTGGCTTGTAAACCCTTTGAGTAGAAAACAGCTGTTGTGACCAATACTAGTATATAAATCTTTGCTGTCTTTCAAAGCCCTATTCTATCATATTGTTAATTTAATACCTCCAAATGGGGCTGAATAGTGATGGCTAGTACTATTAACTTCTTTGGTTCTTTGTATGCTGTTTGAACTTTAAAGTGTTTACAGTCATGATAGCAAGTTTATGTTCTTTTTGGTATGTGTCAATAGTTTTACTTTAATGTGGTCTGTGAATAACATCCTACAATAGTTGAAATGCTGTATTTTTAATTTAGTTGTTAGGTACAGTTTTGCTATCTTAAAACATATTAATACAGCCCTGGGATACCTAGTTTCAGGTAGTGAAAATACCAAAATCTAATTTTCAATATCCTCTTTATATATACCATTTTGGGGATTCTATTTTTTTTTTTTAATTTTTTTATAGTTTCAAAGATGGTTAAAATGACGTAGGGGGCATTTAGACTTTTGTTATGTAAAACCAAGGAAAATCCATCAGTTGATGGGATGGCCAATTAAAATAGCTGCTGCACCATGGGATGGCCAATTAAAATAGCTGCTGCACCAGAATGAACAAAAGAAATTGGATTCCTACTGAAATGGAAGGAAGTAGAACAAAATCTCAGATCATGAATTGATGACATACTGAGGTGATGGCTAATCCTAGACTGGAGCTCTCTAAAATGGATGCTTTGTCTGTATCTGAAGGGGTCCTCCATTTCAGTCACATTGCTCTATATTAATAAATTAAGAATTCAAAATAATAAAAAAACAAAGAGTAGACCTGGCAGCGATATTATGAGCACTTTTCAACCTTAGCTTCTTTTTTTTATTCTGTTATTATGAAGTTCTTTGAATTGCCTAAGCATTCATTGTATTTTGCACATATTAAATTCCTCTTTAAATAAGCAATAATTTAAAATGGAGAAGTCAGGCAGGTACATGCTTCCTGAAAAGTTGTCAGTCATGTAGTTGACTCCATGGGTGTGAAACCCCCTATTTTCTTAAAAGGAGAGACATTACTTCTAGTGCAGTTTTATCTTAAACTTCTATTGGTGAATAAACCAAAAATAAATCTTGAGGAATGTCACCTCCTACAGTCCAAAACCCGGTGTTTGCTGGATGAAGCCAAACTGTCAAAGATTGGATGTGTGATCCAGCTGAATAACAGTGGATAAAGGTTGATCCTCCTTAATTAACCATGTTTTCCTAAACTGTAAAAAATACTGTAGCCTACCCAAACTATTTTTTTGTTCTTTTAAGATACTGCAAATGAAAAAAGATGCCAAAATGTTGATAACCTGAAGAGAGTGTCCATTTAGCAATCTTCTTACAAAGCTTCTTAGAACTTGTAGCTTTTTTTAAGAGGCTGAATCTGGTGTAATACAGCTACACAGCTTCCACTGAGCTTTCAAAGCTGATGTGTCTCACGTTATGACAAAACTCAAGAACTGATTTATCAAAGCAGAGATATTTCTTTCTTAATTCTATTGGTGAATCATAAATATGTGATGTGAGCACATTAATATATTTACATAAACCAATAATGCCTATATTAAATATGTTGTACATTAAATTATGACTTTTATTCTTTTGTGAAGTAAAAAAAATGAAAGCACTCTACATGTAGATAATCTGAATGTGTTTGGGTGTATTACACTTGCCAGAGAAAGGAAGCTTGGAAAGCTGAAGAAGTATCAGTAGAGGGAGCTCCTACTGCATTTTTTGAACAAAATCTTTTATGGTGGACAAGCCATGTTGCAGTTGTTATGAAGAAATTGGCCCTTCTGATATGCTCTCTGACAGTTTAGCAGCATATTTGAGGCAAACTACATAATAATGCAAAATGAAAATGGCTTAATATCCATCTGGCTTGTCAGCTTTTATATATTACAAATGTATTGTAGGTTGCAGATTACTCATAGCATCATTGCTGTACTTCTCTTTTTTTCTTCAAGATCTCACATTGACCCTTCTCAGTCACCTCAAATGTCAAGCAAAGATTGAAAAAAAATCAATACTCAAAAAAAAAAATTTGGTGCGACATGGTAGAATTTAATTTGTCTACATGAAAGGGAAGGAAAACAAAACATTATTTTCCCTCAATATCCCATGTCTTCTTGGTCAATAAGATATACTATTTGCTGGTGTCAAAGTCTAATAATGACTTTCCAGCACTCTTAAAAATCTTAAGGGTGTAATTTACTCATTTTTTCACCTGCCTTTTCTAATAACAAAGAAAGCAGCTTGATGAGATCAAGCGCCAGTAACCTTCTCTGTGCAGGGTTCCTCTGAAACTTCTCTCCTGTGGTTTGATTACTTTGACAGAAAGAAATTTATGGTCACTGTTAATAATGACAACTAAGAGTAGCATATGAAAAAAGCCCCTGGCATTGCTGACAAAGGTCAGATAGCAGCACACGTTGCATTTTTGCTGCTACATTTAGTCATTTTCCATCACAAACTCAATTACATGTCTTGCACGTCTGAGCAGGCTCTGTGACTCAACACTGCAAACTGTTACTGAAACAAAGGATAGTGGGGCTGTAATTAAAAACTGAAATGTTGCATTTATCACACTGCTGTGTGATTTGCTCACAAATTTGCCCAACATTTTTGGTAAGGCATCTGCCCAAAATACAATCTCTTGCCTTATTTTTTTTTTTTCCTTATTTGTCAATTAATTTGTTTGAGTGGTCATGCAAATTTTTATCCCAATGTGTTATCTTTTGTGTTAAAAGAAACTCCAGACTTTAAATACCTCAGAATATTCATGCTAACACCTCCTTTATGTCTTTAAAAAAACAACCAACCAGACAAACAAGCAAAAAGTAAAATGTAAATCAGTCTTGGTCAATTTTTCAAGATACGTAAGTATCTGGATACACACAAAGGTGTTTAGTAATGTTTCTAGAATCACTTAAATTTTTCCAGCTTTTAGTGCTTATGTTATGCTTTTAAAAGTCATTGGCCATTGTAACTCACATGGCTAAGTGTCACTCTTGAAGTATTACAAACCATTTTTGATGCAATGATTGGTTAGAACTGAGATTGCCTCTGTGACTGGATTTACAATCTCATGGATAGCTGGTACACTGAATTCATGGACCTTATAAAGTGGGGCTCAATCAGAGAGAAGTGTTTAACCTGAAAGCTGTTCTTTTCATGCAAAGGCTTAATAGATGTCCAGGGTTTCTTTAATAGAATCAATTTATTGAATAATCTTTCATTTCTTCCTCCACATAGTTTAGAGTATTCGTCGTGAATCCTCTTACTTTAAAAGATAAATGCCAAAAATTTTATTTTGATGAACTAATGGGAAATATTAGCTAGTATTGTTTTATTTTGTTCTTAATTATTTCCCTTGGGAAAATGGAAGAATCATTAAAATCTCATGATTGTACATTTTATCATGTTTGTAAATCATAAGATTTTTAAATCCTCCCAGTAATTGATATATAACTATTTTGTTACAGCAGAAGTGTAGATCCTTGAAGGAGTTTTTGATTTGCTGTACATATTTGTTGTTACAACTTTTTCAGAAAAGAATACATTACACTACTTTTTGCATAACTTATTCTTTCCTAATCTTAAAATTTTATTTTACCAAGTTATGATACAAATCAGGTCAGATTAATCTTTGTTATAGGCTCAGTCAGAAGGGTATGAAATACAGAAACATTTATGCAAATCTTTGGAGGACAACTTTAAAAAAAGTTTATTAATACTAATGGTAGAAGTCCCAGCTTATGGATAGATGCTACAGTCTGAAAACACACAATAAATAGAGTGTACTACTCCAAATATCATCTTTATGGTGCAAATTATAATAGTTTTGATGAACTGGTGCATAATGCAGATAGAATTGTCACTTTGAAGTGTTGAATGGGTAACCTATCTGAATGAGCAGACATACAGTACAGGAGCTGCCAGCTCTGCAGGTAGCTCAGCAGTGGAAGTGTCCTTGCCTTTAAAAAACCTGAGAAGCCTGACTGATAATGGTGACTGCAGTGCATTACGTGGAGCCCCTGCATTATGTTCTGTCCCAGCTCAGTGCACTGTTAGAAATATTTCACTTCAGGTGTGCAATTTTGTTTTTAGAGAGAAAAGGAGATGGATAATTATGCTTAGATTATGGGTATTTTTATGCTCCCTGTAGGTATATTGATGATAATCCCCTGGCCTGAGACATTTTATTCTGTTCTTGAGTAAAGGCTTTCATATTTTATCAAGGCTTTTCCTGGAGCCTGCCTTAAGCACTAACAAGAAAAATGACTGCTTTAGGCTCTGCTTTAGCCTTAGCAACTCAGCACAGAGACTCAAAGGCACTCAGGTATTGTAACACTGAGCTTTGTGACAGCTAACTTTAGGCATCTGACCACCATACCAGAAACCTGCTCACTGAGTACTAAGCTGAGACTACTTGGATGATCTACAGACAGAATCTGACACCTGAGGATGAGGTATATGCAGATCAACATGAAAAACAAAAAGACAGGTAGAACATTTCAAAACCAGGAGGGATATTCTGTTTCTTCTGCCTTCTTAGGCTTTTTAGCTGAGATACCCAAGTTCATCAGAGGACACATCCAACTTCATCCCCCCTGTATAAATTGTGCAGAAAGAAGGATACATTGAAAAGGCAAATAAGGCTCAAATAGAAGGGTTCCTTCAGTGCTGACAGAGGAGGGAGTTCATATCAACCACTCTGCTTTCTTAGAAGACTCGGATGGGTATTTAGGGGTTGTTAAGATGGAGCTGACCTTTGAATCCATTAGACACAAGCAGATATCTTTCCTCAGCTGTAGCTCACAGTCTCTCATGAAGGTATACTTCTAATTCTCTGGCAAAAACCAAAGCAAAATTTAAAAAATACAACAGAGTATGAACTGCCACTTTCAGGAGATAGGTGAGAGGAAATTCTTGTCTTCTTGTCCTTTTCTCTGTCTCTCCCAGCATTATCCAGTCTTCTGAAAATTAGAGTACTTGGTTTCAAGGGTTTGATTTTGCATCTGTTAATGCAATCCCCATCACACGCTCCTTGGAAGAGTTCCTTAAATCCCAGGCTACACAGCTTTGCTCCCTCTTTTTTTCATCTATTCTGATCCACCCCTTTCATTCTGTTATGCGATGCAGAACAGCTCATAAAACAGGAGGGAGGGAGAGCTGCTCCTCTCCTGCAGAATAGCTTATTACTGTAAAAACTGACCATTTCTACTTAGAGGGATCCTAGGAATCCATAATGTTTGCCTTGAATTTAGGTTTGATTAAATGTAAAAATCAAACAGGCATACTTTATTTCTCATTATTTCAGTGCAACATCACCCATAGCTCAGCCTCCTTTGAAGTTAATTGAAGAGACTTGGCCTCCATCAACTCCAGTTTAAGTTTTGTGTTGGCAATAAAACTTCAAACTGAATGAGTTCTGGCTGCTGTAGCTCATATTTCTGTGGAAAGTTCTTGCTGTACCCACAAGCATATAATAAATGCTGAAAAATGCCTCATTCCTAGCTCATATTTTGCTTACACTGACAATTAGCTCATGTGTCAGTATGTTCTGTGAGTGAAGTTAAAATTCCTCAGCTTTGGCTTTTTCCCAGTTGCTGTAATGAAAATGGCCATAAAACCAGACAGCAAAGTTAAAACCAGGGCAATATTTGCTGACAGTTTTAAGACATCTTATTAAGGACAAGAAGGGAACTGGGAGTAGTCAGCATGAATTTATAATGGGGAAGTCATGTTTGACCAGTGTGATGGTCTTTGAGAATGAAATGACTGGGTGAAGGGAGAGCAGTGGATGCTGCTTGTCCTGACTTTGGCAAGGTTTTTGAAACTGTCTGTTGTAGGCAAACTGTTGAAATACAGACTATTTACAGAAGAAACACACGCTGAATGTATAGAAATGGTATGTTTGCTGAAAAAAAAAAAAAAGGTCATGTTCAAAATTTCTTAAATAGTAAGTTTATGACCTTGCAATTGGTAAAAGGGAAGAGTACATGGGAGCATGCAAGTGCAATAGATTTATCAAGCAAAACAGCAAGAAGACTTTTTCACAGTCAGAGAATGAGCGAAGATTCACTAGTTTTTGCAATTAAAGTTTAAAAAAATGTGAGAAATAGAGCCTTTTTTTACATGAAGTAAATAGAATCCTACTTTGAATCTGAAAGTCATTTTATTATGTTATTGTAGAGAAATGATCAGTAAAGAGAGTTTATACAGAAATACCCAGTAGCTTCATATGTTTATAGAAGAACTTCATGTAACCTTAAGGAAAGCTTGAAAGGAAAATTTGGGTGGGTGTTTGTATTGCAAAGTATGTAAATTTATTCATAGATGAAATTCTAAAGAACACGATATGTTTGACACTGAGATTCTGAAGGCGGAGGTTTGCTGAAGTTCTTCTTAACTTGACGTCTTAGTTCAGATGACTGTTTGGTTGTAATAACAACACTAAACAAGGCTAAAGCACTTACCTTGAAGGATTAAGCTCATCCATGAACTTCATATGTATGTAGTTTTTTAATCAGTAACTAGTATAAGAAGTATGGGAAAACTTCTGTGAAGATCAGGTAGAATACAATGTGCAGAAAAGGACTTGGGTTGCTGGAGGATGAAAAACTGGACATAAGCCATGCATGCTTGCAGCTCAGAAGGCCAATCACATCCTGGGCTGCATCAAAAGAAGCATGGCCTGCAGGGCAAGGGAGGTGATTCTGCCACTATTCTGCTTTGGTAAGACCTTGCCTGGAGTATTGCATCCGGGTCTGAAGTACTCAGGCAAGGAAGGACATGGATCTGATGGAGCAGGTCCAGAGGGAGGGTATGAAAATGATCAGAGGACAGGAACACCTCTCCTGAGGAAGACAGGCTGAGGGAGCTGGGGTTGTTCAGCCTGGAGAAAAGAAGGCTCTGGGGAGACCTAATAGTGACCTACAAGGGGGCCCATGGGAAGGCTGGAGATGATCTGTTTGCAAGGGCCTGTAGTGATGGGATGAAGAGCAGTGGTTTTAAATTAGAGAAGAGTAGATTTAGATTGGATGTTAGGGAAAAATTCTTTACTATGAGGGTAGTGCAAAAATGGAACAGGTTGCCTAGGGAGGTAGTTGAGACCTCATCCCTGCAGATGTTCAAGGTGGGGCTTGACAAGGCTCTGAGCTACCTCATCTAGTTGAGTATGATCCTGCTTACTGCAGAGCTTATTGTTGGACATGATGACCTTTAGAGGTCCCTTCCAACTCAAATTATACTATGATTCTACTTAAGGCAAGCTTCTGGAACATAAGGTAGAATTTTAATGGCTAACATAATAATAAAAAATGGAACATCCGTGCCATTTTCTTGCTGCATTTATCAATTACAAAAGTTCTGGAAAGTACTTCAATAAATTTGAAGGTTACTGGTACTTAAGTGGCATTTTCAGAATTTTTCTCCAGCTCAGATTCCTCCAGAATACTCATCTTGTTTCTGGATCCCGTTCTGGGCTCAGGCATGAGCTCTGACACAACACATGATGGAGTCTGGGAGAAGCTCCAGGTGCAGAGAGCAGTGGAAATCCAGCTACTGAAGGTACCTTAAAGTCAAACCACAAGGTGTGAAAGGAGTGTGCTTTTAGGTATATACTGAGATGGGGTTTTCATCATCACAGTGTGTGTATTTTAAATTGCTTGACAGGGTCTTGCTTCAGCTGTGACCATTTTCTGGGATACTTCACTCCTCAGGGAGTCAGCATGAATTCCTCAGAACATGAGGCCATATGTGCACAGCCTTAATAGGTTGAGTTTAGTGAGCAATCAAGCATTGCCTGATGTAAGTTTTGCTGCTGTAAAGAAGAATTCTATTGCAATATGAAAATAAGACCAACACTGATCTCTGAAACTGTACTAACGCATCGTTGCGGAAGCGGAGTGGATTAAATTATTTTTTTTATTATTATTATTTTAATGAGACCTGGTATACTGGACTGCATAAAGAATATAATGTGATGAATTTTGATTGATAATCAATGGATGCTCTAGTGAACTTATTACATGAAATCACAACAGACGACCTGACACTTCAATGCATATCCTTTCTTTTTGAAGTATTCTGCCTTACGGGCTAACATTCTCCTTGTCTGCACTTCATCCCCCGGGGGGCTGGGAGATTGAATTTAATGGTTAGCTGAGCAAGGATGAGCTTAACTCTGCTCATGTTAAGGTAATCATTATTCTCAATGAGAAAAATGATTTTGGAAGTGTTTATGCACCTTGTTTAGTTCAGTAACTGCACACATAATATGCAAAAAAAAAAAAAAAAAAAAAAAAAAAAAAAAAAGAGAAACTGTTTTGAGACCCTTTACTTGTCATATATAACCTTCAGTGTAAAAGTTACTGATACAGGATTTGCAGTGTCTTTGATGAGTCGACTTTAGATTTTTAATCACTAGAAGTCCTAGGAGGCAAATATAAGATTTTTCATGTAATAGGTGCATCTGTTTTTTAACTGGCACAATTAGAAATGGCACAAATACTACACAACAAATTCCTGATAGTTAAATGTATTTAATTATTTTTAATACTAATGAATCACAGGATTTAATGATTAATTCTTTGTATGAATTACAGTTGACCAGATTGTGGTATCATTACAAAGGACACTCTATGGCATAGCATGAGTTGTTGTCATCCTTTACTGAAAACTCAGACCTCAGTGATTAACTTCTACCAAAGCTACCAGGAATACTCTCTATTAACAGGTACTATGAAGACAAGAAACCCAAGTAACTTAAAAATGAACTAAGGATGGAAGAGCATGACACTGTTTAGCTAAAGGCTTTAAGCAACCCCTTTTCCTTCCCTGTTTTTCAGCTATTACAAGTGCCTAGTTCCACAGATTCAAATCACTAATGAGATGTATGAATTTTCTCAGTTTTCTTCTTCCTATTCTCTCTCTCTCCCATCTTGATGTGAAGGGAAAATGAGGAGGTGCTTTTGTGGTGCTTAGCTCCTCATTGTGGGTCAACACATCATAGCACTAAAGCAACTGAAGAGAGATGCAGATGCATGGCAAGGACTTGGGGCAGAAAGAGAAAGAAGCAGAAGCATTGGGCTTGTCCTTTTTGATGATAACAAACTGTTCATCCATTTCAGCTGTGTTATTTATCCCAACTCCTTGGGAGAAGAACATAAGCAAGCCCCTGGGAACAGGTGTAAAACAAAGCAAATGTTTGCACAGCTTTGGTTACAGGCAAATTTGTCATGGACAAATATTTATGTTTGTTATGGACAAATTAAGGCTGTTGATACCTATGCATAATCCTTAACTTTCAATACCCAAAAGTTCAAGTTGAAATGCATAAAAGGAGTCCCAGTGGTGATCCTGCAGAAATAAATAACTCTTAGATAAATATGTCTGAAGATAAAACTAGTGCGTTGCAGATACAGTCTAAAAGACTTTCCATGAATAAGAAACCAGAATGAAACAAAATAAATTTTACTTTCCTGTGGTCTTTTAATACATCCAAGTTATTTCCTGAGTTAAGCTATATCAGTAACTGACACTTCCCAAAATATAATTTTAGCAGACTCTAATAATGTGTGGTTAAAACAGCAGTTACCCACTTAGTTTAACCTTTGCTGCTGGTAATTGAGAGTATGCATTGCTTAGACAGCTTTGAATTAGAATAAGTCATAGAGATCTTTGAAAGGAAATATGTGAAAAGCTTCATTCTGAGTCCAATTAGAGATAAGGTCAGTCTTCTTTAGCCCATCTCATTAGTGGGTTGTGGCAGCAAAGCTTACTTCAAGTTTCCAGATATTTGATTCCTGAATGTTTGTTTTGAATGGATAAGTCAGCTAATAGGAAGGTGGCATCAAAATGGAAAAAGTTACTTAAACTAATTATTTTGTAAATAGCATTTATATTTGTACATATTTCTTCCCTCTCTTGTAATAGATGGTGAAGGCAATCATGTTTTGTTATGTGCAAGTGACCTCAGTGCCCTTCCCTGGAAGGGAATTTGATGCATTACAGTTAAACTTCATGACTATCCCGTTCTCAAAGGCAGAGCACCTGAAATTAACTGGGAAAAATAAATGGAGGAAAAAAATCAAGGAAATATCCACAGTTTGATAAAATAAATTAACACTTGTATTCAGGATTACCACACAAATACAACCATAGGTTTGACTGAAACATTGTAATGGAGCAGCAGTAGTTCATATTCCATAAAGATACAGGGAGACAAAGTGTATTTGCCTTCCTAGGTATATCCTGGAGTACAGGTTATATGTCTGAGTATTCATTAATTTCCTTTATTTATTTCTTTATATGATTCTAACTGTTAAATTCTTGAAACACCTTGGATTCCAGACAAGAATGTCTACACCAGAGTGAGTAGCCAGGAGGAATTTCTTGTGTTTGAGTCAATTCACAGCCTGTCCTGTGCTGACCTACTGTATGCTGAGGTTGCAGCCTGGAACTGTCCGTACACCCAGGTTACTTAGGAAGAAACTCACTTTCAGATCCTTGGTCCCATTACATTCTCAGCCAGGATATTTTCACCAAAAATGCATTTTGTTCCACTGATATCTAAAGTCTTGGGCCTTTCCTGGATAAGATGTCAAGATTCCTTATTTAAAAGTTGTAACAAAAATCAGGTGGCTGATTGCCTTGCTCATAAAGTCACTTGAGGGTTTCCAGTCATCATAGGGCATTTTTCATTATGTTTATGAAAGAAGTTTCTGGTGTAGAGCTGGGTTGCTTGTTTTTTGTTCTTTTTGGGGGTTTGTTTGTTTGTTTGTTTTGGGGTTTTTTTGTGGTGGGTTGTTTGTTAGGGTGTTTTTTCACAGACATAATTGGAGCCATTGGCAAGAAACAATTTGTAGGTTGCTTTTAATGGAGAATTTGGGTTAAAGCCTACAAATCTTGACCTGGTAGTTTATTAAGTGAAGAGTGAAAGGCTTCTGAGGAAGTGAGAATTAGGTCCTATTTGGCTGCTGCTGCAATGGAAGAACACTCAGCCAGACTGCCCTAGGTTCTTTGTGCCCCTTTACACAGAAGGTGTCTTTACAAAGAGAACAGTACTGGGAGGAGCTGCTGGTGGAACAGATTTGTCTGAGGATTAGATAGAGCAGATGTAACAGAACGTGGTTCAGCTCTTCTACAAAAAATGTTTTTACATTGAAGTTACAAGCTTTCAAAATCTCCTCATCTATCTTTACATCTCATTTCATTATTGGGTCTGCATTGCCTGTCCCTTAGGCAAGCCAAATTACTGTTTCTAAGATGCAGGGATGATACAATTATCTCTAATTTAAATTAAGTTTCTCGAGCAGTCCTTTATTTGACTTTCTTATCTTTATCTTATTTCCTTTCTCACTCGTTTCATGTATAAAAATGACATGATGTAAATTTTGATGGAGGAAGCCACCCAAACAGATTTCCAGCTAAGGGTCACAGCTGAGGATGTTTTTCTATGTATGTAGACTTTTATTAGTAATTGTAACTCATTTCCTTTGTTTCTGTAGAAGGAAAATTGAAGAGAATATGCTAGTGGATATTAAAAAGTAAAATACAATGGAACCCGTATATCCAATTTAAGTGTCTCAGATAAGAAAACTAGATATATATATGAAAAGTAGAAAGTGCCATTCATGAATGCTTCATGGTCTACTGATTTTATTTCTGTTATTCAGGATGCAGGAAAACTGAAGTATGGCTTCCAGAAAGTTTTACTATATTCATAAAAGATTATTTTCCATGGAACCTACTATTCATTGCAGTAAACTGGTGTGATATATAATAACTCATAAATATAAAACTATACTCAGTCTAAGGAAAAATAATTCTAATGTGGTGACATTTCTAAGCATTTGCAGTTAAAAGGGAGAAAAGTCCTACAGACGTAAGAGAAATAAAGTGACATAGACAGTTTACAGTGAGGCATAATTATGAAACAGATGCTGATTAATTAGTAACTCGAAATAAATCTTTATAAATGTCTTTTTTAATGTTTTCTAATAATTTCTAATGAAATAAAGTAGTGGTGACAAAATAGATTAATTTAGATAAAACATTAGGTTATAAATGCTTTTACTAAAGGAAGAAGGAACTATTATGATAGGTAATGACAAGGAGAAATTGTGGCTGGTAGGAGTAAGGTTTTGTGACTGTGTGTGTGAAAATGAGGACAAAAAGTTTTTACATAGGCTTGCAAATAGCAGAACTGATTTGTGGGCAGACCTGTGGTCGTGTATGAGAGACAGAAAGAAATGTCAGGGTTTGCACTCATTGATCAGGATTGTTACCAGCACTGGTAATTAGGAGGCAGCTGAAGGACAGACTTTAAGCAACATGCAACCTTATATGTCACACAGAGAAGAACAGAGGATATTTTTATCATTTTTCTGAAGGGTAAATAAATAAATAATATTCCATTGAGGAGGCAAGAGTCCCTATTTAAAATCAGTTGTGGCAGTAAATGAACTAGTGAAACAAATACACATTCTCAGATATTTATATTACTAATCCTGTTACCATTTTGCCCTTGAAAGGGTCTATGGATCTTTGAATTCCATTTGGTCAGGGGTGGAGAGCTTTGTGAGAGTTTTGTATAAATCTTCAGTTTAAATTCTCTGTAGTATATGCACAAATTTGTCTTTAAAGAGACAAAGCTTGCATGTCAGGTGGGTCATTCAAGATATATTAATAGCAATCAGTATAATGTGTTAATAAGAATACCTCATCCTCAAGAGTATTTTGAACATATTGAATTAAGAAATTTGAAATTCTATGAGTTGCTATCTTTTTCTTTTTTAACAAAAAGTACTGAACTGTGAGTGCTGAACTTCATGAATACGTGAGGAAAAAAATGTAAGAATAATTGGAAACATTTTTGATTGCTTTGGGAACTTTTTGAATGAAAATGAAAATAATAGGCTAATGGATGTCATAGAGGCATGAAAGCAGGATTCTTTACTTGCAATCCGTGTTTGTCTTCTATTTTTTATACTTAAATATGCTGTTGTTTAAAATTCTATGTGTTCTGTATGTTCCATTTTCTATACCTATAAATTCAGGTAACAAAGCAAATCACTCACCCTGTCTGTGTTCCTGTTATCCTAACTACACAGTGAAGGAAAATAGCATTCATTGAGTTTTTAAAGTGTTTCATAATCATTAGTTCAAGCATACTGGAAAAGTACAACCTGATCTTACTCAACCAGTACAAACTGGTATAAATGAGAACTATACAGTAAAAAAAGCCATTTGCTTCAATGATTTTAAGTTTATATGTAGGATTCCAAATGTAAAAAGAAAAAAACAAACAAACAAAACACTTTAAAATGCATTATAAAAGATGAAACATTTTAGTTTAGATATCTTCTGAGTCCAGTGTTCAAGGACAAAAGAAATGCCTCACAGAAGTTCTTCAAGGGACTCTTGCTCCATTCTACAAGATGTCAAGATTAATTAATTTGACTGTACATGCAAAACACAACCTTCCCTATTCTTTGCCTGACCTCTCCCAGTGTGTCCCAGCCAAGTCATCACTATGGCAACCAATCATTCTCAAATCCATCAGTACTACAGAGACATGCATGATCTGGCTTACGTTATTATTTATAATTGATCCCTATGGAAAAATTAGTTATGTGGATCTTACACAAGTTTGGAAATACAGGTGTATCTGGAGCTGCATATGAGGGTTTTGTTAGAGACTCAGAATTCCAATAATGTTTCCATATTACAAGGCATTCGGCTGTTTCAGCAGCTCATCTACTTATATAAAGCAATAGTAAAAACTGGAAGGTTAATGTTGGAAGAAAATACAAAACAAACTAAGATACAGCATGAATTATAGGAAAACAGGTGTAATATTGTCCCCACACTAAAACCTTGCTGGTAACTTACACCACTTCTTGCTCAGCTGAGATTTGCTAAACAGTCCTTCTATAAATCTCATCACCTAGGGATTGAGATGTAGAGTCATTTAGAAATATATATAGCTCTTACTAGATTGCCTTGTAATAATAAAATTGGGAAACAGCAAAAGCACAAATGGCTGAAAAGAGTTTCACATCACATCTTGCCTTAAACCTCCTGCAAAAAGCAATTTTGGGTATTCAGAATAGCTGAGAATGTCTCACTTATGCCCGTTATTACTAAAAATCTAATAACTCCCTTCTGTTGAGGGGATTAGTAATAACTGTACTACCTTTCAATATTTTCTTAATCAGCTAGTAGCAATTTTTTGTTCCGCCATGTGGAGACCAATATTGAGCTAGGTAGTCTTCTAGATTGCTGTAGTGTCTCATGAGCCTTAAAAAGCTGCTCCGAAGTTTCACCTCTCACAGAAGGTGATAATTTGTCTGCTTAGAGCTGGGTGTAGGGGATTCTGTACATCAGGTACCTCATGGACTTCAAGTGACATTAGGAACTGCAATGGCTTTTCTGTTCTGCAGCATTTCAGTGTGAAAATATTCTGGAAATGGGGGTAGCAACGTCCATTTAGTACGACTGCCTGCTTCTGTATCAGCTTCAGTCCTCTTCTCTGATGGGGTAAATTGTTCCATTTCAGTGTCTCTTCTTGGGAGTTTGCCACAGGCTGTGGTTTGGGGTTTATTTGCTTGCTTTTTATCTTCATTTTTGCATGAGTGTGGACTATTTCTGGATAGCTGCAGTGGTCAATCAGCCTGTCAGAGAAGTAGCAGGTGATCATACCTGGTGTGTATGTTCCTGCTATGAGCATCTTCAACTAATAGATTGTTATATATAGTTTGTGTACCAAGGCCACAGGCCACAGAAGCAAAGGTACAAAAATAGCAAAGAAACAAAAATTAGTGTTCCTGATACACCAATGGGAGACATAGTTTGACATGAACTATATGTGGGATATTTGGAAGCACAATTAAGAAGAATATGTAAGTATAGTTTCATCAACAGAACGACAGCATCAATCTTTATGGGGAAAAAAAGAGAAAAAATATATAAACCAGATTTTTAGGCTATAGGAAGATAATCACTCAAGTAAATAATGATAGGAATAGAGGAAATAGCCTGAAGTTGCACCAGGGAAGGTTTAGACCAAATATTAAGAAGAAGTTCTTTAGCAGGAGAGTAGTCAAGCTGCAGAATGGGCAGGTGAGTGGAGGTGAAGGGAGGTGGTGGAGTCACCGTCTCTGGACTGGTTTTTAAAACCAGTGTAGATGAGGCACTTCAGGACATGCCCTGATGGGCATGGTGATAGATATAAATATATTGGGGTTTTTATTTATATAAATATATTGGGTTTTTTATTTTATTTTGAGGAGGGGAGGTGGTATTAACAGTTTGATGTGGTGATCTTAGAGGTCTTTTCCAACCATGAAAATTCCGTGATTCTGTAAGTTTCTGGACAAAGAGTGTGCAACAATAGGAAGCTTTTGTTTAATTCCTGTCAACATTTTGAATACTGTAGGGTAAGCTTCAGTTTAAAGTTCGCAGGGCTATGGAATTGCTGAACAAATTTCAAATGTATTTTAAAGCTGCCTTTTAAGACTTAAACCAGGTATATTTTGGACCCAGCTTGAGAACTCTGAATTGCTTTTGTACAGTCTTATGATTTATTATGTGTAAATGGCAATCTGTATGTTAGGTCTTCTTTAACGTACACCTTCAGGAATTTATTTTGCCGCTGTCTTCTCTCTTTATAAGAGATTAGATGAACCTGTTCCTTAGGTTATAATCTCAAATTGTGCAAAATATGTTGATCTGGCAGGCCTCAATGAGTTTGTCAGCTGACTTCAACTTTTCCTCTCAGACACTGTGGCAGTGGCTCAGACTGAGAAATAATTGAAATAATTGAGTTCTTCAGGAAAAAAAAAAAAAAAAAGGCTATTTCCCTGTACACCCAGAACTATGTAGTACAAGATAAAAAGTTATAATGAAAGTGTTAATATACCTATTTCCTAGTATGCCCATTGTAGGTAATATGAGTACTTCTTAACAAAAGTGGGAAAACCACTTGTTCACTGAAGTGTCTCTGTGGTTTTGGTCTTTTGTTTCTACTGGCATCCTCACTCTGAGGAGCTTCTGAGACTTGTCTTCCCTTTGAAATTTCATGTTTGCTTTTATCCTGGTCTCATAGAGGGGAGAAAAAATCCATGTGTCTTTTGTGAGGTTGAGAGCATGTAAGCTTTGAGAGCTCTTTGGGTTCTTGAGACTGCTTTATTGCTCCTGATCTCTTAATTTAACTCCTTACTGAAAAATAAACCAGTATCAAATAGGTGCACTGCTGTGTATATAAGATTCATAAACAAAATGCACACGGTTCCCTTTTCCCCTTACAAGATAAACTGGAGAGTACAATCTAATAATTTCCAAAAATGTAATTAAGTTGCAAGGTATTTGTTACCATAAGAGCTCCCCCTAAGGAGCTGACATAACATGCATGGTAAAATTGCTTGAAAGGTGATGAATTTGAGTGAATAAGACAAAGCAGTAATAGAGAGCTGGAGAGAAAATTACATTAATAATGCTTAGACAGTGCTTCTAAGGGTCAAATACAATTAAGTCAGTTGCAACAGGAGCAAATCCTATAGGTCTAACAAACAATATAGACAATATTTCACCAATAAATTACTCATTATTAAATGAGCAAATAATTAATAACTGTACAGAATGAAGATAACATGTTCTTTTCATACAGAACAGATCAGAAAGTTTTGTCAAAACTGAGAAGACATAGTAGAAGACTGTAAATTACAAACAAAATTTAAGTTCTTTATCAAGAAGCAGTAACTACTTGGATAATGAGAAAACAATATAAATTCATTGCCTGCATCACTGAGAAAGAAATACTGTTGGTGTTACCACACTTGAAAATGTTTGGTTTCTGAGAGGATACAGGAATCCATGTATTATAGTCCAGTAGAGGTGAAAAAAAAAAAAAATTACAAAATTAGCATAAAATATTTTTTAAATGGCATATCCCACTTCCACATATTCTTCTGTTAAATCCTCTTGGCTATGCAGTACTTTAGTCATCAAATCATTATGTTACCACATCTAGTTGATAAAGCCTACATCTGTAGGATTTGATTTCTTTTAGGCCTGAATTTTACACAATTATTTAAATGTTTTACTCGTATTTTTCCTTCCCAGTTAGACTTTATTCTTTTTTAATTATCTTTTCCTTTTTTCCTTCAGTTTTTATTTTACATTGTGAGGTTTATTTTACTAGAAACCGTGTATCTAAGTCAGCTTTTCAAATCTAGAGCATTTTGGGGTTCAGTAAAGTATCTCATTTGAGACAAAATTCATACAAATACATTTCAAGAACCTGTAGTCTGAGCACTTTGTGTGAGTATGCAGTTGATGTCAGTCATTCCTGACAGAGCTCATTGGTATGTTCAAATGCTAGGGATGCTATTTAATTACTTCCTTGAGGTTTCCCAAGTTCCTCCCATACCATTCTGCTGTCACTTCTAATAAATAAAGGTCTTACTCGGTAATTAACTGATTGGATTAATGGTGACAAAATGTATTTTTCAAACACTTGATGTAAAATCATATGCTTCACTTTCGGATTCTTACCTGGGGCATAAGTTTAAATGCTTTCTAAATTGTTATTTAACTGTAACATTCTCTTCATTCTATTAGGGTTTGAGATTATTTTTCTTTCTTAGAGTTTTGAGGTTTACTGGGAGTTAGTCTCATTTACACTCATGAAAACCAGTAACAATTTTGTTCAAATTTAGATAGGCCAAGCCCTGCTCAGATCCCTTTAAAAGCAATACAGTAATATCTTTATCTTTGGCAATTGATAGTTGCATTCACTCTGTGCTAATCATGTTCTGAGTTTCATGGAATTTAGGCATCTGCTACAGAATAATTGCATTCAGGCCACAGGCAGATAACGACAGTGTGTGGTACTATGAGATTTGATAAGATAACATCAATATTATCCACTACCAATACTATGCCACTTGCATATGTATTTATACAAGGTGTTGTTGTGTTGAGGGGTTTTTTTTGTGTGTGTGTGTCATGTCGTCTATAGCATTTAGACAATATGGTTCTGCCATCAATATTTGCTGACACTCAAGCTTGCCATACAAACAAACTGGGGAAGCAGCCCCCAAGATAGGCTGGAGGAGGGCTCTAGGTAGTCCTGGTTTCCCTTCCAACTTGATATAGTCTGTGAATCTGTCTTTGTAATGCTCATCTGTACAGCCTCTGAGAGCATGACAGAATTTTCAGAACAGTGTCTAAGATGAGATATTATCATTCATCATTAATAGATGAAGGCATGGGGTGCTCAGAGACTGAAGTCATCCTGATCCACTTTGGAAGTCTGATCTGAAATGCCACTGTTTTCAGACTTTCAGATTTAGCCCATATTCCATTGCTTTGGGTTGCAATTCTAAGGCCACTGGTTTGGCTTTTAGGCTGTGAGAAACAATTAGAAACCCTCTGGACAAGCCATGGCTCGGACTTTTCTGGCACAGGTGTCTTAGCTCTGTCAGGTGACATTCAGTTTGTGTAACTCTAATATAGACTGTAGAACAACTTTTTTCAGCCTCCTGCCTCATTCATTATTCATTTTTCACCTCCTACAACAAGTGAAGCAGAAGCCCTATGAACAACATTGTTCAGCGCACTTTAATTATGCAGTAAACAAAACATGTCGTGAGTCCTGTGGGGAAAAATAGAGGGAAAAATACACAATATAGTGTGCTACAATCCTAAATGTAGATCACATGTTAGTTATTGATTGCACAGGTTTTAAAGATGGCATTTCTGTTATCGTTTCTGTCTGTTGCTTTTTAATTGTACTGCAGTACAATTTTCAGTGTTTATATTCTTATATTTAAGAAAAATGAGCTAGAATGTGAAAACACATTGACTCCCAGGGGTATTGTCAGTAAGATCCTGTATTTGATTTACTATGCCCATACTGGCTGTATAAGCAATTGTCAAATCCTGAGCATCCAGCACATACCCGTGGCATGGCATATAACTCTGATAATATGTTTCACATAGAGCACAGTGAAAGTAATTAATAGATTATTTTCCAGGTTATGTTATTAAAAAAATTAATAACAAATTAAGGTGTTTCTTGATCTTGTTGTTTCATCTTCCCATCTTATGTTCGATATCTTCCAACCTGTTACTATTATATTTTCTTTCCCCTCACTTCTTACCTTCTATTAATCTTACGCAGAGAGCCTTACCTTCCTTCCAAGTACAGGCTTTTCCTGCCCTGAGTTCTTTTCTCATTTCCAGCTACTTTTGATCTGTTCTGTTTCTCTGCAATAGGCCTTCTCCTCGACTTGAAGGATTTAATTCCTGTTCAGTGTGGTCCCGATTTTCAGCTTCTTTACATTGGTACTTTTTGATATGTACCTCTCCTGTAACTGTCTTTTCATTCATCAGCCTCAGTATGCTGTACATCTCTCCTTGTGGAATATTCCGATCTCCCATTGTATTTCTTCCAAGTTCTTGCCTTTTTCCCACACACTGAGACTACCCCTTTGACAGAAATTTGTGTCTTTTTTCACAGTCCCATAGCTACCATACTTGACTCTATACCCTGGATGTTTATGATGCTGTGATACTTCGCTCTTACCCTCTCCGTGTTTTGGTTTGGTTTTGTTTTCTCCTTGCTGGGATAAGTTGAAAAGCATTTTGCTTCTCCTGTGTTGAAATAACCTGGCAAACTTAGGTGATTTTCAAGTAGATGGCAAAAGGTCCACACTTGATATTCACAGTAACCTCTGCCAGATTTCAAAACTACAAATGACATAAACAAAGGAAGAAGAGGTCATCCTAAGTTTTTTTTAAGAGGGGAAACGTTATTTTCCTTATCCTTATTTCCAGAAACAAATGAACTAATTTTGAGAAACATTTTTCAGACAATCTAATATTTCAGCCCAAATTGAGTAGCACTGTAAACAACCATTAGTAAGATTGTTAGGCTTAAAAAGACCTTTTAAAAAAAACTTCAGAAAGCGGAAATTCTAAACCACAATTTTTATGCTATTTCTGAACTGTAATTCAGGTTTTGTATTTCAAAAAGAAAAATTTTCCAATTTGAACTTGGAAGGGAACTGCCTTTCATCTCAGGACAAGATAGGTCCCTTTGATTTAATAAATAATAGCTAGAGAAATTCAAAGTCTTCTTGTGTTTGTCCAGGTGAAAAAAAAATGGACAGATTGATTATCAGTTAGCAAGTGGTACTGATAAGCAGTAAGTAACCCAGTCTTTGATGTTGATTAGCATAACAAAGGAAAAATACAGATGATACTTCAGATTTCTTTTGTAGCAAAATTAGTGTGTCAGGTTTTGGATAATAATCAGGAGTAATTAGTAAGATCACTTTTATTTGGGAGCACAATTTTAGGCGTATATGATTGAAAAAATGACTGCATTGTCAGAATTTTTCCCTGTGGATCTCCATCATGCTGCTCCAACTTTCCCCTGGTGTGTTGACTTCTAAACAAAAGCTTTTTCCCCATGTGAGCAGATAGAGTTTCAACATTTCTATTAATTGGTGACTGTTGAAAGTATGGCTTTTAAGTGGTAAACTAACCATCCATCAAATATGTATTTAAAGATTTTTGCTTGTATTTGAAGGCATATATTTTCTATCTCTTCCCTTTGGTTCAGTAGGTATAAAACAAGGTCAAAAGTATACAAAATCATCGGAAAAAAGAAAGAAATCTGTTTGAAGCCTGTAAGCTTTTAAAGTTTTGTGTCAGCCTCATGACTGCTAATAAATCATTTATGTTTCTCATTCTACTTTATGTCATGAGATTTTCTCCTGTGTCTGAAGTAGTGTAGGGTTTTTAATCATTAAAACTGATTAATGTATGTCATTGTATATAGATTACTAGAATTGCAAAATTTTTACCAGTGATTATTATATTGGCATGTTTGAAATGAATGGCATTCAAAAGAATGTAGTTCAAAAGAAACTGAAAACTACATTTAAAAAAATTCACAAAACTACCACAGGAAGTCTAGGCCCTGATAAGAACGGGTATTTAAGTAATTTCCTTATTTTTTCTGTTTGAAACCAAAATATTATATACATTATATAATACTAAATAAATATGATGGGATAGTTAAAATAATTTCTACTCTTCTTCACTTTCATTTCAAGGATAGGTATCTCTTTACAGTAATCTAAGTAACTGTGTATTTTACATCTGACATTTCCCTAGTTTTATCTTTCATGTAATGAGAATAATTTTTCTTAAGTGATTCCCTGCATCCTTCCCTGGACAAAGAGAGATGGATCAGCCCAGCACTGACACCTCTTGCAGCACGGCCAATTTAATGGCAGTGAGAGTTGCTAATGCTGACAGTAGCAGGATCCAGGAGGAAACATTAACTTTTTGGCTATGAGTGGGGAGTGGGAGAAGTAATCACCATTCTGCCTCTGCTCCTGGGGAAAAAACAGGCAAAACTTCCCAGAATTCTTCAGGGGCATCCTCTAGTGTCCTCTCCAGCTGCCTTCCCCAATCACTAATAAGCTACAGCACAATGAGCTGGAAGACAGAAACCTACTTCTTTTAGCATCCTGAAGGAAGCCTTCTGAGAGGGTTGGCTGGAATGTGGAGTGGGACAAGAAGGGCTCAGGTATAGAAGCTGCTCTGAAGAACTGGGAAGAGAGGAAAAAGAGAGGAGGAAAAGAGAGAGGAAAAGAAATCGCCAGTGCTGTCCATAGATCTGCTATGATCTTACAGCTTCTCACAACCCTCTCAGCTACTCCTACCTCTCTGGATTTCAATATTGTTGTTCAAGCCAACTCTCCTTTTGTCTCCCACTGGATCCCTGCCACACTTTCCTGCTTCTGCAGTCAAAGCCACAAATTGAAAATGGTTCATAGGACTGAGAAGTCTTGGATGTGCTGTCATATCTACTGGCTATTATGTATGGCACTGATTCATACCATACAATAACTTATAACTTATACTTCAGCTACAGTGAAATTACATGAATTACATGAATGACATTCAGCTACATGAATGTAGAGGAATTTGTGTATATGTTTGTGTATACAAACATAAAAAAGTAAACTATATATATAAATCAGACATGTGTAGGAAAAAATTGATAAATGCTGCCAGATTTTCAAGACATCAGTAAAATACTTTGGAAAGAGTACACTTGGAATTCAGTTCGTGTTACTCTCTTGAAAGAGTATCTGCTGTTGCCAGGCAAGGCTGAAAGTTGTTTTAAAAGAAACATAATTGTTTTGAATGTAAAATTATATTTATGGGCCAATTTTATATTAAACCTACCGATTACAGAAAGAAAAAGGTTTCAGATGAGCAGTATGAGCTGAACAATGCAGAGAATTTAGTGAAACTAAGTACTAAAGCAGGTAAAGAATAGGAAAATATACATCAAATTGTTCACAGAGGAGAAGTTAGTTTTTCTTTCAAATGTAATTTTGTGCTCTCCAATATGTATCTGTATTAGTCCATTAGCAAAATTACTGATGGCAAAGTTTTATATTTAATTTTAAATTATGTGTGAAAGACTTGTTTTGATACAAATGGACATTTGAGAAGCTGAATGCTTTAAAGGGCAGCTTAACTTCAGCAAATGGCACTGCTTTTATGACCACAGAGTATCTTTAGAAGTGGTCAACTGAATATATTACCTACTGCAAATTTGCATCCAGTCCTTCTGTGCCAGGTTGTGATCTTGCACTTGAAGTTTTAAGATAATCTCAAAAAAAGCTTTATTAAATTCAGGAATGCTGATTCACTGTAACCAGTTCACTGTAAACCAATGTATGCTGACTTTCAGAGTTTTTATAGGAGGTGTAATAAATATTTTTTTTATTAAAGCTTTATCGTAGTAGTATAGGGAACACTGAGTCCTACCTTTCCCTGCATACTCTGAAACAATCTCTGATTTTTGCAGACAGTCTTGATCTAAAGCTCATCAAAATAAAAATTGCTAGCAAAATGTGTTGGCTGCCTTCTCAGGTCCTGATGATAAAATGTCATCTAACATGACATAATATGACTAAAATAAACTCCTTGACACAAATGTTTCTTTCAGTGGTTTGGCTTTTAGGGAAGAAGAAATCATCAACATTAAATAAAGGAATAATACTGACATGACCAGCAGGAGTGACTTGTTATACAGTTTGCTGTGGCTTAGGAGATTATACAAGGCAGCAGAAAGCAAAGGAAACTAATTAATTGTTCAATTATTTTAGTTAAATTACTTTGATCCTTAATGAAGATTTGTTTTCTGTAGTGTCTAATGGAGTTTTAACAATTCAGACTTCACCTCATAAATAACATACTGTAATATCTTCACTGTTTTACTGCTTCTGTCCACAGAGTTTCATATGTAAGCAGAAATGAATGCTTCTGGTTAAATAAAAAAATAGTAATTCCTCTTTTTAGGCTAAAAAGCCATTTTTAATTAGTAATGACTGAAAGAGACAAAGGCTCTCCCTCCCTCCCCTCCTCCCCCTTTGCATTATGCTCTATTTATTTCAAGATTATTTGTGATAAAGGGTTGCAGCTCTGAAGTAGAAAATAGAAGTAGCAAGTGGCATTGAGCTTTTGAGTTCAGAGGCTGAGGTATGAGATTATAATCTCTTGATATATGACCATCAAGAAATGAATCTGTTTTTTCTTATAGTATAATGGCTTTATATCTGTCACAGATCTCCCTGCTCTTGTATGCCAAATGTCAGATCTTAAATTATTTTGCTGCTTGAGTGAGGTGCTTCTACGGATTTAGAAGTCAATTCTGAGAGATACTGAATACCCTCATTTTCAGATACAAGCTACTGCAAATTGGTAAAATACATGACTGGGTCAACTTTTCATTATTCTGCTTGTGTAATATTTAATGTCAGACATAAAAAATGTAAACAAAGATGAAGTGATTGCTAAACTAACTGGAAGAAGAATCTCTGCAGTAATATTGCCTTGAACTACTGATTACCATGGTGTTTGATCCATCCTGAAAGCTGAAATGATCACAGAATTTGTTGCTCAACTTTTACGTAGATTTTGTTCTTGGCACAATTTGAATGTGACAAGACTGAATAATGAAAATGTTAGCATGTAAAAATTCATTGTGGGGCATAAGAAAGCTTGCCAAATAAGATACACAATAGGTAGAAAAACTAAAGCTTTGTGAAAAATCTGTGTCAGCTTGACGTATTTCTGAAAACTACTTACACAACTTTGACAATCTGAACAGTAGGCTGTAATACCAGAAAAAAAGAACAATTAGGAGATGCCAAAGGAATATATTTTTTTTCCTAAATTCTGTTTTTTAATCTTGAATGCAGTGGGATTAAAATGTCTCCTGTCCTGAATTTTCCTTCAAAATGCTTTTTACATTAGATAAATGCACTTACACATTTTGTTGTCACAAAATAACTTGGTATGTCTTGCTCTATATTTTAAAACTTTTTTACCACCCAAAAATATGTCAAAAGTATTACAAAGCCAGCATTTAAATCAGTTAATAGCCTCATGTCTCTGCCTCAGGGGCATTGTTCTTTATGTAACATGACTTTAAGCATTCGTTTCTCTCCTAGACTGAAGTTTCAGATAAATTTTAAAAAAATCTCCTGTGAAAATGATGAAGTTCAAATACTATTCAAACAGAAATGTTCCTAATGATCCAGCACTGAAATGATGGCAGAAGAGACACATTTTTCTGCCTTTGCTACAGCTAAGTGTCCTGTAAAGCATTTTCCACATGGCAGTAAAACGTTTTCATAAATGATTGCATGTCCACATCCTCCAGAAGTCGGTTCTAGCCAATGTGAAGAACATTTTAACATACATTTGAACTTATATCTATATGAAAAGCTTTTGCTCGCCTTATTTAAAATTCTTGTACGACCCACTTATCTATTCTCATCTCCTCTAAGTGTATACAGAGGCTACACATGTTCAAAGGTCTTTGAGAAATGATGTTCACTCTTCCCTTTCTATTCATGTCTGAGATAAATTTACTTTTACTAAGGAACTCTTTCAAGTCAAGGTCATACAACAATCCCAGTGATGTTAGCCAGTAGACACTATGGTTAGCTATGGTGTTTACTACAAGTATGGTTGTAAACTCATTAAGGTAAATGCTCATCAGAACACACATAGTAGCTTGTAAAACTTACAGCTCCGAGGTGAAGTTTAATAAAATAAGAAAGGGAACTACTGATTTCCTCAAAGTTCTGATTTAAGAGAAAAAAGAAAGCTAGCCTTCACGCCTTCACTCCACTTTTCTTTTTTTTTTTTTTTTTTTTTTTTCCCCATAATTAAAAGACAGGAGTCATGGCAGATGCTTTACAGATGGACAAAGCTTCTACTTTTCTTTTTATACAGCTAAATGCCACCAATGTATTTAAGATATGAATAATTATGCTAATGTAAAGAGTAGGCAGGTGCAGGAGAAAATATTTTAATATCATTTATGCAGAAAACTGTATAAAACTTCCAAATCATTATTACTTCATAGCATTTTAAGCACTTTTGCTTGAGTCTTCTGAATAACACCTGCTGTAAGCAAAAAATAAATTTGTTTTTGCTACTCTAAGAACACTTTGAGTGGGAACAGTGGTTTAGGTTCCTGCTCCAGCAATAATACAACAATAACATAAACAATATGGAAAGTTTGCTTCTTTGTGGAGGTTGGGAGTGGGAGAGAGTTCATTTTTACTGTAAGGACAGATGCAGGCAAGCAGCAGGCACTTTGGCTGGAAGGATGCAATGGGCTGGGTACCTGGAATCTCTTCCTTGGCACAAGAGGCTCATGAATTGCTATCTCAAGAGAGGAGATTGCCCAAATAGGGTTTTTATTTTTTCCCTTCTGGCCTGGCTCTCTGAGGTTTGCATATCCTTTTGTCAGCTGTTAAATCATATTTCATTGATTCTGTGGATTTATTTCCTAATGTTCTTATCATTCAGCATCTGCATCACGTTATGGTTGATGATTACCAAACTTTCCTTCCCACTTAATTGTTGCTCCAAGCAACATTCATCTAAGCCAAAGATTGTATAAATTTAGGAACACTGCACCATGAGCATTTACTGAAATTTTAGAGATAATCTTTTAGGATCACTTTATCAGTGCTAAGAGCACTGGAAGGGTATAATTCTATCTGTAATTTACAATATGTAATAAAATTCCCTAACAACTGAAACAAAGAACACTTTTATTTCTGGCGCAGTACATAGTATAAAGCTCCTATCAAGAATGTGATTTCCAGAGCCAATGACCTGAGGCATTAACTTCTTTCTGCTAATTAGCTCAGACCAAATTTTGTCTTTAAATGTAGCCCTCAGCAGTGACAAAGGAATATCCTCTACATCACTTTTGGTTATTTATGTTTTTCCCAACAAACAGTAATACTACCTTAATACTTGTTGCTTTTTCTTCTGACTGATTGCGATATTCCTTGGATAAATTCTTGGATGTTTTGGTAAGTGGGCAACAGAAGGTGACCCCTTTTTACTGGCAGGTTGGAACACTGTGCTCCTATGTTTTGGGCTTTTGGAGTCAAGTTTAGAGTTTGCACAAGTCAAGTAGGAAGAAATGAGCACACTTCCCATTTATTCCGTCAACAATAAATTCAGGAGAATTCACAAATTTATATGTGTAGAATGTAATAAATAAATGGATTCCAAATGCAATGAGAGAGAATGTAATAAGGGAGAAAGTCTGTTTCCTTTGACAATGGAAGAAATCTTAGAAACTGAGGAGCATGATGCCTTAAGGGAAAGCTCAGCACTCTGTCCGACTGAGTTACTTTGAGAGAGCAGCAGATAAATCTCATTGATCAATTCAGTTTGACAGTACAAGTCATGTCCTGTTTTCTGGTCTATCCTGAGAGAGGACAGAAGCCCAGTTAGATAAGTTTCTCTTGCTTTGATAGCAGCAGCATTTAATGGTGACTTTTTGTAGAATTTCTGATACAGTTCCTTGCAGACTTCGGATTTTGAAGCTGTAGGAGAAATATGGAGGAAAATTCTGTGGTGAAATCACTGTTCCTTTTTTGGCCCCAACTACCTTTCAGTGAAGCTCAGTGGTCTCTTGTGTGGATGTAGGAAATAGCCCTGCAAAGCAACCCTTCTCCTTTGCTTGACACCACAAAGTCTTTGGAGAAAAAAATGCATCCCGGGCTTCAGTATACAAAAGGTACAGTACTTATGACCACGGAATATTTTTCAAGATGATGAAAAAGGATAAATAAATAGTAATTAATAAGTTCTTCCAGAAGAAAATTCCTTCACAAAAAACTGATTCCTATTTGGTTATTTTCAGCACAGAATTAGCAGTTTGCTGATCAGCTGACTTGCTGGTTACAATGATGTTTGTTACGTTTTTGTGATTTGTTTTACAATATATGTCCTGATAATGTGTGTAGTCAGACCCTAGCAAATGAACAGCTAAGGATTTCACATTTATAACAAACATATTATCTGTACTGGTTGCTGAAATATATGAACATTCAACAAGCCTTTGTAATATAAACCACATAAATGATGCATAAAATTAATATTAATTCATAACTGTGAATTATGCTACTTCAGATTTAGGATTTTTTGTCCTTTAATTTCTACACTGGCAGACTTCTAAAGAGCTTTAGTTGACGTCTGTCCCTCATACTCCTTTATTTCTCCTTTCAGATTCATTTCTTCCTTTTTACCATTTTGTGAACGTGAACTTCTATATCAAAACAGAATCCGAGAACAGCAGTACTGTGTTCTTCTCTAGTCTCTTCCCTCCTGAATTTGAACTGCATTTTAAACTAACTGAGCATTGCAATTGGAGTCTGTAAGATAAGTAAGGACCATATATTGCAATCTTAAAATTTCACTGGACAAAACTTTGCAGTGCATTATAGGTAAATAGTAACTATCAGCCAGGTCATTAAACACTGCTATCTATCTGCCATACATTACCAAAATATTTCAGTGTTTCAGGTCCATGAAAATGTAGGCTGTTTGATTGTTGCTTTCATTACAACTTAAGCTGGGAAATCTATGGAAGAACTGGTGCTGTATTTTTTTGTTGGTTGTTAAGTCATATGAAGGAAAAATTTTCAGAACATGCAATAACTGAAATGCCCTTTTGCAACACTGTGGCCTTAATTATTCCCTGTTTACTGTGCCAGAATGATCACATTTTGAAACAATTTTCACAGTGAGACATATGTGAACCCTTATGCTAACCTCATGGCAGCACTGGTGAGCTGCATGATGAAAAGTTATTTCACTCTGCTGCTTATCTACTGCCATTCAAATAAAAAAGAACAAAATGAGTAGGAAGCTGTAGAAGTTCTGTAGCTGTTTGGCATTTTGGCAGATATATTTTCCAGTGTTCTGTGATATATTTCCCTGTATCTTTATAAGATCTGCATATTTGATGTAGCATTTGTTCTTTCATGCTAATTCTATGGCAAGTTTATTCACTCATTTGATCTTCCTTACTGTATGCATCTTTTAAATTAACTTGTCTGTGATTTGCAGATTTGCTTTTCTTTTGCTTGCATTGAGATCTGAAAAATCAGAATTGTTCCCAGAATACATTCCACGTAATCAGGTCACTTAGGAAATTTCCCACATTAATTTCTGCAATTGTTTCCTGATGCCTTCAAAATATCTGCCTTTCCAAATCATTTACTGTCACACGTTGGTAGGGAACAACTTCTTTCTTTGCTAAGGTTCTCAAAAATTTATGAAAGAATACTGGTTATCTCTTGCTGGTTATGGTGATATTCTTTTATGTGAGGCAGAACTTGTGTAGAAAGTAAAGAGAGCTGAGATTGAGTTTTATCCCATACAAACCTAGGAAATAAGAGGGCTGAAAACTAAGCTATTTTTCATGTCAGTTATATTTATGCCTAAGATTATTTAAGTATGGGAAATAAAAAATCTACATATTGCATATTCTCAAATGTGAGTTACACATATCAAACTATAGAATAAGTCAGCTTAGTCAATTATCAGAGAACATACCAGGCTTTCATTAGGTTTTTCCTACATAAGAGTCTTTATTTGTAGGAGACATTCAAAGTGTGAGGTCAGTTACATCCACTACAAATAATTTGTTTTGTGATTATAATTCTCTACAGTAACTCTGAATAGAACTGTGCAGAGTGCAGACTCTGTTGGTATCTTCCAGGAGAGAGAGAGAGTTTGTTGCCATGCATTATGCTTTATTTCACTTTCTTTTCTCTGTTTCCATTTAATTGCATAGGACTTATTTATTTGAGGCTTCTAGATAAAAACACCAACTTTGAAACAAATTCATTACTTTTACTGAGATGCAAGAAACATCAAACCTTTGTCCATTGCTGCTGATGTTCTTAAATGAAAAGTACAATTATAATTACTGTATAATGCTAATACATTTCATAACAAGACAAAAACCTAACAATTAAAACTACCACAAAAGTGTAATTCCTGCCATCTCATATTTCCACTTTTTTGTTTTCCTCTTGCTCTTTTAGTGCCCTCCTGCCTTGAGTTCTTAACATTTCTTTTTAATGATCTTATTTATAGAATCCCCACTCTGAAAATTTGAAAAGAGGTTTTAGTGATAACTTCTTTTTAAAGTGGATGTGTTCAATTAAATACATAAGCAGATGTTATTTGTATGTCTCCTTAGGTAGCAGCCTTTATTTTACTTCAGCCACTGGGAATACTGTATTTCTCATCTCACATTTTCTCAGCTCTATCAACTATCCACATTTTATAGCCATTACTTTTAAGTTCTTTCTGTGCTGTTTCTTGTATCCCTACACATACAAAGTTTTTTCATAAGGTCTTTCTACAATCAGAATAAAAATTACTATTAATATATTAAAAATGTACTATTGCAACTATTGCATTAGCCAGTAATATGTTTTCCCTATCTGTTCAGCATCCTTACATTGAAATAACTGTAAGAAATAAGTCCAGTTACAAACACATCATCCTTACTTGCACTCATACAGATTGAGTTCTCTTCTTCTGGAGTGTTCTGCAGCTGTGGAGAGGCTAGGGGCCAGCTGAGGGCCTTTTCCACACAGTAGATGTATCTAGGAACAAGAAGTATCCATCCACTGATGTTCATCCTGCCTCTGCTTCTCACACTGAAGAAGTCAAGTTTGTGAACAATGACAGAACTTAAATATTTGTTTTTTTATAAAAAGCAAAACAATCCAAAACTTATGGGGAGAAGGTCCATGCTGGAGCCTCTGGGTGATGCCTCTTTCCCTTGGATCCTCTTCTTGCTTTCCTTCATAGCTCTGTTTCAGAGCAGATGCAGCAATGCATTAAGCAGGCACCTGCTAAACATTCTGCCTCAGAAAAGGGCACAGGTGTGAACAGAGGTTCAGCTCTGTGCACCAGAGACAGCTTTGAATTAGACATAGTTTTTGCCCTTTAAGGGAGGAGCTCATCTTTTCAAAAAATATTTAAATAAGCAGGGAAGAAATGCAAACTCAAACTTTGTTCAAGCTGGGTAAAGGAAATGCAGTCTGCAGTATTTAGCAGAAATCTCATTAAAGAGGATTCAATAAAAGGTTAACTTGGAAATTCATTCAACTCAGAAATGAAAGTGAAGAGCCTTTGCTGTTAATCCCTGAACTGCACCAGAGGTGGATGCTGATAACCAGAGGAATTTTTGTCCAGATGTTACACAGTATCCTGGAGTAAAGAAAGCTTTGGATCATTTTCTCTTCTCAGGTTGGGCTGGTTTTATGGTTTTAGAAACAGCTTGAATATGTTCTGTAAAAGTGCAATAACACCTGAAAAGCTGTATCATCATGATTTAGAGGTTTTGAAAATATCCCTGTTTTTAATTTATCGTAAAACATCATAATAACATTTTAATTTGCCATTTCAGTGTTATGTTGGTTTTCATGAAACTTTTCTTGTCCTTTTAGGAGACTTTTATAGATCTTATAAGATAATGGAAGCAGCTTCCCTGAGGCTCTAAGTATTACCTTCAAAGACTGAGGACAATTAAAATAATATTTCTTTTCAGTCATATAATGAGTAAAACACCAAGGATTTTCAATTTAAAATACAAAGACCTATTAAAGATGAAATGCTGCTTGAATGTCAGTTGGAAAATATTTTATGGTGTTGCAAAAAAAAGAGGTGTATATTTGGTAAAATTTTGCCTTCCTGAAGCTTAGAATCCAACAAAATTATCTGCTGTGACTTTAAGACAAAACATTATCTGTTAAGAAGCTTCATTCTTGGTGATGCTGGGTGTCTTCTTAGATATGCTGCACTCCTTCAGTGTTAGCTGTTTCAATGACTACATAAAAAAAAAAAAAATGTGGGTTTGTGTTTTTTTTTTATGGTCGAGTTTGGCCCAGTAGAGGATTCAGTTAGTAAGAAATGAGGTGGCCAAGTAGCAAGATTACAATAAAATTTAGTGATCCAATATATGACTCTTACTCTAATTGTACTTTTCTTTACCTTTCTTCTATGTATGCAATGCTGAATGTTGAACAGATTCTAAAATTAAGGTATTTCTACCTTGTTTATGTGGCACCTAAAATTAAATAATTTTGTAGTTTTTCTGCAAACAGAAGAGAATGAGAAGTGTCATGAAAAACATGCTACTGTGAGTGACACGATACATGAATGGGATGTGAAAATTTGAGTTTTTCTGCATCTTCATTTTTACCTTGGTTTTCAGCCGTAGTTTGTTTCTATCTCCCCATATTTATAGAAATTAGTGGGATTGTCTTGCTGATTTTGTTTAAACAAGGACTCACTCTTGAAAAAAAAATCTGATTTAGAAATAATCAGGAAGAAGAAGAGATGTAATCAGCCTGCTGGGACTGGAGAAATCTCAGAAATTAACCTGAATTACATTTTTTAAGGAAGTTTTATTATTATACTCAGAATATTTTGGTGCTCCCTGGAGGGTAAGTACAGCTTGAGTTATGGCTCCAAAAAGAAAACAGCTGTGGCTTGTTTGTTTGTTTGTTTTCATGGATGCCAGATCAAGCTTTCTGGCACCCTTATTATTCTACTGCTAAAAATAATGAGGAACAAGTGATGGAACAATCCAGAAAGGCTTACTGAAATAACATTTTTAACTATTGTTTTTACTAGGACTCAAATGTTTCTTTTAATGATCAGTCTTTCCATATAATAACATAGATAATGTATCTTTCATATAAAAGCAGAGCAAAAATAGCCTCTCCTACTTCCTTTTAGCACACACAGTTTTCCTGCAAGGGTCTTACCATGCTTTGATAAAAACAGAGCAAGCTACACTGATGTTTAGCAAAAATGTCCATAAAATCTTATTCTGAGTAGGTCTGATCACTCTCTTAAAGAAAGACAATTTTCTCTCTTTTGTAGAGCATGTTATTCCAAAGCCCTTATGCATCACATCCACATTGCTATTTGTTGCCTTATACCTTCGTGTAAATGGAGAGATTTGGTGATACGATTGCAATTTTGAGTTCTCTGTTCTGTGTAAGTACAACTTGTAGAGCAACATTCTGTAGGTCTTTCTTGAAGTTGCATAGAGAGCAATTAATGAGGCCTGGACATTCAGAATTTTCTGTGTTGCCTTTTGCTGTGGCATCTAAGTTAGCTTTAACATTTCCAAACACTTCTAAACTGACAAGGAATCCTTACATATCATGGTTTGCTTTAATTTTATGTTTTTGTTTGTTTGTTTGTAAAGTGAGTTTTGGGTCATTTATTTATTTGGTGCCTCGTTTTAAATTAATCCTTCATTATTCCCTCCAGACCTTTGTTGTCCACAGGGAGGTTTCTTTTGAACCAATCCTACTCCTGTTACCATCTTTGCTGTTCTTACTCTCCTGGTGCTCTTGGCAATGACTGCAAAAGAGCAGCTTTTCCTAAATGTCAGACTGGGAATAATTGCTGTAGTGTAGCTTTGATAGGATCAAAGGATTGTTGCCACTTAAGCTTCATTCTGAAATGGGTAACTTCATTTATTCATAAACTTCTGGTGGCTTGGCTGAGGTTTTGTTCTGGGGCTTGGGGTTGTCTTGTGTTTTGTCACAGATCAGGGTCGTGAGTTAGTCCCTTAAGAATGCCCAGGATCCAAAAGATGTACTAATTATTTTGTGTTGTAAACATTCCCTACCTTTTTTAGATTGTGACCACAACACGCTTGTTTGTGTTTGTGCCACTTGGATGTTTTTAATGCTGTTTTGTAATTATCCTGCTCTGCTCAAGTTTACTTAAAGGTGTGAGCCTTAGCCTTGGCTTTGTCAGTGACAAGGAGTTTTTTGACAATTTTGCCTTTCTTTCCTTGGTATTTACTGATGACATATGTGGTGTAGTATGCTATTTAAACTTATTTCAGCTGTTCAGTGTGCCGGAGTTTAAAGTTGGATATAATTTTTTTCTAATTTTGTTGTGTGATCAGTTGTGTTTTAATATTCGACAGTATTTTATGGTACAGTACAGCTCAAAGCCATTCAGAGATATGGAATCTGAAGTCTGTACAGCATTTTTTCCTAGTGTTACATGGAGTCTCATAACTCTTCCACAACAAAGAATTTGGTGTTTGTTATTTTTTTATAGAATATTCCCATCTAAGTGAAACACAAATTTCTCATTTCAAAGGTATTTAAACTGCAATATAAGCACCTGTGGCTAAATTTTACTTTATTTGCAATTGATGTGTGTGCTGGAAGAAGCCAGCTCTGTAAGATACAGCTATTTTCCTCTATAAGAAGGAATTCTTCTATTCCATGTAGAGGAATAGAAGAAAATTTCATGGCTGTTTGGGAAAGGGACATATGGAATTACTAGAACCATTTTAATCCTAATTGCTTCCTAGCACCACCAGCATGTCTATAATGATAGATCTAACACAATTGGATACAACAACAATAAGCCAAATAATTGCAGCCGTGTAGGGCTGGCAGTAGTTTTGAGGTTGTTTTCTGCAAGTTGATCAATAAGAAGTTCACATCCCATAATCCACATTGAACTCAGTCCTGCAATACATCTTAACTTCAAGTGTAGCAGTGGTTAATTGCTAATCCATATTCATTGAACAGAACAGATAAGGACTGCAAGAGAAGGTATTTCATGTACCATCACATCAAACGTGTAACTTCTGAGCTCAGTTTTTCATCCAGATCACTTGTGCTTGTCTATCTTCTGTTCCCAAGACTTCAGAAAGGCTTTAGAGATTATCACAGGATTTGACTGACTACAGTTGGTGCTTTTATTGACAATGCCTGGTATTTGCACAGGCATTAATTAGACATTTTGAGCTGTATATATCTTCATGATTGTAGTTATTGTTGATCACCAGAATGTGCTTGTGTTTGAAAAGATTGATTGTATTTCAGTAATTGCCTCTGCAGAGCACCCTTTTAAATCTGTATTTCTTTCATCTGTAATGTATTAAACTTCCAGTTTAAGCTCCTGGGTTGTTCTTGGCATAGCAGACATTTCATGTCAAGGTTCTCCTTTGAGCAGAGCATGCTAGTTTTATCCCACAGTTTTTAGGGCTTCAACGACAGCATGTTGAGGCTGACATAAAAAAAGGGTCTTTCTTCAACTAGTTGCCTTTGGATAATATTCCTGGTATTTCCCCTTACGTGCATTACTCACAGTTTTATCAAGTATTTTTCAAGTAGGTTTTGTATTTCAGCCAGTCCTTACCATGTAAAGGGATACATGAATAGTTTTTTGAATTAATTTTCATTCACTATTGCTGTTGCTTAATCTGTAACCAAAAGAAAATTGTTTTAGTTTTCTACTTGATAATGATTTGACCTTTGAATAGATGAGGAACAAGATATTGAGCAGAGTATGCCACAAGCAAATAATTAATATTCTTATCCATGTAGAAATACTTTTCCTCTGAACAAAATGTGGGAATTTATATGAATAACTGTATTATCCAGAATTGATTAAGAATGTGACTGATTTAAATGGATTTATGTGGCTCTCCAATATGAATCATGTTTGTGATCCATGTCTTACACTGTTCAGCTTCCATTTTGTCACTAGTTCTTTCCATTAATAGAAATTGAATTTAATGGAATACTGTAAATGGAATTAGAACCACTAATTTAATGTAAAATACATCTTTTTAAATATAGTTACAATAAAATGTGTAGTAAACTAGTATTTAAGTTTAAAATTCAAGACTTGATTCCCAAAAATCTAGTAGAAGAAGAGACCTGTTATTTGATCAAAGAGATGAAAAGGAGTTGATTTGTTATGGCCAGATAAATAGTAAAGAAAATGGAATGTTTTGGCTGGGGGATTAGCAGAGGCTTTCAGAATGGAGGTTTGTTTGTTTGTTTGTTTGTTTTAAATAAAACAATGCATTCCTTTCTGAATTTAAAAGAGCAAATATTTTCCTGGTGGGAATGTTTCTCAGATGTTCCCTATTTTGATACCCTAACGTTCTTTAATTTTAATAAAGTTTTCTTTCTTTCTATAACAGAAAGTATCTAATAATTTTAATGATCACAGTACATTTGTGTAGTCTGATTAAGGATTAATATTTACCACCACATACTGTCATCACAAGGGAAATTGCCGTGTCCAGCTTGAATTTAGTATTTAATTTGTTTTGCACTATAATTCTATAAATATGCTAGCACATGCCTAAATTGCAAATTTGTTTATGAATTACATGTACTATCTTCCCTGAGCTGGATATAAAGCAAATCTGAAAACAAAAATTAACTAGACTTCATTTTATTATGCACTTGGACTAATATGATAGGAAGTATAATTACATAATGTGTCATCACAGCTGTGACAGGACACACATGAGTTGGCAAGTGCCAACAGACTCACTGATAGCAATGATCTTTAAAGGCAGAGTACAAGTGACCAGGTTCTACTAAAAAAAAAGAGTCTTACATAATGCAACCTTCTTTTTTAATCTTGAAAGACAGCAAAAAATAGGAGAAGTAAGAGGCCTACAGGCACCTTGTCAATACTTTGCCAGGAAAGATTTTAGAACAGGTTTTAGAAGGTTTTAGAATGGAATTTTAAATGTATTATTTGGAAGTGTTGAATATGAGAATCCCTTGTTTGCATAAGGAGATGTGTAACAAATTAGAAAATCTCGAGTTCATCACTGTAGTACCACAAAGATCCCAAGGCTTTTTTTCCTGCCTTTTTGAATGCAGCAGAAGCATGTACTTCTTAATACAACGTTATCCTATGCTTTCATTTGAAATGAAATGATATTTCTGAGTAAATTCCCCACCAGACACTGGATTGCAATTGCAATGGCCACATTCCTTTTTTGTGTTTCTTGCCAAAGAAGTTTTTAAATGATATGTTAACTGCAGGACATTTTCTGAATAAGCAATACCACAGGAATCAAACTACATTATTAAAATGGTTTCTTTCTCTTCAAATGTCTAAAAAGATGAATCTATTATAGTACAGTGTTCATACCAGACTTGAGTTGGCATAGCTTGAATACAGCAAATGGAAAGACCTAATATCCATCTTTTACTGGAACAGTGAGGTTACAGCTCACAGGGTGCACTTGGCCTCAAAACTATGCACTATGATTTTATATTCAGTGAATATAAAAATCTACATTGTCTAGGGATGGGGCATTGGATAGAGCAATGTTTTGTGTATTAAAAGGGTATTTGTTGAATGTCATTTTGATCAAGTGGGATAACAAAAATTTTAACTTGTGTTTATTACAATTTGCTGCTTCTTGGGGCATGTGATATATGCCAGTATTGGTAATTATGGAACCTTTGTTGAAAAATTGGTTTTCATTGGATGGGACTTCTAATACTTAAATTTCAAATCCATTTTACTTTTTTAAGAAGGTTTCAGGAATTCCCTAAAAGCAGACAGTATAACGCAGGGAGAAAGTTCAGCATATGATGCTCAGTTCAAAAGTTTTTATTAGACTTCTGCCCTGCTGTGGAAGTCATTGCTAACTTAAAAAATTATAACCTAGATTTTTCATAATTCCAGTGAATTTTGACTTGACTGGTTTTGAGGGAAGAGATGGAAATGGGTTTTAAGATTTAAAAATAAAACAAATATGTTGCTTACTTTAAGTAGTAGTAGATTTGGGGGGAAGAAGACTGATGATATGCAGGATTCATAATAAGATGCTTTTGTTTTTCACTTCACCTTTTCTTGTTTAAAAAGGACACTGAGTTTATATTTCAACTATAGTGCATGAAATTATTCTTACACTTAGTTATTTATTCACAATTCCTTGTTTTTTAATGACTATCCATACTGTTAGAAGATACTGAGCATATAAACAAGGAAAATGGAAATGACAAAAGAAATGATTAAACATTAAAGATGTCACTGTAAGAGGGTTTGCTGTTAACTTCTCAGAATATATGAAGCATATATTGCCTTATCTGATTTGTTGTGCTCTGCACTAGCTATGAACTTTACTGCAGGAAACAATCTAAATTAATTCTTACAGAAATCATAATGGAAACAGAATGTACTACAAGACCTATCCATACTTCCTTAAGACTGCTGTCTAGTGTGACTATAATTGACAGAATAATGTCTGTTATAATCTATTGAAAGATTTGCTGTGTCTTCTGAGTGACTATATTTGAGAAAATAGTGTTACAAGATAAGGTGTATTCATTACCACCGTTAGTAAAGAATTCCCTTCAAAAAACCACTTTTGAAACCCCATCTGAAACACTCACTTTTCTTGATAATCTCTGGAGCATTAGTTTTCACATCACACTACATTTTACACAAAATAAGCAATTTGAACTTTCAAATTTCAAACTCTACCTTGTCCTCTCTGTCCCCTTCTTGCATCCAGATGTAACACATAGCTTCAGTTTAGCTGAATGATGTGCTTTGATGCCAGGTTTTGCCCTTGTGAAATTCTGGTAACTTTGCTTTTGGAATCTAACCTGTGCTGCATGCTCCAGGGAACATTGAAAGCCACCATAGCTGTGCTTTCATAATACCTTTTGTGATGTGATAATATTAATAATACAGTGATAAAGGCCACGTGTTTGGCCTGGTGCTTTTATGCATTCATCAGTGCCAAATTACATCTTTTCCTTTCCCAGTAGCTTCCTGTTTGTTTGGAACATATTCTTTCAAACTGAAGATACAAACTGATTACTGGGCATATCAGACTCTGTTTATACCTACCAAAATGGAATATATTCTCAGCTTTTGTCTTTGTCAGAAGACACTTTAATAATGGCATTAAACCCAGCACACACAACAAAGCATGTGGCTTGCATGTAAATTACCAATAGGAATTAAGAATACAATCAACACTTCGGCAGCTCTGCAAATTAAAAGTGTAAACTCTCTTCATACCTTGGCAAAACACTTGTAATGAATTGGACCCTTTACTTTGAGACATTTAGACATTAAAAAGGTTGCATTTTTATTTATAGCTACTCAATGGAGTGAGATGATGAGCTAAAATTCTGTTCAGAAAAAAAAAAGTTTAATGAGTTACTAAATATTTACAATGAGCTTTGAAAACAAGTTCTTGCTTGATTAATTCTGTGGGTATGCACAAGTACTTCAGTATTTTTTGGTATGAACCTGCAACCCTGGTGAATGAAATTAAAAACAATGCCAAAAAGGTGTATAATTGGTGTAAAGAGCAGTTTTTAGGAATTATGGATTTCTGCTTGTAAACGAAAGCCTGGATATCAGGTCTGCATGTTTAGCAAGGTAAGTTTTTAAGACCCCAAGGGTAAGTTTTTAAGACCCCACAAACCAACAAACTAAGAACCAAATCGAATAAAACAAAGTAAAACAAACCAATAAATGAGTCTAGGCATAACTTGGTAAAGAATCTACAGCAGCAACAGCAAAGGCTAATGATAAGTAAAGTATTTACTTAATTAAATACTAAATGTACATGAGTGAAAGTGCACAAATTATGTCATGACTAACATGTACAGATTTTTGACATCTTCTCCTTAGTACTTCACTTCCTCACCCTGAGGACTTTCTCTGAGCGCTGTGCTGAGCTCTCTCAGCTCTGCTCCCTTTGGCAGAGCCGCTCTCTACCCTCTCCGGCCCTTTCTGCCCCATCCCTGTTTTCTACCATCAGCAGATTTTCCTTCTCCTTGCCTGTTGCTTCTCTGGGGTCACTGATTGCATAGATCAAACAAAAGTGGTCTGGTATTGATCTTTGCAGCACGCAGTTGGTATTTTCCCTCTGCTCTGAAGTGAATTCTTTTATAAGCGTTTGTCTTTAATAACCGACCCAGTCCATTATCCACTCAAGCAGCTCAGCAGCACCAATATTATAATCATTCCCCTTACACACAACATTGCATCAGATTACTCAAAGATCAAGTGAAATGTGTCTATGACTTTCCCTTGCCTCCTGCTTTTGTCCTTGCTGTATGACCCAGTGAAAAGTCCTTCCTCAAACAAAGCCTTGAAGTCCCCGCTCTGAGGTTTCTTTGTGGGTTTGGTTTTAAGTCCAGAATAGATAAATAAGCATTTGCTCCTGTTACTTTGCATTGGTTACAGTTCTTTCTTCTGTTTCTTGAAAGTGATATTTTACTTAATGCAGAGAAAGAAAAAATAAAAGGATTTGTTGACTTGTTCTTTGAGAGTAAAAATATGGGAAAGAACAGCAGTTTCACCTTGTCTCTCTTTTTTTTTTTTTTTTAAATCTCTTTTTTATTATTATTATTTTAATAAAATGGCTTAGAGGCAGTTGGTAGGAAACAAAAGCTATTGAAAATTCAGACCTGTGCTGCAAAGCTAAGCCCACAAGTTTTTTGAATGTATTTCTTCCATCAACTGGAAAAAAATTAGAAAACTTCTAGGAATTATTTGTGACTGTTGAAATTATTTACAGACTTAGGTTTGGTATTCACAATAACAATGATAGTGTATTATACTTCTGTATCTGTAACAGACACCTACCCACTAAGCTATAACTGTAGCCTATGCATTTAGATGAAAACACTGTAGCTTAATATATGATAAACCACCCACCCTATATATCCTTGGACACTCAGTCCAAGAACGTAATTAAGCCTGAGATCGCCAAAATAAAGCAGCAACCACTAAAAACAAGAAATTAACACAATGCTGTTCAGCTAGTACCCCTTCACTATATGCACAGGCGTGGATAGTGTTGGTAGGGAAAAGTTGCTTTTTTCATTCACCTTAAAGTGTAGTCTAAATTTTCAGGTATTACTAATGACTAAATGATATTTCAGTCTTATGTCTCTTGAAGGCTGATTTTCAAGAAATACTGTCCTTACTTTAAGGAGTCTTTGTCCTTCATGAAACCAAACCCTTTCCAAATACCTTCAGTTAGAAAATAGAAAGCTTAACACTGCTCCCTGCTACTCACCTGCTTAAACTCTGGTACCTTTAATGCTAATTTTGCAGTGGTGAAAAAAGGTTTTGGCTTCAGAAGTATGTTGCAGGATACTATAATATACCTGGTGAACAGAATATTCTGATCATATATTTTAACGTAGCTTCCCATTATTGTTATATAGTTCTTTAGTGAGCTGGATTATAATGAGCTAACTGGGAAGCAAAAATTGTATGCCAGCATGTTACTGGTTGTTAAGCATTAACATTGCTAACACCATTTAGCAGTGCAAATTTAGTTTATTAATAGACTAAGGGTCGTATAATGTTAGTTAGAATAGTCTCAAATTATTTTCTATAGCCTGTCTTCTGTGTTCCTTTTCTTTTACTGCAATTGATGCTATGAAATGAAGACATTTTCTGTGTATTGTACCAAACCAAATCATATTACAGAAAGCAGAATGCAGTTAAATGAGAGTTAAATTACTCTCAAATGACAAGGAAATGTTCAGCTACAAAATGTGTTGTGAGACTAAAGCATTCCTCCAAGTCAGAATGCTGTGAATAAATAATTTTAAAAGTGTGAGCTTGTGTAATAGGAATGCAAATATAATTTCTGGGAAGGTAGATTCTGGTAGAATCTGGGAGTAGGGCCCTGATTGGCAGCAGACAACTAAAGTTCTAATGCAAGCAACTGAATAGTTGAAAAATGAGTGTTGATAGTCCAGCTTTCTAATCCATTATCTTCCATGTCCTGTGGCTTGGTTTTAGCCTTTTAGCCTGAGGTCCTGCTCCCAGAAGTGCCTCACTCACAATGGCATCTTTGGGAATGAGCTCTGTGCAGAATATGAAAGGAGCCTGTGTGTGATAGGTCAGCAGGGCTTTGGAAAGCTCTGGGGTTTTGACGTGTTGCCAAAATCAAGTTTCACAATTGAAATCACAGAGGGGAAATCATGGCTGGTGTTTATAACTGCCAAATCTAAATGGCATTTCATAGGACCAGCAAAATATATTTGTTTAGTGACCTAAAAAATTACCTTTAAGCCAAAGTCCAAAGCTTTGTTAGCAACATTCGTTTAAAAATCCTGTTGTAGATAACTAAATTTAAAAGTTTTCTATACTGTGAAACATTAGATGGCCTCCATATCAACTGCTACCAGTTCTCAGATTCCCACTTGCATCTTCATTCTTCCCTCCACAAGTTTGCTATCTTAAGCATCATAAGACAGGTGAGTATTAAGAAAAAACTCTGTATTAGAGATGCAGTGCTTTGCAGAACCTCCCCATTGCATTTCATGACAGCTGAAGGAAGTCCCAGGTCAGAAAGGGTGATTTGGAAGCAAGTGCAGAGATGTGTGAAAAAGCTGATAAATGGTTTGTTGCTGCCAGGCTTACTGGTGGGACAAAGGCTGTGCAGCAGGGAGGTGACAGAAAAGGCAGATTAGTGAGCAGGTGGACTATGGTGTGTGCCTTGGAAAAACTGAGTCCTGCTGATGAAGTGGAAAAGGGGAAGTCAGGGGAACTGCTGAAAGGGAAAGGCTGAGGAAAGCTATGAGGGCTGGAATTCTGCATAATTCTGGAAATCATGTTCTTTCCAGTTTTCACTTGGTTATTAATGAATCAAGCAGAGAAGGAAATGTAAATCAAAGAAGAAAAGAAGGTGATTTTTGAGATTTTGCTTGAGAAATCATCGAAACTGGCTCAAACTCCAGTTGCAAGGTGAGAGAGAGATGGATCAGATCATACAGTCTCAGGTATACAACTTCATTGATAAGGAAAAGCAATGATAGTGGTAAAATATGGGAAGGGAGAGGAGCCTTGTTTTCTTCTGGAGTTAACTTTCTGCTCTTCTTTTAAGTTTATAGAAAGATATGCAAGACCAGTATATCATATATCTGTATGATATAAGTAATGTTACATCTTTCTGCTGTTAATATATTAACTTTTTTTTTTTAACCACAGCAATATGGCTATTCTTTTTCTTGAAACCGCTATATACAAGCCTCACAAATCAATAGCACAGGTCTGATCTTGCAGGCTTTGTCAGAAAACAGTAGGGTTACCATTTGATTTTTTGTAAGCTGGAATAGACACATCTTTTATATGAATCTTTTAATGTTGAAAAAAGTTATTCAGAAAAAAGAATAATTTCATAGTTATAAGAAGAAAAAGGAATAAATTATTTGAAGGAAGATATTTCTTTTCTCTACAATAACTCCTTTGAATTTCTCTTGAACCTTTGCTTCAACTTTTGATAGCTACTGTCAAAAAACATCCATCATCCTATGGCCAATATAGCTGGCAAGCAGTTGTGCTTGCATCTGACACAGATGCTACCCACTTCTATTTGGCTTATGTGAAAAGAATACATTAGACATCTGCTACAACTTTTGATTGATTTATCATGCAGTGTAAAACTGCTTTAAAAACATGTTGAAATCCTTTGTAATGTCCTAGGAAGTTAGCTTTAGCTCCTCATTGTTCTTACTTTTCTAATTACTTATTGAAAATAATAAAAAAAAATGTATCAGGATGTAAATTTTTATATATCCTGAAAAGGTTTTATTTTATCATGACTTCTTCTGTTTGGTGAAAGACCCTGTTTTCAGCACCTGCTTTTAAAAGCTCTTCCAGTCCCAGTAGTAACTCCATCTTTTGTTGTCCACAAAGCTCCTTCTCCAGATACACAGTCTTCCCAAATCATTTTGGAATATAGGTGGCCTACAGTCAGGGCAGCCAGAGATACATTTAGAGTTCTCATTTAAATGGTTATTGTTTCCTTCATTCCTCATGTTGGCCAGTAATTGATTTTTGTTGCAGCTCTTGGCACTTTCAGGTGCATTGGCTGCTTTTGGTTCAGTGGTCTTCCTTGAACTTTATACTGGATTCAGATGCACAGCTGCTTCCAAGTGTGAACATGAAGAGCTTTTTAAAAGGAACTTTTGCCATTACAGTTCACTCCCCATCTTTGTTTTCTATAGCTCAATGCATTGGTGTTTTGGCAGGTTTGCTCAGCTCTGAGGTCTGTAGATGTTTGTGTTCATGTAGCACATGAGGAATTTGACCTGATGGATATAATCTGGTGGATTATATACAGGATAGGAAGATTCTTCATTGATTTTTGATGTTTTATTGAGTAGTGTTTGATATGCACCTCAAGGGGGAAATTGATATTGGAATGATTTTTCTTTTTATTCCAAGTGACTGCAAGTGTATTTAGATGCAGAGCTTTTCTTTTCTGTATATAAAATTTAATACTTCTAGAGAGGACATTATCAATTACAGTCACCTCCCACCCAACTTCAGTGTTCTGTTTCAGTTTCAGATGGGCAGCATAGGAGAGAGGTGTGTGAAACAGTGTTGAAGGGATGTAAATACAGATGCTCTCTATTTGATGAACAGGTGATCTTTAGGCAGGTCAGACCTCTGTGCATATATCACTTTCACTTACAATTTCCTGGGTAAGAAAATGATAGGAAATTGCATCTAGTCTTCAAGAAAAGCCATTAAATGCTCTTTACTGAGATATTAGAGCTATGAGTGTTTCTGAACCCGTTTCCTTTTTTCAGGGAATGATATAAGAAAGAGCTAAAAATTGTACTATGAACTTAATTGAGCTATAATGGAGTATGGAAAGTATATGTAGAAAATTACTTACTTAATAGGAGTATCAGCAAGCACCACAATATTATCACAAATGTAAACAAGGGTCTATGCTAAAATTTTTCTGAAGAGATACTGAAGAGATGCTGGTAGGATATATAAATTATTTCTTTTTAAATTTGCTGTTGCAATATATTGAACTTCACATCATTAAGGCTGAGAATGGTAACTCCAACTGCAGAAAAAACCTAACAAGTGCCTAAACTCCTTGTGCTTGAGGTATAATATACATTTAGATTTATGTTAAGAATAAAGCAAATTGAGATTGCTATCCCTGAAATGCACTCAGGTGTAATATCAAGGGAAGATTGTTTAGGGGTAAGTGCTAAGGTGGTGTAGAGAAGAATAAGGAAGTTAGGCCATTGAAAGCTAATTAGTTTCCTTCAATCCAGTCCCCAAATGAGCCCTCAGCCTTGCAGGTTGGCTAATGAGGTATGTCACTCAGAAGAAAGGGAAATAAAATTACTCAAGAAGAAGTAGAAGAGCTAACAGTGTATTAAGAGGTTTTGTAACACCCTTCCTGAGAAGTGAATGAGACCACTGCATTTGAAAAGCTTCTGGGATAATTATGTAATTATGTGTTTATGCTAGTATTTGAGAGACTTGTAGAATTCAGCTATTTACAAATACACCCTAGGATGGTTATTCTGTCTCTGGTTCTCCTAACTTCATGATTCTGTACTTCAGAAAATACTCTTCGAAGGTAACCACTGCCAGCAATCAATAGATGGGAAAAGAGTAAACAAAAGCTCTGAAAGATAAAATTACAAAGTCTGTCAGGGAACACAGTTAAACATTGTCAACTATCCTAAGTCTAAGTTTATATATATTTTTGAATACAGATTATCACTTGCAGGAGCATTGAAAAATAAACCCAGAATATACGTAGATTCATCTACACGTATGGAAGACAGTGATTTGCCTGTGTACAGCACTGCACTCAATTCAGTGCAGTAAAAGCTTTTTCAAAGGCTGCTCACATTTCCAGTTATGAATTAATTTCTTTTTTCCTCCAAATGCAGGCAAAGCAGTAGGATGTGACTCCTTAATAGCTGATGTGCACTGATTATTCTTTTACTTGGCAAGACTTTCCTTTTGGTTCTTTAGCAGCAGAACACTTATTAATTTTGACTTTCATCTTCAGCTATGCAATTACAAAAGTTTATTTATCACCAGCCCTGCATCATACTAAAAGTATGGTAGGAAGCTACTGAGCATCAAAGTCCTGTCATTTTCTTGCCTTTATTGAGTCATCATAATCTGAGCAATGGGCATTATCCAGAGAATGTATTAATGGTACTGAAGTGTTTTTGAGCTCTGGCTTATCTGAAAATCTCAGCAAATATTTGGAAGGGAAAATGCAGCTTGATCTCACTTAGGTCTAAATAAAGAAGAATTCCTATGGGAGAAAAGCCTCTGAAAATGTGTTTAAATCAAATATTTATTTATAAAAATAACATCACCCATTACTAGTTAGTTAATTGATGTCAGTAAAGAAAACCAGATGCTTCCATGCAGTAGTTTTTATGTCCTCTTCTTTTACCTTTCTCTTTGGGGAGTTTTTTTGTACATTTTCATCTTTCTAAATTTTTTTTTTTTATTACCAAGGGCATTCAACAAATGCTCTTGACTGTTTCAGTGTCATTTAACTAAAATGTTTTTATTCACTCTATAGTTTCAGGAGTAGCATTATCAAGATGCTTGGTTGTTCCTGAAATTGGCTGTAAGCAAAGTTAATGCAATCTCAGTTTATTCTTTCCTATTACTGTTATATTTCCACTTTGTGCAAGATATGTTGCAGAATTATAAAAGATCTCATTTTTTATGCCTCTGAGGCTCAAGATGGTCCATTTGGATTTAGCATATGAGCAATGGACACAGGAAAAAAGGAAAAACGTTTTCTCATAGTATAAGTAGTATTTGAAGTTAAACTGTATCTAAATATACACTTATAATATGCTGTATGAGAAGAAAATACATATGTACATCAGTGATTTTATAGACAAATTAGACATTGACCTTCTACTGCTATTAAAATAACTCATGAACAGTTGTGTCTTAAATACAGTGCATATATTCCTTTATTAAATATTTGAAAGAAAGCACCCATTTACTTTTTTACTGTTCAGCTTAAAAATGCTTCCTAAAGAACAATCAGGATGTGGCAACAGAGGAATTGTGCCACTAGGAGGTATTTAAATAAGCCACAGTTTGTGATTGTGTTAAAAGAAATTGTGAGGGGGGAACAAAAAAAACCAAACAAACCAAACAAAAAAAAAACCCTAAACCAACCAAAACTGAAAAAACTCACCAAACCACAAACACACATGTGAAGGAAAGAAAAAGAAAACAACTTCCCTCACCTGCCAAAAAAATCACCCCTTTCAAAAATATACTCAAAACCCCCACAAAGAAAAACCCAACCAAAACAAACCAAACCCACAAAACAATAAATCAAAAACCCAAACCCAACAGAAGGATGCTAAAACGAAGAGACAAGCAGAAACCATTTGTCATTGTAGCTGAGCAAGTATATAACAGAAGTGTTTAAGAAAAATCTTCTGCAAATGGAAATGCAGATCTGGCCAAACACATTAAGATACAAGTTTTACCCATTATAGTTTAAAATCTGGGAATTAGGAGAGCTCTGATGGAATTAATTCAGAGGAGCAATTAATAAGAAATTAAATATTTCAGACTAATGCAGTCTGTGAAAGTGCTGCTGGGTCACTGGGCCTACCAAAGAGTGAAGGGAGCATTAAGGTGAGTGAGGTTTATCCTAAAAAGCTAAGTGGTTTGTAACTCTTTTCAAAAAACATAAATTAAAATGTCAGAGGAGGTACTTGAAAAACATTTATCCGAAATAGACGAGGTCCAGAGAAGGGTGACAAGATAATTATAGACCTGGGATTACTTTGTAAGAGGATAGATTTGGAACAATTAAAACTCCTTTGTGGAACAGAGAAGAGTGAAACAGTATGTAAGAATCTGGAAAATAATGAATAAAAAATTCATTTTTATTCCTTTTATAACCGAGTATGTACATTTTCATCAAAACATAAAAATAGTCTGGGGAACTTACTGCCACAAGCTGTAGGATATTGGCTGGTTTCTATTTTGAGTGTACTATGAAATGGTGGTCTGTGCAACAGGTAGAGTCAGAGCTGCAGAAATTTCAGTGCATCAAACATGAGGCAACAACACATTAAGCAGAACAACGATTAAATTTATTTTAAAAGTGGCTTATTTTATTATGGAATTTCTAAAAATTTCCCTGAAATATCTATTAGAAACCTAGGCAAAAATTTAAAAGATATTAGAAGCACTAGTGCAGGTTCCCTATGGCACTCCATAATTCAACATAAAAGAAGCTGGCAATTCTGTTCCAGTTCAGAAATCACTTTAAGAATGTCTGCATGTTCAGTTTGCTAATATATTTTCATAAACTGGCTTTCAACATTTTATTATGTGTATTTCTTTTTGTCTATGATGCAGTTTTGCACCAATATATTATATTTTAAAAATTATATATATACATTATTGAAGAAGAAAATGGTTATCATCTGCATATCTGAATCTTTAATATTCTGCTGTTGGTTTCCAGCATATTATTGGTTTGTAGCCAAGTTTCATTAACTCTTTTTGCATCCCATTAAAGCCTGAATTCTAAAGGCCAAAGCTTTTCCCCTCCTATGGAGTACTGGTTAAAATGATTGCAGAAATGATTAAATTTAATGAGTTGTGTGAAAAGCCACTCCTTGGGAACTTGTAGGAATGTGGAATACAGTATGCAGAAACAGCATGACCCTGTCCACACTCTTAGATGTAGAGCAGAATTTACTAACACCTTAATGGTTTTACTTTCTTTGCAGTAATGAAACTATTGTTGTGAATTTACCTTGTGGAAATCAAATTATCTTGGAGGCATCTGGTTAGAATTTCTCTATAAATAGGGCTTTTTCACAATCTGGTTTGTGCTCTGTAAGCATGTTAGTGTCCTGCTGCAAACACATGTTGACAGTGCAATTAAAGTGAGTTATTTATTTTTCCGTACAGCAAATTACTTGTCCTCTATGTCCAATATGCTTCCTGAATCTAGGTTTTAGGGAAAAAAAAAAAAGTATACAAAATACAGAATAAAAGGAAGATAGGAAAATACAGGAATAAATAAGAAGTCTGTTTGGTTAAATGAACTAAGTCTATCTCTGAATTTTCATGCAGACAGTTAATTTACAGTAATTTTGATCCTCTTCAGTTCTGCATCCCATGGAGAGACTGATTAACTGAAACCTTATTTATCTCTGGGTATTGTTTTTTTCACTTTCTGCATGTTATTTACAAGAGCTACTGCCTTGAGATTGAGCAGTGGCTTGTTTGTGATGTAAATGTGCAAATGCTCACTCCTGAGCTGGTGCTATGGTTCACTTAATTCCTTGCAGTGAGAGATATCCTTTAGAATAAGCACTTTAGATATTCACCTAAGGAAGCACAATATTATTAACAGATTACCCATCCAAAACAGAATTGGTTAAAACATTGAAAATACATTTTATATGAAAAATACATTTTATATGAAAAATACATTTTATATGAAAACAGAAAAAGCCACTAAAACCAAAAGCTGAGGTTGACATCCTGTGCTCAGCCTGCATGAAAAAGGGGAAGTCCCTTGGCTGACTGGAGATGTAAAGAGTTCTGGGTCAGGGTCATATGATGATTTGCTCCTCAGAAGGAGCTTCCTCACAGACATGAATCATTGCTATATACAATATTGTTAAATAATTCATAATTCTTAAAGCGTTACTTGCTAGAGATAGTGAATAGGGAAGTTTATAGCTCTTTTTTTCTATCTTCATCTTTAAAATAAAATCACACTTGAACCTGTAGCCTTGTGGCTTCTGGTATGATGCAAGCTTTTAATCCAACATTTATGTTTCAACTGCTGTGTGCACTTTGGAGAGATGTCTGAAGATTGAGGCAGAGGATTCCATTTGCATACATCAACAGTTTCATAGAAAAGCCACCAACTTTTCCATCTGATGTTTCTGCCAAACTTCACGTTCAGTGGCTACTATCCACGGCATTGGTTTCAAACTTTGTGCTAACTCTAACACAGAATGAAATAGATAACAAGACAATGAAAAATGTACTACATTATTTCTGTAAGGTATATGCTATAAATAGCTTCAGCTGCAACTGCTTTTATAAGGAGAGATAAAAAGTTAATCTTTAAATGCAACTTTTTTTTTTTCCAATTATTTTTTACTATTTGTTTTCTATTATTTTTTTATTATTATTTCTTTTTCAATTGATTTTCTGCATTTTGGTTGGTGTCCCCTATATATATATATATATGTATATATATATATATCAGGCCCCTTGTGTTTTCAGTGGAAAAACCCATAAAATAACAAGGCTACATCAGTGTGTGTAAGTGATCTCTTTGTTAAAATAATTTCTGGATTAACAGTACTGTGTCTCTTATTCTAGAGCTCAAAATTTTCAGTATCAGGTGGAACCCTTTGGTTGCTCCAGCTTTTAATGAATTCCACTATAAGGACCTAATATAGAAAATATCTACTTGCACGTACACATTTCCCTCTAAGTATTGTCACATACTTTCATGTAAGTAGGCATGTGCATGCTATAGGACACAACTGGCTTCACTGCACTGCAAGCTGATTGAACCATACACATACATTAGATACCCTTGACTCTGCCAGTGTATCCAAGTGTACCTCTGTGACCTTCAGTGGTTTATTTCTAAATAGCATTCTCTCTTTACTTTGTTCATTTGAAATCCTGTGTTTTCCTATAGCCCGGTGGGCATTATATACAAGGTCAAAACCCAAGATAGATCCTGATGGCTTGCAGGATCCTTATTCTGACATCATTTTGACAAAGCAGTTGTAACCTAATAAAAGTAACACAGTTTCATGCCATGTTAAACCAGGGAAAGAAATTTTAAACACGATGCTGTTGTGCATAAATGCTATTTATGAAACAATTTTTTTTTTGGTTTCTTTTTTTGAGAGAGTGCAGAATTCATCTTTATTATGGGTGAGAATGGTCTGGGTTGGAAGGGACGTTAAGGAATTAAGGATCATCAAGTTCCAACCCCCTTGCATGGACAGGGACACCTCCTACTAGACCAGGTTGCACAGGGTCTCATCCAACCTGGCCCTGAACACTTCCAGAGAAGGGAATGTTTCTTAGACATAACTTATTTTCTTGCCATACATTTTTGTTACCTTATTACTTGATTCTTTTGTATATATATAGCCTTTTTTATCTTTATTTGAGGAGTTTTAGAACTTAACCTATGTCAGGTCATATTGCTCGTCTTCTATGCTACTGTGATTTTAGGGCTCACGTAGCTTTGTTTCTTCCTCACACAATATCTATGTGCACCTAACTTGAAATTATTGAAGATTTTATTTGTAACAACATTTTCCAGTTTTATTTAATCTGCAGCACAAGGCATTCTTGTGACCACACCCATTATTACAAAAATCAGGCCTCCCTGCTATGTGTTCTTCCTTTCCTAATAGCACATGAGGATGAAGGAGACAACAAAGGACATAATTCCAGAGATCCCAAGGGGAATGTGGCAGGATCTGAATTAGCTGATCACTTCCAGTTTAGATGTCACAAGCTCCTTCCTGGAAGTTACAGTATATTCAGTCTGCTCCCCTTTTATTTCTGAGTTAATGCTCTGTATCTCAAAAACTGGCCTTGACACAATCCAGCCTAAAGAATCAAGTTTTTTGTGAATTCTCCTGAGCTCTTTCTCTGCCTTCACTTCAAATACCAACTGGTGCTCAATCAGGGTTGAGGTCATCATCAGTTTGATCTTCCTTAAAGTACCATAGGTAGGGATTGTGAACCATATTGTATTCTTTACTCTATAAACACATTACAAAATAAAAATTCAGAGCTGTAGAGTGAAAGAAAGATTACACATTTTGTATGGTAGGTGGCAAACTAAGTATAGCAGCAAGCTTACTGAGGACACTGCATTCATTAACTCTGCAAGTAAAAATAATACCTGAAAGGCATGAGCTTTTTACACTGATGTAAGGGGGTGTCTGTTTTCAAAGAAAGAAAATCTCAGTGTGTTGCCTTCATTTCTCACTGATGCAGAGAGTGGGAGATCTGCACAATGTAAGCAGCTGAAGAAACAAAATGTTTGAAAAATATTGTGGAGCCTCAAATCAGTTCATGCAACAGAGTAGGCTGCTTCCAGCTTTATTCAGGGTAAGATGCTACCACAGACTCTAATGGGTTGGGTCTCAGAGTGTTTCAAAGAGGGCAAGAACAGACAACCCAACTGAGGTTGCAGATCAACCAATTGATCTGCACTTTGCCCAAGTTCAGAAGATTCTTGAACAAAGCTTAAGTTGACAGTACCTAAAGAATTGAAGCCTTTGGGAAATTTGGCAACTCTTCCTTTATCCAGGAGTTAAAAGCCCCTCTTGGGAAAAATTGAAGTTAATGGTCCTTTGATGTCCAAAAGAATGGGTAGGATTTAGGATTTAAAGTGTCAGGCAGAGTGTATGGCATCATTTTTTTTTTAATCTGCACTGAAATTGGGCAATGTCAAATACTTAAAGCTTTATTTATTTAAGAGTATCATCTTATGGATGTTATGTATATATAGCTTTGGTCTCTGCTTTAGTAAAAAGGGAAGATAGCTTTGTCTGACAGGACAGTATATGCAATCTATTTTTCCTGCTTAAAGTGATGAAAAAAGAGCAACATGAGTGTGCCTTAGTAACTGATAAGTTAACTTGAAAACAAAAATGAAAGCCAGAATGAACCTAAAGGAAAAAGAAAATATTTTATTTAACTTCTACTTTTAATATTTCTTGATAGATACTTTATGACAGAGGAGAGCGATAAAAGCCATTAAATTAACCAAGCAAATATAAATGAATCAGCAAATATCAGTTTGCTAAATCAACTAATTATTCTAAAAAGATATATTATGTGGTAAAAATTGCTAAATGAAAATAAATTTCTGTTTAATTGTAGTGCAGTTATTTCATCATCTAGACTACTACTAATCTGGGCACATGAATAACCACGTTACAAAATTCATTGCACCATTCTGAAGTTGCTCCAGTTTCCGTGGATCATAGAATCATGGAATGGTTTGGATTGGATGGGACCTTAAAGATCATCAAGATCCAACCCCCCTGCATGGGCAGGGACAGCTCCCACCAGACCAGGCTGCAGAAGCCCTCATCCAACCTGACCTTGAGCACTTCCAGGGAAGGGAAATTTACAACTTCCCAAAGCAGCCTATTCCAGTATCTGACTACCCTCATGGTGAAGATTTTTTTCCTAATAACTAACCTAAATCTACTCTTTCAGTTTAAAACCATTACTCCTTGTCCTGCCATTACCCTCTCTGGTGAAAAGCCCCTCCCCAGCTTTTCTGTAGGGCCCCTTCATGTACTGGAAGGTTTCTGTAAGGTCTCCCCAGAGCCTTCTCTTCTCCAGGCTGAACAACCCCAACTCTCTCAGCCTGTCTTCATAGCACAGGTGCCCCAGCCCTCTGATCACCTTCGTGGCCCTTCTCTCCAACAGGTTTATATGTTTCCTGGGCTGGGGGCTCCAAAGCTGTAATCTGTGGTTTGTAATCAAAGGAGTCACCTTATTGCTAGAGGAATACTTGGAGAAAATTTTGAGAGCCATGGATGATTTACTCTGATTCTAAGGCAGCTCAAATCAAAGGAGATATTCCCCTTTACTCTGGTGAATTTAGGACTCACTAGGATTTTAAGAATCCTACTTATAGTTTTTCAGTTTATGTGCTGCTTTTCAGTCTTATTTTCTATGAGAACATATTTCTGAACTTGAGCTAAATTCTGTCTGTAGATGAAGATCTGAGAGGCAATCTGTTAATAAAAATAAGATGCTTTCTTTAACTGAATGCATATTGAAGCCTTAACATATAGAAACATACAAAAAGATACGGTCTCAAAGAATGAAAAATAATGTTCCCTAATGTTAAATTAGTCTTTTGCATTTCATGAAATAGAAAAGGGAAAAAATCAGGATCAAGCAAGTGTTCTAAAATGACTTTGATTCTAGTTAAATATATATGATGTAGTTCTCTGGAGATGCTACCAAGCTCAGACAGTTTCACATCGTTGACACTTGGGGAACAGAGATACAAAGCTCACTAAGTGGGTCAGTGGATGCAGCTTATGGGAAGTGACTGCAACAGATGCTGTGTTTCCAAGGGTGGTACAGAGATAGCATTGGTAGTTAATGACTTAATTCTCTCAATTTCAAGTGCAGGTCTCCAAAGTATTTTTAATCAGATGAACTTCTTCATCTTAGCATTCTTAACGAAGAAGTGGAGAAAAGTACTGGATACTTGATTTAGTTAACAGGTACAGGAGAAAGAAAATATTGTCACTGGCAGGTCTTTGCACTGACTTCTATAGACTTTTTTCACTCTTTTACAAGCCCTGCTGCACATTCCTAAGATCTCTTCTAGACATAAGTCTTCAGCACAGCAAATATTTGCTTTCCAATGCATGAGCAGCCATCAAATCATTACTAAACTGTATTGGTTGAAAGTTACAAATATAATGTGTGCAAGTAGAGTTTACTTCAGTGACTGTTATTTAAATAAGCCATTTCTAAGGTCTAGAATTATATTAAAGTTGTTGTTTGTCTACTATTCTGCTGTACAGAATCAATGGTATTAACTACAGTGTAAGTCAGAAAAAGAGGCCCTAAGCTTGCAGTGTATGTCAAAGTTATTCTATTATTATTATTGCGGTGTATTGCAGTTATTCTAATTTATCACTAAAACTTGGATACAGTCTTTCAATGTAACAATCCTCACTTATGCTTACTGTTCAGGTTTCTTCATATTAGACACTTAACTTTTTTGATGAATAAAAGATTTCTAAACATATGAAGCTTGAAAATGCTCATCTAAATCCCAGTGCTAAGACAAGTGTAATTGTCTGAAAAATAACTGAATATTCTCATTGCATTTTTAAAATTTCTATAACTTGCATTTGGAATTAGTGCAGTTAGGATATTTTGGGTGACACACTCAAAATTATGTCATTGTACTTCACTGTAATGGCTTCTTAGACAACATAACCTGCCCTACAATAGTCTGTTTATTGACCTATAGTGTACATGTACCTAAACCAAATGATTCTTGGACAGAAGCATAGAATAAGTGAGATGTAAATGTTAAATGTGCTGAAACTTGTCCTCAAAAAAGTAGATAGTGCATAAACAAAGTGGTGGTGTAAGTGTTCTTTTGTCCTCAAGGATGGGAAAGTGGGGCCTGTGGAGGAATATGGCATTTTTAGGTAAGCTACACTTTTTCTTCTTACTTCTTAAAGTTAACTTTTTTGCCTAAATTGATATCTAGGTAGGAATTCTTCTACTGTCCACATGTTGATAAATAGCAGGTTATTCAACATGAATAGCAACTTTTCCTTAATGAAAACAAACGTTAACAGAAATAGGGAAATCTCTGGACTGCAACAAATGTGTTCATTCCTAATCAGTTTTTCTTGTCTATAAAATACACCCACATACTAGAGAGAGTTCATAAAATGAGAGCTGGAGGCATCAGTAATAATGCATTTTAGTTGCACAGTTCAGTGCAGAGTGAATGTCAGACACAGCTTTAGTTGTTAGCTGAAACTGTGAATCCAAGGCATAATCTGCATGCTGATGGAAGCAGACAACAGTATTTCTCTAGGACCACTTGTGAAACTGGTCATATTAGTCAGCTGCTGTAAAGATGCTTCAAGTTTTTCCCCTGCAGAGAAAACTCTTGGTGTTTCCAGCTTTTACTGCCAAGAAAGTCTGTTTTTTAAAACTCTTGATTCTCCAAAATTATTCATAGCTCATAATATTTGTCAGTGTAAATAACGGTCGAAGTGTAAATGGATTGTTCTTAAGCAACAGCAAAACTGCTTGGAATTTATGTTATTACCACTTCTGCAAATTAAGTGCAGAAATACACATTTGAATAAAAATGTAAACTTGCCTTACACACACCTCAGTAATGCCAAGTGGTTTTAAGATGGAACTTCATGTTGGGTGGCCACTGAAGAGTTAAGAAACTCAGTTGTTCTGGATATTATGAAATTAAACCATCTGCTCTGGTTAGGATTCCATGCAGGATCCCTTGCTATCTAAACCCAGCATCTGTTGAAAGCATGCTGTATGTATAGAGTTAAATCCAGGGGTTAAGAGGAAGAGTCCATAGATAGATAACAGTTGCTAAGATACCATATGGATTATGGAGTATGGAAGGGCCCCTCTCTTACCTCCTTGCTTAGGCTTTGGTACAGAGAGAAGCAAATTTCACTCACAGTGGAAGGATTGAATAAATGTTTCCCTGATGGATCCTCACCTAAAATAGGTGAGGTGTTCATTTAGATGAACAAGTCTGTTCATCTAAATCATCTCTCCTGAAGTTCATAATTCCTTATCTGCTGTATTAGCATATGTCCTTTGTCCCTTGTGGCACTGGCTTTTGCTTTCCCACTGCCATTGACCCTTCTGTTTATAACCATGGTTTGTTGGGGTTTTTTCCCCTCTTGCTCTCAGCTTCAGATTTCTTTTTCCTTGCTGTACCTGGGAAGTGCAGATCTGGGGGAGATGCACCATCTGGACTTGCCTCTGTGTTGTTTTTTCCTTTCGGTGGCACTTCTCACTGCAATTTCTGCCATTTGATGTTTTGTGGTGACAAGTGCTTACAAATTAATTCCCTCTCTTCCCAAGGCGTAAATAATGTGGAACATGTCCTTCATGTGCTCTAGCACTTCCTTCTGACAAGAATTTTGGAAGGTCCATACTCAGGAGTTCTGACTCCTGCTTGGGTGGCTAATGAAAGAAAGATGCTGGTGGAGTGAGAGGAATATCCTACTATCCTTGTCTGAGGAAAAAAATAGCAGCCAGATCTTTTTCTAAATTTATGGTTTCTTGAAGTCATAGAAAAATATCCATCATACAGTTGGGAAAAAACCCTCAATTTTTGTTTGAGACAAAAAAATATCCCTAGTCCAGAGAGAATCATTACTAATCAGTTCTCTGTGCCTTTCACATTTTTCTGAGGAAAAAGAGTAATCCAGGATTATCACCAACATGGACTAATCACTTGGGCTTTTTTCTGCTTATGTTAAATACAAATCTAGTCTGCCTTGCAGGAACTGGGAGATGGAATAAACTATGTACCTTGTTTAGTGCATTACTCAATGGCCATTTGGTAGCCAGTAATAAAGAAGAGGCAAGTTATTCTCATTCCTGTCAATCTGAAGTTTGTCCAAGTAAGAGAAACTTTCTTTAAAAAAAAAAAACAAACAAAACCTGCATGTGATCTACATTAAGAATTATGAGAATAAGGATGAATGGAAAAGACCTTCTTAAAATTCTGCATCACACGGGAATGTTATGCCTGGTTGCTTTCATCAAAATAGCATAATTGTGGGAGGCATCTGAGTAAATAGTGACTGTAACAAACTTTCTGTGAGGAGAGTGAATCTTCATGCACAGTATTAATTGTCAAGCTTAGTATGAATTACCAGTTCATTTTTATTTAATGATTAATTTTTCAATGTAAACTATAAATACCTATATTGCAAGTATGCTAATAAAGGAAGAGTGATAATGCAGTATGGTTAAGCTGGATCAGTTTTTCAGTTCGGGTATTGGTGATTTTTCAGTTTTGTGAATAATTAGGTTTTTAAAGATAGAAAAATAGTGCAGCAAACCGTGCACTCATTTTCCATACAGCACATTACAGCACTTTTGAGGATGTGGTTGGCTAATCTGGCTTTGAGCTAAATGCTTGCACAATGCAAGGTGAGCATAAAAGTCAGTCACAAATCTTAAACCAGGTATGTGAGGTAAAAGGTTGTTATTCTGCTTAATTTTTATGTCTTTTCAAATACAGAAAGATGATTTCTTTACTAATTTATTTGCTTCTAGTCATCTAAAACATTACTTAATAAGCCTTTGCTTCCTTTCTTCTGAAGAAAAAGGAATAGTAGCAAAATAATCTCAGAAGAGCAGGATAATATCAGAATATAGGGTGATCTGGTGTTTTACATACAGCATTGTACAAGTTGGCATTTTTCATATTTTTTTCTTGTACTAATATATTGAAGAAACAAATCGTGATCCTGAAAAATTGTTCACTGAATGAAATGGAATCTTGGCAAGAGGCTTGAATCAGTATAGACAATTAATTCAGAAAAATCAATGTACTTTTAAATCCTCAAGTAGAAATGGAATAAAGGAAAACTTCATTCTAATTACGGTTACCAATTTGTAGAACTGAACATTAGAAGTTCACTCCAAGACATATTCTAACACATTTAATTACAACTAACTTACATTTTCTTAAAGTTCTAATTGACATGAATCAAAAGCAACTCTGATGCTTTTAAAGAAATGCAAAGCTTAAATCAATGCAAGCATTCACTAAGGCAGTTAAGACATTTCAGTTTGTGTGGAATGCATGTAAAATACAGTCAAGGTCACACTGTGTCAGTTTTCACTGTGTGATTTTGAAATTGTAGTTTTCTTGTAATATATTTGCAGTAGCATTTCCAAAGTTTACACTTAAATTAAAGTTGATATTACGTGGTTGCTTATGACAGGTGTATGTCCTAGGCAGTCACTGTCTGAGTAAAAAGGCATCTGCAAACCTGTAGCTGTCTCATTAACAAATGGAGCTTGTCTGAATAGCTTTCCTTACTCTCAGCCTGAGGAAAAACTGTCTACCATGTGAGAAAGGAAGTTTTAAAGAAAAAATACTCCTCTTGAAACAAATACGTTCAAGGCTAGAAATATTTTCAAAAGAGAAGTCAAGTTTTTGGCTACCTCACTGTTAATACACTGGCCCACCTGCCAAGGAAAATAGTGAAATAGTGAATTTCCTTTCCATTATTTGCTGCACAGGTGTCTGTTGGTCATTGTCTTAGGGAGCATGGAATTCTTCTTTTTGTCATGCATCCAGTGAGATGAATTTTCATTTTACCCATAGACAAAAGCAGATGGAGCAAACATTAGATCAAAAGCTCTTGCAAGTATTGCTGCAGTTTTTCAAATTGGGGGAAAATAGCAGGAAGGATAGGGATAGCTGGACTCCTTTGAGCTTTACCATACACAGAAGTATCTCCCTTATGTGGATGAAGCTTACAGTTTCAGTTCTGTGGCTCTGCCTCATGGTGATTTATTAATGCATATTATGTACATTCAGCTTCCTTCACCTGATAGATGAAAAACCTTGATGAAGCAAATACCTTCATTGAAAGTCCATTCACAGTAATTGAGAGCTGAGGATGGACTACTAAATTAGGTAGCAAAGCTATTAGAAAAAGAATTTAGAAGTAAAAAAGGCTACCCCTAATTATTGGGATGGATCTCTGGAGAGACCAGCTGTTTGTGTGAATTTGGCCCAGTTTTCTCTCTTTCTGTGCTCTGGTACCTCCTGGAGAATTAGAACAGAATGTTTTTCTGCTTAAGACTTGTAAAGATTAAGTGCATACTAATCCTCACATTTTTTTATACTTTCACATGTCTCAGAATATGCTTATAATCCTTCTGTTCAAGTACTGTAAGTGGCTATTTCAGCTGGACAGTAAAAAAGAGTATTAGATCTTTGATACTTTCTAAATTGCTCATTGTTGGAAAAGATGCTGACAACTAATTCTTGTATTTAATGTAGAATGACAGTCTTAATAGTTTGGCCAGCCACCGAGACAGATGATGGTATTTCTAAGACTTCCATGCCACCTCAATATCCTCCAAGACAGATTATTTAATTCTTCTGATATATCCACTAATAATAACAACAAAGTTGCTGTTACTTAAAAACCACACTTCTGCTTGGTACTATTCCCCTTGAAAAATATCTCCTTTTCAGATGATTGTCATCCTTTATTTGATACTTCCACAGCATTATTTCTCCTCACAGATCATGTTACTAAAATCAATGGTTCTACATTTCAATTTCTTAATATTTTCTTTAAATTTAATCCCTCCAGTATATAAACTGAGAGCAAAAGCATCCCTCAAAAACACCAATATAGGATGTATCAGTAATTTCTATTGATAAATAAGTTTTAGGAATGCAAGTGATTCTAGAACTCCCTAGCAGCTGTGAATGAACACAGTAAGGGAGGACTGGGACATCCTAACAATTTGCTCTGCAACAGCAGCAGCCTGGGATGTTGCTGTCCCATAACACAGTGAGATCAATGCACACCAGTGGCTGACAGGGTTAGCTGTGCCTATCATTTGCATTTTTGGGTAGGTGTATTCTTTTTTTTCTTCCTTCTGACAAAACCATTAAACTGCACACTAGACAGTGCCTCGGGCCTCCCATTGATCATGTATCCAGGAAAAACAGTCTTGTTCATCTTGTGTTGGTTCTTGTTCAAATGATGAGCGCTCAGTGGGTCGGAACCATTGCTTCACCTTCTCTGCTCCCTGTAGAAGGGCAATTAGGCATTGAGTGATAGGTAGGAATAGACAGCAGGTCCATCAACTCTGGGAAGGTCCATGATCTCTACAGGAAGGTTGCTGGCAGTTTCTAATAACCTCTTTCACAGTAATATTCACAAAGCTGTAACAAGATCAGAATGTCATCAGGAGGTTGGGTTTAAGGTAGAATCACTTTATTTGTCTAACTTTATCTAATGTTTCTCCTGCCTTCAGGCTTTCTCTGCCCCTTTTAATGGTTTGCTGCAATCATGTGAAACCTCAGTGGAGAAATTCCTACACATAATTGATAGAACACCAGAGACAGTGGATTTGTATCAATGAGATTATAGAAGATAAATCTCAGTAAAAGGAAGAATGTGTGTAGATAGCAAATAACGGTCTGGTTTCCATGGGTTTGTTTTCCTATCTATTTTTAAAGCTTTACTATGGAAAAAGGCTCTGAATGGGAATCTGGAGGGGAAAAAACAAACAAATAAAGCCCTCAGACCCAGAAAAGCTGAAGGTTTTTTTCTATTCACTTAGTATAGTGAATGTGCCTAGTGAATTGTTTTGCCTTCCTTCCTCGGTCATCCGAGACAGCCACTTACTCAGCAGTTGTTATCTGCAGCTATGTTAAGCTACAATATGTAACAATGTGTTAGGGTGTATCTCATAAAAATGGTACTGGACATAATTCCAAATGAACTGGATCCATCTGTGGATATAACTAGCAGAACATAAAGAGGTAGCTACTAAGATTTTGACAGTTCTGCTCCACCACGTATACCTCAGTATGGAGGGATAATGCCCTAGTGCAGATTTACACTGCACTGCATGGAAGACATTGACACAGAAAACACTGATATTTTGTAACATATTTTGTACTGCTGTTTAGAGTGAGACAGGTGACAGTCAGATGTTGCTGACAGTGGGTTTAACTGTTGCAGGAAGTAAAATTTTTCCAGCAGGAAGGTGAAAATCAACAATATAAGAAAACTGTTATCCTTGGGCATCTTTTCTCTAAAATTTAAAAGAAAAAATAAAAAAAAAAAAAAAAGGAAAGAGAGAGATTTTGCTAATGGCATGAGCAGACTTAGGGAAGCAGTTGACAACAAGAAGTTGGCAATTGTTGGTTAACCAAGTACAGCTGAAAGTACTTTCAGAATCCTTATACGCCAAAGAGAACAGACAAGGAGAAAGAGGTATTGAAATCTATGTCCCCATTAACTCCAGCTACCAGGGCTACTGTGCCATTGCCGTCAGAAAAGTGCAATACTGACTCTTTCAACATTTTACAGAAAAATTAATCTTCTTAGGAATTAGTCCAGGTACTTGATAGGAGGAGGAGAGTTTGCTCCAGCTCAGGCACAGTAGCAGGAAACTTAGGAATGGCAAAGACATGTTAGGTTATTCCATCATTCTCCCTGACAGAGTACTATTTATGATTATTTATGATACAGCTGATCATTTTCCCAGGTTCCTTTAAATTGCCTGTAACACTACATTGCTCCAAGAACAGTGCACATTTGTAAATCTCTTTCTCCCTTCTCAATTTTCTCTGAAGGCTAATGACACAAAACATATCCCTGAGTTCTGAATTCCTAACTCCAATATCTTTAATACAGATGTTCTCTGCGTTTTTTTCAAGTCTTGCCACCAGTGCTAAACAAAGTAGCACTGACCATGTATAACAAGAGGCAAAAAAATACTACACTGAGATAATGTTATTTCAATATTGGTTCCTTCATGTGCTGTTCTGACTCTTTAACTCCATCAGAGATCTAACCAGTGGTTAAATAAAATACCTATCACAAGACTAATTGTTCATTCACTCAAGATTGTAACTGTTTTATTTATTCTTATTTGAAATTTGAGTCACTTATGCAAAATACTATTGTCTTAAAACTCTGTGTGGATTATTGAAGATGATATGAAAAATAGCTGGTTACTTATTTCTGAGATTTTTGCAACTAGCTTTTAACATTTGATACATTCCCAATCCACACATAATTTCCTGAGATCGTCTATTTTTAATCACCTATTTCCAGCAACAAGAAAAATTTCTTTTGATTTAGAAGATGAATTTGATGAATTTACAAAAAATGCATGAAGAAAAACACCAAATAAGCCACCTGTAGAACTGAAATTTGCCTTCTTTTGTGCATGCAGATTAAAATGCTGAGTTTAGACAGCTATGCCCATGATGATCTGTCTGGAGTAGTTTAAGAAATTGAATTGCAACACCTCCTTTCCGTCTTCACATCATTTACACGTTCCTTTTTCTTGTCAGATCAAAGTATTATTTTTGTACCTCTTTTATTATGCAAGAGGAAGAGAAATTAATTTACAATTAATAAAGTTTCTAAAAGGTGTATGTATCACAGGAATAGAATATTCCATTTCCATTGCAGCACCGTTACAAAGAAATAATTTTGCAGGTATGATTTTTCAGCCTTAAGCTAATCCAATATAATAGAGTAACAAGAAAAATCAGTATGGCAAGATGAACTATTTATGCTGACTTTGTCATCCCACCAAGAATCTGCAGTTCAAATCTCATTTACAGTGGAATGTAAAGAGTTTAACATCAGTATTTAATCATGAATTTGACTTGCTGCAGAGAAGTGGAAATCTATAAAGCACAGACAGAATAAGAGTGAATGTTGACTTGATTCATATACTCTTAAGTTTTTTAAGTTCAGCAGAGACTAACTGTTAAAATGTTGAGCTTTTTAATGGTGCTCAGCAGCCTCCCAGTATGAATAGTTAAGCTCTCCAAAGAGCTTTTGCTCCAACAGAATTCTGAAGGTTAATATCTTTGGTCACCTTTCAAGGGGAAAAGCAGAGAAACCAGATGACTTGTGCAAGATCACCTGCTTGTATCTGGCTTCGGGGACACTGACATTGACTAGTTAGTCTATTTTTATTTTGTATTTTAATCTCTGTCTGTGATAATCAAGGGGAAAAGGCTGAGTGCACCAACTTGAGATGACAGCTAAACCCAGTCAAATTTAGCTACTGTCTTTTTGTGTCCTTAAGCTTTGTTTTGAATTAGGCAGTACATGCATTATGTCAGAGATTAGGAATCAGTCAGCAGTGAAACAGTATGTTCTAGGACAGTTCTAGAAGCACAGATAGTATTTTTTTTACTCTCAAGCAAACATCCAGTTACTCTGATGTAACTGAGGTTTCTGAGCCAGAAAGAAGGACTTAAAGGTGTTAAGTCAAATGCATCCCAATCTTACGATTTCACATCTTGAGACAGCATGTGCTTAAGCAGAACCAAATCAGAGTGGAAAAAACCCAGCAATTGTTGTAACTGTCATCTCATTCAGTTACAGGAAAAGTGCTGAAATTATTTTGAAAAAAAAACCAAAACCCCACAAACAACTTCATATTGCTGAGGGGAGTGCACTTGATGTTAGATGCAAACAAGTTATCGTGCACATTACCTGTATCTCACAGATCACAGGTTTGGTGTGTCAAGCAAAAAGATTTGTTTGCTTTGCTTTGAAGAGGGCACTACAAACAGCATGACAAATCAGTACAACTCTAGGTAGTATTTATTTGTCTAGTCTGAGTTCACCATGCTTCTGCTTATCTGGGTGTGCATGCCTAATTGTATTAGTTGTTTGCAAATTGGCATGATTTTTCTGGACCATTTAGTTACTTTAGGATTTACATGCAGAAGGCAAGTATGCTGAATATTTCCTAAATGAACTGCATAGCATCATAGAGATTGCAATTTACAAATTTGAGTCTGAAAAAATTGTTTGCAGTTGCTTGAACTGAAAGACATGAAACAGGACATAACCTTTATCAAGTTCTACTGAGATCAAACAATGTTAAATTACATCTTTAAATTGATACTTAGTCTTTCTTGAGGTGAGCTTAGGGCTGAAAGACTAACATAGCTTCATTTTTAGTTCTGAAAACATTGTATTAGGAGACAGATTTAGAAAATTAAAGCATTCTATATGAAGAGCTCAGGACAGTATGGCCTGCGTTTTAAAGAGAATTTTCTTTATTCTATATATGTTTGCCAAGGAACATTTACCAGTTTTTTTAAGCAGATATTTCAGGCTACTACTGTTCAGTGACTCTTGTATCTTTGCATCTTACGAAGTACCCAGATAATACTACTTTTCATGTCAATCTCTACACAGTTAATCACTTTGTTTTTTCTGTCATCTTCTATTTCAGCCAATTACGATTTTGAGATAAAAATCCTCTTCTGTACCATATTTAGATGTCATGAAAATAAATCATAAAATGCCCATCTAATCCTCCTGTGTCAGTGTTACAGAGCATGGTAGCTTTATTACATAATGAAACTTTTATAGGGCAGAAGCTTAAAAAGCTGCCTCATAAACAAGATGATGTGGGATTTTTGCCTCATGCAGAAAGGTTGTGTGCCAACTAAATAAGTATTAAATGCATTAGATAAGTGAAATTATCGCAAAACTTGTTATGTTTCAGCTTTCTACCGTCCTGCTAAGGCTGAGATCTTTTTGTGTGTACTGGGACATCTCTATTGGTCACTTCACGTCATTCAAAATATTGTACATTTCAAGTTTCTAGGCTTTTTTTCTCTTTTTGAACAACAGGATAGTTTTTTTTTAAATGGCAATTAATGCAAAGGTGATTAGATCCATTCCTTTGCTCAAGATTAACATTTTTAACTCTTGCAGATGTTTGTTTCACAAAATTACATGCTTGTTTTAGCAGCTTCTGTGTTATTTTCTTAAAAAACACTGGGGTGACAATTCTACATCTTCACATATGAACAACATTGCCAATATTCACGTATGCTTATTCTCATGATTTTTTCCCCCAATGTACAGTCTTATTCTACCCTATTCTAATGTATGAACATTGTTACTTACCTTAAACCTATGTGGATTTAAAAATCAAAACAGGAGATCGATTTGCTCAACTTCCTTTTTAACTACAAAAGGTGCTACTTAGAAACATCCAAACATCACCACCATGAACAGAAATACTTAATTTGCAAGGAACACAAGGACACTTCTTTGTTTTAAAGTCTATCCATCTCTTCTAAAATGTGCATAAATATATTTTAGGAATAAAATTAAAGCATAATTAATTAATCATGTTTAAGTGAATTTCAGGATTCTAATGATTTTATTAAACCATTACCTTTGTTGCAAATTTTATCTTTAAGCATACAGTGTAATATATGCAACAGGCTAATGGATATTTACTGATGAAAGAATGGACTGATCTTTATTTGTGTATTTCTTAATTCTTAGTCATTTTCTGTGGTTTATTTTTAAAACGAAAAGGATTGGCCAACATTATTGTTCTAGAAAAAGCTGGAGATTTACTTCCTCAGTTCAGTGATATATGCAGGTCATGCCTTTTTAATGCAGAATGTAAGAATACCAAATTTGCAGATGATTAGCTTTTTGTACACATACAAAAGATTCACAGTTGGGAGATGTGTAGTGGAATAGCTGACAGCTTGGTAGAAATCAGTACTGTGTAGGAAAAAAAGTTACATTGGTAGTATTCTACTTTCGGGAATCTACATGGAAATGTATTTCTCATCTTTTAAGCTACTTGAGGTGTGTTGGTATAATAATGCATTATGTAAGAATAGTCCATGGATCTAAAACGAGCAGTTAAGACAGGAATAAAGAAACAGAATGTATCTTTTCCATGTATAAAAGGGCATAAGAAGGAAATCACTTGCTTCCAAGCTTTCATTATTTTCTTTTTAAATGTTTGATAATAATCTCTTGCTGTTTAAAGTTCCCCAAGGCCTTGTTTCAATTATTTTTTTTTGTATTCCCCTAATCTTCTATTGAGGCTTCATTTATTTGAAGAGTCAAATGTGACCATCATTGCAAATACAAATCCCATTGTGCCAGCTCAGTGGTGTTGAGTCCAAAACTACTTAGCACTGGAGGATAGAGACAACTGATAATCATTGTGCATTCCTATTGATTCATAATGAGTTAAAGCTCTCTAAATCCATGATAATAATAAAAGACTTCTAACACATATTTTTTCTAATGTTCAGTGACAGGTGACTTAGGCAGCTGACAGGAATTCCTTATCATTGAATAAGCTTGAAAGATTATGTTGCTGTGGCAGGAATCCCACTCATATACCAAAATTTCTGAAATGCCCCACTCAACCTTATATTTATGATCTCTTACAGTGCCATGATTGCCTAGGTAGTAATTTATGGGGAAGTTTTTTGTCATAAGAACTTTGTTGTGCTGTCTGTGCAATGATTGCTGGTGGTAGTTATTGTACCCAGAGGCAGAGCCTCTTGACAAAAATCTTTCAAAAAGAAATCAGTTTGGGAAATGGAAAGACATTTTACACCACTCACCAGAGGAGGAATACCATCTTACCTCTCATGCTCTCCTCTTACAGCTGTAATTCTTCACTGTTTTTGTGAACCCATCAGCTGTCCACACAGCAAGTGTCCCAGCTGCAGGGACAGACCTCAGCTGTAGCCACTGATTACAATGTGGCTTAGGGCTGCCAGCTGCTCAAGGGCTTAATTGACCTGGATAAAATTGGTGAGTCCTCAGGTTTTCCAAAAAGAAACCATACTTTTCTTTTCTTTTCGGGGGTGAGATGAGTAGAATGAAACTGTGATATAGTAGCAGTTTAATATCAAACAAGAGAAGTAATGGCCACTCGAATCAGCTTCTGATTCCAAGGTGAGTTCAGAGTCTGCTCAGTTCTGGTTACGTTGTGCCTTGTGAAAAAAAAATAAATTATTTCAAATTAGGCAATTAAACTGAAGGTGCTATAGAGCTCCAGGGTGGCAGTATGGCAAATATTTATAATGTCTTAATAGCCAAGTAAAGAAATAATTTGTCACCAGCTCACTATTTGCTCAGGTACTTGCTCGTGTTCCAGGATTTTGGAATATGGTTTTGAAAACGGAGCTTGTGCCAAAAGAGAAGAAGGCTGTAAAGAAAGAACAGTTTGTAGGCTCTCATGTTGTATTCTGATTTATTATAATGATAGTTTTCGGTTCTATGTTGTCACATACTGATGTGTTAAGCATAATCATATATCTAATTCATGAAAATGAAAACAGTTCTGCAGTTAAAAGAGACAAATAGGAACATGCAATGTTGGTAATAAAGCCGCATAGTATAGAACATATAATATCTTGATTGCATATAAAATGTATTTAAATATAGCTTGCAAATAAATATGTGAGATCTCAGGAAGGTTACTGTAACTATAAGTGGAAGAGGCCTTGCAAAACAAGCCCAAAGAATCTAGTTTTAAGATGAACAGTTCTGTCTGTAATACTTTGCTTTCCTTTAAAAAAAAGTATTTTTCTTGTCCACCCAGCTATTATTTTACAATTTGTGTCCTGTCAAAAATAAAAATATAATACACTTAATAAAGCAAAACAACCTTGAAAAATTTGGCAAGCAAATGTGGCTTATAGCAAATCACTTAATCCTGTTCTGTTCAACATAAAATCAATTGGTTATGTGTTTTCCCTAAGTACATTTAAAAGCAGCCACACCTCCTGAGAAATGGAATAGGAGGGGAAAGAGAGTAGTGCTGCAGAATTTTAAGAATGCTATTTATATTCAACTTAATATGAATGTTGCTTGTGGTGAGTAGACCATATCACGTAACAGCAAATCATTAGAAAGAGCCCAGCTCACTGCAAATAAGAATTATAGTTAAATTTCATCTAGAGGAGAAAAAAAGAAACAATGGAATGTAAAGTAAATGTTTTCAGGAGAAGCAGCATGTACATGAGGAGACTCTGCAGTAGGAGTTTTTGCTGTGGCATTATCCCATTATGCATGGTATCTTCTGTAGTTTCTCATTACTTTTATCCTCTGCTGCTGTAACATCACATCCAAAAGGAGAAATGGTTGCCATGCCGAATGGGATCCATACCCTTGGGAAGCAGTGGTTGGAACACTGAAGCAAAGAAGGAGCACATTGAAAGCTCTGGGCTACCACAGGCTTTCCATCTGAGGGTACAAATGAAGGCAATCTGGGCAAGAGAGACTGCTTGATCTCAGCTGTGCCCTGAGAACTTAACGAATCATTGCTGGGCCAACTGCTCAGTCACTCAGACTGAGTATCCACAGGTGTCATTAGGAGGGTTTTTTTGACTAGTCAAGAAATTGTAGGCTCTGCTAGCTTCCTTATAAAATGGTTAGGGCACAGTCTTTTGAAATTAAATTTTTATATAGACTGCTTGTTTTCTTGCAGATGGTTACACATCACCGTAAGGTCTATCAAGTTGTTGGATTTTCAAAGTCTGTCCAGACTACAGGGCAAATATTGATCAGGTGAACTGTAGGTGTATTGCCTCTGGGACAGTTTTATAGTCATCTGCTTGTCTTCTTTTGGCTGGAGTAAATCGTAGAGGGCAGTTGGGGACCTATAGATGTCCATGCAGAATTATTTCCTTACTTTTTCTTAAAATAAGAGGTTTTAAATGGACAGTTTGTATGGTCATGCCTGAGAATATCCCATGCTGCTGGGGATAAACTGTAGGTGGATTGTATTTGTTCTCTTGATATGGAAATAAATTTTAAATTTTACTGAAATTCATATGCACTGTACTACAGATACTGTGTATTGTGATAATTGGGTTTGGATTAAAACATGTAACATAGTTTAGGTTTTTACAAAGAGTTGTAACTTGGAAAATGATGCTAAAGGAGATGCTGTTGAGGTACAGGACAAGTTAACAGCTGTGCTGTCAGGGAAGAAGTATGAATAGAGAGAAAATGTAAGGGAGTTTTCTTGTTAGATGACAAGGCATGAAATGGCTCCATCTCCATGCAGCCAAACCAGCGCCACGGGCAGCTGCAGATGAGCTGTGTGGGCCACTGAGCAAAACCTCCATGTGGGACTGATGCTGTTGAAGAGGGTGTCAAAAAGATGACCATGGGGTTTGAGCTTGCTTTAATCTCTTCTTGATTCTAGTAACTCAGCCACGCTTTCCTGAGACAAGGAGTGCAAATCCCACCTGATGGGCAATAAAACCTGAGCAGTTAAACTTCTCCCGCAGTGGGTGTTCCTCTCGGTTATACACTCAATTTTACCCTCTTCATACTCAACACCTAAAGTCATGTATACGTAAGCACATCGTGTTTGTTGCTCCGTTATTGGTGTGGAAATAAATGAGCCAGCGCCAGGCTGCTGGCCCTGGCCCCCGTGAGGTCTGTTGGGCCGCCATGCCTTCCCCGCCTTCCTGCACGGCGCTTTGCACACGTCACCTCACAGAATCGTGAGGTAAGCGGGGCAGTTACCTCAACGTGTGTGTGGCACAGCCCCTGACTAAATGGCCACATAAGTCAAGCAGACAAGTGGAAAGAAGGTGAAGAGGACATTTGTTGTATTTGAGCTGCTCTGTGTTACTGCTCCCTTAGTCAGCAGATGAGGAGGAGGAGGAAGAAGAGGAAGAAGAAGGAGGAGGAGGTGGTGGTGGTGGTGGTGGCTCTTTCCCTGAGCGGTGAGCAGCCATGAGGGACTTGCGGCCTGCAGGCAGCCATGCCAGGGGCAGGTGCAAAACGTGAGGGGAAAGGTGTGTAAAAAGATCTCCCTAGCAGCTGAAAGTGTTTTCTGCTAATTGGACAAATAATTGAGTTGTGGGTGAGGAGCTCCAGACCTGGGGACCGAGCTCCAGACCTGAGGACTGAGCTCCAGGGGCATGGTGAGTGGAGATGTGTAAAAACCTGCTCCTAACTGGGCTTCCCTGAGTTTTTGGGAGTGTTTTTTCAACATTCTAGTTTCTGGTGGGGTTCTGCTGGGCTTGCTGGAATTGGGAAGTGTCTTTGTGTGGGGTAGGAGGAGGTGCGCATGGCTTCCCCTCAAGGTGGTGAGGCAGTGGCAGAGGCTTCCAGCTTTTCAGGCTTCTCCTCTGTGTTCTGCAGTTGGGTTGGAATGGGTGCTGTGTTTTCACACACGGTTTCAGAGTTTTTGGAAGTACTGGGTGCTTTTCTAAGACATTTTGAAAGCTTCCCTTTTATAGGGCAGCTAGTGGTTACGTACTACAGTAAAATCTTAAAGGGCTCTTCAGTCAATATGGCGGTGTGATGAACAGCTGGCGGGAGTACAGGAAGCCACAAATGTTGCCCTGTTAAAAATTACTGGGATAAAAGCACAAATTAAGACCTAGATATAATCAGATTTGATTGATAACTGTAGTTTAACACCAGTAAATCTTAATGAGAAAAGAAATTACTTTCAAGGCCATCTTGCTGCCTTTAAAAAAGACAGAATTGAGAATCTATTGGCAGTCTAATGTGAATGCTCAGAATTTAAATTCTTAATGTGTTGTTTTGAATAATTACTTTCTGATAAGTAGTAATATATTGTTTAATGTTGAAGTACCTACAGCAGCTCTTAATGGCCCATTTTTTGTGTTATAATGCAAATCTGTAAATATCTGGAACCTTACTTTAGTGTATATATTCATGACTTAGAAAGTCCCCTAAATGTGCTGCTTGATACTGAAGCTGACTCTCCAGGTAATTCAACATTGTCTAATTGTTTTCTGTAAACATGAGTAAAATGTATCTGCATTTAAAACTATTTGTTTGAATTCCATTCCTCACCCTTTACTTAAGCAAAACCTCTTATTTGGGTTTTTAAGTGGGAACTTTGTCTGGATTTGGAAAATTGGACATGGCCCTAGATATTTGTAAACATTTGGACAGTATTAGCAGGGACAATAATGTTGGGAAAAACCCATGTGGCCATTTATTTATTCTTAGTCTTACAGTGTTCCTAATTTTTATTGCTTTATAAAAACAGCCAGGGGAGAACCCAAATCTTAAGGCTTGCTCAGTGTTGCTGCTCAGATTCCTCAGCATCTTTGAAATGGATTTGATATTACAAAATACCAAACCCAGTGGCATGCAGTGTTTTTTCAAAAAGTCATGCCATGATTAAAAATATTTGTAACTTCCAACAAATTTTTCAGGGCAATATAATGTACTGCACAGCTTTTTTTTTTTCCAAATGCATTTTGGAGAAATACAATTAATGGCTTTTAATTTCTAGCTTTGCATCATTAGCTGTCTTAATACAACAGAGGTATTATCAATACCAAGCAAGCTGGGTGCTCACTGCCTTAGTGTAGTACTGGAGCACCACACTTTTTGATAAACAGTCTGCATCTCCTTCGGCTTATACCTCATATTCTGGCCCACTCTTTTTTTTTTTTTTTTTGAATCTTGTATAGAAGGGCCAGGGACTGAACAACAGTTCTGTGCTCTTCACACAAATGGTGCCAGCAAGGAAACAGTGGAGGTAGGAAGGAATGGGAAGGGTTGTGGTAAATTATGCTTGGAAATGACTTATAGAATACACTTAATGATAGTTGGTGTGCTGTACCAGGTGGTGTGTAGCTTTGTAAATTAATTTCTGAGACTTCAAAGCTGGGGAGGAAAAAAAGGGTTTCCTGTAATAACAGTCAAGAGAGAAGCCTCCTGCTTGAGGATTGTGAAATGGATCTCAATTTCTGTCCCTCTTTTGTAATTCATCTAAAAACATTGTTAAAATCAGCCAACAGAAACCAAGTAGAGAAGAAAATTTTGACATCTGGCTCAGTGAGGTTTCTAAAATCAACCAGAAGTCATTAGCTTTCTAGATCACAGTAATCACTACAGATTCATTATTACAGTTTTAGCAACTTAAAAGCTGCCACAAACACTTGCTGTCGTTACTACTAGGTGACTAAATACTGTCCCTCAGTGAAGACATTTGGAAGCAGTTGTAATTGGCACCTTTAACCTAAAAATACCAGGTTAGAAAATAAAATTATCAGGGTCACCAAAATGAGAAAATTTCCAATATTTCCTAATGCTTCTGTAGGCGTTCTACAGAAACTGAACTGAATGCTGAAACCATGTAGGAATGCCAGAACCTACTCTAATACACCCAATAATACTTATACAGAATATATATAAAAAGAGTATAAATGAAAATAAACCTTGAAGCTAAGAAAGAGTCATTTAGAGGCAGCATTATTTATTTATCTCCTGTGTCTTCTAGCAAAAAAGAACATGATTGGACTGCATCCACAGTGAACAGAGTGAGCTGTGAGTCTCCTTTGAAAGTGCTGCTCTCTCAGAGGGTAAATATTGTTTTAAACTATTCTTTATAGTATTTGATTAACTTTATCCATTTCAGGTTTAAGTTTTTATATATGTATAGTAATGTTAATACAAAGTCCAGCACCATAAAAATGTTTTAATTCAGATCTTGCAAAACAGAAAACCTCTGAAACCCTGAAGCTAATCTTTCTGTAGAGTACCTGACTGATGGTTATGTGTCCCTTTTTGATTTTTCTCTGGCCCACTAGTGATGTTTAGCTCATGGATTTCATGCATTTCTCCTTCTCTTACGGTCACCTATTAACACATTGATTCTCCCTTTCCTGTGGAGTGGAGGTAAGGCTGCTCTGGTATGATTCCTGTTCTTGGAGGTACAAATGGACTGTGAGTTATGGTTCTTGTTCATTTTTGTATTTTCATTTGTCTAATGTAATTTTGCCTTTTATTTTGACGTTAAAGATCACTAAAATAAAGAATAATAATTACACCTTGTGTATCATTGTGTACTATGCTAGGAAAAAAGATCTGAAATCACAGAAAGGCTTGTTTCTGTTCACATTGAGTTTGTTAGTAGAAATAACATAAATATTGAAAATGAATTATGTATGGACTGAAAGAATATAGGGCAACAGAGTTTGTCATATGTTCCAGAAGAAATGAGGTACTTTTATTTGCTTAAGTTAGGTATAAGGTAATGTCTAAACTTGCTGCAACATAATACAGTAGTGAAACATGGAAGCTATTTCTGAAATTTAAGGGATCAATAGTGTGGCCATGTGTAGACAAGCCATGAGTGCTTTCCATATCACCAAATGCTCTAGTTTCAACTGGAAAGAAAACTGAGTGCATGTTGTAGAGGGAACCTTCTTACTTTCTAATGAGATCTCTAGAGATGTTTCTGTAGACTTGCCATGACATGCACCTGCCCTGCAGCCTGTGAGCCCGGAACAACTAAGTCTGAAAGATGGAATTAGTTGGAATTGATAATTCATGTCAAATGTCAAAACTATACCTGTTGACTTTTTTCTGCAGCATTCTTGGATGATCAGAGGTAAATCATAATATGCTACCAGATGCATGGGTCTGTCTGCCATGTTTCATTTTGACTGTTCAGATAAACCTGTTAACTTCATGTTGTCACTTTCTGTTGTGTCCTGGAGTTTAGGTTGTGGGGTTGTTGTTTTCATTACTGTTGCGGCTTTGAAGGATGGAAAACAGATTGGAGATGTTGAGTCCATATCTCCATTGAAACACATAGTAGTTGTATCTTTGGTCTACTACTGACTCTTCAAAAACATTTAGAAGCAGCAAGAGAGTGGAGGGGGATGAAATAAACCTTTTGAATTATTTCAGCTGTGACCTGACCCCTAATATCATAATCAACAGGGCTGACAAAGAGTTGACTAGAAAAATTGTGGCATTGGGCTTTGTCTATTCCATAAATATATGTATTCTGATTTTAAAAGGTAGCAAAAAGTGGATTTCAATTTAAAGGAGCAAGAATTTGGTTAATAAGAGTAACAGAGAAACTTAGAATATGTTAGCTAAAATAAAAGATAGAAGCAATACTGAAGGAGTAGAAAATGGAATAGCAATTAAAATGCAAGTTAGCAATAAGGTCTAGCTGCAATTCCAGTATATACAACTGATAATCTCTGGTCTTTAATCAATGGTTCAGTTCACTTTTCTTTATGGACAACGTGTTTCTATTAAAAAAATAACACAATCCTTAAATACACCCAAGGAATAAAACTTTTTTTGTTGTTTTGGAGAAAATCAGTATTACAAAAGAGTATAACCAAAGGAGTGTCTCAGTTTAATGAATGTATTTATATTTTTTCTGTTTCACACACAGTGTTTCATGACAGTACTAACATATTCTTTGGTTTTCTTCCCTGCTGCTGTATGTATAATTAAATGAATGGTGGGGTTAGGTATTCAGTGGCAATAGATTTCTACAAGCTGATTTAAATTTACTGAAGAGTGACAGATAGAAAATTATATTTACCTGAATGATATATTGGACTATGGTGGGTTTAAACAGTGCTTAAAGCTAGCAAAACCAAGCAAGTTCTGTGAATATCTTTTTTAAATTAAAGAGCACAACCTTGCAGCCTTAGTTGCAGAATTTCTTCCTGAATTACTGGTAATTTTCTGCCCTCTCAGAAAGCTGTATAATCATACATGATGAAAACATTGTACTGCAAATTTAACAGAAAATGAATTCCACAAAGCCATACCTCCATGAACCCATAGTTGTAGGATGAGCTTAGGAAGGAAAAATGTAAAATCTATGAGACAGTGTTTGGCTGATTTTGGAGGAAGGGAGTTTTTTCTAAGGTGCCTGTTTCATTTAATGTCTTAAAGGTGCCTGTTTTGCCACAGAGCTAATGATCTTAATCTGCTGCTTACCTTCTTATTCCTGTTATATAAAAAGCTGCCAGTCCGTCTCTGAATAAATAATGAAACCTTGTAATGCAAAGGGTGAGAATTTGCATGTGAGCTCTCCAGCACTCTCTTCATTTTTAACGGATGATTTTCTAAATAGTACCTTATCAGAAAGCTTCTTTAATGTTTTGCTGTCTGTGCAAAGGATAAATTACCTTTAATTTTCCCTTTTGTTGTCATCATTATATCTGAGAGAGAAACTCTTGGTTTTAGTATGTTTCTGAGGTTTTTCTTGAAACAAGCAGAAGGGATTTTTATTTTTTTTTTCTCCTGGGGGGAGAAGACAAAGTAATTATTGCTTATTGAAACCAGATCATAAGATTTCATTATATTTTCTAAGTTTTTTTTATTCTCTATTACTGACATGCAAATAGCATTTTGTAGAATTACAATATGATGCTTTAAAGTGACAAGTTTCCAAAAATATAATTTTAACGAAGCTAGAAAATCTGAAAAACCACCTGTGAGAAACCCAGCCTATCTGTAGAGTTTTCTTGTGGTTTGTCTTCAAGGTGTAATATTTCAAAAGGCATTTGCTGCTTCCAAAAGCTTGGTTTTTTGTACCTATTTTATTTCATTTCTTTCAAATATAGAATATCTTTACAATAAAATTATATATAGCTAAGTTTACTCCTGTAGTTTGTAGCAGTTGCAAGTGAAATGTTTGTCTCCTTTACAGTCTGAAACTTGAAAACATGCATTTGAAACAAAAGAAATTCTGTGTCCTACAGTGATGCTTGTTTCATCTTAGGATTTTAATTTCCAGTTAAGAAATTGCATTTTCATCTTGTTAAATGTTTCTAAACTTCTGCTTTAGGCATGGTTTTTATTTCACAGAAGGGTTGTTCTGCACTGAGCTGCATCATCTAAGTATTTTTCGTGAATAAAATCAAACTAAAATGTACAAAGCAGTAGCTGTTAATCTGCTGTACCATTGTATTCTTAAATGGGTGAGTCATGAGCTATTGAGGAAAAATCGCAAACTATTTCACTTTATTAAAATATTAGAAACTAATTTATTCTAGTATTGTTTGGCTGCAGATTCAAATAGATCCTTCAGAAATCAATGTCTTTTTCCTTCTGACTTGTAAAGATGTCATTAACATAAGAGCAATGATAGCCATGCTGAGAAGATTTTGATTGCTTTTAAGTAGATAAAAAATGTGGAAACTCACAATTCATGCAGTCTTTACATTTTGGTATCTATTATGTTTTCCTCTGAGTTTTAGGTAAACATAAATATAGAAAAAATAGTTCTACAAATTTGGAATATCACATCATTGTTTGAAATTGAAAACATCACATGAATTTTTTTTTTTTTTGTGATGTATTTTAAGAACATTCAGATTTGTAAAGAGAAGATAATTTATTGAACTAGTTTGGAAGTGTAGGATATTCTTTGAATGTTTCAAGTAAATTTTAAAGCATCCATCCAATAAAAAATGCAATTTGTTGTTATAATAAACATTCACAGGTATCCTAACTCACAAGATCTATGGAAAGACTTTATCACCATTTTCCTATATAGTTTTGTATTAAGAGACCACAGTAGGGAGACTACCTACAGCAGTTGTTACTTTATATCAGGATTTTACTCCTCAGTATCACGTGATGTCCCTGTTTACTACACTTAGATTCACATTGCAGAGAATAACCTGGGCTTCTTTCAGATGAAACAGAACCAGCAGACATGCTCCAGCAGCACATGCAGACTGCTCTAGATGCCCTAATTGCATCTCAGAGTAATGGTGTTATTCCATCGTGTTATTTTCTGAATGGGAAGGAAAACTAATTATTTTGCAATATCATCTTCAGATTCTGGACTTAAAGAAGTAGGGATTTTTTTGAATGGCAATTTCTGAAGAAACTTTTCCATTCAAAACTAAGTTTGAAGAGAAACCTTAGAGTGTAATGAGATCCTGAAATTAAGCTCCTAATTGCAGGATATTTCTGAACTCTTTATTGTGTACCATCAGACTGTTAAGGGTAATATCTTTTACATAATGATAGCAATTTAGTGAACATTTATCACTGCATATTTCAACTTAGAGTGTTTTAAGCTACGCTACAAGTCAATTTTAGGATCTGAAAATGGTGTTCCATAGCCCCAGGGAAACCTCTTAAGTTAACCTAATGGCATAAGGTAGCACCTTGGGGAGGTTGCAAAGCGTACACTAAGAGTTTTCTACCTACATCCCATTTGTGTTCTCCACCCAAAGCAGCATGGTGGAAAGATGGGCAATTCTCTGAAGAGATGCTCTCACACCCAAAATGTAACCTTCACAGTTACTTGCATCTGTAGGCTCAAGACTAATGGACTTTGGAATTCCCAATGCCATTGGGAATGCCTGTTTTGCAAAAATGTGGATGCTGTGATGTGCAGTTTGTAAGGTGGAACTTTAGAAATTTTTAAATCTCCTGATTGCCTACATGGGAAATTATGCTTTTGTTTCCAACACTGAAGGGTTGGAGATATTCAAATGGCATTTAAAAACCTCCTTAAAGTAGTAGCATTTAAAAAAATATATATAAGCCAAAGAAACAAACATGTTTATTTGTATTGTTATGGTACAAAAAAATGTGAAAGTAAGTAACTTCACATTCATGCTACTAACCTGCAAGGTTAAAACTAGATTAGAGAGATCCTAGAAACTGATTGTTTCCTTGTAAACTGCATTAGTGTGATCTAGCACCCATTCCAGTACAAGATGACTGAACAGTTTACCCTGCCTTCCTAAGTGACAAAGCCTATCAATTAACTTCATAGGGAATGGTAAAGTTGTCTTTATTTTTCACTCTCTCTCTCATTGAAATTCTCCATGATTCTTTTTTTGTTAAAAAGCACTCAATTGAGATGTTATGCTCAATTTTTGCTACATTTTTGCATGCTATGACACATCTTGGTTCTAGACATCACTTAATAACTTAAAATAAGTATAGTAAAAAGAAATGTAACCTCAGGCATCATAATGGACTCTTACATACATACAAAAATATTAGACTTGCTGAATCTGGTTTATTCAAGCCTCACCATGTCAAGGAACCTTTTTGAACAATTTTAACTAGGTGTTTTTGGTTTGGTTTTTTGGTTTGGTTTTTTGGTTTGGTTTTTTTTTCTTTTTAGGTAATAGCTTTACAAGTTTCAGCTGCCTGTTTCTAAAACTGCTTTGCTACTGAAACACATATTTCTCTCTCATCTATCCTGACTCACCTTTTTCCAATCCCTAATGGCTTCCCCCTGCCTGCCCTTGAGTTACAGACCATTTCTGAAATGCTGTATGACAGCACTTTCTTGCAGTGTTTTCAAAGAAGAAAAATTGGCTGTTTATCTCTCAAAGTCCTGAAAAATAACTCCTGCTCTTAGCATTTCCACAAGATAGAGGGCCAAGGGTGGTTTCTCGTGCCAAAATATCAGATGAGAAGACAGTATAGGGAAGAGTCATACAGATAACTCCTTAATCAAAGTCCTAATCTTTTCTTAAGGGTGCTAAGTACTCTCAGTTCCCCCAGAAGCCAGCACAAGCCTATCACAAGCAGCAGTATCCTCAAGATCTGAAATGTAATGGTATTTAGTCTGGGCTCACATATACTGAAAAAGATTCACCACATGAAAATCAAGACAGCAGGAAGTAGCTAATAAAACTTGATGACTTACACTAATAATTAGTAACTTGCTTTGGTTTTTTACGTAAGAAATAACCAGCAGTAGGTCCTGTGTGTTTTCACTGCTGATAGGGAAAGACCTAAGAAACATACTTTTTCTCTGTGAAGGGAAATAATTTAATCAGTGTAACCAAATCACCTTTGATCTTCTCGGTGTAAGCTTAGCATCATGACCTGTGTAAGTCCATCACTTTGAAGTAATTTTGTCTCTTGGTTATAAACATTTTTTTACGTCATTGGCACCATTATATTTTTAATTATTTAAATATTTTAAGTAGTTCTAAAATATAGGCATTAGGAATTGCTATGTTGGAACAGTGACTTTGGCAGTGTTACACAAGGCTGTCTGCTTACAAGGGGATTCATTGTTTTTTCTTAAAGATCTTATTGGTAAGACTGCTCAGAGGTGCTGCCTCTGAAAGTGCCACTCAAACCGTACCCCAAATGTCTGATTCCTTGTTAATTCTCCATGCTCTTCTTGCACCCATTCTTTGCCCTTCAGCCTTTTAGGAATCATAGATTGTAGTTGTGATGCACCCCTTTTGTCATCACAGGAATTTTTGCACTTGGCTAGTGCTAAAACTCAACTCTCTAGGATTCTGCTGGTGTAACACTTGATGAGTAGTGTTTGTTGTGAATTAGCTTGGTCTTCTGTGTATAGCTTTCAACTGCACTGTACTAAACTGAGTTTTTAGTAGTTCTATATTATTTTCTAATTGCTCATTTACAAGGAATGACCTGTAAAGGAGGCATCTATTTCATTTTTCCCTTGAAATCTGATATCATTGGATTACCATAGTCTTTTGGGTGGAAGACACTTAAAAATGAGACTCCACTCATCTAGACTCTTTTAGGTCTTTCATTACTTGCATCCTTTTTCTTGTTTCCTTCCAATTAATTTTTTTCATTAGTAAGTCCTTGACTGAACCCTTTTGAGCAGAAGAGATTAAAAAGCATGTAAATAATGAAGTGATGTGTACTTACAAAGTGGGTACAGGTGGGTTGTTTGTAGGTTTTTGTGTTCAATGGTGCTTAAGGCATTTAAATATCACAGAAGAAAGCCAGCTCCCCTCCTTCAGCTGAACAAAACTGAAATACAGTTCTGGTCCCTTTAAGACTGACAGAGCACTATGTAAAGTATTTTATCACTCATTTTATCATCTCTTCATCTAAATGCTATAGGCTAGTTCTGGTAACTGATTCTCTGTATCTCTCAGATCCTCTTGAAAGTTGTTCTTAATCTGAGTGTGGAAAAAGGCCAACCGTGTTTTACTGGTAAAAGTGGTAAAAGCAACCTCAGAGAGAAAACCACTGTTTTAGTACCTCTTAATCAGTGATCCTCAAATGTTTTGCAAAACCCCACTTTGCTCTGCAAGCTGGAGAAATGTTACACTCTGGAAAGCTGAATCCCAAAGAGGAGCTGTGAGCATTGGCTACTAGTGAAGACTATAGCCAGCTTGTGGCTAAGTAGTTGCTTTGAGTGTAGAACAGTCTGCCAGTGCTATTTTTTGTGGTTTTAATCTATGGTTTCTAAATTCTCTTTATGCATGAAGATGCACAGAGAAAACAGAGATGAGAAAGGGAAGCTATGAAAAGTGCATGAAATTTAAGCTAAAAACTACCTTTTCATGAGCTCCTCTCACATGGCACTGTGAAAAGCAGAACTCTCTGTCTTGTATTAAAAGCTTAGAGTGCATCTCATGTGTAAATTCCTTTTACAAAGATCCAAGTGAAAAAAATGCCATTTGAGTGAAGGCAAATAAGAGTGCATCACTTACAAGGGTGATGTATAACCAAGGATCCTGGCAGGATCCCAGCCTTTCCTCTGAGGGGCTATACAGAGAACTCCCCTGCTTACTGTCCTTTCCTGTAACATCTGAAGTTTCTAAAGGAGAGAATGCAATTTTCTGCAGCAGCAAAGCACAGCAGTTTCCTTCAAGAGCTTTGGCTGAAGAACTGAGGTGTTTGGCCTTAGCAAAATAAAGTGAGAATTAGAAAAGCTATCTCTAATAATGAAGAGACAGGAATATGGAATCTCTGCTTTCAGATTATGACTATTTTATTTTTTGGTGAACTAGTGAAAATGGAAACTTGGTACTTAAAATCTAAAATGAAATCCTGAGGAAAGTATTGAAGTATAGTCTGAAAGAAAGATACAGATGTACTTAGTTTAAGCATAAAATACCTGTAATCTTCTCTAATATATAGTGGAAAACCTTGAGAATGTACCTCCCAATACGTGATATAACTGCATATCACTTCAGCAGTAAATACTTAAAACCAAGATAGATGGAAATCTTAATTCTGTTTGTTTATATATACTCATACCTCCAAAAAAAGGTGCTTGGTCTTTGAGGAGAAACTTACGAGTTGTTTGATTGCCAACCAAATGATTTCTTGCTCTCAAATGTATTACTGATACTTCATCTACTACTTGCAGCTTAAACATCTATTAAATATTTGATGTGCATCACAAATAACCATAGCTAATGCTCATGCATGTATTTTCCAAAATATACTTTTAAGACCCAGTATAGTAAATTTAAAGTGCAATGGTAACCATAAAAACTTCATTCCAGGCAGACTCTGCATTTGGATGTTTTATGACTAAAGCTGTTACTTCTTCAACATTTAATATATATCATTGGATAAAGGCCCCTTCTCCCACCTTACAAAAAAACCCAACCAAACAAAACCCAGAACAAATGTACAACCAACAAAAATCCCCAAAAAACAAGCACAAACAGAAGCACTTGTACTTTATGTAATTAAATATATATATTTTCACTTTGTCAAACTTAAAAAGACAATTATGGCAACTACAAAGTTAAAGCAACTGAGTAGAAATAAATATTGGGGTTGGTTTGTTGCTTTCTCCCATATTATTACTTTATATTATTTCGGTACTAGCAATATTTTACCAAATATTATTTCTCTTAAGAATCAATTTATTTTAAAACTTTCCATTGTATTATGCAGATGTATCAAAGAAGGGAAGACAAACATTACAGTAAGCTAGTATTTGAAATTCCAGCTGTTCTTTTTTGTAACTTTTATGATACAATCAACTAAAAATTCTTTATGGTAGTAAGTGTCATAGTTTATATTACCTTTTTTAAGTTGTCATAAATCAGTTTCTTTTTCACCAAACAAATCTTAGCAGATTTGAAGCTGACTGGAGGTAGTATAATGCTATTTTATTTACGCTGTTCTTATGAAAATTTTGGTTGCTTTGGTGTATCTTTTTCTTGAAGGTAAACAAATTTCTCACAGGGTCTTTGAGTCAGACATTAGTGTTGCCTGGATACAGCTGGTGCTACTCAAATACTTTGCTGCAATGCTTGCTGTCAGCGTAGCCATTTTGTTATATTGATTTATAAATGCATTGCTTGTAAAAGCAGCTCAGCCTTTCACATGAGCAAAGGATAGAAGCCAATAGAATGTAATTTAGTTATCTTTTTATGAGAGATGTTGGTTTCCCAATGTCATAGAGAAAACTCAGATACTTTGCATCAGTTGAAGGTTGAGTGCTGTTTATTTACCTTTTAATATTTCTGTCCTAGGAGGCATCTTTCAAATATCTGTATCATTCACTACTTTACATTCTTCAAGTTACAGAGTTAAAAATGCCAATGGTAACTGTCAAATCAGCTGAGAGATGTTGGCATTTTACAACTAGCATTTTTTTCAACTCTTCTTCAAGATTTCCTAGTTCCTTTCTTATGTATACCTTATTTTCAATCTTAAGCATGACAAGACCCTGAGAGTTTGGGAGTTTTATGCTTATGGTACACATTACTTTAATAACCTAAATCTCAGTGATCCAGATTGTCTTCATATATCAGTTCAATGTCTTTGTGAGAGCTGAAAATGCAAACCTTAAAATAGTTAATTTCACTTGTAAAAAATGACTGCCTGTTGTTCCACAGTTCAACTACTGCAATTCAATAACTGTAGTGTCAGTGTCAGAAATATCAATGAATGGCAACATCTTGGTGAGCACCTAGAGGAGATTTTACCATAAGCTGAGCATGCTGCAGGACTCTGTCATGAAAAATAAGTAAAAAATATAATGGTAATCACAGTAAACCATGGAGCAGTACGTAAGAGCTACACTATACAATTACAGGATGTAATTAACATATGAAAGTCACTTGAAAATAATTTTTGGAGTTGAGAAGCAGATTTATAAAAATCTTAATGTGTTAGGATATGTGCTCTGAAGCATCTGGTACTTATCATTGTTTGAGGCAGGATTTAAGTAATATCTTAGTCTGCTTCATAATAGCCTGACTGTAATTAATTATTTACCAGTGCATTCCTTTGACATGGTGGATGCTATGCTTCATTGCAAGCACTGCATTATTTACACAGACTACAGTGAGGCACTTTGACCAGAGACATGGTTTTTAAGCAGATTTTCAGGTGTCATAATGATAATTTACAGCTAGGAATCAGTTAAGGCATCTCTGAAGTTGTTCCCTGTTCAGGTAAGAGGTCATGTTAACCCTCTAGCTGCCCAGCACTGGGTGAGCACATGGATTATTTTGAAACAGCTTTTCCCCTTATTTGTACTGTAGAGCTGAGATACTGAGATCCAGCAGATTCTGTTGCCAAAGTTATAAATTTGCTAGCAGTCTTTGGTAAATTAAGAAAAATGTTCTCTTAGTTCATTAAAGATATGCCCCTCATAGGGGCAGATTGGTTTTCCAAGTGCTAAGAGTCTCTTATTCACTGGTCTTTCTAGAAATGGCAACTGGGTATTTTTTTGGATCTTTATTCAAAAAGACAAGAGTCTTCATAATGGGAGTGAATGCTTCAATGTGAACAAAATCTCAGAGAAAAAGCCTTGCTGCTAGAATCTAGTAAGAGTTTACTTGAAGAGAAAGCAGGTTGTTAATGCCACTTATTTTACAGAACAGTAGTGACACCTAGTATTTATCAATAGTGCCTAACAACCCAATGCATGTTAACAAAATTGAGATGGTTCTCATATTGGTCTGCTGAGCTGGGTCTTATTTAGTCATCGTAGCTGACCAGAGTAGACATGTACTGTGCTGTGTAGTAGAAGAAAGCTGGATACAAATGCACATTGTGTATAGGTCTATTTTAGCATACCATACCACATTTTGTAACTGCTCATGCTAAATTCTACAATAAAAAATTCCTGTACCTTAAAAACAAGCTGCATTGAAATACCCTGTAGACCTCAGCAGGTGAGTGATTGAGGCAGGGGCTGTATTTGTGTGCTCTGTGCTCATTCCATGCCACAGTGGGGCCCTCAGCTCCCAGACTGATCATCTAGGTGCTGTTGCAGTAAAAAAGTAATAATGATAATAATAAAATTAACAGCTATAGTTAGCTGTGACAAGCTGAGCATTTTTTTTTCACCTCCAGCTGGTAGGAAATTGCAGTACATATTTTTCTCCAGACACAGTCTTGTACTTAGACTTTCCATTACATAGAAAAAAAATCCTTACATTTTCTTAATCACTTTATCTGTTCATCTGCTTCAGTGACCTCAGCAATGTGAAACCTTGTGAAGTAGTGAACTAACACTGACAGACACAGGAGGTCAGACACGTGTATTTGCTGTAATGAGTGATGCTTAAATGCTTAAATTAGCATCAGTGTTACTTCCAGACTGTTAGATAAACAGGTATCAAGGTTGAGCATGCCATCGTTATTGGAACTGCTTGCATGTCTCTGCTTTTTCTGGCTTTATCACTGCAGGGGTGTCAAAGAACTTCTGTATTTTTTTTAAACTCTAGATCTTGGATTGAAGCAAATACAAATTCTCTAGATTTGTTGCTCTGGTGGAAATGTTCACCTATCTGACTCCTCATGGGATGTGCCACGGTGTTACTACAATGGCTGGTGCCATTTGTGGAACTGTAATAACTGGCAATCTTTTCTTCACAGACACAGTAAACTGTTACGTATGCTACTAATGCTGCATGTTCATTTACAAGGAAAAAAAGTGTCTTTACTTGCAAAAGTAGAATTCAAATCCTTGACACTTTGGTAGTTGCAGTATTTAGAAATGTGTGGGATATTTTAATATTCAGATAGAAGGCCTGCACTGTCCTTCAGCTTTGTAAAAACAACTCAAAGGAAGGGGCAATTAGAATCTCCTAAGAACTGAAGAAGGGTCATGCCAACAGAGGGGATGAACAATAAATTATGAATGTAACAGTAAAAGTCATGGAACAAGTATAAGTTGCTCATTTCTGTTGTACAACAGCTCAGATTCTAAAAATTGGTGATTTAAGTGGCACAGCTAGGAGGTGCATGTGAAGCATCAATGTATATTTATTTTATCTAACACCTTCTTCCATCCATTTCTATTGGTCTCTATGGCTTCTTGTGTTACAAGAATAGACTTCTGTGTGTTTGAGGAAAAATGAAAACTTTGAAAGTTATACTGGTTTATTTTATTTGTTGATTTCTGGTTTGTACTGTGCAAGAACTTTGAAGAATCTTAAGATTTTTATTTATCATTCATTATTTATAAACCACGGTCTTACACTTTCATTTATTTTCCAGACTGAAGAGACTTAACAGAACTCATCTCATCTTGTATGAAAGCCATACTACAGCTCTTAGGACTTTTTCTGTGTTTTGTGTCATTTCTAGTTCTATGATATGCTTTTCTGAGATAGCCTAGATATAACTTCATGGAGTTTTCATATGGCAGGGGTTACCAGTTTGAAATACAGGTGTCCACAGTTCTGAAGGGGAATGGAACACAACTGGTGTGAGTAATATCACTTGTCTGGAGTCAATGTCAAAGTACTCAATTGTTGTCATATGATTATTTTCTGGGGTTTTGTCATGGTGTCAATTGCCTCCACACCCCACCCACCCCAGCTACGTTTCATAAGCCTTCTTGATAGGGACTAACCACTGAGCTGGCATCTTCAGATACTATAGTGCTTCCAAAATGTCTTTCCTGCATTTTTATTAGGAATTTAGGTTATTCTCCTCTGTGTGTATTTTTGTCTTCCATTGTGTCTGTCATTCTATATTGTCCTTTATTTTTCTTTACAATTTGGTTTTATATTGTTTAATCCATTTCTATCATCTAAAACCACTCTCATCTCACTAGTCCTTGACAGGTCATTTCTGAACAATCATGAGGTTTTCTGGTAATACTGTCTCTTATCCTGAGGCATCAACTTGATATGATTTGATAATTCTATGTATAAGACCTAACTCTTCATAAAATTAAGACATTAAAATTCTAGGGAAAGGGCACTTGAGATAGTAATTTGAAATAAAATGTAGCAAATTCTGCAGCCAGAAAACTTATAGAAGGAATGAATTTATCTAGTAGGCAAAGTCTTCCACTCAGTGAAAGCTAGAGCTTAATGATTACATACCCTACAAATAGTAGGCTAGTTCTTAATTAAATCTTCCATAGTACTGAGCAGTTGACTACCCTACTATTTTTGAAGTAGCCTACTATTTTGTTTTCATTTCACCATGTTCATAAAAGAAAAAGTTAACTTTCCATTTTCTCCCAGAATTTAAGCATTTTTTGGGTTAAGCTTTTTAAAATAAGGATAAATGGAATATGATAGCTCTGACATGAGTAATAACATGTTGTTATGAGTATGCATTGAGAAAATAATATTTTTTCATAGTTAAAGTATCTTTAGTGTAAGTAGCGAGGATAAACTCATGTAATAGGGTTAGAATATAGTGTATTTGCAGCAATATTTATCTATGTGCTAGAAGAGGTGAGAGGAACCATTATAAATGTAGGCATTCTGTTGCAGTGTAACCTTAACTCCCTCCTAATCTTTAGTATAATGTCCTATTTAAACTACTCCTCATATTGCTTCATCCACATTTTGAACTGTTTCAAAGTGAGAAGTCAGATTTCTGTGATTCAATTTCTGTGATTCATCCAAGGCATTGGCTCTCAACCTAATCCCCAGGTTTTGGTAGCTTTCTGTGTCCCCTTTTGGCTGGAGTTGAGCTGGCTAAGTAGATTCACACCCTGCACTGCTCATCATTGCAGCTCCTTCCTCCCTGAGGACACGGGTGTCTTAAACAGGCTGTCTGAGCTGCTTCTGTGGTCACTCACTCATTCATATCAGTCTTATTGAGGCAAGATGATTAAAACACTGTGTCAAGGAGTGATTAAGCAAGGACTTCAGCTGCCACTAATATGGATGCAGCAAATTCCAGCAGGGAGACTGTAATAAGTAGCTGGGGACAATAATCTCTTCAACAGTGTATCTGTAGCAAGAAGAGGACAGATGTCTCCAGCCTAATTCGCTCTGAAATCTCTTTCAGACTATAATAAGTCATTAATATATACTTGCTTTTCCTCTGGCCTCTCAGCTTGAGCTGAGCTTTCACAAACTACCTGAGTTGCTTTCAAGTACTTTTTTTTTTTTTCCCAAAACCAATCACTCACATCCTTGCCTGTATTCAGTCTGCTTTTGCAGCATCACCTCATTTCACAGCTCTTAATTAGTTGCAAAGCCAGTGGCAGCCCTACTGCTGTGCCACCTGACCCACTCACTTATGTTGCTTTCTTCTCCAGACAACATGTAGCAGCAGCTCTAACCCCATCTGTGAGCTACTGCCATTTGTGGGGTTTTTTTGGTTTTGTTTTTTATAACAGCATGGGTTTTGTGGTTTTTTTTTTTTTTGGGTTTTTTTCTTTTTGCTTCACACTTAGATGAGAGGTGTTAATTTGTTAAAAAAAAAAAAAAAAAAAGTGAAAGCAAGAGGGAGAAACCACTGCCAACTAAAAAGACAACAAGGGAATTAGAGAATCAACTCTGGCTGCAGTGCTTGCTGGCTGCATTGATTTGTTGATTGATTTGGTTTGTAGCTCTGACTCCAGAGTCACATATTACTAACTGGGTTCTTTCAATGCTATCACTTACAACACCCACATCTCTTGGTACCAAGTTTATCAATATTACATTGCTTGAGGAAGAGGTAGAAATAAGGTGTTTTCAGGCATGATGACCACCTTAGATGAGATCAACTGGGGTCTGAAACTTTGCAGTTTCACTGTTGATTGTGAACTGTTAGATTAGAAAAAAAAAATCTGACTTTTTTTTTCCTCTTTCATTTGATTCTTTGGAGCCTTAAAAAGTACTGCTAAGATCTCTTCGACTCAGTTAATCTAACTAATCCAAAATTTGTTTGCAAATCAAGCTAATTCTTCCATTAAAGCCTTGTGGAGGCAGCCTGACACTGAGGTATGAGTCCATCAGTATGAGTTTGAGGTGTGGTTTTTTTCTTTTTGAATCCTGTTTATATTCTTCAGTAAAATACTACTCTGATATGCTACAAAACTTGAACTGTCTTAAGTTTATTAATTTTGCATTTTATAGAGTATTATAGCTTGAATGGAATCTCCATTTCTGCAAAACTACAATGGTTTAATGAATATTGACTGAGGATATTGGTAGTACATATGGTTAGAAAAAGAATAGTGATACAAGCATGAAAGAAAAAATAAAAAAAAAATCAATATTGGTGTTAAAATGCTTTCAGTATTTTCCTTTAACAACAGTAGGTTTGCACACTGCCTAGTTTTATATTCTAGATGTAATGACATTGAAGAATTATTTTCAAATGTAACTTTCCCTGTACTTTATGGTAAGAAAAAAAGTTTTACATGAAGTTGGTGTTCTGAAGGGTTCAAGAACTTCACTTCTGATTTGGGTTATAAAATGAGATGTGAAATCAGATGTGTTTCAAGTGGTTTGAGGCATCTCTACAAATCCCTTGTGCTAAGCAGTTTCACCTTAGAACTCTGGCAAGGGATTTGCACATATTGTCTGACAGAAGTATCAGGATGTAAAGACTCTCTGAGTTTGAGTGCCTGAGGTCAGGCAGCATTTAGCAAACTTTGCATGAGGACACCTCTGTGGAATATGCTGGCTATTGTCTTGCATTATTCATTGGTGTATTTGAAACAGCATGAAACTAGACATGCTACAGACATGTAATTTGAGGTGAAACCTTCAGTTAATCGATACACATTTGAAATAATATAATTTATCCATATGCAAATCTAAAGAAGGCTGTAAGGAGAGGTTCAGCATAAGTTTAGGAAACTGTTCAAGTCACAGACCTAATAGTTCTGACCTTGATAAAACCAAATTTTATAGAACTGCCCAAGGATTTACGTTTAAAACACAACTGTGTTTTTTCTTCATTTATTTGTAGTTTATTAATATTTAAGCACCTTGATAGTACATTGGCTGAAACATCACAATAGGATACATCATGCATGAGTAAAGACAGTTTGTTGCTTTATTTCAGTAAATACACACTTTATGTTCTGTGCTGTCTGTAAAGAAAAGCTTCATCTATGAAAAGGGTAGGACAGGTGAGATCTGAGTTTTGTTCCCATTTGTACCCCAGATTACTCAACAAAAATCTTATGAAAATCCTTTCTTTTTGACTAAGCTTTATCAGTAATACAATTGTGATTCTGATATTTGTGTTCTTTTGTCTTTTGAGAACTGCTGATTGAAGGCACTGTATAAGAGGTGAATTTTACTGTCACCTACTCTTGTTCTTTTGAGAAATATTCCTTGATATTTGCATAGTTTTATGTCCAAAGAGAACAGGTCATGAATTGATTCTGGTGGATTTGGAATTTGTTCTTTATGAGCTGTGTTCTGTACACCAGAACATTTAGTGCCTCATGGCAAATACATCTAGATTGCTGCAGCTTTCTCCTCAAGTGTGAGAGAAGATATGGCTGTGATTGCTCTGCCATGTCCCCTGTAATCCTTTAATTCTCTTGGCATCTGTCTAGCAGATGTGTGCCTCATGCTTGGTATTCCTGTTCTGCAGCTTAACCTTCTCTATGTATTATATGTACTATTTTTCTATTTAAATAATTAGGATGTACAATGCAGTACTGAAAAGATGTTAGAGATGTTTCAGTATTTCATTTTTTAGTTTGTTTTAGTATTACTGTTACCCACATTGAAAGAAAAGACATTGTAGATAAACAGACCTTAATGCAGTATCAAGCTGGGTTTTTTGTTTTTTGTTTTTTTTTTAAATCCTATTTCTTTGACCATTTATTTCAAGTACATAGTTCTTTAACAAAACAGAGGACAGAACCTGTAGTATCACAAAGAAAAAAAAAGTGTATCTCTAGGCACTAGAGAATGAAAACTTGTTTGAAGACTTCCAGCTTCTATTTTTAGTTCTAATCTTATTGGTAAATTGAAAAAAAAAAAAAAAAGAAAGCAACCAAAAAATCCTGCCCATAGCTAGACCAGTTGAAAATTGAGGATTTAATGAAATAAAAGTGATAATTCTATAACTGTATTACATACAATTTTAATAAAAGACCATGTTATAAGGAGTCCAAGGCTGCAGCACAGCATGGGTCTTAGGTTTTTTATATAAAGAATTCACATAGTTATCTAAATTATCCAAGACCAGCAAGCTAGTAGAACTGATTCCTACCTCCTCTAAAAGCTCTTTATAGTGCACATGGTAGTTGGAAGAGGACATAGTTACATTTGCATGTGTTTCAAGTAGTATTTTTCTGAGAACACTTGCTGTGTATTTATATTTTCATGGAACATAAAGTCCCACACAGTGAAAGGACAGAACAAGAAAAGAAATGCCAAACATTTAAAGAACATTCTCTTTATATAATCCATTTACACTCCAAATGTGTGCCTACATTTTTGCATGCAGCTACAGCTCTATCTGACATAAGAAAGTTCAGCTGCTTACTTTCCTTAGATGAATCTTACTGTAGCTTGTGGAAAAAAGCAGAATGTTGTAGAGGCACAATGGGCCTTCAGCATTAAAGACCACACTTCACTGTAGAAAGAAAAAAGATTCCAAATCCTTAAATATAGTTGCTTGTCAGTTTATTTCCATTAAAAAATATAAATAAATAAAATATGAAATGTCAGTTATTCTCTATAATTAAATAACAAAAAAGGGACAAAATCAAATTCACACTTTTTAGCAAAAGAGTATCACTGGACAGAATAGAAGCATCTCATAGAGAGTGGAAATAATTTTCTTTGGAATTGTAGAACTATCTGCTTTTAATACCGTAGCTTGCAGAAGATGAACTATATCTGTACTGCATTGTGTGACATTTCTGGAGAATCCATAGATTAGAGAAGTCTAGACTTGGTGAAATAAATTCTTTATATTCTTTATTGTTTTGATAAAACTGTGGATATAAAAACATAGAATACAGAGGTGATACTGAAAATATCAGTGAGGTTTTTGTCTGGTTGTTAATGTGTCTTTTTGAGGAACTTTGCTCTCAGAAAGCCATTTCAGTAGAGCATTCACAGAGTAGATTTGAAGATGGAGGCTCCACAACTTCCATGGGAATCATATTCGATGGTTTGACCAGCCTTACAGTAAAAGTTTTTCTGCATGTTTAGGAGGAATTACCTGCACTTCAGTTTCTGTCCACTGAACAGACCTCTTAACTTGTTGCTGGGCATCACCAATAGTCTGGCTTCATCCCATGCACCCTGCTATTTAATATTTTTACATGTTGATAAGATTCTTTTACGCCTCAGCTTTCTCTTCTCTACACTAAGCAATCCTGGCTCTTTCAGCTGGCTCTTACTGGATAACCTGGTCACCTTTCAAAGAAAGAAAGTGAAAAATGTTGAAGGGAAAATGTGAAACCATGAGAAAAAAATTGGCGTGTGTTGTTCTGTTTTGTTTTTTTTTTTTTTTTTTACACTGGCTATTTTTTCTCCATTGCTTGTATATGTATGTATATGTACTTGTAATTTTTCAATCAGCATTCAGATAGGAAAATTTGCTGTCTCTTCTCATAATGGTAGGCACAATAATCTTTTTCTTCACCGTGGATGCATGACAGATGAGTGATTTTTTTTTTTCTTTGTTTTCACATTTCTGAAGTTTTTAATACCTCTTTAAGATTGTTCGTGTCACGTTTCGTCGTGCAGGTCTTAATATCGTACTGTGACTTAAAAGCAGTCTGTTATCTAAAAAGAATTCCACTTTTCATCATAAAAAGAATTAATCTACTCCTCAGTCTTACTAAAGCATGCTTGTTCAGTGATAATGGTCACATTAGTAATGTTTTAAATTTGGTTTCTATATTGTTACAATAGCACAGGTTATATAATCCATCAGTAAATATTCTGAAATAGAAATATGTATAGGCTTAATTTACATAGTTTTTAATCTGTCATTCTCTGGAATAACTTGTACAATGAAATAATAAAGGTAGGCATGACATTTACAGTTGATTTGTAAAATGAGGTAGATCTTAGATGAAATCCTCTTTGAATAAATGTGGTCTTTGCACCTATTAGGAATGTGGATTTTGCATGAAATACCAAGTGCTAAATTATTCTGGATAGCCTGGGCTTCAGTGGTCAACATATTGAAGGCCTTTTAAAAGGTAGAAGAGTTCAGTAGCGTAAGTAACAGGGCATCTGTCAAAAGAAATGAGCCATAAGAGACACAAAATGTTCTTAAATAGCAGAATACCAGCTATGCTTGTGAAGCAGCAAGCACCAAGAATGGGGCTCTGCTGTGTGCTTCAGTGAGACGACTGGTTGTGGTGCCATTCTGCTGCAGGGAATTCTCATGGCCTCTGAATGTGTTGCTTGCACCATTTTAACATGCTTATTTGAACGTATCACTGGCTTGCACTGAAAGTTTTAGGAGTTTTGGTTGCAGGCACTCTTAGTGAAATTATACTCCTTAAAATAAAAGTCGTAAAATTCAATTGTCACAGTAGTCTGGGGATTTAGAGGTGGTAGTGACACATTTATTGCCTCTAAAATGACCTTTGTGTCAAACTTCATTGATTTTCTTTTTTTTTTTTTAATTAAATTTGATTTTATTTACTAGTTCACCCCAAAGCTCCACTTGCTCCCCTATACCACTTGTTTCTCTGCTATTCAGTTATACTGACAATAGAAGAATTTTTTTAGTTCTGCGTGTCTCTTGAACACAAATATGAAGCAAAACCTGGCAGACTTAAAAAGCTGTGATAGCAGATGGACTTATCAACATCCCTTTGCCTTTTTTCATTGGAACTGTGGCAACAACTATCTAAATTGAGGCTAATTAAACAAAATATTTCTATATAATTATATGATAAAGATTTCTAGTGGCAGGGTTTGTGCAGTTTCGCATGGTTGTCTATAATTTCTTGGTTAAGAGGGTAATTTATTCTCAATGTTAATTGATGATGAACAGATTATTAAAATTGGATTGTATGACACTTCTTTCTTTATTCTCTTTTAGTTTAAGTAAGATCAGAGTAATTCTAAATAGGAAGTTGGTGCCAGCATTATAGAAGTATGGTGTATAAAACTGCAGACCTTTTCTTATTCTGTTGATTGATAACCACTGATGAAATTACAGCAGTGCCATTAAACATTTTAGTGTGTGTAATAAAGATTTTTCATGTATACTATTACCCACATGGTATAGATAGTTTAAGGTTGTAATTTCAAAAGCATTCATCAGAAATTAACTTTAATAATAACTTCTAAGTGTTTTTAAATCTAAAACTAATGAAAGTTACATTGTTATCCATTTATATTCTCTAAGACATTATTTGAAGATTTTCCTTGACTTGACCTTTATTTTATGACAAGTTATCTGAAAGGTTGATTTGTATGAGTCATAGCTGTAATTATTACACTGTATGAAGAAAAAAAAGTTAATGGAGTTTCAGAGCTATTTTGTTCTTAAAAAAAAAAAAAACCCAAAACAGCAACACTTAAAAAAAATCTGTATATTTCACTATCTAAAATGTTTCTTACCAGGTCAGCTGTTCTATCAGGCTATACTTCAATTTAAAAAGAAGTGTAGAATAAATGTACCTTTGAGCATACTGCAAGTATAAGCCTGCAGCTGCAATTCCCATGTGTAATTACTTAGGTGCATAGTGGAGCTCAGTAAAAACCAGATGAACTGAGCATCTTTATCTAAGCATGCAACACAAATATTACACATCCATCCTGCTTTCCCTGGCACAGGACCAAAGGCTGGTCATGGGTGATGGGCCACTGGTGGCCCCAGTCAGTGGGAGCTCCAGTTAGGGCAGCTGCTCCCCATACCCAACTGGTGAGAGGTGTGTCCCACACTGCTGGTGACAGGGGTGTCCCACAGCCTCACTTTACCCCGTTATAAAGGGGAGCTGTCTTGGGGCCAGGAGCTGTTCCCTTTTCTGGGGCTCCCTTCTCTCAGCCTGCTGCTCTCACCGATACTCCTGAAAGTTAGGCTGGGTATAGGCATATAGACTTTATGTTGATATTTGTGCTGGTTTTATTTCATTAAATCCTTTTATATTTCAATCCATGGCCCTTCTCTCTTCTTTCTGATTCTCCTTCTTGGCTGTGGAGGGGTCTAGCCCTGCATATGGGCTAAATGAAGCTGTTACTGTCAAGAAGTTGGCATAAATGTATTTTCTAACTGTCTATACAAAACGTGCTTGCTTTATTCTAATCATGAAGTACACACACCCTTAGTCAGTACTTTTGCCTGTCATGGGATCAAAGAGTTCTGATAAGGAAACATTATTTAAACTATATTCTCCTCATGAGAAATCAGGTTTGGATTTTCAAGTTACTCTTTCTCCCACTGAAATCTTAAGGTTTTTATTATTATTTACAGTAAAGCACTGCAGACTGTCCTTGCAGTTGAAAGGAACATTAATTTCCATGTGAGTCTTACCCAGTAGGTTTTGTGTCCCTGGGTTATTTCAGCTTCTTTGAAAAGTCAGCCTAATGCGAGCAATCTTACCTACACAAAAAGGGTTCCTATTAAATATGGCAAGGCTGCAGAAATAAACTAAGTCTATTCATGTAGAGTCAGTTTCTACCTCTCCCTCTAGGTTTATAATTTACAGACTGTTAGTTATTGCCTTTGAGGACTAAATCTCTTGCTCTTCTTATTTTCTTCTCAATATACTTAACAGTTAAGCTAGTTGATTGTTTTAGATTCAAGCACAAAAGGAGGGAAGTTGATTTACAGACAAATCAGGATAGTTCTTGCTTGTTATTTCTGCAAGCCCTATTGATTGGTTAGGCTTAAAAGAAAATTGCAGTTAGGCTTCCCATGAAACTCTGAGATGCAGTGCACTTCTAAGGTACAGTCCTACTCAGAGTGAGAATTGTCCATACACCTAATGTCAGGCTTTTTGTATTTCTGACTGATTTGTGTAAGTGAAGCAAATCCTCTTCACATGCATGCATGCTGCTTACAGGTGGTTGAAATGGCCCTGATTCATAATACCCGTATGGAGTAATAATTCTGAATTTACTTATTCCATTACCTTCAGTGAAGAAGTTGCTAAAGAGGCCAACAAGTTACGGTCTGCTTTGTTTTTTGTAAGTTGTAAAGAACATCTAAAAGAAAAGTAATTAGTTATATATTAATATGGACTAAACACATCTCCATTAGAAATGATCTTATGTCATGATTCTTAAAATGTTATAAGCATGTGTTTGCATTAAGGATATAGTTCCAACTGAGAAATTTGGACCACTGGATTCTTAAAGGACTTTTAGATCCTTATGGGATGACTGTACATGCGTGTGAGTATTTACTTCTGTTCAATTTCCAGCAGCCCAAATGGTTAGAGAACTGCAATTGACTATTCATGCTTTGGCTCTGTTACAGTTTAAACAGACCAAGACTACCAACAGTGGTTTTCTTATTTTATAAAATCATTTTGTGAAATAAATCACTCAGACTTGAGTTTTAGGTTTGCTTTTGGGGTTATTTTGGTTTTGGGTTTTTTTGTGTTGTTTTTTTTTATGCTGAGTCTCATCCCTTAGGGAACCTTAAATACAAACCTTATAACTTCCTGAAAATAGGGAGATTTTATGAAGAATAAATAGCAGACAGCTGTGAGCTATAAACCTATAATACCAGTAGAGGGATTTGGTGATCTTATAAAGCAGAATAGTAGAGTTTGGATGTCTTGAACATCAAAATAGACCCTCTGAAAAAATTAGGCCCTCAAAATAGAATGAATATTCTGTAATTCAGCTAAATTTTTATTGGGTCAAAAATAGGAACATGGTTCATACTGACAGGATGGAGCCCTGTGACCTTACAACAGCTTCCATATCACCTCCAGGCTAGTAGCACTAACTATTAATTTCCAATTTCCTCTTCATTCCCTTTCTCTCTTCTCTCTTGCCTTGCCTTTCACACTGTAGCACGGCTCTGTTGCACAGCCCCTAACTTACTTCATTTCCAGATAAACTTCAAATGATGCTGAACTTGACACAGAGCACCTAGCCATGCCTGTACTGGCAGTACAGGAACACTTTGAATTTCTCCAAAATAAAAATGTTCCATCAGCCTGGGTTTTAAGGGGGCATGATGACTACAGATTCCATGCAGCTGGCTTAGTCTGCCTAAATGATGTAGCTGAATTAATAAACTCTCATGGGATCCAAAGTGCTTTAGAGCGTGGTACAGAGATGCTTTCATAGCCCTCTTAGGCCCAGATGACAACCATTTGGACCTATTAGCACCAGCTCAGCCCTGTGATGTGGACTGATGCCAGAATCAGGTATTTCTGCACTATGCTTCCAGTGACCTTCAGTTGTCAGGTTTTCCCATATTCTCAAGTTTCAGAGTCTCAAGTGTCACTTAAGCATCTAAAATGATGGACATCCCATTTTTCCAAAAAGATGCAAAACCAAATCCCTGCTGCATGGTACAGTAATAACTTTCATGGTTTCTATGCTTACAAAAACTGTGGTGTTGCAGTGATATTTCATTTCCCAGATGTAAATTATATTGATCTGAATTTCTGTTTGTAGCCTCATGCTGTAAATATTTGGGTGATTATATTAAGACTAACTGAAAGTAAATAAGTATCACAAAAACTGTGAAGACAACAGGCTTTTGAGTAAGTTAATGACTCTCATAGTAAAAGGCATCAATAAATACTGAATTGTGAAGTGGTAATTCAGACATAGTTACCTGATACGATGTCAAGTAGTGACTGGGCTATAATTTGCTATCTTGGGTGAGGTATTTGCAGCATTACTATGAACAAGCTCTCACAGTTAGAAGCAATTTTTTACAAGCATGAAACAATTCTAAACAAAGGCACACTTGTGATTTTAGGTGAGTGCACAGAGGTTCTTTTTCTCTAGAGCTTTCCCAAATTTCTCTGAGGTTTAGTACATTCAGCTGTAATTCTAAGATGAAAAAGATATATTTCTAAAATATCTTAGTACACTGTTCTTCATCAGTTTATCCTTATGGTTATGATCTGGAATATCCAACTGACCTAACCAAATCAAACATGCTTTGCTTCATCCAGAATGATAATTTTTGGAGAGGAACTCAATAACCTAAGCTCATTTTTATGAATCTGAAATTTCAGTATAATTTACTAGTTTAGTGTAACATTTGATCAGCATTTAAAATTTTCTGTCAAATGTGTGTAGTACACAAAACATGAACTCAGATCCACTTTTTTGTCAGCTGCTTATTGAACCATTATAGTAAAGCTGTTCTTCTGACAGCTGTAACAGGAAATTGTGTTCTGCTCTTAAAACTGTTATAAGTAGTACTGGTTGGAGATTTTCCAAGAGAGCAGGTTTTTGATCTCAAAATGATGCTTTTTTTATACTTTTGAGCATGCATGTTGATTTCTGACAAGCAAAATAGCAAAGTACTAGAAATGTTCTTATTAGGAAGATCTCAGTCAACTGTCTGATTGATTCAATAATACCAGTGGGTTTTTGAAAAGTCATGAAACTAGTGAAAATTTCCAGCTAACAGCCACAAGTTATTCCCCAGAGCATATTCTCAATAAAAACATTACTGTTTTTCATTGTTTCCAAATCAAAATAATGTATTTCATTTTGGCACTTTAGGGAAGACTGTCTTAATTAGGAGTGATTCTTTTTTTATATTTGCGTGCCATGAAAAAGAAAAAATCACTGAGCAAAAATACCTTTTCTTAGAATATTTTGTCATCAATATTTTGATGTCGAAAACTACAACTTGTGTGCCACGTCCTGCAAAAAACATGGCACTCTTTCTCTAATCCTTTCAGCATAAGTAAGGATAAGGCAGTATGTCCTCAACTGTTACTCTGGAATTTTGGGGGGAAAAAAAAAAAGGAAACCAAAAGCAATTTACTGCTAAGCTTCACTCTATTCTTATTCAGAAATACGATAGAGACATCACAGCATAAAGTGCTTTCTTTCTATTTTCTACTTATATTTTTTCTGTTTTTAAGATATTATTTTCTATAAAAACTGTAACATTTTCTTGCTAATTAAAAAAAAAATGCCTGTGAAATAAATTTGCAACTTACTTGATTTTGTACAGATTAGAATTATGCCTAAATCTTGCAAGAGTGTTTTGCATGGGACAAAGCAGTTTGTTGCTGTTCATGTAGTGAAGTTTCTTTGTCCTGTTTATTTTTGAACTTTTACAAACAAATACTCTACTCAAAACATTAAGACTTAAGCTGAGCATGCTTGCAATCAAGTAAATTTAAGTCTGCCAGTAGGGATGGTTTTTTGCCTCACTGTATACTCGTACCTCTTATTCTACAAAGAATTAGAAACATTGCAACAAAAAAAGATCTTCCCTCTAATCCAAAGTAGATCTGTGCACCATACCTATTACATATTCTGTCCTTGTCCCAAATACCAGGTTCTTTTAGAAGAAAAGATAAAGCTTAGACTATCAAAACTGGAACAAGTACTCATTTGGGACCTAGAAGGATATGAAGCTGTATCTCACTTGAGACACCAGTGGAAGTTCTGTGTTTGAAAAGCCCAAACTACCCAGATACAGAGGAGCATTCTGGAGTCACATCTTAGTGACTGTAAAATCAAGAGAAAAAAGTCTTGGCTGAGAAACAGTGTCCTCAGTTTTTAAGATTGACTCTTAAGCTTGCCATTACACAAACTGTCACTGTTTTGTCAAGGTGCTAAATTTTCATTGAGAAGTACATTCTGTGTACTGATTTTTCATACAGTATTTTATGAAATCATCAATGTAGGTATTAAAATCAAGCAGCTGGATACGTAAGCAGTTTTTTAGCTTAGTTATTTTAAATGTATTGCTCGATACTAAAAATTCATTACATTAATACAACAGTTTTAAAATAGGGCTTATCAATGACTTAATTTAATGCATTAATAGTTTACACTAAAATTATGTAATTTCTGTATGAAGAGAAACCTACTGCTAAGACATAGGTAGGACCTTATTATGTTACATTCTATAGGCTTTAATCAGGTTATCATACACACATTTTCAGAAACTGCATCATAGACAGGTACCAGATACATAAGTTTAATTAGACCCTCCAGAACTGAAAAGATACTGATACAAAATGTGTTTTTCTGTTTCCCTGTGGTTTGCAGCTGGGGGATAGATGGGTCCACAGTGAGGATCTAGAAATAGAGAGTCATTGTTCTCATGCCTGGAGTATCTTAAGTGCACCATGCTCTCTCCTGCTCTTAGCCTATGTAACATAAATATTTTACACTAATGAATTAAACATTATATGCTACAAAAGAACAGCCCTTAAAAGTGCTCAACTCAAAACTAATCTTTTGCCTTATTTATTCTTTTCAGTGATACCTCTGTGTTAAAATCTATCCATTTTTAATAATTTCAGATTCACCTAGGGCTTGACCTTCAGTACTTGAATGCTGTTTAATATCAGAATTAGAGTGCATTTGCCACTAAAAAAAAAAAAAAAAGCTCTTAAATCAAAAGAGTTAAGAGTGGTATGGAATGAAATGAAATGTATTTCAGGTTCCCAGGAGGCACTTATCTAATTATGCCTTTCTCTATAGCCTTAAAAATGAGTGCATACTTTTTAAGCATCCATCCCAAAATGGGCAAGGTAAATGTTGGATGGGGCTTTTACCTGGGTTTCCTTTTCTTAGACAAAACCACATTTCCCATACACTGTAAGAGTGAGACCAGGCTTCTTTAGTAGGTCAGTGGTATTAGAATGAAATGCAAATGCACAACTAAACTGCACAGCACAAATCCTGCTGTTTACTCTCTTGGGCATTACTGTGTGTTTGGTGTAATGTTTTTCTAACGTCCTATGAAGTTTTCCAATTAAATATTAATGCAGCTTCTTCAAAGAGAAACAAAGATTTATAACCCTGAAGTAAAACAGAGAGGATGAGAAAATTGATAGCACAGTTGGTCAGGAGAATTCTGCATGAGCTCTGAACCGTTTTCTTATTTATTTATAAAACAAAGTATGTATATGTTTAAGCTATACTCTTAATTGCATGTGGTACATGATCATATGTGGTAAATTAGGATCTTTCTTCCACCCCAGCAACAAACTGTGTGTTGTATCACTTTTATTTTTAAATACTACTTCAATGTTCCTCTTGATTTCTTACGTTTTAAGTATCTTAAAAATTTAGGAGAAAAAATGCCAAACAATTAAATTAGAATCTAAAGCTAAGGCATCTAATACATTTTTTGTATTTTAAAATCCAATTGTGCTTATAATAAATAATTTACTTAAGCAATGTGAAAAGGAAGTGATAACCACTTTCACCTTTTGGCAGGCTTGGGTATGTGGAATGCCTGATTGATCAGCACCAAACAGCAGTAACTCATGTATATGGAACAGACTGTAACATTTTCCAGTTTACTAGAGGGAATGAGAAATGTTTAAGATTCTGCATACTCCTAGTTATTCTTCAAGGCTACCAGAAGGCATAAAGTCATGTTCTGAACCTGAGGTTAAATTCAGAGGAACAAATGCAGAGGGAAGGACCTGTTACTTACAAGCTCTCATGTATTCCATTGCAGAGAGAGGAAGGGCAGGATTCTGTGGTTTTGTCAGTCTGTATTTAAATATTTTGGGTTTTAGGGGTTTTCTTATTATTTATCTTAGTTACCTATTTATGCACATTTTTTTTTTCCACTTCTGTCAGATACAGGGATGAACACAAAAGTAAAATTTTTTTGATTCACAACCACGCATTGACTTCTCTGTCCAGGAGAAGGGTGGATCCTTGCATGTCTTGTATCTCTTTGATCACAATTTACTTTCACTTATTTAATGTTGACCTGCATAGAAATTTTCACATGTAAGTGATGTTTTTTCTTTGAGATGTTTGTACCATAGGAGGATAGAACCTGAACTGAGGTGGCACAGATCAAATCCATTTTAATGAACAATTGCCTATGCCTGAATCAGCATATTCCCACAGTTTATAAGAAGAAAAAATGAGAAGTAAAAAAATTTGTAGATACCTTTATTTACAGATATACCCATAAACAGTAGCAGTCATCAGATTTATGAATTTTGTTATTTTGTTATATAATACAAAACTATTACACAGTTTTAATAATAAATTTATTACTTTCTTGAGTAGGACCACAGGAGTAAAAGGATATCTGATGGCTTTTCTTTCTTTCTACACCCTTAAAAGAGGAAACCATCTGAAAAAGAACAAATATAAGACTGCTAATTAAAATGTCAGTAGGGCATCACTATAGGCTCAATTCAGGTACAAAGGGGAGTGGGGGAATTATGCACTGAGTCTGTGCAGAAAGTTACCTTTAAATGGAATTAATTTAAAGAATGGGTCTATATTAAAAAACACAGGAAGATTAGCATTTCTCCATCCAATTATTTTATTATTATTATTTAATATTTTAATGGTTGTGGAAAAACAAAATTTCTTAGAGATTTATTAGCAAACGTCATCATGAAGTAGTGCAGTGTTTGAGACAGCACTTCCTTCAGAGAAGGACATCAAGAAGAAAAAGAGCTAGCAATCTGGCAGGTAGTGAAACAAGAAGCAGCAGTTTCTGACAGAGTAGAAAAAACATTCACTCTTCTGTTTGTGCTGAAAAACATTGGAGGAGCATCAGCCACACCACATGTTAGGGAGTCATGGCCAGATCCAGTTCAAGGCTTGGACTGGAAACAAGATTGCTTCCAGGGATGAGGAGATGGTTCACTTGTTAGTATCTCTTTAATTTTGTGACCTTTATGGGCAAAGCCTCTTATTGTAAAGGTTTTTCCTTCTGTAAGGGGGGGGAAAACGGGTCGAGCAGCATTGCTGACAGCAATACTGTCATTTAAAAAATTAGGTTATAATGAATATGAGTTTCAGAAGAAGACTGCAGAGTAGGTCCCATCTGCTTCCTTCTGGATTGCAGCATGAAAGAGAACAGATGGACATGAATTTTGCCAGAAATGGCTGGGAGAGGCTAGAAAGCTCCACAGTCGTCTTCTGTTTTATCATCAGCCACTCTGAGATCCCATTTCTGTGTAACATCTCATTGTGCACTGCTGCTGTTGGGTGACTGATGGAAAGGTGGATATGATTGGAAGGAGGGAAAACTTGGAACAGGTCATGCTACAGATATAATTCTGAAACATTCAGCTGTAGCTCGGGTGTTAATTTGGTTGCTAATTGTAGTTTTCCATGTTGTTTTGTCCTGGAGTTCACATGAGCACCCTTACATTCTGAGTAATCATGAGGAAGGCATACCTATTGGTTTTTTCTGCACAGCTATGCAAAAGGCAAGGGCTTCAGAATAATGTCTTAGCCTCTGAACTCCAAGTCATCTTGATGCGTACTCAGTTTAGGTCAGGATTTTACTCTCTCCTGGGCTTATCATCCCCAGGTCTGGAATGGAGCGAAATTGCATTACAAAGAGTAGGTTCAGGAGGGTATCCCCTCAAAACCCATTGCAAATGAGGAGCTCAGGTCAGTTGCTTGCCCACTCTGACATGGATGCAGACAGTATCACTGTCTGATACAGACAAACACTTTCTTAGATCTTTTCATACAGTTTTGTTGTGTTTCTCCAGCTAAAAAGTCATGCATAGATACTATGTGTCACTTGAAAAAACTTTTAAAAGTTATGTTACAGTAATATTACAAAATACTATCAGATGTCTATGCTTGAAGTTTAAGCTTTGAAATGTGGTTTGGGGAAGCAGAAAGACTTCCATTAAAACTTTGCTAAAATGTAAATACACTTTTCTTTACTGTTGGTGGCTGCTGTCCTATCTGACCTTGCTGTATTTAGTCTTTCCTAAGAATGATTGATAGCCCTTTCTTAAAGCATCAGACACAGCTTTCCACAGTGGTCACACTTTATTTTGAAATCAGGCATGTACTCATTTCTAGTATAACTTTATAGTCCATAATATACAAAAGGCAACCCATGCAACCAGTTTTTAATTTAATTTTTCTGTATTTTAAAAACATCTCGTAAATATCTTGAATCTCTAGTTCCTTTCTGTCTATGTACAGCACAGAGTGGCTAAAGCATAGCCCTAAAATTGTTTAGTAACAGCAAGTCTGGCCACAGCATGATGGTGTTCAGGCTGGGGTTTTTTTTACGTTGTTCTTCAATGTTTGTATTTCAGTTAGAGTTTCATTCAATACCTGAATTAAAACTAGCAATTTCAAGTGTTGGTGTTGCTGATCATAGTGTGGGCTAACTCCTTGTTAACCACTGCAAGCCAAGCCTGATAAATTAAAGGCCATTCCAAGGCTTTGAAGTGTGTTTCTTGTTTTTCTGTGTTTGCCTTTTTATTATCCTTCTATTCAGAACTTCCTGGTAAGACTATTCATCTGCATGGTAAAAGACCATGCTAGTGTTTGCATGGTAAGTGTTGGAATAGTGTCAGAAAATTCCCTCTCTCTTCATTTTTGAAAAGAAAGACTGTTCTGTCTTTTGACAGAACATATGGGTACATACTGCATTGATTCCAATTCTCAGTAAAACAAAAGTTTGAGCTATAATTTATTTTGTGGAAAAAGGAGGGAAATTATCACCAATGTTTCATGTAGTGCTTTGTCAGTCCTTTCGTAATATGTATTTTCAAAACCATACTAATCTTAGGTATCACAGGGAAAGGAAAATGAGTTGGAACAGACATCTTATTTAACACTCTACACCTAACACTATTTTCTGAAAAGATTATTGTTGTATCAGAGCACCTTATTTTTTGGAAAAAATGTATATTAAAGACTATATTCTAGGCACCAGTGGGGAGCTACAATCATAAATCAGTGTTTCTGTTTCTTGTCTTCTCTGTGAAGTCAATGTTTTACACTTTGGCTGCCTCAAGGTCTACATATACTTCTGGGCTTCATTGAACTAACAGTACACTAGTGCAGAAAAATAACCCATTTGGGTTTTTGCTATGAAAAATGGCAAAGTCAGTCTTTGAATGTTGACTAAAATCTCATTACTTTGGTGGTAAATGAGGCATGAAACATATTGTCAAAAATATAGAGTCCAAAATATAGTGGCACTATATATTTTATCTTTGTGGAATGTACTACAAAAGGTTTGAACTCTAAATCAGACAGTGCACTTAAGCACACAGCATCATTTGTCAAGAGCACAATGTTCATTGCAAAATTTGTCCATGATGGCAGCTTTAATGAAGTTCCATAATTTCTCTCAACCTCAGAAAACTATTATTTCAACTGAATGAAGGCATAAATCTCCTACCAGCACTTCAGCTCTGGCCTTGCTCAAGGCTTACACTATTGACTTTATGGTGAAAATTTCATGGTAATCTTTCACAGCCTCCTCATTCCTGTCTAAATGGTAGATGCATGGTAACAACTTGCTATTCATGGATGTGGATGATTGGAAGGAAGTGTGATTGCAGAAGTGGAACTGTGAGAGACTTCATGACAGCTTTCTGAAGTATTCCTGAACTATCTGCACTTCTGTTCCCTTTCATCTTCACAGTAGGACAGAATTCCGTTACTACATGACTTAACCAACTTAACAGGACAACTTTATTTGTTGTATCTAATATTTAGGAGTTGTTGATCTGAGAAAGAAGTAGTAGTCAGGCAGGGAAATGGCCAGCTGATCAATTTACACAAGGGTGAAAAATTAATTATCTATGGGCAGTGTTGTTTGAAGAATAAGGTTTGATATTTACTAAGCACTTGCTTATCTGTGTAGGTGACTGATAAGACTTCAGTCACATACATGTACTGAACGTGGGGAAGTTCACAGGAACTCATACCATCTCACAAGCATAGCACTGATGTTTAACTGTGTTAAAATCAGGTATGTTGTGTCATGGAAAGCAGAAATCAATGTGAAATATGTGCTGAAAAGGGAAAAATGGCATTCTGAACTTCCTGAATTACAATAAATGTACAATGCAAAAGCCATTTTTGCTGTCACGATAAGGAAATAATCTCTTTAACTGTCTTGAAAAATAGGTGTTTTTATTTCTCTGTGCTGTTTGTACTCTTCAGACTGTACAGATATTTGTCTTTAACCATCATGCCTTAAATTTTAAGGGGAAATAGTCTAAATATCAGGCAAAGTGCTTGCAGCCTGCATACACTGAAATGATTTATTAAACCCATGAAACTGCATACAAATGAAATAAGAGGATTTCAATATGAATAGAAAGTTGCAACATTGAAACATGGTTTTATTGTAAAAATTGCATAAATTGACATCTGTATACAATGGTTAAGTGAATGCACCATTGTTTAATATTCAAAACCAGAAAAGAAAAAGTCCGATTTGTATGACAGGCTTCATACCCCATAATTTAAGGAGCACTTAATTAAAATACATCTGCTTCCTTTTAAATAGGGACTGATCTGCAGTCTGTAAAAAAAAGATTCCAAAAATTATCGTAACCTAAAAAAAAAGAGCTTGCACTATTTGTATAACAGTATAGCTTTGTAGAGGGATTTGTTATGCTTTAAGGAACTGGTGGTGTCACAGTACTAAATATTTTTATTTGTGTAAAGACTCAGGATCATAATTTAGAACACTGCTGTTTTACAAAACTATTCTATATATTTTCATAGTACAACAGCACAGCAGTATTGTTGGGCTGGATTACATTCGTTTTCAGAAGTGATTATGAAGAGTTGAGCCAAATCTAGCAGTTCTTATGTTAGATCACTGGGTAATTGATTTGGTTTCTCCTGCTGTTTCAAGCATTGTATCCTCCTGTGTCATTCAAGTAAGAGGGACAAATGTTAATTTGGAATGTGAACTGGTGCAAGCAAATTGGAATTGTTCATTTGTCCATGGGAAGCAAAAATTGTTAAGAGACAGAATTAGCTTCCTCATACTTGCATGGATTCTTGCATAAAATACTTGAGTTTACTCCAGACGTCTGGAGCCAAAGCTGCCCTGAGTAATGAAGGCAAACATTCTCAGGTTCATTCCATCTACTGAAGCCTCTTCATGGAGAATTCTAAGTTAGAAGCTTTCTCAACTTGAGACTTTTTTGTAGGCAGTGAAGTATTAGCACCTCCAGGGAACGTTCACAGCTCATGTGAGCTGAAAGAGTTTTTACAGGTAACTGTGATACTCCATTTGCTACAAAGAGAAGCCATCAAACTGACTATTTTGAGACTGTAGTAATCTAAGTTAGGTGGGACAAATTTAGTCAAATGCAGCCATTTATCTGAATAGCAGATAACTAGGTGTGGTTACCTGATAATCTTATCAGGTAAGGTGAGGCCTTGCATATTAACTTGCCAAAGCAAAACAAATGTGTTTGCCTTTCACGTCTAAAAATATAGCAGCAAGTTTTCAAATAGAAAATACACAGGCAAAGCTTGTTCCTGACTCAGAGTACTTCATTTATATGTCAGCCAACATTGTTTTCAGTAAAGGTGTATGCAGCTGTCTTGCCTTGTTCCAGCTAATTGAAATCTATGTAGGGAATAAAAAGAAACAGTAGAAGAAAATTTTCTAAAAATCACAAGTTATTTTCTTCAGTCCCAGCAGTCTAAAAGTTGTTGCTGTTTTGGAAAGATATACAATAAATTTCAGCTGAGATTTCTCAGTAACTATTGTAAAATAGATAAATTCATACCAATTGTACACATTGTGTCCAATATTAACTGAATGAAAAAATAATGAAGTAAACAGAACTCAGAAATCAGTAGAACACACCCAAACATTCTCACTAGAACACAGGCCTGTCATTTACAGTCTCCTCAGGATAATCCAAGAGGCCTGGTTTGGTTCCCCAAAAGGGAAGTTTTAAGTTTTTTATGTTGTCTAAGTTTCAAATAGGACAGTTTCAGGTTACTCTGAGCCCCATTTTCCTTGATTTATATGCTCATAACATGACATTGGTTGTTCTGATGCATCAAAAAAGCACTTTATCCATGAAATAGGGTCCCCCCGAGGAGGTAAATTTTTCAACCAATCCTGCTGTTTAATGTCAATGTTCTGCATCTAGTTTCAGTACATATATGGAAGTGAAAACTCAACTAAAAGCAGCAATAAATGCTATCTTACAAATTAAGCATTTAAGGCTGTATTTAAGGCCTGAAAACCAATTACTCCAGAACTGTGGTTTTATATTGCTAGATTTTGTGCTGAGATACATGGTTTTGTATCTTCTTGGATGTGTGAGCATCTTTGGAAGAAGGGAAAAGGAGCTTTTATATACAATTTTCACCTCTTCAGTGAGAATAGCCCATGTCTGCTACTAGACCACACATCTGAAAATGGTCTGAAAAGGTTAGAAACACACAAGCTGTTGTTCTTCATACACCTTGATCCAGGGCTTGCTGGTACTCCTTAGGGTGTAAAAGCCCACAAGAACAAAAGTTCCTTTTCTGGCATTTGTAGCACATACTGTGCGTGTTCCCTTCTGCTGTGACCATTATTAATTGAATTAGAGCTTAAATAGCTGTAAAGAAGTTTTTGCATGATTTCATTCCCTCTTCTCTAGCTTTTTCAAATTATGGAAAATTGCTTAAAATACTTTATCAGGTAATGCACTATTCTGAACAATTTATTATGAATGTCTGAGAAAATGTACAGGATGAAAGAATTTTATGACACAAATAACTCAGTACAAGTCATAGATCAGCTCTTGACAAATAGTAATATGTTGTTACATCCTAATGTGGCACCATTTAAATTAGACATCTCTGTAAATGTTAAATGTACTCACTTTTGAAACAGAAATAATTTGAGACCAAGTCTGGTTTTCAGACTAAAGTCATATAAGAAATATTTTTTTTTCTCTTCTGATCAATCTAAAATAACAGTGTAGGGCCTGTGAATATAAATACAGTATTTAAGTGTAAGGGTAGACAAGGATCTGTATGTGATACAAACTTTAACTCTTCCTTTTAATTTGCTATTATCTCTGCCTAATTAATGTAGTAAAAAGGTTGTTTCATAAATCAATGTATGACCCCAGTGCTGTCGTTCTAATATCCCTATATCCAATAGATCTTGTTCTGTAATTCCCTGGAAGAAGTGGGGCATGTCAGATAAATTAAATGAAGAGAGCAGATATAGATTAAGAGTGATGTAAATTTCAAGCCTGCACTTTTAATTTCACTAAATATTATTTTCCGTCTCCATGATCACATTACATTGAAATGTGGAACTTCAATTTCCTCTACTATTTCATTTAATAAAACTTTTGTCTCATCTGAGTTCTTGAAGAGATGTTAGCTCTAAATCACATTGACTTCGCCCTATCCAATTTACATATGCTGAAGAAATAAAAGTCTTTTCAAGAGTTGCCATGGGGCTTTAGAAGCCTCAAAGGAGTATTAAGACCTTGAGTTTAATGTGAACTCCCTCCAACACAAAACACAAATCTTCCCAACTGAATACTAATGGTTTAGTGTACACTTAGATTTTCTGTGCAAGTTTGTAGAGTAAATAAACAATTCATATATAGGAAAAAAAAAAACCCAAACTAAATTATGTCTGAGCATTTGAATTTAGAAGTATGGCATTTGGAAATAAAAAATGTTTTCTATAGGCCTGTATTATGTAAAGAATGTTATGTGATTTGACACATGTACAAAATAAAACACAGGATAGATGAAAGGGGAAATTCAGAGCTCATCCATTTTTTCTCTAAGGACAGTATACCTGCAAATAATCCTAGAAGTTTCTCAAAGTCACTGTGAATATACATATAAAATATTTTGCTTTTGATCTATATAAACAGGAACGCTTTGACTCTGAATTTACTTCGGTTTACTTGCATAAGCATTTCATATTTGTTTTGCTTTTCAGAAATCAGTCTGTTTTAAATACCCAATGAACTTCAGTGCATACAATAACAAAAGGGGAAATGTTTTCCTAATATGACCTCAAACTTGCCTCTGTAATGGTTTTCTCATTATAATAATTATATCCCATTAAAATGTCAGAACTGGTTTAAAAAATATCTAAGAAGACATGTCTGAGGAAACTAGCAGGCAGAAACCTTGATGTTAATTTAGTTGGCATCATTTTAAGGAAATGGAGAAGTACAGTACATAAAATGAGAATCCTCGTGTGACACAAAATGCAAGCAGATTGACTATATATAGTATTAACACTTAAATAATTGGTCAGTCAGAAGTAATTAGAGAGCATTACAATTGCACAAAGAGAGAGTTTGTTTTAAGTGGAGAGCGGAGTGAATGAATCAGAATGAATCCTCCTACATGACAAATCCAGCCCTGTTTTCTGCTCAGGAATTATCTGCAAGCAGGCAGGATTTTGTTCCTGTGTTTGGGTGAGATCGCAGACTCCTCCTCTTTCCGAGTCTTCCCGGGATTCTGATGTTTCCAGGAGAAGTTGCTGAGTGTGAAGCGAGGAGCTCAGTCTCACCCTTTGTTAAGAAAGTGTCTCATATCTTTGGGGCAGAGTCTGACAATCTCTTTACACCAAGAAACAGCTTCTCCCACAAATGATCCCCGTTGTTTCAGTTCAGCAAGCTCATCCTGGCCTGGCTCTGTATTTAGAGTGATTGCCATTCCAACCGTGCTTGCGAACAAATCACTGTGACAGTTTCCTGCCCTTTGTTATCCATTGTATTTTGTGTGCAGTCAGACCCTGATTCAGCAAGTGATTTCAGGATGAACTGAAAGAAGCCCCATAAACTGAGAAAGACAAGGCTGTGTATTGTGGTTTGTTGAAATCTCACTTTCTTCAACCATGCTGCTTTACTGTTCACTTAAGGATCCGCTATAATGTCCTGTACAGAAAGAAAGCATTTTATAAATACTAAAACAAGGCAATTCACAATAACCTGAAGTTATCAGATTCTTTTATACATCAATCATTGACAAGTCAAGATTTGTAATTCTTATTTGTATCTGATCAATTTTTAAAATTCAATTTTAAAGTACTCATGATATAAAAATATGACAGTAATGATATCACAAAAGATCACGACTCTTGTGTGTATAGTAAGCAAGTGGACTATTAGAAAGTAACTTGATTTTTAAAATAATTTGTGCACAAGCTGACTTCCAGAGATTAATTGGTATTAGAGACAGAACTCATGCTTCTTATGCAGTCAAACCTACCATTGACTTAAAATGCTTTTCCCTGAATGGATGGCATGTTGAAACTCCTGGAAGGAAGCCATTCTACAAAGAATTGAATTGAATGGGGTCAGAAACAGTCCCAGAAAGCCCTTTGAAGCTTGGAAAGCATCCTACTGAATTTCTTGCCAAGTGCAGTATTTGCTATCACATTATATAGAGTAGCCTGCATTACTTCAGAACTGACTTATTAGTGTTTGCCAGTCTGCAGACAGTGTAAGCAGCATCCCTGATCCATCCATCTTGCACAGGCAAACCCTGTCCAGGTTGTTGCAGTGTCCTGGCCATGCTGGATGCTGTTAATCTGTACAAAGTGTTGTTTACTTGAACTGAACCACAGACTTCTTCATCCTCCCTGCCGATGTTTGCATACGTGTAATCCTTACATACATGTAATTACATACATGTAATCCTTAATTTATTTATGTTACCAGATAAAGGATCAATTTCTCTGTCAGATGTTTCTGTTTCTGTAAAATAATCTTCCTACTGATAAGGACAAAGAGCTGGATACATTTTTTTTTTTTCATTCCTGTGCATACACTTAAATGGACTTCTAAATTGCTCCCAAAAATTACTTTAATTTTAGATTTTTAGCAATATTTCATATTAATTCTTCTGGTGTGTTTGTCAGGTTTTCTAATTAGCTTCAGTTCTGTAAATAATTTGATTTTTTATACCGAAACAGATAACCAATAGGTGGTGACAGCAGTACATTTCTTGATTTTGCTTCGTTATGCATGGCTTAGCAGCATGGACTTTCTTTTGATGGTTTTATTTCTTACGGTGTAAGCCTTACTGGTGTTACTAGAAAGAAAGCATTTACTGCTAAAATTCAGAAATACTTACATTGCTATAGTCTGAAATGGCCCAAAGTCTGTGACAGTGCACATAAGAAAGTAGCACAGTAGAGATTTCAACAGCCCAAAATTTAATCTCAAAGTAATCATTTGAGAACAAACTCTGCAGAACAAAAAATACCTTTAGAATGCCTGATGTTGTTCTTAATATATTAGCATAGTGTTATTCCTGCTGGACTGTATGTTGTTAATACATCGTGTGAGCAGTAATCCCTCTGGCCATTACTGTGTTAATGAATCATATAGTGTCATTCACCTGATCCATTGAAATAGCAGCAACTACCAGGAACCTATTAAAAAAGCTTCAAAGTCTGTATGTTTTATTCCAAACAACTGCACATTTCTTAAAAGAATGATCCAGATGCAATGGAAGAAAAAGAAACTCCAATGAATAGGACTGGATTCCATGGCTGTAATCCAGTACCTGTTGAATGAAAGTTCTTCCGTTGACCAATGGAGTTCAAAATTGGACTGTGTGTCTTAATTAACAGAAAAAGCACAATATTATATTTTTAGCCTTTGGAAGCCAAATTAAATGCTGGAGACTTCTGAAAGCTAACGGGTTTAATTTTAATATAATAGCAAAAAATTAAGGCTGAAGTATCACAAAGAAGTAAGTCAGTTTTTTCTATACTTCTCTATAAATATATACATATACACAAGCATATACATATTGTATACAAAGCTTGCAAGATTGTGGTCAAAATTGACAGAAATACAGTTCTAGATTTTGTTATGTTTTTGTGGCATTTGAGGCATTTTGTGTATTTGTAAAATTAATTATTAATTACATATATTTAATAGCAGTAGGATATTTTGACAAAACAAGATTTAAAAATTTTAGACAATTTTTTATAAATCAACATCCCATAGATTATATCAGAGCAATTGTCACAAACATTTAAGTGAATGGAAAGTATATTATTTAACAGCATCAGGACCAAAAGACTGAACGTTTAGTTTTTGTTTGTTGACTTGCTTACACATATGGTTTTCCTGTTACTTAAACATAGATTTTGGTCACTGAAACATTTGAGATCATAGATAATATTACTCCAGAATCTCACTCAGAAGCTGGCAGGTATCAGAGGACTGACACCTGAAGTAACTTGAAGCAATATTTCTTCTTACCTAATGAGTTTAAAAGCGATATGGTAACATACAAACCTGGTGTAAGACCCATAAGGATTAAGAAAATAGGAATAAGTCTGTGCTTGCTAAGGGTATTCCAAATAATATTTTTCTCCAGAGAAACAGCTGAATAAGACAGTAACTAAAGTTAAGCTCTGAGAAAGCTACACAAACCTGCAAAGGTCAAATTGACTTTTACCAGACCAATATGTTTTATTGATAAGTGTCTTTTAGAGAGTTTTTTAAGGTGTAAAATTGATTCACAATCTTACTGCAGTAGCTTAGAAGAAATGTTTCTAGGCAGAACTGTGAAAAGAAGGTATTGTGACCCTGGTAGGGATTGATGTATTAGAAATCATTATGTCTTACCCATGTCTCAGGCAGTGCTTTCTTAGCCTTTGAAATCTGTGAGTGACTGAAGCAATGGTCAGTGTTCCTGCTGCTGCCTCTGCATCCAGGCAGCTCACAAGTAACCTTAAGAGCAGGATTACACTTTTAAGTGCTCTGCTCTGCACTGTGTTCATCTCAAGGGCATTTCTGGACCAGACTCTCCTTTGTAGGCTTTGCTTAGACATTAACAGGAATATGGGCTTTGCAACCTTAGGTTGATACTTGCCATACTCTCTATTTGTAGGCTGATCCATAAGGGATATTTAAGCTGTCATTTGGTCTCCTGACACCGTTGCTTTCTAAGTGAATTTCACCATCTGATCAAGAATGTGCTAGGAGACTGCATTTATGCAGAGGGAGGAGAGAATATGGAAATCTGAAGGTGTCACTGCTCTTCCTGTACACTTCCTGTGTATGTGTAGGCCAGTAATAGTCCCTCCTTTAACATCAACAGTCTGGGTAACTGCAGTCCTTGCCCTGCCTTCACAGAGCTTTCCATACTTCAGGAAAGTAATTGTATTGACAAAGCTGTTAGGTAAAACCACAAATAAGATCTAGGCTGGTTGGCATTCACCTGGAGCCATCAAGACACCAAGTAGCTGAATTTGTGCAATAATAAAGAGGTCTTAGTTGTAGTTATGGTTTTAGAACAGGACACTAGAAGTGTTTTATAATAATCTTATCCTTTTGTTTTGGAAATATGTAAAATCTTTGGTAAAATAAGAGAAGTCAACAATATATCTCTATAAGATTTACTTTGTTCTGAATATCATGTTAGAAATTATGATGCAACATTTATATATTTTCCTTACTTTTAAAATTAGCTATTGAATTTAGTATTGCAGACAAGCACAGTCTATGGATAACAAGAATGTGGTAATTCCTTAACTGTAAGAAAGTCTATTTGGTTAGTAATAAATCTTTAATTTCTTGCATGTTTATTTAATGTGGATTAATGGTTTATGACTCACTGAGCTTCCCAGTCTTTATTAAAATAAATTTGGCTATAGGAAAATAAGAAATACACACATTTCATATTAAACTACTATGTAATTTAGAGTAGTAGATTCAAGAAAGTGTGTTTATAGGATATAGGAAATAAGTCAATGTGTTTTTAAATAGATTATTATGCATCAGATTTTGCAGTGCCTACTGAGACAGTATACATATATAGCATAAAAATAACATGGTGTCTGCAGTGTTTATGTAGTATGCTTGGTATTTTACAGTTCAGTATGTTAAGCTAAGAATACCAGTCTGCACGACGGGGTAAAATATTTTTCTGATACTCAATTTATGCAGTCCAAAGGGACACTCATAAGTGAACATTTAAGTGAAAGCATAAATTTGTTTTGCAAATATGTTGGGGTAATTTATCACCAAAGATAAAACATACATGGGGTGCACAGTCATAAGGGTAAATAATTCTGTGCTTCCAGTCGCACAACGTTGCTTAAACAGCAGGGTTAAACAGCAATGTTTGTTATGATTATGTTTCCATTAACCACCCACTGGTAGCCCCAGTTGGGTCTTCATAAAATCTGAGTTACTACTGTATGCAGAGATCTGTTGACAAGTGACTAAGGATTTACTCCAGGTGTGCCATAAGTATTGTGTTCCTGCAGCAGCCACCACCTCTTCATTCTGATGATGTTCCCAGTATTTCTAAAACTTTAGTTTTACAGGCTTCTGAATTTATACAGAGGTGCTTTATCTTGGAAAAATCTTGGTGACTTATTTAGTGAATAAGGATCAACCAGAACAGAAAGCTACCTAACAAGCTGCTAATTTAATGACTGGTGACCCTAATTTTAAATCTATTGTACACCGTAATAATGAAAAAATGGAATTTAAGGAATCCAGATTTGAGATTTGCATACCAGCCATTTTGCATGGAAAGTAACAGGGAATTCAAAGGGCTTTAGCACATGCTTTGCAACCACTGCCAAAACTCACAGAAGTGTGGATATTTGCTTGTGCAAATGTATGATTTGTCACTCTTTCCCCTTAAGGGCTCAGAATTTCTGATTTTAAGTTAGCTTTTCATGCAGATGGGTTTCCATACACTCCTGGTTTTGTGAGATGCTGTAGTTCACCCCACAGTTCCAGTAGATTTTAATACTGAAATGCTGTACCTGCTGCTGGGACACCTACTTAGGAAGAATCCAGTTTATCTGTGATCTCCAGAACTCAAGATTACTACTGACTTCTTTTACAGTGGATTAGACACCCAGAGTATAACAGCTAATTGATAATCATTTTTTCATGTGACATATAATATGTAATAAGCAGAATAATTCTTGTCAAATAATGCTCCTTTTCAAAGGCAATTTTGGGGCATTTATTCTCCAAGTAGTAATGTATCTTGTGCCACTCAACTACAAGGTTGAAGGTCGGTCAGTTTATTAACCTCAAATGGCTTTATAACCTAGTAAACATAAACCACATTTGAATTATTAATTAATATTGCTATATTATAGTGTGCTCTGCTCTCTTATGTCTTCCTAGCCTTTGTCATTGTAGTTGACAAACCCTCATCCCAGTGAATAATTAGCACCTACTCAATTTGATTTGCTGTTAGAGCTAACATTGGGAACGTGTAGGTTGTAGCTGGGAATTTATGCGTTTTTTTCTGACCCTAATATTAACTTAATGAATGACTGCTGTCTTTCCTTTTGTTCATAATCTGTACAATACAGAGAGTAACAGGCCTCTTTTTCAGAGTTGTTTCAATGGTCAATTAATTAAATTCTTTTGATTTTAAGCTGCTCTGTTATTAGTCTCTGCATAAATACTTCACCTGCTGAGTAATGTGCCTGGCATTCTCATGAGTAGGTGACAGTGGCATGAAAATATTATCTGTAAGAATTACAGTATTTTATCCATTGTCAAGGCCCTGAAGCTATGCATAAATTCCTACACAGGGGAAAAAATAGAGGCGTATCAGTCAGTGATCCCATAAAATTGAAGTGTTCTACAACTGTCAGAAGATACCCAAGAAACAATTAATCACTAAAAAGTAAAACTAAAGAATTAGTAGTGTGTTTTGGTAACATTTTAGACTATTGAAGTAATTTTTCTTAAGGTATGATGTGTATTCAGTCCACCTCTAGTGAGTGTATAGTTTAAATTTATTTTGTGTGGTTTTAATATTTTTAATTTTACAAATTACACAAATATTCCACAAGTACTCAGAGCAAGTATGTTGTCTTATATCTATGACCTGGTGGGATAATATGGTAATAAAGTCTACTGGCTTAATACTATTATTTTACACTCTCATACTGCATTATTTGTTACATGTTTGCTTTGTTGCTGATAAAAATATAATTGATGGAAATTTTACCTTTAGGGCTGAGATTTTCAATATAAATTACCTAGCCCTGATAAATGTTGCTTATGATTCTGTAGATGACTGCTGTTGTTTATGACTATGAAAAGTGGTTTATCATTCCTCCACTGAAAGTTTAGTGCTAAGGAATTAGGATGCCTAAAATACTCTTTTTATGACTCTCAGTCTTTGAGGCAGAAAACTTCATCAGGCAGAGCCCTGATAGGAATTGCTTCTTTGCTTCTCATCTTTAAAGTGAACTTGCCAAAAGCCCAGTATTTAAAAATTATCTTGGTTAGAATTTTGAGGTAGTACAGTGGACTAAAATACCTTGGGAAATTCTGGGTAAACCAGAAGAACTAAAAGGCTAAAAAATAATCTCCACCTTGTCCAAGGGATAGTAGCAGAATGACATTTATTTCTGTCCTGCTGAGCAGTCTGGCAGCTTGGGTTGGGAAAAAGAGTTGCTGAATTATGCAAACTCCATATGGTTCTCTTGGTGTCTTGAGGAATTATTTTTCCTTTTCATCCCTTTTAAAGGTTGGGATTTGGTCTCTTGCTTAAAATACAAAAGTTCTTCAATCTGTGACTTCAAAAGTCACAAGAGAGGGAGACAGCCCTTCTCCTTGCTTTCTAACTACACTTTTTTCCCTCAAACATCTCTAGTCAGTTAAGAAAGAAATGAAAGAAATGCTTATTTATAATAGCCTTTTAGATACACATGTAGACTGCCATCATAAACATCTCTTTTTCCTGATCTCAGTTTGGAGAATAAGTATTTTCAGGTTTACCAAAGAAAAGTAGTATGCCAGTTGTTTTTGGACTCCTTCATTCTTTACGCAGTGTTTTGTTTTTATTATAATCTGGTTTCATGTTTTTATTTTCGATTTGATAATTTTCCAGGTTTTCTGTTGGTTTTTTGTTGTTTTGTTTTTTTTTTGGGGGGGGGGGGGGAATGGTGTTTGATGTTTTTTATCAGTATTTCTCTAATTATTATTTATATCAAATAATGTATTTTATATTATTTTTATTATTTAAACGACATTCTTCTCTTTGCCTTTACTGCACTGCATCCATGGCCCAAGTTGGACCTTTTTATAAGAGAAGCATTGATTTTATTTTGTCATCAAAATTTCCCATAATTAGCAATCATATTCCAACTTTGTTTATATTTCCCTCTGTGTCAGTTTTGCCTTTAATTTTCCTTTGCTTTCTTTCATCCAAGGTTTCTACCATGCAGTCAGATTTAGAGTAGCTGAAATTTCTTTTGATTACATCTCTTATTATCTAAAATAAATAGAGGGCTGGAAATATTTGGGCTTCCTGAAGATGTGTTTTCAATCCTTCCGTAACCATAGCAGGCAGTTATCCTTCTGAGGTTAATAAATTGCATTCGCTGAAGTCCACCAAGTGTGTTGCAGAGAGGAGGGTTTAGCTGAAATTTCAAGAATCATATCCTGTCTGCTCTGTTTAATTACTGGAAATAACATAATCTTTCTGTAGGATCTGAGATTTATTCCTGTGAGTTGGTTCTTTTCTCCTCAGCATACTGGAGTTTGCTATCCAATTAATTCCTGCCTCTCCTTAGCAATAATGACCACAGTTCAGCATTGTCGTATTTAAGAAAACATCTTGCTTGGTGTAGTTTGTAGAAAAAGTGCATGATATTTGATTACAAAAAGTAACTTCCTAATGTGCTGTCCTCAATGACAGTTTTTTAGTACTCCATGCTTATTCACAATTATATTGGGTTTTAACTTCAATTTCAACTAGTGAATTAAAAGTAATAAGTAAAAGAACAGCCAGTATTTCTGTGTTTGTCACACTGCCTGCATAATTGAATGTAGGGGGGTTGTGTCATATAGCAGGTGATGTTTATCGGGTGCCACTGAGGTCAGTAATTAATCCTACTTTAAACTCTGTCATTATTTCAGTGACATTTAAATTGTGCTACTAAGATGTCTTAATAAAGGCAGTACAGAAAAATAGCAAGACAGTTACGTTTTGCAGTGATAGACACCAAAGCAATGCTACTGATTAGATTGTTGCTAATTACCTTCTGCTGCTTCTGTTGGTTATATTTCAACAGAGAAACACTTATTTACAAATAGCATTGCCTTTTAAGATGCCCTTCAATGTTAAATTCCTATAAACTCAAGACAGAACAAAAGTTTTTAAAACATCAGTTTAGATTCTTCCAGGAGCACAAAGCAAATAATTTTTGTAGGCATATCGGAGGATTTATAATCACTAGAAATTTCCCTTCTCTCTTTTCATAACTTGCTTATACTTTATTCCCATTAATTATTACTAAAGCTAAGTAAGAAGATCTGTATTGTTTGATAAGCACCTATAGCTGAAGGTTTTTAATCCTTAAGCCTACAGCCTGTAAACCTTTCCTGATTTTACTGTATCCCATCTTGCCTTGCCTTGGATTCAGACTGTGTTTTCATTTTTCTAGGAGGGAATTTGTGTTTCCTCTGAACTGTCAAGGAACTGTCGTGTCTCCCCAGTTGATGGAGGTTTTTTTGTAGCATAATGTGCAGACAATACCCAAACAGTTCTGGTAAACCCAAAGACAAATGAGGTGCTGTAACAGCAAGGGCACAGGACTGCATGATATATGATTTTTAGGGGTATAGCTGTATTTACTGGTATAAAAGGAACCTTGATACTCATCTGAACATTTCCAAGTATGAAGATTATTTGGAAAAAAGTTGCCAAGAAGTTGCTTACTGACAGAGCTGAGGCAGTTCTGAGTCATTGAAAAGATAGGAAAATCAAGACATATCTCTTGCATGTGTGAGGAGAAGATGGTGTGTGCTCTCTCTCTAGATATATACTGTTGTCCTACTTTGCTGCTTTTATCCTCACTCAGTTTCTAGTCAAATATCTTTAACATGATGTGCAGTCCTAGCCTAACTCAGTATGTTCCACTCCTGCCTTTCAGATTCCTTTGGTAGCAAAGTCAGTGACCCAGAAATTCTCTCCCAGGAGAAAATGATGTTTACACACTAGTGCTCTCACATACTGGATCTCAGCTGGAGTGGGTGAGACAGAAATGTCTCACCTGCTACAAGTGCTTATCTCCCTTTTGTAACAGCAGTGCAGAATAATAAACCAATGGGAGGTAATCCAAGTATTATGAACACTGTACAACTGCATAACTCCTAAGAGAACAACAATATCCACTTCATAAAAACCCCAAACAAAACCAGTCGAAGTTGGTAGAACAGCCTTTGTTGTTACATGTGCAGGGTTTTGCTGTGTAAATATGTGTGTGGGGTTTTTGCTATTTTTCCACTAAATTAGATCCTTCATCCTCAATCATTCATACTATGATGTTTCTAATACAGCAATTACAAACGCCAAAATATAACAAAGCATTTAACTTTGCAGGAAGTGCATGTTTCTTCTTTCTTGGGTTTATTAGTCCAAATTAAGAACTGGAGAAAATCTCACATATCGTCTCTCATTGTTGTCCTTTTCTGTTGTTCATAGGGTTCCTACAAGTTGTACAGTACTTTGTAGATAAAAGATGTTTATTCCTTAATAACTAGGGGAGTTGGCAATTTTGTGGTGGACAGACAAGGTTCAGTAGATGAGATCCTAGAAGCATTAAAATACAGTAAGAAAAATGTCATTTTTGGCAGCTCAGTACTTCCTCTCAGTACTAGCTGTAAGTTAAAAGAATGAAGACATTGAAAGGAAAAGAATTGCATGATTATAGAGGAGCAGGATTCTGTTCTCTTTACATGATTGCTTTCATTATCTGGTAAAAATATGAAGAGGAGGACAGAAATACAAAGATGATGCATATACAGATAATACTGCATATGGTCACTTTGAACTCAGAGTTAATTTAAGCCTGAGCTCCCAGTTTTCATGAGGAGATAGGTCCACAGTAAAGAACATGACATTCTCTTCTGGAGATCTCCAGACCTATGCACAGGGAAGAAGTGGCTTTTGGATCTTTGAAAGTGAACATTTTTCATGAATACTCAGAAGCTTTTGTACCTCAAAATGAAATGAATCTGATTAGGCACAAGCTTCAACTTCATTAGCTTTTCAATTTATAATATTACCTAATAATCTAAATTTTAGTTATCTTAATAGAAAAGAAGATTGCAGAAAGCCTATTGTTCAGTTCAAAAAGCAATCGAAGTACAAGGAAGAAGAAAGTATTTTCTCATGAAAATTCAGCATAAAATGTAATAAAAATTGCTATAGTAGATAGGAACAGAATTTTTTTTCCTTTAGAAAGTACCCTTTTGATATTTATGCATCTGTAAATACACAGTTATTTCCTGATGTTGTAATATATTGCACATCACGTATTATTACAAACAGTGTTATGTTTTTTATTTCTAAGTAATTAATCACAAGTTTCCTTGTAAAGATTTTAATTCCCTCTTCCTACATTTATCAGTGATGCAGTTTTGTCACTCAAGAAAGGATTAGCAGTCAGTGCACTAATTAGAAGACCAGCTGTTTCCAGCAGCCTTTGATTTTCCAACTGGATTGATTAGGAACTGGTTAGAGTTGTGTTAGTGAGTAGGAGCCTTTGCTCTGAGACTAGAGTAATGATCTGTGTATCATGCTTTTCTAGCAGTTGTGCTGACCTCTACAAGGTAAGAGTAATACAAATATAAATTGTAAACATCTAAATGAAAGCACAGTTAGCTGTGAGTTTTCAAGCTAAAATTTTATCCAAATTAAAAATACACATAATAGTTTATTTTATTTTTGTTTTTTTCTTATCAGAAACTTCCTAAAGATAGACTTTTTTATTCTGAGCAAAAACAGTTCTTGAAATGTGAACATGCTGAGTTTCTACTAATTCAGTTTTTGGGTTCCCATCCGCAGACTATGAAAGTTTTCAGACATTGATGTGAGATATGTGGTTTCTTTTTCTAACATTCACTTACATATTTTCTGATTGCTAGATTTTGCTTTTGCCATCTTGAAATCCACAGGCTAATATCAAGGCCACTGGGATTTTAAGAAAAAGACAAGGAACAGGCTGGAAGAAAAGGATACAAAGTATGCAGCTCTGCACAAAGGATTTTGGAATGGAAATGTAATTTCCAACACTAGTGTCATATTAGTTCCAAACTGTGTGTGAAATGAGGGCTGCTGGTGTTGCATCCCCCTTGGTTTTGCTTTGCACATGGATGATGATCCTCAAAGGCCTCAATAATAGCAGATGCCTATAAAGATGTGACCCATCTTGGTGGTCTGCCCAGTTTCCTGGATGAGCAGCAGTCAGAGGGATGTCACTGGGCTGGGACAGACTGTTTTTGAAGGTCTCACATGGTTCATGATGCATCAGTTCCTCCTAATATAAGGAAAGAGTCACCTTCACTGCTTTCCTGTATCCTGAGGTCTTCCTTGAGGACTGTCTGGAGTGATATAAACATAAGAATTTTTCCACTATTTTTGTCCCTTCCTGAAAAGTAGGATGGTTTGGCGGGGGGGGGGGGGGGGGGTGGCACCATGGACATAATAGCTGTTAGTCAAGGAAAAGCTTCCCATAATCTGTAGGTGGACAGAAGTCAATAGAGTGCATGCCAGGATGGACCTTAGTATTTATTTACTGTATTTAATGTGCCCTCTCTTCAGTGCTTCTACCAGCCACTGTTTGAAAAAGGTCATTGGAATGGAAGGATGGCTGGAATAACCCTCTATGTTTAATTTTAGCATCACTGAATCCCATTTGTAAAGTTGATTATGTGTTTTGTTGAATTGGGGACTTCTCTGAGAAAAAGAGAATTAAAAGAGTGTAAGCATTTGGCAAACATGGGGAATGCAGAGTGTTTAAAAAACAAATTCTCACCAAACTGTCTAGAGTGTATTAATGTCAAGTCTTTTTATCCTCATGTTCTACACTGATATAGTCATAAACTACACTCACCTTGACCTGCACATTTTTGACTTTTCTTCTAAATAAAGCTTATCATTCCTTGAATAAATTACCAAAGAATATAAATTTGTCCATGTGAGAAGCATTTTCCTCCTAGCTCTTTTTTAGCTTAGTACAATGCATGCTGAACTATAACAATTTATCAAAGAGCAAACATGTCTTGTGGTCGTATATTGATTGACAGACAGGAGTTGGGTTAATTTACTGTAACCTTCCTTAAGAAGTTTTGTTGAGTAAGTAAAAGCCATTATCACCCAACTGACCTTTGCCAACAAAATATTAATCTTTCACCAGCTCTATTTTGTTAGTACATGTATATCAAACCAACTGTTCTCAGAAATGTCAGCAATCTAAAATAAGCATGCAACATGCTGCACATCAGAAACACTACCAAGTGACAGGGAGGGTGGCTTACTGAAGACGCAAAGGGAACTCAAGATTGAAGCAGCATCCATATGGAGGCAAATTTAATAAGCATTTCCTCTGTAGTAGCTGATTTTTCTCAGTTATCTAGTTAATTAAATAGTGCTTTCATAAATTCAGCAACTGGTTGCCACCAAGATAGGTATTTTAAGATTAACGTGAGTCATAAAGAGGACTGGGTTTACAAAATCCCACATTCCATCTAAATAAATCACAAAGGGGGGAAGTAAGGTATTTATTTTGAGCAGAAGCAGTGTGTTGTTTTGGGTTTTTTTATTTGTTTTTTGTTTGTTGGGGTTTTTTTCTTTGTCTTCTTTTGGCTAGAATCATGGGCAGGGTACTATACTATGGTTATGAGATACTTATTTGAGTATAGTCCTTCAGACTTTTTGTTTCATTCGTGTGGTCTTCAGGGACTAAAGTTTCTTAGAACCATTAGAAGATACCCTTCTGCAGAGCTTAGAACTGTGAAAGAGGATAAATAACTCTACAAATGAAATGTTTCTTGGGATGATGGGTCTGATTTGGGTATCATCTGACCTCTCTTTGCTGAAGAAACAAAGCAAATGGGCACATGCAAAACTCATCTTTCCATTGAAACTTTTATCACCTCTTTGCCATTATATTTAGAGTTCTTTTTAAATTATACAATAACCACTTCTGTGAGTCCAATAATTGCCTGCATATCTGAAGTACTAATGATGTATTTTATCTGAGGATTTTGTCAGCTTTGATGTAGGTGCAGAAGGGAAGGTAAACAGGGTCATCCTGAATCAATGTAGCAAAAATGTCAGAGATCAATTGCTTATATTCTTGGACTGACATTTGTACAATAGCTGAAAGTTCAGACAACAGAAGAAAACAGAGACAGGTTTTGTGATCACCAGTTTAGACAACCAGAAATTTATTCTGGAAGGCAGATTTTAGTATATACAAATTATACTTTAAACAAACATCATGCTCATTGTAGACATCTGATAATAAGAAGTTCACAGGAGATTTTTTGTGGCTCTCTTCCTTAAACTCTCTAGAAAAGTCAATGCTTACTTAATTGGTGTACAGAATTTTCTCAGCTAAAATATTACAAACAGCCATTAAAGCTTGTTTGGGCCAAGGAAACCTTTGAGAGAGTGAGAAATGCATGTTGATTATTGAGGGAGAAAGATATTTAAAAAAAAATTTTTACGGGGCTTTAATTGAAAAAAACGTTTGTATTAATACCTATGTTACAAATAAGATGAAGTTCCTCTTCTCTGTGTGTGCATTTCCCCTCACAGTGGCTTGTGAGGTGGGAATGACACCGCCTTCCATGGTTCAAGTGGAAAATTGGCTCTGGATGTGCATACTCTGTTATTGCTACTGAATCACTTGACTCTAAAAAATGTCCCTTGCACACAAACTGGACGTTGCAGCCAGCCGTGCAGGGTGGTATCTGAAAGAACATGATTCTGCTATAAAGTCATGAAATATACAGCTATTAGGAACATCTTGACATCAAGGTGAATAGAGAGATCTTTTGATCCAGTATCAGCAGACCAGATTTAAAACTGCATTAAACTTTTATTACAACGTATCCATACTGAAATATAAAAGATAGAATTCTCTATGACAATTCATAAGAAGCAGAATACATGAAAATGTTGTGGTTTGCTATTATTTCAATTACAAAGAGCTGTTCTATAAGTGTCACTGTGCTGAACATTGTTGTTGGGGGATGTGTGGTTTAAGAATGGTTTATTTTTTTGCAGGGGGAGGAGGACAGGTTGGGGGGGAGGTCAGGTTTTTTTGTGGTTGGTGTTTTTTGGGGTAGGGTTTTTTTTGTTGTTTGTTTGATTTGTTTTGTTTTTCCCGGAAATTAGTTACTGTTCTTTAGGAGAAATAAGGTGTGAGAGAGAGGAGGCTGTTCCTTCTTTCCAGCAGCTTTTAGGCATGTTTGCTGTAGCAAAAGCTGTACAAATCATATTATGGAGTTGAGACACTGCCATTAGAAAATAGGGAGCTACAGAAGAGGTGAAAAGTCTTTCCTGGGGAACAGAGGAAAATGTATTTTGCTTGTTTTCTTAGTCTGTGAGTGGAACAAAATGAAGACTGCAAATGAAAGCTGTGCAAGCTCTCACTGGATAGGAGAGACTGATGTATGTAGCCCTTTTATTCCTTCTGGCTCCTCTGTTTGCTGACATGTTCTTACTATTATAAAAAAGCTAAAGGGTTTATTTCTTAAGTAGAAGACTTGGAAATTTGAGTCTTCTTTAAATGTACTAATGCTTGAAGATTGAAATAACCACATAACTCTGGCTACTTGGGGTCTTGTCACAGCACCAGTGTGTACAAAGTCATGCTGTGCAGTAGTAGGCAAAAAAACTTTTTCTGTCAAACCAGTATCTGGAAACTTAGAAGGAACAGACTGAATCAGACTGTCTCTGAAAGCAAGGTTTCATCAAAAGATGAAACAGATCCAGTGATTAATTAGTGAGTGTAGCCTATATGGGAAGCTTAAGAAACTAAAAACATTTCTGATGTTTATGTGTTCTTGCAAGGAGTCACTTTTTTTATTGTGGACTCTAATAATTCTCATACTTCTAGGGTGGAAATTAAATTCTAGGGATTGAAATTTAAGAAGTCAACATTTGGGAAAAAAGTTTTGTAAGTATGTGTCAATTTAAATTTCTGCATTCCAGTGGAATGCAAAGATACTGACTTCCATTTTTAAAATTATTGCATATTCTTTTTGTCAGCTTGGGGAGACCAGAACACATGTTGTGAAGGCTGTTCTTGGTGCAGGATGAAAATACATAGCCCAGAAAAGCTCTAATTTAAAAACCTTGGATAAAGCTGCAGCAAAGACAGACATTCAGGAATTTCCACCATGTTTTTCTGGCTATTAAGGAAAGAAAGAACTGTGCTACTGAAAAGCTCTGCTTAATTTTTGTGACCTTAATATTACTTTGATGCATTTTAATTTATTGGAGAAAATAGAGAAACAGCAGTTCTATTGGAAAGACCTGTGTCTTCTATTAATAAGCAACAGTAATAATCTCTAAATAATATGACATTAACGTACTGGGAAGTGTTGCTCTGTTCAGTGGTCTCACTACTTACTTTCAACTCTGGTCCTAAATCATTTCTTTTCCACTTACTGGTGTTCATAATCTGACAGGTATATTTTTAAGTCATTAAGGTTTTTTTGAGATATACCTTGGTCTGGTCCAGTCTTTGTATGGTACTGTTGCCCTAAAATCACCTATCGACCCGCTTACAAACCTGTGAAAGCCTCAAGCTTTATTGTCTTTTGAGGCTTGATATCTTGCAGTTCAAAATCAATTTACTGTCAGTAGATAGTAAAAGCTGATAAAATACTACATCGAGTTATTGATGACATCTTATCATTATGCTGGGTGAAATGAAAGACTGCATGATTCACTCCTGCATGTCAGATATTGCACAAAAGTTAAGTAACTGGCATACACCCTACCAGGATCTGAGATATTACCAATTGTCCTCATCTTTTCAGTTATATGTGGCAATGGCTGTAAATTTAAAACTCTTCCAAAGGATGATCAGATTCAACCACAGACTATCCTAACTGATACATGAATCATTGTCCTAAAGCTGGAGAATGGCAGGAAGGTAATAAGCTCATTTGGGTGGAAATAATCTTAATTACTATGCCAGTTTGTGGTAGTCTCTGTGGCAATCCTTGCCAATAAATAATCTCTGGCTGCCCACCTGCAGGCAGAAGACTTAATGGATACATTCTAAATGAAGACTGAGTGTCAGTCATTTTAACCTCCTTTCATAACTACAAACTGGTAATAAGGAGTTAGCAAAATCTCTAGCAGCATCTAAAGAAGAAAAACTTGAAAATGTTTCGTTTCTGAAGTCACACAAAACCTGAGAGGCATTCCAGTGGGAAAAAATGCAGGATAGAATGAAATAGAACTGCTGAAGAAGTTGAAGGGGGAGAAGGGGAGAGAGAGGGTTGTTGTGCAAAGAAACAAAAAACAACTAAGAAAAGGGAAAGGCTATAAATATTTGCAGCAGTCCATAGGGGTAAGATTGATATAGAAGGCAGTAAAGCATTCATGATGATAGCATTTGGTGGCTATTATCCAGAAGTCACAAAATCCTCAGAAGAGTGATTTAACTCTGACTACTGTATTAGAAATATGTCTATTTTCAGCAATGGTAATGGATTATAATAATGAAGCTTAGGTTCTGTATTTCAACATGTCTATGTACATGCCTACACATAAATCAAAGAAATGTATATTTTCATAGTACATCTAAATTTTATTACATTGATGAACTCATTCCCTGGTGTTCAGTGCACTGGGAACCTGTGCTGCAGTTCTGCTTCTATCCAGGGTCAGAAGTATTTGTAACAGTAAATCCAACAGCATTCATTCATCTGTCATGACACATTACATACCACGTGCGTTATCAGTTATCACCTGTTTTTAACAGCATTCACAGTACTGTCTGCTTCCAGGATCATGAAATGAGTTTTTTCTTGTAAATAATTTCTTTCTCATCTTTATTAACTCATGAAAATCAGAAAAGAAACAAAAGAAGCTATTTGCTTCAATGTTTTTGTTCTTAATTTGCTTATCATATGTTGTTAGTATGTGATTTTATTTAATAAAATCCCTGTTGAGCACAACAGCTGTTTAACCACACAGTAGTCTAAATGGAATTTGGGCTACTAACCTATTCTGATTTTATCTGTTTATTGGCCCTGAATTATCTGAACAAATAGCTACATCCACCAGTTCACAGGTCCCAAAACACAAGCTGGTATATGAAAACGTGGCTTAGTAAATATAGGGTTTCTCTGCCAACTGCCACTAGAAAATAATCCTCAAAGGAATAGATGTTAAGTAACATTTTCAAGTAGATCTCTGTAGGGAGAGAAAAAGGAAAAAAAAAAAAAAGGCGAGGAAAAACTGGAATGATTTTTAGTCTCTCTAAATGCTGTATACAAAATAAACTTTTTTATTATTATTTTGTTTCCCTGGCCTCTTCAAAGGCATCATGTACAGTTAAATGAAGTATAATACTGCACAGTCATAGACTCAAACTGATTAAGAAATAATATGGCTGTTGAGTTTAAAACTTGACCCCTGTTGTGATTATGAGAAGAACATGATAGTGATATAATAGAAAATCAGTTATTTTTATAGTCTCAGTCTTGTAAGATCTGGAACTGTGCCCTGTACCACCACCTCCTGCTGTTAATTCTTTCTTTTCTTTCATCACCAGTCACCACTGGAGTCATAGGCCAATTAGTGGGAGAAATAATATATACATTCATTTTTTACTATATTGGCTACTCCAAAGAAAAAAATGTGGCAGAAGTATTGGTAAAGTGTTATGAAGCAATATCAGAGTAAATGTAGAATGATTTTATTGTGTATTAAGTGCACAATGAGAACGCCCAGCAACTCTCAAGGTTAATAGCTTCTTTATTTAGATGTGCCATCCTTTATGCTTGGATAATGCTGAGGGATTTCTCAGAGGAATCATTGGGATTTTTTCCATTGACATTCACAGGAGATCAATGCAGTCAATATTATTTAGTGGCAGTTATTGGAAGCTAATGGTTGATAAATACATTCAGCAGGAGGGAATGGGATTATTTTCCTTTTTCTCTCTCTCTCTCTTTTTAATATTCTGGTTTAAAACCCCAATTCTTTTTGTGTTATTTACAGTGACTCTCTACAGGTGTTTCGCAGGAAGATATGAATAATATTTGTTCACCTTTTCCACTTCATTTTATCATGCATATAAGATATCTTATCTTGGGTGTTCTTAAGTAGGAATGTGAAAGAAACATCAGCGAAATTAGAGGAAAATTAAGCTTAATATTCACTCGTATGGCAGAATTTACAATATGCAGTGTGAGTACCCAACAATCTTCTCAGGTTTTATGTTGCTTTTTCATGTTCCCTGCCTTTTTACAAAAAAGCTGCACAGACGTTTGCAGCTCTGCAGCTAAGTGCCTCTTAGAGAGATTTAACAGTTTTATTATAGGCTCATTATTTATTTAAATCATTAACACATGCTTTATGTAAATAATTTTATTATTGCTTTTTAATTTGCAAAGATATGTTGATTTTTTTAATGCATTAAATGAGTTCAGGCACATGCAGACTTTTGCAAAGATCTGCTAAGAGAACACAGGCAGTTTTAACGAGGTGTGCACACTACCACACTCTAGAAACTCTTGTTGCACACAAATGCCTGAGGTTTTTTTCTTGCATTTTGAATTGCTGCAATGGATAGTAAAGTGAAATGCTTATACTCAGTGCAGCTCTGGTCAAGATAAAAGAATTGGATCCATATTGGTAAGTTCTTGAGTCTGAGTCCCACATTTCTGTGGGATCCACTTGCTATGGTAAGGGAGTGTCAAACCTGAGATGGAAAACTGGAGGAAAAGATTTGAAGGTGGAGCTTTGCTACAGGGTTTTATTTATGTATTTATGACATCACAGGAACAAACTGGCTTTCTGTGTGTGATGAGTTTAGATCAAGTGAATTATGAGTATTGTTTTTACATTTTAGACCCATTCATTTTGTGACTCAGCAGGATCTGTCCAAACTAAGAGCTGGCCTCATAAATCAGTTGTTCTGAGCACATCATACAAAAAATAAATTTCACCACCACAGGAAACTGGGGAAAAAGAAGTGGTTATTTATATTTTCAGTATTTAGTTGTTTTCTTACTTCAACAATTATCAATGAGGTTTTTAATATCTTGGTTTTCTTAATTAAAAATAGCAATATAATCCAAAAGCTATCTAGGGTTTTTTTACCATAACCTTATTCAGAAGGTTTTTTCTGCTCCATTGTTTTTTTGATACTTTTATACAAACCATGAAATTAAGATCAACAATTAGTAGTTGGCATGATCACTGTAGTTATTACAGTAGCTAATTTAAAAATAACTCATTAATTAAAGTAAGATTTGGCCCCAGACCCAATTTGGAAGATGCACTGGTATTTTTCTAAGGACTTGAGCCACTCAACAACTCAGAAGAGTTTTTAGAATCTTTCTGGACATATTCTAGCAAGAAAAGACATCAGAAAACCTATCTGGACATAAATGTTTTTTTGGATGTTAGCCAGTTTACCATTCTGGCACTCAGTTCTGCTGGTTCTGTCCTCATGTCATTAGAAAGAAAAGAATTAAATTGTCTAATAGTGTACATCATGGCCAGTAAGGGTACATTGGAGACAGGCACTTAGTTACTGAGGGGATCTTAAAAACTCCAAAGTTACAAACTAAATATTTTTAGCTACACCTCTCTTATTTAGAGGCTTCTTAAAACTTGGACTCTACCTTGGAAAACACTCTAATGCATCCTGTAACACACAGGGTGCTGTAAATGCCATGTTTAATTTTCCTTTCCTAGACTGGAGCTAAGATGGTAAGAACCAGGAAAGCTCAGACCTTGGTATTCCCCTTAGCTCTCTTTCTGTGTCTGGGGAGGTGAGGGGAAAGATGCTTTTGATTATTTGGAGTGGAGCGGGAAGATGCTTTTAACTTTTTATTAACTTCCACTTTAGAAAAAAAAATCAAAATAAAAGCTCACTGCAAAGGAATTAGAAATTTTTAGGCTGCATCCCCACCTGAAGTAAATAGGAAGTCTGAGCTGTTAGAATATGTGCATCCTTCATCTTTGCTTAAGGTTAGCCTGTTATATTTGCTGCTCTGTAATATGCCAAATATAAAACTTTTTATTATACTTTATTGAAATTTCTGGATGTCCTCATAAAAGTCTAAATGTTAAAGGAACAATATTAATAAGTCATCTAGTTCTTTTTGCGTTCACACATATTTCTTGGCAGTAAAAGAATATTGCATTGCACCAGCTGTGCAGAACAGAATTTTGATTCCTGTTCTGGGTCAGTTAAAATGTGCACATAACAAAATTTGAGTCTGGCATATGATACTGGATGCTAAATCTTACTACGTGCTGTAAAGAATTGGGGAGGTTTGTTGTTGGGTTTTGGTTATCTTTTTAAAAAATCCATGCCCCTCATTTAGCAAACCTAGGAAGGCTTCAGATAAAAACCTTGTAATTTGTGGTTTTCTTTCAGCTGAAGCGTATGAAAGGATACAGTAATCATATATTCCACTGAAGTAATTTTGATATAGCTGATGTTAATACTATAAAACTTCATCTGTATTCTTATATGTGCATTATATTGTTAAGATAAAAGTGATGTGTATAATAAATAGTTATATTGGGAAATATTTAGTACTTGTTTTAATCAGATTGTTCTTGAATCAGAAGAGAATCACACCATTATACAGGTGCATCATAAAGCTCTCTACCTGATACCACTTTGGTCTAACTCATCTAACAGCAATAGCAGGAATAAATGTAATGGGAGTGAAGATGAAAATGAGTGAAAGAGCAAATTGGAGTCTAAGAAAAGGGGCTTTTTGTCTGTTTCTCACCACCCAAATCTAGTTAATTTAATTGCTAATAAATTACATTAATTTTCCCTAAGTCTGTTTTCTTCTGTGATTGTAAGTGATGATGTCTATGTCTTTATTGTGACCCACAAGCCTTTTCATCTTATTTTCTCCCCCCATCAAACACACAGTGGGTGTGTGTTGGTAACTGGCCAAGGTCAGCCTACTACAATCTTAATTTTATTTGTTACCAGATGGACTATTATTGATGCTTGTTGACACACACAGAAACTGCCTACTGTTCCAGGTAGCCTAGAGCTACAGAATTTTTTTTGATTTCTGAAACTCCAAAAGTTGGCTAGGTTTTTTGATTAATGACAGTTGTCATTCCAAAACCATAAATCCTTTTAACATAACAAATATTGAGTTCCTTGAAATAGTATTTCAGAACAATGTTAACCTTTGGGTAGATATGGTACATCAAATATGTCTTACATGGAAAATATTTCTTCTGATCACACCTCTCCACATGACAGAAGGGTTGCTGACCTTTGGTTTTGTCACTAGAAGCCAATACAACTCTTGATAGATCTGAAGGTCTTTAATGGATTTAAATAGATTCATTCATGTAATAAATCCATGCCAATGGATAATATATGACCAATGTTTCATAGACAAACAGCTAATCATAAGTTTATATTAATGTAAAAAAAATGTGTTTTCTAATTAATGGTGAGGCTCTGATTCTTAATCCCTTTTTTAGTCCAGGAGCTCAAAAGATGGATTTTATTGTTTTATTGGTTTGTTGGATGTTTGATTGCTTTTTTATGAAGTCATCCCATTTTTTGGAGATCAAGAAGGAAATGCTGGATGAGGATTAGCTGCATTTATTAAAGAGGAATGAAATGACCAAGCCTTATTGGCCTAGGTAGGCCCTTGATTAATAGGAGGTAGAAATGATCAATATCCAGCACCTTGTAGAATGTGTTGTTGGCACCTATCCTGATGTGTGACTTAGCTGTGAATATGCAAGTGGGTAGTTCTTTTCTCTAGATACAGATTCTTTTTGAAAGAATTTTCACAGATGCTGTTCAGCACCTTGTTTATCCTTCTGGTTTTGTACATTGAATATTTTAACACGAACTCTTCCAAGGTTTATAGTAGAAAAGACCAGAGATTTTTTTCTTAACTATCCTTATTTGTCATGTAAGGCACTGGAATGCCACAACTCACTAGAAATTCAAAAAGTTCTCCTTTAGTGGTTCCCTCCCTCTACATTTTTATTTTTAAGGGAAAGAATTCGTAACTCCAAACTTGCTGGTGACCATGATCTGTGTATCTAAATTTCTGGGAAAACATGCAGAGGTAGTTAAAAATTTTATGTCAAAGTATTCTAGAACTGGATGGCTGCAGCTGTTCCCAGCTCAGCTCTCTGCCTTGCTCTTGTGATGAATAATCAGTGTCTCTCCTCAGATGAGGCTGAGTTTATTTCATGTACCAGCTCTTGAACTAGCATATATTTTGTCCTTTTATATTAAGTGAGTGTAAAGGGATCTTGCAGTTGTCATTTCCAATTAATTTTGGGGGCAACGAGAGGAAAAATTTGTTTAAAAGTTAATTTCAAAGTAGGTGATAAGTGGGTAATATACTGTACGTGTGAGATTCCTCAGGAGAAAAAAGCAGCCATTTATTGTCATAGTTTTAGTATTTGTTATTTGAGCAAATAGAGGGTATATTTGCTCTCAGGTAAGGAATAATTAAAATTAAATCATACAGGTCTTTTTGAACGGTGCTTCAGGAAGAGGAAGGGAGATGGTATAGGATGAGTTGGTAGGAGTCATTATTCCTCACAGGGCCATAATGAGAATGTTTCTGAAGATGCCTTCTGGGGACCTGCTTTTTTTTCTTATGTACAATAGAGATTGGCAGGGTGTTTCCCAGGTCTCTCTTTACTATCCTGCACAAAAGGGATGCAGGGCAAGATAAATTAACTTTTGCAAATAAGGAAAAGATGTATGAATTACCTTCTCTTTGTGCTGAATCAGTTCATTGTGTAGCAGCTACCTGAAGGTGCAGTGCTGTTAGCAAATAATTCTTCTGTCCCATGGAACATTATTAGCTGGTATTTAACAAGGCTTCAGCAGTTACACACAAAGTAGCAAAACTCCATGTTATCAGTAACTTCACCACTCTCCTCCCCCAAACTGAGTGCAGACAATGCTTGCCATTTTCTTTTTTTTTTTAAACATTGACTTTATGCTTAATAGTATTGATTCCTGATTTACTGTTTTATTTATTCAAGAAAATCAGCCAGCCTAACAAAGAAAACATTTTCTTTCCAGCATGGTTTTCTTGGTTTTTCAACTAAGAAGAAGAAAAGAGGAAATTGCTATCAACTTGGAAACAGACCAACATTTACTTGTAAGTACTGCACACAAATCTGTCTCAGTAAATATTTGTCATTGCTCTACTAAGATTCTACTAGAGTAAAACCAGAGATTTTTATTCATGTGAGCACCTACTAACAGACTGAAGTGATTTGTTAAAGTCAAGTGAGCAAAAGGAACACCTGGAAGAAGGCAATAATGAGATTTGTGCAGAAAACAAATATGAGAGTGTTTTGGTTCTTTGTATAGTCCTGCATCTGTGCTTCTTTCTTTTATTGAATGTTTTATGAATTATCTGGATGAGTTATTGCACCTCTAATTGTCAGACCAGTTAGTTGCCAGTGATCTTGGAACTAAGGAGTTGCAATAAGCTGCTGCTGTATTTGGCCAAAGAACATGATGTTTGTTTCAGCAGGGCTCTGTGTGGTTCTGAGGAAAAACTGGAAAGATACAGTTTTTAAATCATAAGGGTTTGCCATCATGGTTTGAGGAGACAGTGTAAAAAAATACAGAATTAGCTTCTTTTTCTTTTTTATTTTTTTAAAAACAAAACCCATGTATAATGTGTACTACTACACATTATAAAAATTGCTTATCAGCAAATAAGGGAGGACTATATCAGGAATTATTTTCTGTGTCACAGTGCTTTCTTCATTTTTCCTTGTTACATGTGTCGGCATTTTTGGGAGCTTTTATCCATGCCTATTTTTTGCATTAGATATCATCTTGTAAACTGCTTTAGTCTTCAGGAATAATTTAATCTTAGGTAATATGTTCTCCAACATAATTCATGACTTTTTAATGTTCTAGGTCAGCCCATCAAGTAGCTTTGGCATTTAGGAGATCTTTAAGCTGTTAATTATTGTGTTTTCAGATTCTTCCATGAATGTAATCTGTATAATATATCATATACCATAAAAATACTGAAAACTTATTGTCAAGTTAGAACTTTAAATATGCCCATAAATTTTTATGACAATGCTGTAAAAAGCAACACTTTCCATTGTGTAATAACTTCTTTCACATGTGCCTTACTGAACTGCTTATGACACAGTTTCAAAAGAATAATGCAGGAATATCATATTTAAGAAGCCCAGAATAAATAACAGAAAGTTCTTTTAACTACTGTATCTTGACTGTCTCTAATCATCTTCAGTGCACGAAAAACTAACGGGCATTGAAAATATTAACGATGATCTGCTGTGTTCTTGGATGTTCAAACAGCATCAGCATGTGTAGAATGCTGTTTGGTTTTGTTTACTGTTTCTAATAAAGAAACATTATCTTTCTGATGTTATTATTGCTACATTTTATATTTACAGTATTAATCAGGCATCATGCTGGCAGAAAAAACCTATCAAAGACTGTTAGGTATTTATACCTATAACAAAAGGCATATTAAGCAGTATGCATACCTACAGATCTACTTTTTCTATAGCTATAAAACGCTTCAATCTTCAAATTGTTATCAGTCTAATGGCTTTCTCTGAAAGGTGAAAAATATTGATCTGGATCACAAGATTTTGATTTTTTGGAGATGGAGTAATCCCATGTTACTTGGTGTTCATAAAGTAGATGTCACTTGAGAAAGTGGTGTCATTTGAACTGATCCTTTAGGCTTACTTTATAGTTGAGAAGTAGGAATTTTTCTAGCATGATTTATCTTGCACTAAGATACTCACTGCAGGGTGACACGACTCATGCTCTAGAAGGTACCATTTCTCTTTGACTTAAAAGCAGTAGAGACTTGCTGAGCCACAGCTGTGTATATCTTAAGAGTTAAATCCTAGCTCTAGTGTTTTGGTAGTTTATAGAACTTAACCTACTTGTGAAAGCTGCCTGTGTGAAGATTAAAATCTCTTGGGAAACAGAGATATACAGTTCCCTCAGTCCAGTCACCCTTGCTCTCTGACAGCCTATCTGCATCTATAGGGAACAGCAGTGGGGAAAGCTGAATTTCAGAGCAGGAAACTAGCTTGTGGGTGCTTGTATTGATTCTAGCTGTAGAGTTTACTTTACTGAGGAGGCTTTGCAGGAATGGGAGAGCAATAACAGGAGACCTCAACAGCTATCTCCAGGTATAAAAGTCAGAGGTGTTTCAGTAGAACAACTTATAGTGGGACTTCCCTATGTACAGTAGGATTAAGTAATGAAAGGGCTAATGGCTGCTCATGAATTTGCATCCTCAGAACACTCATTAAGGTGTTTGAGCCCTGTGTAAAATTTATTGCAGAGGCTCAGTTTTGATGTATCTGAGTAGCACAAAGGCACTGGAATAGCAACTCTTTAAGTTTTCAGCACTGTGATTTGTTTTAGGGCTCTTTTCAGTACTCAAGCCTTGCATATGCATTTTTAATTCCAGTTGCTTCAGTGAGTTGTGTTATATACATCCTAAAGAGGCAATCTAACAAAATATCACAGTTTTGTGCATCGGTTAAAAATGCACAGAATACAGTTACACATTACCTATCGCTTTCTTTTACTGTAAAATTACTGAACTTGAAGGAAACAGTGTTACCAGTAACAGAAAGGATTTAACTTCTGTCCATACTGTAGTTGTTCTTTCTGTTTATTGTAGGTTAATTATTATTAATCACTGGTACTCTAATACTGCACTTTAGCTTGGTATGAACAGTATTTACTTTATCCTTAGGTCCAGTTCTGATATTAGTATTAATGATGTAATAATAAACAAAATATAGATGCTTCTTAGGAGGAACAGTGAGTGGGAGAGAGATAAAAAAAAATCCAGAACTGTAGAGTTTAAAACCTCTGCCAAAATATTTTTTTTAAAAACATGTTCCTGTCTAAAAAAAAGCCCAACCCAAACTAGGTAGTTGGTCTTGCAGACTGTTCATAGAGAACAAATTGCACCCCTCAGTTTATGTAGGATATGCAGCATTTTTCTTGGAAACACCTGTTTTCATTTCCTCTGGGATGACAAAATCACTGTGGACTTGATTAAGTGTTTTGATTCTTCACATAATCCTAACCAAATACATTTAGTGCAAACAGTAACATGAAGTAACTGAAACTGGTCTGAAATACATGGATAATGATGTAAAATCAGTGAATATTTAGTCTATTTAAAGAGCTGAGGTATACACAGGTCCATGATGAGTGGAATAGGATTTAATCCTTGCTGTTTCTGCTTTTGCCATATCTGAATGAAAATCCTTTTTTGTATTTTTAAAATATTATTTAGAAATTTATATATTGACTAGAGGTGTAATGTTTACTGAGGATAAGCAGCAAAAGAGAAGAGTTGTAGCTGTTTTCTGAAAGCAGTGTAACTGTAAAAAAAGGAGAGATAAGGTCCTTACAGAGACAAAATAGCACAATGTGAACTTCTAACTGTCAGCTCACTAACTTTATAAATTTGAGTTAAATAACTTCAGAATACCCAAAGAAATATTCCCAAGCACACTGATAGAAATCTCTACTGAGAAGAATGATAGGTCAGACTTGGTACTGCAAATAATTGACTGACAGGTCAATGCAATTCTGAAAGAGTTAATGCTACAGAAATCCATAGCTGTATAAACAAAACCAGCCAGTATCAGTTTTGTTCTACAGGAAAATCTGAATTTTCACACTTCTTGTCACAAGAAGGAGAAAATGAAAATGAAATGAGAATTGCAATACATAAATACTTTATCCATTTATAATTGCAGATTGTTTGTGGCTGTAATATAAAAAGAAAATATAAGTATATAATAATATAAAAAATAAAATAAAAAATAAGAGCCTCCTCAGGCTATGCTTTAGTTTAATCTGAGCTCTGATATCCGAGATATTAAATTCTTAAGTCAAGAGTTCTGACCTGCTCTTTGGAGTAGGACAATGTGTTGTTACAAACAATTTCATTTGAATATGTAAAGATCTAAAAATTATTTTAAATGTAGCCATGTGCAGCTTCAAATAAAATATTTCCTTTTTTCTCCCAGATCTGGTCAATAATAAATGAGTTTTAGAATTTAAATCAAGACACAGTGGAGTTCTTGTGGTACATTATTGATAAAACAGTCATTGTAATAACATTTGCTAAGGGAAAATAGTTTATTTGTTGGCTCTGTTACTGCAAATTCTAGCATAAGTCTGTATTAAGCTTTTAAAAATAATTTTGAGTACATTGGAGGAAATTTTGTAAGGAGCCTTTTAAATAATTAGCTGAGAAACTGCGGTTTATTACCTTAATGAATAAAATATTAGTCTTACAGTAGGTTTTCAAATTCACTTTCCCATATGGCTCAAAAAATCCATGATGATAATGAAGTATTTCAGAGTATATAAAAAAAAAAAATAAATCACTGACATTTTAGAAAATGTTTTCTTCCTTTCCTAACAGTTAATTGAAACTGCATACAGGAAACAACACCCTCCAGCTAATAAAAAACACAGGAGTTTCTTATAATTTCCCAAAGTTCCATAAAAGTCAATTATTCTGAAGATTTTAATCTACTGCTCAGGTCGATTTAAGTGTCTTCCTATTTCTATTACTGTTGAAATTCAAAAGTACTTTCAAAACTCCCACCATAGATATTTGAATATCAGCAGATGTGTGTTCTTGTGGGATCTCATACTCTTATCACCTGTAGCACTTCTATTTTGAAACATTACAATCCATCTGCTCATTTCCAGATAATTTCCACTTGTAATTTATCCAAGGGAATGTGATAATATATAATTCATGGTAGTGCAATAATCATGATCTACCCATGCTGTGGAGCTTTGACAAGGACAATATGACCTTAAATTTAGATGTGTGACAGCACCAAAATTCCAAAGTGATACTGTCTCAGTAACTACATCTGAGCACTAAGTGCTCTAATTTTCTCCTGAATGTTTTGACAATTTAACTTAAACATCTCCTTTTTAAAGAGTGTATATATATTTTTTTAAAATGTTGCTTGGGGAAAAAACAGTGTGAGAGGTAACGCAGTTCTTCAAGAATAATAATGTTCTGAATGTTACTTTGGGAGTAATTCTTACTGTCTTAACATATTAATGTTTTTTTTAATTTGGTTTGACTTGGTCGGTGTTGGCAATCTAATCTCTTAACTGGAAGAACTCTTCATATGTCTGAGAGAAAAGCAGGGGCAGGATGTGAGTATATTGACAGAACATACCTGGTTCTTGAAGGTTCCCCCCCCCCCCATTTTAAATCCTTATTTTCTGCCTTTGTGGACAAGCAATTAATCTTTTAATGCTAAGTTTGGTTGGATAAGTTGTAACTTATCTTTCTCTTCTGTGGTGATTGATTAGTTCAATAGTCTTAGCTGTGCACAGAGAGATCTACAGAGAATCTTCAGATTGGGTGAGCTGGGAGCTCCACTGAGGGCTCCAAGAGAGCCACATTGATTGATGGCATTCGGCTTGTTTCACCACCCAGATTTTTTCTATGGTTTGGATTTGATATGTATACATAACTATAAAATAAAAGTATGTTTTTTTAAAAACCACCCAATAATTGAAATTGCTGCACTGCTCTCTGAGTCTATCAGTTTGATGATACATACATGGAGGACTGTACACAGCATAGGGAAAACCACAGAATGTCATTTGCTGGTCTTGGAGTTTTTAAACTTTTGCAGTAATTTAAATGTGCTTGGAAAGTTCCCTTTTTTTAATCATTTATGTAGATAGTCTGTTTAATTCTGTATGTATTGCTAGCAGGAAGAAGCAATGTTTTCAGTATTAAAATGCTAAGTATTTTCCAATATTTTTTTTTTTTTTAAATTGGGAAGTTATCTTTAATGTATCCATGTTCCTGTTATTTACATTTGTGCAACCTTATCAAAGTCAATGGGCATGTTTCCAGCTAATTTTTACTGCAGCAACAGTTGCATTTCCAATCTTAATAGATAAATATGTGGCTGTTAATATCAAATAATATCTCATTATATTTGGTGGGATAATAAGACATGGATGGATGGCTAGGGAAGCCTAAGAAGTGTGCTATCTTTCAGCGTGCTTGGTGATGGTTTAAAATGTTAATGCATTAGAAAGGGAATTTTTTGCACTACCTGGGAAATCTGCTTGACATGAAGAAAAAAGTTAATTTCATCCCTGCCTCATTAATCTGATCTGCCTGCAGCTAAGAAAGTGTCACCTAAGTATGTTTTGCTTTCTACTGTGGGTTGCTGATGAAGGTACTGACATACAAAACAGAAGTAATTGGATTTGTGCTAGAAGGCAATGGCAAAAGTAAAAAGCAATGAATTGGAATGTGCTTTATGACTGACCTTTGTAAAGAATGCCTTAGGCACCTCCATGTGGTGGCTGTCAGGATTAATGGTGACTATAGATTTAGGTTTGTTTAAGCAGTCATACACATGAATTGTTTTGCATGTGTCTTGTCTGCCATAGATTACAGACACAGTCTTTGCATGATGCCCGGGAGCCTTCAGGTTTAGAGAATTATCCAAGGGGACCTCTGGCCTCTTTGTGTTCATTATTGTTGTATTGCTGTTGTATTTCCTGAAGGTGCAAAATAAAAGAACCTTCTTAATGTGCTGTCCTGAAATTAGGCAATGAACTAAGATTAAAGCTTCCTATGTGAGGGAGTGGTCTCAATGAGGCCATTTCTTTGGTTGCAATCTGGCTTTGTTTTACAAATCCACAATGAGGAGCTGAGCCTTGGCTTCCCCAGGAGATTGTGGGCAACCCACAGTCTGTCTCACTTTTATTATTATTTATTATTATTTATTATTATTTATTATATTACTGTGTAACCTAATACAGCTTGAGCAAAGCAGATGTTAAGGTATCACTTAATCAGTAAACCTAGAGTTTATGGTAAACTCTAGTGTGACAACAGGATGGGAAAACATATTCATATCTGTGTTACTGCATTAAGTACCAAATAAAGCAGAAAAGGTCATTGTAAGTAAGACTTAAATCCTATGTCTGAACAGAAACATTTCTCTCCTTGATTTAGCTCCTACTTAATGCTCACTGAAACCTTCAAGAGTCCTTGGACTCTTTGACTCTTTTCAGGTCATTCCCAATTGTATATAACTATCCTGGGGAAAAAAAAAAATCTTTCAAATCTGTCACTGCGGAAACTTTGTTGTTTTATGTAAAAATCTTACAAGCCATTGATATTTATAATGACCCTGTTGTCTTTGTCAAATAAAATTGTGATAGTACACCATAAGCACATAAAACTTTTTAAGAGATAAAACTGGAGTGGTAAATGCAACAAACTTCTATACCAAAGAAACTGAGCATGTTGGTGGTATAAGTAGTACCAATGAAAATTGAAGAAAAGAGCAGCTTTCTGTATATTTACAATTTTGTGAGAAGCATAACAGATGATGATTAAATGCCTGTCTTGACAGGGAGTGCTTGTCTGATGTCTAGTTAAAAAAAAATAAATAAAAGACCACTTAAATTTATGACAAAGGCTTTTGCTAGTCATTTCTGTTCAAACATTTAGTGTAATATCCATCCATGAGGGATTTAAAAACTTATCTTGTACCTTAACACTTTTTGTAGAAGTAAATAGAGCGAAACACTTTGAAGTCAGAATAACATGGATACAGCTATTTTGTTGTGGGTTTTTTTGTCTTGCTTTGTTTTTACAGAGTGCACCTATACCTTCCTTTCTTTATGAAAAAACAGCCTTTAAGAGATAGAGGTTTGCATAGCAATTTGGATTTACATAATGGTAGCTTTTTAAAGGAAATGAGAGCTGCATATTACTCTGCTATAAAGCAGCCAAAAATAGGTGTCTTTCTGTTATACCTTTGTTATTAAGTTAATTATTGTGGCTAATGTGAAACTAATTGCTTACTGTACTATTTAATATGTCAAAGAATATGTCTGAAATCCCTTAGTTCACCTTTTCAGTTAAAATTCCCTATTAAAAAAAAGAAAAAAGGCAGCATTATTTACTAAGGTTCTTTTGGGATCATTTACTGTGCTGCTTGCACCCCTCTTAATTTTTCAGTGTAGTTTTTTATTGTCTAAACTTAGATGTAAAGAAGAACTTGAAGCAGTTGGGATCTAAGATTTTTGCTGGTCATACTATTCGCTGTGACAGGCAGGAGCTATTGTTCCTATACTCTTTTGTTCCAATACTTCTCTTTGGACTGTCTTCCACTTGGAGGAAGTATTCCTCAGTCCACATAATAAATGAAGGATAGAATAATATTGCAGTACCTTTTTCTTAGCAGCTCTGTCTTACACATTTGACCCCAAAGTTCATCTCAACTGGTTTCTCAAAAGTTTATCCATCAGTACAATGCTAATGTATAACTCCAAGGTTAAAACAAGGAGGAAATCTTGTTTTAAATTTTAATATTCATCTAGGTGAGGAAGTAATGACACTGAAGACATATATAATGTAGAAAGAAATTGGAAAAGCTTCCTTGCACGTGTCCATTAATATACAGTTTTATGACTGCAGAAGAGATTTGTCATAGAAACATTGCTCTAGAGACAAAAATCCTCAGCATCTTTTTATTCATGTCCCCAAGACCATGGGTCCTTACCTCAATTAACAATAATTTCTGGCAATTTTTATATGGTGCATTAACATGTGTAGCATATGGATAATCTTAGAATTAAATAAATACTACAGAATGAATACTACTTGTATCCGTTTCAATTTCTCTGATTTTCAAATTTGCTGCAGAATTCAGCATTATCTAAGCATCATCTAAATAATTTATTAATATGAAAGCCTAGGAAAACTCATTTTGTCCATTCCTTGCTTGCAGGAACAGCAGCTTTAGGTAAAAACTGATAATGTAAGTAGAATACAAATTCTCAGTTGTAGCAAGCAGAGAAGAAAATTAGATACTGTCAGGAGAAACAAGATTCTAATTGATATAGAGATATAAATATAATATGAACAAATGCTTAAGCAAGTTAGCTCACATTTGTAGCTTCAAATGTGAAATAATAAAAGGGATTATTTAAATAACCCCAACTTAAGGTCCACAAATTTTCTGCAGAAGGAAGACAGGTTAAGAGAAAATAAATTAGAAAGTACTGTGACTAATAATGTCTATTCTGCAAGTGTGAAATTTGTCATCTACACTTTCTTTAAAACTAATTCACTTCTGCATACTTACAGATAGACAGTTACTTACTTCAATTATGTAAGCTGTCTCCTGTTAGCTATATCATTTTTTCTATCCATTTAATAAAGACAGAAGTAGTTTTAACAGTTTTTAATTAAGTAACTTATTTAGCCAACCACAACAAAAACACCTCCTTTGTATCTGTCTTACTGTAACATTAGAAGCCAGCTATTGAATCTGAGTGTCAATGTGGTTTTTTTTTCATTTAACTGTGCCATTGGTATTGATTTATATGGTACTTATATTGAAATAAAAAACCAGTCATCTCCTAGCCCCAGGTGAGGTGAAGTAGTCAGTTTATTGCTTGTCTGTGTAATTGTCAGTGCTATATTAATTAATATTCTATGACCTTCTTTATGAAAATTTTCTAATTTTCAAATTTGCTGCAGAATTCAACATTATCTAAGCGTTATCTAAATAATTTATTAATATGAAAGCCTAGGAAAAACTCATTTTGTCCAAACTCACAGTGCCTAAATTCTTGCTGTTGGTAGCAAAGAACTGAGGACAAGAAAAAATTCAGTGTCTTTTTAAGGCTATTTATATTTTATCTTTCAAGCAAGAACTGAAAGGAAAGCAGTTCTGTTCTTATGTTCTTCTGTACTTTTTGTGTATAAAATCTATAGTTTTTATTTGTCTACATGTATGTGTATGTATATCATATATATTTATAGCAGTTTATAAATACAACACGACAAATTCCCTTGGAGTACATTAAGTATATAACATTTCACATTCTCATTACAATTGCTGTCAAAATAATAGGTTCACATTTCTGTTATGTTCTCATTACAGCCTTCAATGAGAGATTGCAGTTTTAAAGCTGCATATATTCAAAGAATTAGGGAAATACACTATATTGCTGTGACCTTTTCAATATTCTATAAACAGATTGCTAAGATTTTTCTTTCTTTCTTTGTTTACTGCTTTTTTCCTCATTGTTAATTGTGTGGGGAAGAGTTGAAATGGATGACCTTTTGCAATGTTTTGTATTTTGATTGGCCAAAGGATGTGCCAGCCTTACATAGTACTGCATACATTACTATATAGTTATATTACATGCCATATAATAACTATAATTTTTGCTGTCCTGTGAAACTGAAAACATCTGAGGCATGCACAGAATGCCATTTTGGTTCAAAAATGCTTCAATTTGTGATGAAATTAAGATCTGTAATACAGTTTTTCAGAAGGTCCAACTTTCTAAAATAGTAGGTATTTATACATATTTCTGACACCGAAGTTGGAAGTTTTTAGACAACAAACCTCTTCTATATTCATCTGTATGCTGCTGCATGGATAACACTTCTATTTAGTAGAGTTTCTTCTCATGTCTCTTTATTATGTTTAAATGAAAATGGAGATCTTCAGTACTCATCTCTAATTCAGCAAGGCAGTACTGAGAGTAGAAGGGTGCTATTTTCTCTTTGAGTAATCCTTTAGTGTTAGTGACCTGGAAGCATTCTGTAAATGCTAAAGGTCTGCTAGCCTTACATCTGTGCAGGAATTGCATTTAATCTGCTTTTTCTTTCTAGTGCTGTGCACACTAACAGCTTCTTAGTATGTGAAACCTTAGTCCAGACTGGACTGGGATTGTGTTTGGTTTTTTAATTTAAATTTTTCAGTGTTAAAAGAAGGAGGGAGAAGGATATGGAGGAAAAAGACACTTTCAGAAAGGGCTGTGTCTGCATAGTCTTGAAAGGGAACTTGGAAAGTGTCAGTCTAAGCTTACATAAAGGATGGCAAACTGAGTGTGCTTCCCTCTACCACACTTTTGGTAACCTTATGTGGTGATGCAGTCTCTATTAAAAATGTAATATAAATCGGGTAAAGAAATTATGTATTCATGGTATCATTATTGGTGTACTTCCCTGCCCTCGAAAAGCCTCATTTTTTTTCTCTGAATTTATGTCTGGCTTCTAATGCTGGTGTACTGGTGCAAGAGCATAAAAGTCTCATTTTATTCAGAGGCATTTATTTCAAATAACATTCATGTGGAGTAGAGACATTAGGAATTTGTCTTACATTTAATTTCCTTCTTATTGACAGTTCATATGTAAATAGTGACATGGAATCAAGAGTTCTAAATTCTGCTACTGCCTTGTTGCTGCAAGGGTCATGCCACAGTGTGAAGTACATTTGGTGCTGCAGCAAGGGGCTACTGATAAAAATGGAAAAGATAACCTAAAGGCTGACACAGCACTGAGCTGTCTTTTTTCCTGATCTTTGAGAATAGTCCCAGGTTTACTGAACTCAGTGACATGCATGACTACTGTGTTCAGTTATTAGGAGGAAGGATACTGGTAGCAAGCCTGATGCTAAGTCTGCTTTTTATCAAGAGTTCTTTTGTCATTATCTTTGCCAACTAAAAGTTCAGCATTTTAGGTGAGATTTTAAAATGGTTTCTACATGATCCATAACAATTCAAAATTATTATTTTTTAAAGAATAACACCAGATAATGGAAAAAAATGTTTGCCAGTGTAAGTAGGAGTGTAATTACAGTGTAAGTAGGAAAAAAATAAAGAACTCTAGATAATAGACTTGCTTCTTACAACCTGTTCTTGCTTGAGTAGTAGTGAGCTTGCTCACTGACTATGCCTATATCCTTCCCAGCACTGCCATCAAACTACTGCAATGTCAAATGCCCTGTGATCTTTCTGTCACCCATCCTTGCCAAACTTCAGCTGTGCTTTTTCTTTTGATACATTTATATCCAGGCATCACCTGGGATGCACATATGTGTATACTACAAAAAGTTAAACAGATTTGGTATTTTAAAACTTATTTTAAAATACTACAATTTCATGCATCTTCTCTGTGATTTTTTTGAGGACTTAATTGCTATGTCATGGTAATGCTTATCAGAAAGCACTGAAAAGCTTTAATTACTTTGTACTTTGGTTACTTAGGAATGCATGCAAAATTTAACTGTTTCCCCAGAAGCAAATGAAGTCCATATTTATTATGTTACATTAAAGTTATGGAATGATTTAGAATAATTAAGCTGTAGGCTGTCTTGCTCAGGATTTAGCTCATCTAAATAATACATAAAATTAATATCAGAAAGTTATTTCATATTACACTACTACATGAGAAGGAAGCATTAGGATCTTCTCAGAAAGTTTTTTAGAGGAAATGTGGTGTAAAAGGAGACAGGATTTAAAAGTCATAAACCAGAAGAGGAAGAATAATGGAAATATTAGGGAATTTGAATAGAAAGTTAGGAAGATGGAGAGAGAGATTCAGGTAATAAGAAAAGGCAAGAGGAAAACTCAGAACAAACCATTAAGTTCTCAAAGTTAGCCTTGATATGTTTAAAATCAGGTTTTACTACTGCCGCCATCTTTTTTATCTATTGGTTTTTAAAAGCAACTTAAGTTCCTTCTGGCCTATGTTAGTATTATAACACTGACTATCAAGGGATCAAATACTGCCTGCCTTTCTCAAGACAATTGTTTTATTATTAGCAGTTAAAATTGCTTACTTGAGTGATATGAGGTTAGAGGAGTTATTCTACATGACAGAGCTACACTAGAAATTCCACAGCCTGAGAGTTGAAACGAAGCCACACAGTAAATGCTGTGATCACTTTTGTGGACAAGAACATGGAATTTTATGAGCGAAGAATGTAAGAAACTTGTGGGCTCAAACATAAGTTCAGAATTATGCATTATGAATAAATGATTTGTAATTTTAAGGATTTTAGTGATTCCGTGTACATTTTGACATTCTGTATAGTCAAATAGTAGCATAAGATAAGGCTATGAAAGATGCCTTGCTGCAGTGGTTTTCTGGGAGTGGTGACAATGACAGGCATACTGAAAACTGTCACAGCTCTTAATATTTCATGGGGCCTCAGGAGTGTGGTTGTGCCAAAGAATAGATGGATTTTCTATATGTAAGGAATAGATCTGTATTCCAAGTTTTTCTAATGATAAATTTAGATGCAGGTCACAGGAAAAACTTTCTAATGGAACTGCAGTTTTCAGACTAAAATACAGCTCAGGATTTTAAAGTAGAATCATGGAGAAGCAGAACAGCTGCTCTTTGGAGAATTGGTCTTTCTGACACTATTTGACAGTCAGAAAACAGTTGTAATCTAAAGTGGACACTCTTCTCTCAATTACTAGAAGGAATGAGCTTTGCAACCCGTGAAACATCTTCCCATAAATCACAAAGGTGTATAGAGGCAAAGCTTCCATCTAGCACATTGCTCGTCATTCTAATGCCAAGATAAGTCACTAAAGTTATAATTGGCTCTAATTCACTTGGAACTCCTGCAAGCAGCTTCATTCTTCATCTGAAGCTGGAATGCAAATTTTCTTCTTGCCTTTGAAAATGCTGTAGAGAATTTGCTGCTAGTTCTGATGGAAGAAAAATTGTCTGACAGTGTAAAACATAGAAAACAATTAACTACATCAGAAAAAAATACTCATATGTAGGTGATCCAGACAGACTGTATGTATGCAGGACTTGCCTGAAGGATGAAATTGAGAGGGATGAAACTCTATGAATTTCCACAAACTGAAGATTTGATAAACTACGTAATGCAAAAGGATCCTTAACATATGCAATTCCATGATCACAAGATAGAGCATTTGCCATCTATTCTTGACCCCTGTGTTTGAGTGTTGTACCTGCTGTGATGCAAGTGTGATTAACAGGGAGTGCTCTTTCTGTCTGTGAAACCCTCCTTTTAGTTTCTCTGTGCATTCACTTTGTCCTTACAGGAAAAATGGTGACCTTGAGCAACTATGGTGTGGTGGGCTTTTTTAAAAGAAAAAAAAAGGTGATGAAGTTTTAGCTGAAAATAACTTTCTGCTGTACTATGCTAACTGGAAGACAATACCTCATTGTATGTCTCACTAGCTCCCTGAGTTGTGTTTTGTTAAATCTACTCTGGTTTCTTCAGTGTGTAGAAGGAGTCAGTACCACACTCAAGAAAGATGAGTTTCTACATAATGCAAAATGATACAATGAGTCTCAGTACCTACCAGTGCAGGAAGTAAAAATTATTGTCAGTTTTCTCCTTTCTGTTAAAGAAAATAGCACATCTTCATTTCTGTTAAAATACACACTACAAGTTTCTGAGCCTAGATGTGTGAATACACCTTCCCTTGACAGAAGCGATGGATCTTAAGAAAATTTCAGTTTCCTAAGTCTGCCTTACGTTTGGAGAGTGCTGGATATTAGGAAGAAATGATTTCCTTTGAGAGTGGTGAGACAGGTTGCACAGAGATGTTGTGGATGCCTCATCCCTGATGGCCAGGTTGAATGGGGCTTTGAGCAACCTGGTCTTGTGGGAGGTGTCCTTGCCCATGCAGGGGGGTTGGAACTATATGATCTTTAAGGTCCTGTCCAACCCAAACCATTCCATGAGTCTATGACTTCTTGCATCCCACCATAACACTTGAAGGCTTGGGAGAAATCCTTGAATATCTTACTTGAAGCTTAAATGGCTGCTGACCAACTCTGAAACTTTGCTCCATTCTGTGATATAAAAATGAATTTCAGAAAGTTCAGGCTAATGCAGTGCATGTGATCTTACTTCTTATAAATGACAATGCTGTAGTAAAACCAATCCAATTCTAGCATATTTAGCCATTCTGGTTTTATCTACGTTCTATTATTATTTATAAAAAGGCAATATTGAATGATAACATTATTTAATTAACAAAAGCACCACAAAAACTTTACTATTCTCTACTGTAACATCAATATATTGGCAGTAAGGAAAGGTCTGGTTTCTCAGCTGGATGTTAGTAATTAATATCTTGCTGTCTAATTAGATTTTTTCCTTCTTATTTGAATTTTGATTCTGAAGCAAATGTCCCCATGCTGTGTTCCAGTAGAACAGAACATCTGGCTGCCCACCAATTAATGCAGTATAAGAAGGCAGGCTGAGTTTGTTATGACCAGCAGAAACTCTGTGAGATACAAGAATTAAATCCATGTTGGTGTATCAATTTCTTCAACATGCAAGGAGATCACGGTTGCACTCTCTAAAATTTCTGTAGACCTCAGTGGGACAGTGGCTTATTTCAAAGTGTTTTTAAAAACTATGACAGTGTTAAAATATTTCCACCTGAGAAATTGGGCTCTATCTGCAATAAAATGAAAATTCTTAAAAATACTCAATAAAAATAATGCTTTGCTGGAATGTAGTTAAGTTAGAGAAGACATTTTTCTTATTGGGCAGATGCTACTCCAAGCTATTTTCTAACATGCTGGGATAACTTTGAGTTACCAATGGTTGTGAGTACTGCAAATTTCAGTACTAGGGAAAGGGTACCAGTGTATGACAGCCTTTTTTACAATCAGAAATAGATAATAACCCCTTAAAAATCCTGAAATAATTTATGCTAAGATCATTTCATATGTTAGATTCTCTCCAGTCTGACAAACCAGTGATGGAACCCTTCAGTTTAATTTGAAAGTGAGCCATCATTCTGTAAGAAACCTTTGTCTTCATGCCTGTGGATCTGGTCTTAAATTGATCTTGCTGATGCTTTTGAGGATAATATGCAGTCTACTAAAAATTATTTAAGCTGCTTTTTTTTTTTTTTTTTTTTTTTTTTTTCCAAAGAAATTGCTCAGTTCTCAAAATGCTGTTGTAAATATCACTTTACATAAGACCATTAATGATCAAATATTAGATTACCCTTTTGTGATATTTTCTCAGCTTTAATTTTTATTTAATTGAAACTATTAGCAGTGCTGTAACATTTAGAAGAATGGCTGTTGTAAGGTCAGATGCTGTTTATCCAAAAGTACATATTTGTCCAACAAGCTGGTATTGTTAAGACATTGTAATATTAGCTGTATTATAAACATTTTCTCAGAGATTGTGATAGGGTGGGGTTTCAAGGTTTTAAAAAATATTGCAAAGAATGATTAGAAAGTCTTTTTTTTTAGATAATGGAATTTGCACTGCTATAATGTTCTCTAAATAATTTTGTCAGCTTTCCAGCTGGAAGGCAAGACTTAAATAATAATTTGTATGAAGTTACTGAGTTTTTCTGAAAGTATTTTGTTCACAAGTTTTCTTTTCTTTATAGAAGGTGCAGGTCTTCTGTTGTTACGGACTTTCATTGCTTTCTCTTCTTCTTATAGACTTTTTTACTGCAGTGAAGAAGTGCTGAGTTAATTTCAGAGTATTTAAAGCAGTCATTCTACAAAGTATCAGTCTGTAATTATATATGGTGCTCTTACACCATTTTGTGAATCCTCCCCGTGTAAGCATCTGTTATAAAAAGTTGTATGTGAAAAGCAATTTTGAATTGATTAACTTAGTTTTCTACAGAGAATAGACTGTATAAGTATCCCCTTATCCCCTTCCTCCTCCCTTTTTTTTTTTTTTTTTTTTTTTTAAGGATTCGATTCAACCATCTTTGTCATTATATATAGTAGACAACTATCCCAAGCTTTTTAAAATCCAACAGATCACAAGAGTTAATCCGTGGTCATCAAGTTTCTCTAGGTAGTTATATTAAGCTCCTTGTTGATCACTCAAAGGATGACTTCTTTTGCCACATTGAAAACACTGAGTACTTAAGATAATACTTTTTCTTTACAAATATTGTCATAACTGTAAAAGGATTTATTAGGTTATTTTGACTTTTAGAGGATTATTCTTTCAAATTTATCATCTAATGTAGCCCATTAATTTTGTCATTTTTCTATTTTATTCTTTTTAGTGTCAGGTACTTAAAATCCAGTTTATTTTTCTGATGCTCATAACCCATTTTCCTCAGAAGTTTATAAAGAGTACATTAGATGATATCAGGAGGGAAACTATTCCTTATGAATGGGTGTAGTAAGATTCATTTGAATTTGAAAGATTGTCTCAGCAGTCTTTCCGTTGTTTGTAGTATTAAGTAACTATGAATGTGCCTTCTATCCTCCCTTTTTAAATCTAGCAGAGAAATACAGACCTCCTTTTGTTGATACAGCGATTCACAATTTCATTGTTGATACAAACAGCCTCTGAGATCCTTTTCTCAATTATTTTACTAAAAACAGGGGTGGTTCTCTTTTCCCAGCCTTCTGTTTAATGGCATTCCTGCAGTGGACACCTCTGTGGGGTTTGTTTATTTTCCTAGACTTTTCTAGAAAGTGGAAAAGTGCCTGGAGTACATTGTATGTTGATCCAGCAGTGTGTATGTGGCTGCTTCTTTCTAATCAAGACCCTGGGGATTTCCACTTAGACCTTATCTTTCTCTGTAATTTTACATAAAAGCATCTTACTCACCCTCACTGGACCACTCTCTTGTGAAGAAGCATCTTCCCATTTTATTAACCTCCTCCATAATCTTCTCTCAGTCATATCTCACTTGAAGATGTTTCATGCCAGCTCATTTTCCTCTTCCTTCTCTTGGAGAATGTATCATAAATGTTGCTTTTAGAATAACTGACGTATATATTTATTTTATTTATTTATGAAATTTTAATAATCCCTTTCATAATAATATTGTCTCCTGAATAAAGCACTCATTCTTTCAGTACTAGATATTTCTGCTTCCTGCTGAAAAGAGATGTTGAATTTGCTTTAAGCATGTACCAATAATCTGAGTAGAAGTAGCTCCTACAAACACATACTTTGCATATCATAATAAAGTTTCCTCTGCTTCTCAATTAATTTATGCAAAATGAGATGGAGGATAATTTTTTTTTTTTTTTACCTCTTCACTCTGTCTACTGAATTACTTAACCCAAGACAAGTCTTTAAAGACTGGCAAAAATGTGGAAACAACCATTCATATATATTCTTTGTTATGCTTCTCTAAAACAATTGATTTCTCTTTTTAGTTGGAGTGGTTTGAATCTGAGCAGCTACTGAGATTTATGTGGTACTTTGATATTATAATCAAAATTCTTCTCTGAAGGCTGATTTTCATGATTATCAATTTCTAAATTGTAATGATTCTTGTAAAGCCACAAAAAACCTTGAACTACAAGATGTGCTTTTATGTTGAAAACTGTTCTCTATGTTGTAAGTAATTGTTGAAGACACTTGTGTTAATATTTTTAAAAATGAAAGAAATTTGAAAGAAAAATATTTTTTTCCAAGACTCAGTTTGAAATTTCTTTTTATCTAAAAGTGCAAGTATTGACTAGCAGTAACGAAGACTAGAAATATCTTCATAACTGTTCATCTGAAATGCCAGGCATAGAGTCAGGCAAGTTATAGTTCTAAAAGAGTAATATGAAAACAAGAAGAGGTTTTTTGGGGGTTAGGAAACTGGAGAAAACAGTGAAACTCAGGACCTTTAACTGGCATACTAAACAAAAAATCTCAGATTACTGGATTCTAAATTTTTTCCTCAGGCGCTCTAGACCCTGGTTGATTGGTGGAGGTTCTTTTTACGCTTAAAATTCTTCTCAGAAAAGAATCAGAAACAGGGATACTGAAAGTTGTTTTAAACTGATTTTTTTTTAAAGCCACTTTTTTTTTTTTTTTCTTTTTTTAATTATTAATGCTTGTTGTAATATTAAGTGGTGTGTTGGTACTTGTAGTTATTTTACCTTTATTCATGAATACCAATAACTTTAAATGTTTTGAGATTGGAGATTAATTGGAATATAACCAACACAGAAACTGCCAAGCAAAAATTTGTTGAGTCTTGTTTTGATGGAAACAGTGGAATATTGGAGGATTCCAGCTAGTTTTGCTGCTTTTTGTTTATGGTTTTTGTAATTTCCAAGTATTAATTGTCATTAATATCACCTGGAAACTTTAAAAACACACAGCAGTAAATTTTTCAAAGAAATAACATGCTGTTGTATGAGTTGCTTTTTTCAGGGACAGATTTTGAGCCAGTTAGTCCACACAAACCTGTTGTAACATGTTCCTTAATCATTACTGACATGGAAGAAATCAGAATATGGATTTGTATATTGTACTTGTCGATTGGTGGGAAATCAAGAACTGGTAGTACCCAGATAGAGATAACAAAATCTCAGCCTGTGACAAACTCTAATTTGAAGTTTACTAGTGCAATTTTTTACTAGTTTTGTGCTGTTTTAGGTTCAGCTGGCAGGGCAAATGGATACAATCTCCATTAAAACTAAACAGCATTCATGCTCACTTGTAGTGACTTCTAGTTCATTGCTTTTATATTTCATGCAGTTCTGTCATTTTTCTTATTACAATCCCTTTGCCCGGTGTGCTTGCTATTCTTACTCCTTTGCTCTGTGCCTGTGTTTTTATGTATAAAGAGAAGTATTTTGCTCTTTCTGGTGGGGTCTAGCTCCTTTCACCACATTCAAGATGAAACTAGCACACTGATAATTTGATGGAATGGCTTAAATGTAGAGTCAGGATGAGATTTGCAAGCAGAGCTAATATGCAGCTGCTACAGCTAGAAAAACAACTGAGTAATTGTTCACAATTTCGATTTAGCTTTAAAATACTTTGTTACCATTTCAGAAGAAGACCTGCTGTGCGTTACATCCCAAGTAACTACACCAGAGGATCTAATAATATGTTGCATCTCTCAGTTTACTTGTGACTGGGAAGTACATATGTACTCAGAGCAAAATCACGCATAATTTTGCTAAATCTGTCTGTATGGGGTTTTTTTGACCAGCCTTAATGTCTTTCTGTTAATATCAGTGGAATTGCTCCTAATTTATAAGAAGCAATGGCAAGAAGGTCAGATAGAGCTGTGATGGATAGAATGTGTTCCTGTTTTGTTTAATCATTTATGATGTAATGGAGTTTTCTCGTGTAAGGTATCACTTATTTCTTTATTATGTAATGTAATATGAAAAGGGATATGCTAATTTTCCCTTGAAAAAGTCTGTGGCAAGGATAAAGGCAGTGCTTTTCCTTGAGAGGAAACCAATTCTTCATTTTTACCTTGTAGCCCTCTTAAAAGGTCTTCTTTTCTCATCAGATGTAGTAGGATTAAGGGAAATTAATTCATCTTACAAAGGACTGTGCAAGGTGCTGAGTCTGTTATGTGACTTCTTAGAGAAAGGACATGGATGAATTAGGGTGAGCTAGGGAAAGATCTCATTCCACATCAGGTACTTGGCAGTAACTACCTGGTTTTTCCCTGCAGTCAGTGTTGAGTAATTTATGATTGTTTATCCCAGTGGTGAAAGCAGGATGGCTCACCTCCTGTATTCACCACTCCTCTCATGTACCAGGAACATGTTTGCAATTTTGTGACACGCTGAGTTACTGATAGAGGTGGAGAGAGCCCCCAGGCTGGTGCTGGTCTGTCTCTTGACCCTTTAAATCAGTTCTGCTTCCAGGTACATCAATGTTTGCCCATTGATCTTCCACTCAGCTTCCTTCTGCACTACACAAAACTCCTTTTGGAGTCCTTGCAGGTAATTATTGATCATGGTTTTTTTCTCCAAGGTGGTAAAGCTAAGATGCTCCTGGCAAAAACAAAGCACACTTTATGTGTTCGAGACTTATGAAGTTCTGTTAGTTTTGTTTTACTGGGGATGCTTCATGATGCAGAGTGCAGAGCAACCTTGTCCCTTAACAGTACATTCCCAGATTCATTCTGTATGATTTCAGTGAACAAAAAAAGATTTGCTGAGTTTTTTTTAATTACCACAGTTGTTTATCTCTGTGAATGTACATATGGATCGATGCCTAAGCCACAAATATCTGTGCATGTAAAAGTAAATTCCCAAATTTTGAAGATTGTAAAACTAAAGTGACTCTTAGCAGCATATAATTTTTTTAGAGCTAATTTGGTGTTTCAGTGGAATTTAGCATTGATAAATTCAGTTGTTTTATAAAATACTTATTCTCCAAAGTTAAAGGTTTCAAATTTGCTCAGTCATTTAGCAGGAAACAGCAACATACCTTGGGTTCTTCTCCTTTTCTGATACCTGCATTCTTACCAGCTCTTGACAAAAAATAAAGCAGCATAGGAAGAAATATAGGAGAAAATTATTTGTTATAGGTATTATCTTGGGTAAGAATGCCTTTTTAATTGTGCTTGTTTGGTTTAAAAAAAAACCAAAAAACAACACAGCCTTATGAATTTTTAGTGGCACACCTGAAGCTCAGAAAATGTTTTTTAAAAAATACATGGACTGCACAACAGCCTACTCACTTTCTAAATTAAGGGGTTTTTTCATTTTCAATGCAGAAGAAATGGCATTACAGCTTATCTTTAGCACTTTTTTGTTTATGAAGCAGCTTTTCTCATAGGTGAGCACTGTCTAGAAAGTTATATATTGCTAAGCTTTAATTTTTTTCATTTAAAATATATATCTTCCGTTTTCTTCTGACAGAAGTTTAAAAATTAGATAATATTATTCTTTCATATAATGCTGCAGAAATTTTTTTTCTACTGCTTTTAGCCCATTTAAGATACACAAGTTTCAATAAGCAGTGTCATATTTGTCTGAAATACAATAAAGAAAAGTCTCACAGAGAGAAAATCAGAAGAAGAGGAAAATCTAAAGGAAATTTTTTAGTAACTGGAAATATAATGGTCAGTCCTATAAAAAAACTATGCATGTTCTTGTAAGTTCTGACTTGTGACTACATGGTACTGAGCAAAAACTAGCCTGGAATTTATTAGCTTGAGAAATCAACATAATAAAGTAAATAACTGAATTACATTATATGGTCCATGCAGCCTAATTATAAAACAAAAAAAATCTTAAATTTTAATTAAGGCAAGTTTGTAATAACATAATAGTGCGAGGATAAGCTATGATATTGTTAATAAAAATATTTGAGTGAGTATTGAGACTCCTTCGGATGGACTTCGAGAGAAAATTTGTTTACCTGATTAAAAAGCCAAGAAATGCACATGTGTTAATCTATCTCCTGCCCCTTGTGAACGTGCATCTTTAATTTCCTCCTCTTCCTTCCCTGCCTATCATTTTTTAATAAGCACTGCTCCTTGTGCCTTAGCAGAATTCAATAGTGTCTGTGTGCATGAGGCATGAAGCTGAATGTGTTTATTTCATTTGGCTTGTGAGATGGGTTCCAAGGAGGTTTAAGAAATCTAAGTCAGGATTGCCATGCTCCCATCAGCTGGATGGCTTTGTGGTTCTTTTCTCTCCCTTGAATGCTTACACTATCATTCCAGTTCCAGGGAGTAGTGTCAAACTACTCACTCACATTGCTGGATTGGTTTAGGAAGGGGCCAGGAGCACTGAGCCCCTCAGCCCTGCTCCGTTGGCAGGAGGCTTGAGTGTGGGCAGATGCAGCATTGTGGGGCATCGTGGTCTTGCAGATGTTCTTATGATGAGGAAGGGCCTCATCAGAATCTGGCTGTAGAGGTTTGAGTCCCTTAACTGGAACCAAGTTAAAACATTTAGATGGAGAGATACAGGACTTGAGAAGCTACAGTGAGTTTAAGTAAAAAACAATGGTGTCAATAGTTTTCAGCTTGCTGAATGACAGATGAACTTTAGGTTGATTAAATTTATTTAATAAAGTTTCTGAGTATGATCTGCCACAAAGGCAAATTAGTGAGAATGTCTGCCAAAAAAATGCTGTCTGGATTTCTCAAATTGATTTTCATCATCTATTGTATTTCTCTTTTCTCCTTTCTCCTGAAAAAGCATTTTTCTTCTCCATCTTTATTAAAAAGCAGAATATTGAAGTGCAGCTCAGAAATGTATTGGTAGAGCTATATAATGAATTTCCAGTTTCTTCCATAGTGGAGAATTACATTTTGATTTTGCCTTTCCTTTCTTCAAAATATGCAGTATGCATATGCTTTCCAGCAGTTTGTTTAATTTATTAAAAATCCTCTGGAATTCTTCCAGAAAAAGCATTATAAACCTTATTAGTGTGCTACAACTGTAATGTTTATCTGTGCTGAGTTAACCAAATATATCTACCACTATAATAAGCAATTATTTTAAGATTAATATTCCACAATCTGTCTTTAATTAGCACCTGAAATATTAATCTTTAAATTGAACACATGTTCATATACCTATATTCTATTTATATCTGCCTGTGTGTTTTATATCTGTGTATAATACACATGTGTATTGATTTACAAGTTCAGCTTCATACAGGATCAGTGATAACATCCATGAGATAACCTGAAGTGCTAAACTGGGGGAGCCATCCAGGAGGGATTCCTATGGAAAGATGAGAGTGGGATGACAGGTGTCCTGTCTGTGCACTCTTGGATGCTGGGGTATCACTGTGCAACTGGGCCAAAGAGATTGAGTAATTCTATCCTCAGCAATTCCAAGTTTCTTTTCTCTCACGTATGAGTATTCAAATTACTTGAGTGTCCCTGTGCCACCCCAGTTTGCTGCAGTGCATTGTGAGCAGTGGAAGCTTCATGCTTTGTGAACCTTGACTGATTCACTTGCCTGCCTGTGAGAGACAGGATTCACAGCAGGAGTGGTTCAATATACCCAGCTTACAGGCTGATGATACAGACTATTTATGCCCCTTCAAAGACAGACTACTTTGCTTTGGGCTATGTATACCCAAGCTCTCACATTTTGTATGTGGAAATTGGAACAAATTTTATATTGAACAAATCACACCTACGCTTTTCCATTTTTTCCCCCTCCTACACGGAACCTTTTGTTTTACCAAGTTTTTTCTAGGCATTTTTGCTCAGCATTAGAGCAGAGTGATCGTTCAGTAAATAGCAGTTTGTCAGTTTATACTGACATTCTTTTATGTGCATACACCCATAAAGATCCCTTGCTAGACTATTTCACATTTTCCAAAAAGCATAGTCCTGCAAGGTTGATTGATCAACCCTGATAAATCTATCTCAGTGAGAGTCTAAAATTTTAATACAGTAGTTCATAATGTTCTCAGAATAAAACTGAGAAACAGAAAACAGTGCTCATAGCACAAATCTTCAGCAGCCTCTTCATCTTTTTAAACAACTTGTTCATAGTCTGCTACTGCATTCTACTAGATTTACAAGCATTTGGACCCGTACTAAACTAAGTATTCAACCATTTTAGACAGTGCAAAAATTTCATCAACCAAAAGTGTCTATGACTGGAATGTCTGATTATCTTCTTAGTCTTGGCCTCCCATAAATCTAAGCAACACGAACTATTTTAATCCATCCTGAATGCAGCTAACAGTTCTTTGTCTACAGTAGAATCTTGTAGCGCTTCTTTCAGTTCACCTTTTAATATTCCCTCTGTGACCGTAGATGTTGTCAATAACCATGAAAACTTTATCTAGATGGTAAGAAATAATCACAGAATTGTAGGGGTTGGAAGGGACCTCTGGAGGTCATCCAGCCCGGTTCCCCCCTGCTAAACCTGCAGGTTCACCTCCAGCAGGTTGCACAGAATGGTGCCCAGGCAGGTTTTGAATGCTTCAAGAAAAGGAGTCTCCTCAACCTCTGGAGTAGGTACAGATCCACAGTCTGTGTCTAAAATTAACTTGAATTGGCCTTGTGGAAGCATGACTTAACTTGATTTCTGTGGCTTAAAAATACCTAGAGAAATTATTGCAGAAAATTATTTTGCTAATGAATTCATTTTGTGCAGTATTTCTAACAATTTTCTATTAATGGAACTCTATTACCTCATCAAAACCCATGTAGTTATGGGACAAATAATTTTAATTAGCCCATGCAAAGTGAGGCTGGGGAAATAAAGTGTTTTTACAACTTTGCAGTGCACTTGCTAATTCTAAAATACTAGAGGACCCAGTGGTTTGTGTGATTGTCAAGGAAACAGTGCTTAAGATGTGGCTCAAAAAGACATTCTAACTGGTCCAAAAGTTACTTACTGCCATTTGATCATAGTTGGTGGATTATAAGCACAGCAAAGCAATGATTTGGGTTCTATTCCTCCTAAGTCAGCATTTATATCAAAAATTGTATGGTGAGAGGCACCTGGCACTGTTGCTGGTTGTTTATTTAGGGAGATGGTGAACTGGCAAAATAATCAAGATGAGCTGTGTCTCCACTCATAGTGTGTAGGATTTGGGCACACAGACAAATCTGGCACTACTTTTTTCCATGTTATAATGCCCTATGCATTAAAATTGCAGTTCTGTGGTTCTTTCCATCTAATAAATTCAAGATACTTAGGAGATGTGAACAAACTGTGCCTTTAGCAGCCTGGCTTGGAGAAAGAATGGCTGGTGTTTATCTTGAATTTCAAGATAAGGGAAAAAGCAGCACAGGAGTTCATGTTCTCAAATCTGCTGAGTGCCTAACTTTCATTTAATTAATTAAAGTTTGGCAGCTGAGTATCACTGGCTTGATCATTGCAAAGAAAAGGCTCGTAGTAGATTTGTGATGCTTAATGGGCTCTCTTTATAAGAATCTGTTCTACATTGGCTTGGCAAACAAGAACCAGAAAAATGGGAATAATATAAAATAGATTTGAAAAAAGAAAAACATTTTAGTTTAGAAATAGTGGAAAACGGATAAAATAAGGAAAAAGCATAATACAGAGAGAAGGAATCTGCATTCCTGTTTGTGGGATTTGCAATTAAGAAGCTGAGATAGTCACATAGAACTATTTTTTGTGAACAGTAGCTGAAATGTTGGAAAAAAAAAACCAAACCAAAAAGATGAATGATAATACTGTTGTTTAAGCATCTCATCTACAAAATATTAGGGAAATATTTCTCTTCACTATGTCTTCTGCACCTTGATGGAACAAATAGTGTTATCTGTCCATAAAGATTTTCTCCACTGTTAGAAAGGAGCTTTAGGCTTATGACTGGGACTTTTATTTCAATTCATTACTTTTCATCTTCTGTTTCTTCTCACAACCTGCTTTCTTTTGAAGAATCTTAGATTGCTTGTCATGCCTTTCTGTGAAATGGTCCTCTTGTCAAATACTATGATGTTGATTAACAGGCTGAATTTAATCCATTAAGTTCAAAACGGGATGGCAAGAGGAGGTGAAAAGAACAGTTTGACACAAATTAATCCCAGAATCATTATTGATTATAGGTGTTCTTCATTATTGCTTTATCATTTTATATTCACCAGAACTTGGTTATTCTTTCTGTTGTTTAAGAATAAATATTCATGTTCACAGTCTTGCTAAATGTAACAGGTTTTAACTGCTCTAAGACAATGTTTTCGTAGTCATTCCATTGGCTATGTAAATCTTTCATATTTAAAACTAATAATACTTATTTACATTACAAATGAATTACTAATTTGATAATGCTTGATAACAAAAGTTACACTATGATAATCATGTTTATCTTAATATTAGCAAATGCAGAATACCATTAGAAAAATTCAAAGTGTGCCTGCTGAAATCCTTTCTTGTAATTCCTGCACTGCATAAGAGTTCTCTCATTGAGAAAGGACCTTTGTGTCATTGTAAAAAAGTTATGGGATTTGTAATTTTGGTACCTTCAGTAGGAATTGCTTCAAGTAGTTTTATATAGCATAAGGGCAGAATTTTGAGAACTTTATTATGTATGCATTGTTGTCAGCAGTCAAGGTCTGCTTACAGTTATGAAGATTCATAGTTTCCCTTATACTGGTACTGACTCACAGGCCACAAACCTTTTCTTGGTTTTGTATAGATGTAACTGATTTTCTGCCATCCCAGGCCTGGAACTTTCTTGTTCATAAAATAAATGAAACAGGGACTAGAGTTTTCTCATTGACTGCTTCATGAATTCTTTTCCATTCCTTGCAGAGAAAGGCAGTAAAAAATATTGTAGTCCCTGAGGTAATTTGAGTTGGTTTAGAATGCACTCAGAAGACAGTTTTATTTAAAATAAATAAATGTCATTAACATCAACACTGTTCAGAAGAGTAACAGCCTCAACAGTAACTTCCCTTGAGGTATTCTGGTTAACCAGACTTCAACAAGCTTACTAAGACAAGTGAATCTCACTGGTTTTAAGGCTTTGACAAGATGCACAATTAAAAAAATCCAGAAACCACTCTGGTTTATGAACCCTCTTATTGGTATAAACATGAAGTAACACAAGAAAGACAATGCAAAATTCATACTAAAAGTAGCAAGTTGCAGAGCATGACATGTCTTGGTGTAATAATCATAGATACTCTCTTTTTCAGCCATCATCCTGGCTTCTTAGAAGATTCAGTAACTGAGATGTGGGAAACTGAGCATTTTCAGTTCTGTTGACTCAGTTCATGGGCCTCCCTGATCCTGAGCATGACTGAAAGGCTTGTAGGATGTCCCAGAGAACTTCTGCATCCCAGGTAATTGTCTTGTTGCTGTTGAAGTTTTTGGTGATTTCCATGTACATCCACTTTTCATCAGGGTATTATTTACTTTTCTTTATTCTGCATTTTCTAAGTGAGAGAAAGGTTCAATTGTTGCCTTTTCAGCTCAGCATAATTCAGAACTAGGGTACCCTACAAGTCTGAGCAACCAGATTGGCTATTTATGTAGTTCTTTTCTTTTCTCTTAGGTATTTTACTGCACCACAGTCAAATCATCTTGCTTCTGAAAAATCTTGCTCTAAAACACGAATTATACTCTCCCATTTTTCTTTTTTTCCAAGACATACTGTCCACATATATTTTTAATGACAAGTTGTGTCAAACTGCCTCCGCTTTAATCTCCTGTATTTTGGCACTTCCTTAACTGGAAGACTCTTACTACCCCAGGTTGCCACAAAAGATTTTCCTCTCATTTTCTTCCTCAACTGACAAAAATGTAAGGGTCCTTTCATTTTCAATAAAAAATGGGGCTTCTGTATTCAGAAAAAAAGTAAAAAATCTTTCGGAAAAATAGAGGCAGTGCAGTACACATATGTACAATGCTTCTGTCTTAACTAAAGAAAAATTATACAGCCAAGACATCCCTGTAACCCCTTGAAGGTTTCCTGCCCATCACATAGTTTTGAAAATTTTGTCACAATAAACTTGCATGTACTTGACTTGAATAGCTGTTCCTCCATGAGTGGAATACTCTTTCACATGAGAGGGATTATTCTAAAAAGCAAATGAAAAATGTATGCTCTGAGAAACAAAACTTGATTTGCTTGTCACTCCCTGTCAAGGGAGTGAACATTGACTGCACAACACATAACAATTATTAAAAAAAGGATAATTTTAAGTTTGTAAAAGGGTGTCTGGTTAAGCTCCTAAAGCAGGAAGATATTTTTAAATGGTTCTTTCTATCTAACTCCCATACTTCCCTGTAGTAATAAGGAAACACACAAATGGTGTTTGTTTAAGATATTTCAAGTTTACTTCCTTTTTGCAAAGCATAAAAGCTTATGTGGAAAATAATTGGAATATAGATTATAGCTATGAACACAATTTAGTTTAACATTTATTAAGTGAGAATGCAATGTAAAATGTTTTGTGAGTTAATGAAAGCTATTATGTTTTCTGAAAATAAATCCTGTTAAAGACCTTCTGTTACAGTATTTATTATGATGACAGGTTTTTCATTCTTTTCCCTTGGAAAATTCTTTGTTGTATGTTTGTTTTTTAATGAAAAAGTAATTTAGATTTCCATAAAGATCCAAGGAAATAGACCTTTGAATTTCTTTAACTTTTTTTAATGAAAGTGTGAGAAAACAATTTAAATCATTTTAGTCTTTCAACCCTGGCATTGTGTGTCTACAGTGTTGAAATATTTACTAGCAAGATCTCTCACTCTGCTTTTCAAAACATTTTTAGCATCTGAAAAAAAAAAAAAACAAAACCAACCCTAGAACCTAGTATGGAATCAGGTATGTGACAGTCATAATCTCTAGTCATGCAGATAAGCATGCAAGTTTCTCCAAAAAAGCCTTTTGTGAATGCACTGATGAACAGAGTTAAACTTGTGCAGCAAGTTCCTTTCCTCACTGCTAAGGCATTCTTGACCTCAAAATTATAGTCTAATTGAATGAACCAAGCTTGAGTGATTTCTGAACCTGCTCCAGTCCCTTCTGAATTTGACAAGAATCTGTCCCAGCTGTGGGACACCCAATAATGACTTTTTCTTTAATTAGTCCCACATTGTAGAGGATACATCTTATCATACTCTACCTTTGCAGCTGGTACCCAACCTTTTTCTGGGACCATATTAATTTCTGATTATATCACTGGGAAAAAATGTTACAGCTGCTTCCATAGTTATCTGGTTGCGTGATAAAACAAAAGTAGAATAACTTGCTGCTTTGACATTTTAGATGGTTGGTATCTGGAACAGCAGCAATTAGGCAGCAATTATGGCTACTGCCATAAGCATCAGGTAGATGATGGAATAATTAATTCACTATTATCTCCAAGTTGCTGTTCAGTTGCTCCATTTCTACTCGTAGAAACGTATCTTGCCTTCCAGCACATCCTAAAGCTGCCAGATCCAAACTATAATTTTTCATTGAAATACAAACATTGCTCAGATGCATATTTCTTGTCTAAGAGTACAAAAAGCTATAAAAGGGCTGTGCCTGATAGGTTTTCTGAGCCACTTCAGAATCTCTCCCTAGTTATTCATTCTCAGAACTTGTTTTGGCTCCTGATAACGGGATAAAAATCGAAATTAGTAGATTTCTGCTTTGTTCAATAGAGGACAGCATGCATCTGAATGCCAGTAACTCTTTTGCTGGAACTTCATTCATTATCCTTGTACACCCTCCTATCTTCACAACATCAGGAGATACCTTTCCCGTGGCTGCAGACTGATCTTCTGATCTTGTCATGTTGCCTTCTCTACCCATTCTGCCTTGCCACTTGCTGGCCAAAATATGTGCAGAATGTGTGCTGATGATGGTTCACCTTCAAGCTGAGTGTGGTTATTATAAATTACACTTTGTAGTCTAATGTCATGGTTTCATCTCGTATCAATCTCAGTGTTGCTTGCACAGACCTCTTAAGCCTCTCAGGATCCCTCTGCATGGCATTCTGTCCCTCCAGCATGTTGAATGCACCACCCAGCTTGGAGCTGTTGGCAAAGTTGCAGAGAGTGCACTCTGTCCCATTGTCCATGTTGCTGACAAATCTGTTTAACAGAACCAGTCCCAATTCTGAGCCCTGAGGAACCACTTGTCACTGATCTCTACTTAGACATTGAGCCATTGACCACAACTCTTTGGAGTGAGGCCATCCAGCTAATTCCTCATCCACAAAGTAATCTAGTGCAGTAGTACACATCTCTGCTTCTTACAGTGAAGTCATGACAGTTTAAGCTCTGTATAGGATTCTGATCACAACAGACCATTTCCCAAGTAGCTTTTAGGTTCAGGTTCTAGTAAAGGCATCATCAGTTCAATGTGTTAGCTATATTTATAAAAATCAATACTCTAGACAAGCTATATTTTTCATTTTTCAAAGACTAGGATTCAAAAAATTGGGATTGTGTTGGCTTTTTACCCCTGCATTCCTTTTGGGAAAAAAAAAAAAAAAAAAGCAAGCAATGTTTAAAATTTCCACCTGATGCTGTGTACTGTGATATTTTATGTTAGGTTGCCTCAGCCATGTCAAATGATATAAAGTTACATGATGTAATTATGTGACTTGCATTGAGTTATCTCAATATGACATACCAGGCAGGCAACCTGCTTTTAAAAGACATCCTTTCCTGGAAACTGCAGATAATTTTCTGAGAGTGGAAAGCAGTTCATAGTGGATGCCCTAGGTAATGACTTCAGGCCTGACATTCTTCAGTATATTTATTGTTGATTTGGTGGATGGGTGGGTGAATGTTGCTGATAACAACTGAAATTATTTAGACTAAAGAAAACTGCACAAAATAGCAAGATTTCTCAAAGGATCAGGTCAAACAGGGTGACTGAATAACATGGTGATAGTATGTTGATAAAATGAAATGTATAACCTTTAATACTTTAATGTAAAAGGTAAATAATCTCTTCCAACACAGCTTAACTTTTTAGTACATCAGTGGATCCAGAATTGAATGCTGCTCTGAGAGTTGTTTAAAGTGTATCATGCTTTTGTTCCCAAATTGATGAATTGTCAATGATAGCTCAAGATCAATAAAACCTGAAATACTACAGATCAAAAATCTTAGGGCATGCAAAGCATCATCTAGGAAGTCTTTTTTTTTTTTTTTTTTTTTTTTTTTTTTTTTTTTTTTTTTCCAGCTTTAATTGATATAGATTTTGCTTTAACAGTAATGTGTCACTTGCTTCCATGTCATCAGCATTATCCTTAGAAAGACTTAATTCTCTGCTTTCATATCATCATTACTCCAGAAAACAGAAGTAATTAACTCTGACAAGAGGAATACTAGCAAAAATGAATGCAGATTTTTAGCTTGCAGTCTGTTCCCCATGTTGTCACCTTCAACATCCATTGGAATGCAGAATGATCTCTTTGAGAAATGCTGTCCCAATATGTTCTATATAATCCTGATGAAAATAGTATCCTCTCCCCTCTTTTTGTTTGGTGTCACTGATGTGAATGGGGTTTTGTTTGTTTTGCAATAAAGTGCTGGCCACAAGATATTTTAGGATAGGAGAACAGAACAAATAAGTGATGGGTTGTAGACCAGGTTCAGTAGCCTCTTAAAAATCCTGAGCTATAGCAGAAATTTGCACTCACTTTTACAAATAGTCTTTTAATAGTTCATTTTCAGTCTTCATCCTGGCACAAGGTTGCTTTTAAACACCTATTTCAGCTAATAGTTAGCTGGAACAAGAATTAAATAAAGCCACCTCCACTTAAACAGCAGCTGCTTTACTTACTCCATAAGTTCCCAAGAATCAGTGGAGAAAAATGTTGCCACTAAAGGAGAAAGCTTAAACCCCCTGCTTCCTACCATGTTTCCCAAACAATTGTGAAAAAAAGTACAAATATACTCATTATGCAAAGTATTGGTGCTAGTATTTAGAGTCTATGAAGGAAGAAAAAGATTTTAAACGCAGATAACAAAATAAATTAAGAAGTTAAATTAGGATTTCTCTAGCCTATTAAAACAGAACTTTAAAAATATGTTTTCCCCATGGTTATTATAAATTGTTGATCCAGAGGGATTTATTTTAAAGAAACTTCAAACTTGCCTTCCAACAAACTTTCAAAAACTTTTATACAAAAATTGACCCCATTTGCTATTTAGTCATTTATGTACCTGCTAATGGCTGTCATGGATTTGGAAATGAGGCACATAAATATGACTTACTCTGTGTTTAGTTCTATCAACATTTTTGTGTTGATACTTAACACAATTTGCTACACAAGAATGAAGATCTATTGTACATTATTTTCTCTTTAATTTATGGTTTAATATGAAATTTTGCTACCCATATGCTGTTATCAATGAAGATGACATCACTGCTGAATAATATATTAAGCTCAAAATATTACCATAATGGTAAGTTTGCCATTTGGACTGAAATGAGACAAACTGAAGTAAAAGGGTGGTTGAATTTCATTTGATCTTATTTGAGCAGAAGGTGAGAGAAATCAATGTAAGGAAGACACAGAAAGGAAATGGAAAGTGTTGAAAGATAAATGAAGGTATTTCATCTAGCAGTGAATATACTATGACAAAAAAAATTGTTCTACTGTAGATGAAAAATAAAGGGTCAGAAAGACAACTCTGTAAGGTGTAAAATATCCAGACCAAAGGAGAAGTTGAAAGACTAAAGAATAAAGTCAGGTAAGTGTAAAAACACCTGACAAGAAATATAAAGGTGGAGAATATAAAGAAAAGTACTAGATGTTAGGATAAATAAAATATATTTGAAGTGCCTAAAGGAAGAAGATGATGTTGAAGGAGACTGCAAGGGACTGTAAAAATAGTTCAAAAGTGCCTTTCATAGGAAACATTTACAGTGAAATGAATATGTAAAATGCATATATACTGATAGTTTGAAAATCAAGCCAGGCTTTACAACTGAACATGTGCAAATGGGAAGATTCATAGTTGTACTTTTACAAGTGTCTAACTTCTTCAAGCTGCTGAGGTAGTTGGAATGAGATCTTTTGAATTAAACTAGTACAGTTTTTTTAATCCGTTCAAGCAGAATGATCCTCCCAAGAAGAAGAAATTGGAATGCAGCAGAATGGTTGAGGTGATGCAGTGGGGAAGTAATTTTGTTTACCTTATCGTTTTCAATGAGTGATTAGAATCAGATGTAAGAAGAAATAATTGCTGAATCAACTAAGATGTAATCAGGTCCTTATTTGTAGAACAGTTTGTAGTGGTTATCGCAGTTGCATGCTTTCCATCTGACTGTGTTTTAAAATTCAGCTGCTTTGTTTTGCTCTGAAATGGATTAGAATTGTTCATACATGCAGCTACTATAACAGAACCAAGAGACCAGCTTTGTATCTTTAATGGCTCCAGTTTTTTTTTAAGCATGTTAATCAGTATTGTGATACAGTAGGCTTAATTCAGACTTGAAAATACATGAGGGCAGAGAGAGCAAAAATAGGATAGCCACAAAGGAGTCAGCTTCATGCATAACTATTTTAAGTATTTTAAGTACTGGATGTATGATAAAAGAGAGAAAAAACAGCAATTTCAGTGGAGACATGTATGGGGGGAGAGTTTTTTTGATCTTCATGTTCCACAGGTTCAAGCAAATGACTTGAAATTTCTATGTACAAGTTTCTTGGAGACTGTTAGCAAACTAAAATATAAATATCTAGACTGTTTTGCTGGTGGTGCTCAGTGCTGATGTATTTCAACATCTGAAGTCAAGGAGCTCACAGAAAGTGGGAGTCCAGCAATAATGGTCAGACTGTAAGAAAGTGTTGGTATAATCCAAGTTGGTGGAATGCTTCCACTCTTTATGAAGTTACCAGTGTGCATTATTTAGAATGAAAATGAAGAAAGGCTGTGAAGTAGGATAATAGTTGGTAATAATCTGCAGGTTTTTTTGTGTTAGTGTTCTTTAGAGGCTGCACATAAAGGATGTCAAAACCAACATTTCTGGTAAAAAGAAGCATGTGGCAGTGGATAAATATTTTATAATATTTTTAAATGAAAAAACACATGTTTTTTAAATTGAATTTTTACATAGCTTTTAATAGTAAATAATTTTGATGGCTCAAATTGAATAATACCGTGAAGAGCTGAATAAATGGATTTTTAGGATTCCCTGTTTATGGGTGTGAATCTGAATATTGTATTAATAGAGTTTTTAAAGATAAGTGGGGAGTTCCTTTGAAGGTAGTCAGCATTGGTTCCACTACTGTAGGCTGTATTACATTGTGTAAGAGAAAGCAAGTAAAGAACAGGTTTGATTTAAATGTAGAGATTTAAGGAAGGTTTTGATTGTCATTGAGTTTCATTGCTTCTGTTATTTCTTACTAATTAAATTTCAACAGCTGGCACTGAATATAACTTTTCCGTAGCTTTAGCAGGTTCATCCAAGCTCATTTCCTGCTGCTGAAACATTCCAGGATGGTACTCTATTTGGATTCCACTAAAATTTATAGCTCAGAATAAGAAGACTGTTTTACTGAGGGAGATAAGTTTATACTTTTAAGGGAGACAAAAGCATGTCTTCCCAGCAGCCTATCCAAAATTTATCTCACCTGTTCTACCCACGAACAGAAAATTTGAATTTCACTGTGGGGTGCCTGGAAGCTGTAAGTACAGCTATAAGGAACTGCCATTCTCTTTGGTGTTTTTCTTTTCACCTTTTGTTTCTTATTTTCTGCTTTTTAAAACACACTATCAAAATCCAATCCTCTGTTTTTTCCTGTGAGTTTTCCATTACATTTTAGAGGGAACTAGGAATGTTGCTGTCATATGAAACTACCAATTCTACCTCAGCCTGAAATGATCATTCATTCTGCATTGTTAAACAATGAAATTTTGGGGGATAAATCGTAAACCTTTCAAAAAGAGGTATCTAAATATACCTAAAGGTAGGGAGGCAACAAGCAATCACTAGATACCTGAATTTCCCTGGTGAACTGAGGTTATTGAATTTATTCCTGTTGTAATATAGATTGTATAGCATCCTGGCTATCTTTCTATGCTTGCAGGGGATCACAAAGTGTATTATGCTTTCGAGAGTTACTTGGGAAATATCACATGCTTTAACTTAAAAGATTTAATGAAGGAGCTGCATTCCTTTTTTCTTTTTGTTGCTGTACCTCACTAAACAGACATAGAGAAAATCCCATGAATTTTTAATATGTATTTGAAATACCTTTATAACTTCTGGTTTTACATGTAGAATGCTCCCCATCTTTCTCATGCTGGTCTTTGTGGCCAATGCGAATTTTAGGAAATGCTTCCCTGTCTGCTTCCAGTCACTTCCTGTTACCTCTTCAAAACAATTAGGACAGTACAGCACCTATCAACTCAGTAAAAATAATAGAATATTTCAGTTCTATGACAACAATTTTACCTTGGCCAATGGCCAAGTAATTTACTAAAGCATTCTAGAGAAATGAGAAATGAGATATCTCTTTTCCAGTGAGCTACATACATTTGGACCCCATCACATCTACAGAAGTATTAGGACCTAGTATTAAAATATTTCTGTTCTCTGTTAGAAGACCACTGTTACAGGTGCAATGTGTTCCATTACCATTTTTAATCCAGAATAAGGTTGTTCCTGTCTGTTTTATTCCCAAATAACATCATTCAGCATACAGAAAGTGTGTTACTTTTCTGAAATGGATTTAAATACTTGCCTGAAACACTTCTGCCAAATTCAAGGTACTCCTTGTTATTGCTTCACAAACCAATCCCATTAAACAAAAAGATTAAAGCTTTCATATAAGATCTGACATTCACTCTTTCTAATTACAGAAATGCTGGGCCCCAAGTGGGAGGCAGGAGACAGTGCTGTCTTTTTCTAGCACTGAACTGTAACATGGAGTGTTAACCAGCTTGTGACCCACACAACAGATGTGATCACGAGCTATGCTGTGTGATCTAGAAAAAAGTCACAAGCAACTCTTTGATTTCACTTGAAATATCACAACCTGGCAGAGCTGCTTTGCTAATTAGTGGTCCATAACTTTGTTCTAGCAGGTTCAGAAGGTGCCAGCACTGGAGAATTCACACTAGGAAAGTCCTTCACTGGAAAAATTTAATTTGGAAACAGACTATAGTGGCTAAATAATGGATAAATAACCAGCCAATGGTTCTGTGTAGAGGTAATCTGTCTTTTGTCAGTCCTGGTCTGCGTGCAGGCTGCAGTAAAGGAAAGAGAAAAATCCCAATGCTGAAGGAAGCATACAGCTTCCTTACTTCTGTCTTCTTCATGCGCCAATCTGTTAGCTACTAATATCCTTCTCAATGCATTAAAAGATGGGAAAACTGACTTGTGCAGCTAACAGTGCTGCAGGTGCAGTACTGGCAAAAGTGCAAAGCTTGATTTTTGTCAGTGCAGCAGTAACAAAAGAAGCATGCTGAATTTGAAATAAAATTTGGTACCATAAAATTCCACAAGTCTTAAATTCTGGATTTGATTTTAGATCCTTCTTATGGTCCCAGGGACAGATTCTTTGTGATGCTTCAAAACGCATGAACAAGTAAACAACTCCCATTCCCTCTTTCTCTTTGCACAACCTTCTAATGACTGTCATTGCTTTAGCTTCAAGAGGTTGTGTGATCTAATTAGGGCAAATTGAATAAGACTGCTTTTATGCTAAAGTGTGAGAAAGTTAATTGAAATCAATCCATGTTCAGTGAAAATACTGGAGACATCGCTGATAATTTAAAGCAATTAAAAGATCTTTTCCTGAAGCAAGGCAGATATACTAAGTCTAAGAATCTGTTAAAGAAAACTACCTGAAATATAAAAATTATATTATTAAGCTAATAGATAGGGATACTGGATTAGGGATAGCTGTAGCAATTAGAAATTATAAAGCATAAAATCATTAATATGTAATATTTTGATCTACCTTAAGTAGTTTGTTGGTTTGGGGGTTTTTCTGTTTTTTTTTTAAGTCATAAATCTTTTTTAAAATCTCATCGGTGGCACTTTTTGAACAAAGGTGTACTAATTGTATGTATCAGTACACTTCTGAATCTCCAGTTCTCATTTATTTACTTTAAGAAATTTAAATTTAAATGCATTTTTCAGATACATTTTAAATTAGTTGCTTGTGGGATGAAAAACATTCACATTTGGTAGATGTGAATGTTAAGTCCAACCTTTTGGCTTTATCAAATTCCTACACATAGCAATGTAAAGAAGCTGATGGTTTTCTGTTCTGAAGCCCCCATATCCATCCTGGTATACCTGTGCAACTTGCTGAGGGGATGAGAACAAAGAGCTTCACAGTTCTGCAGCATCCTCATTTAGTCTTCTCTGGTACATGTGATGAGGCATAAGGTAAATAATAGAATTAAAAAAAAATATTTGAAATATTTTCTACAAAAGGTCATCTTATTGTCTGTATTTAACCTGAGGAACAAACATGAAGGACTTGATGATGTTACCTCAGGACTTGTACTGTTCACTGAGAAAGTTTAACTGCAATGACACACACTGGTAATACCTTACAGACACAAAATTATATGAAAGATTAATTCTATAAAATATACCATAGGCACAGACTGAAGACAGCTAAAATTAATCTGCCAAATACTAGTAATTATCTTTTATGGTCTGTCACAGCTTGTACTTGCAGATTAGTATAAATTTTGGTCTTGGCACTTTCTTTCTTAGCCATAGTTTAGCAAATGGAGGTTTAAAAGCACCAAGTCAGTAGCACAGTGGGGGTGTCTTGCCAAGGGTTTTTAAAACATGCAATCATTTTGAGTTGTTACATGTGTGTTTTCACTCCAGTCCCTGATTATCCATTCCTGTGTCAGTTTTCAGTCCTGATTCCTGGGTATGATGCATTCTATGTCTAATTGCAGTTTCCCTCCCATGAAGGTCATGCTGCACATGAGTCTTTCATCCAAGCGTGCAGGTTTGGCAAGGCCAAGGTGTCACACAGGCAAGGGAGGATGCTGAGCAGTGTGAGTGGCTTCTTCCATAGGGTACCTACAGGAAAAGTAGAAAATCCCCACACATTTAAGTGTTTGGACCTCTCAGGGTCTCCTCTGTGGCTTTAGAACTGCAGAACAAAAAGCACTAGATACCTCGAGAATCTAAAAGCAGAGCACAGTTTGTTATTTTTGAACCAATTTCATTATTTGTTTTTGTGTTTTCTTGCTTGAATTGTAAATGCTTTGACTGTGCAATACTGAAAGGTACCTTTCGTGACTTTGCATTCAGCTGGAGATGAAAGGAATAGTATTCATGGTCAAAAATTAGAAACAAGTTTTTTCTTCAATATAATTTGTTGATCTTCCATGACCTGTGAGTTGCATTACCACAGAAACTTGTGTCAAATGTTTGGTCAGACTTTACTGATCTTAAATGCTGAAGTTCCCGTGTTCATTTTCAGACCAAAAACCAGTATTGTCCTTCATAGTATGAATCTTGTATTATCTCAGAGAATACATCTGCTATTGGCTTATACTGTAGTGGTGCCTACAGTTTCTAATTGCAATTAATATTTCATTTATAAGAGGATTAGAGTTGATCAGAGAGAACAACAACAAAACCACCTGAAAGGAGATGATCAGAGACAAAAAGTATTTGCTGAACAAGGCAAAAAGAAGGTAGGAGAGAACAGATATTTTACCCCAAGACCTGTATTGATTTGTTTTGGGTCATTCAGGAATTATAAATAATGTCAGGAAATGAAACTGGAAAGCAGCTGATATTTCGGACCTTAATCATAAAACTTTTTTTCTTCTCAAAATATTTCTGGGAAAAAAAGTCCAGAAATCTGAAATCTCTATCCTCAAAAAAATTCTCATTACCTCTGTGCATGAAGCATCTTTTAATATTCCTGTATTTCAAAATGTGCACCTCCTAGTAACTCCAGAAACAAATAATAATAAATCTCTTTCTAGGACTAATTTGAACATGGCAATTTAAGGTGAAGTAGCATTCTGCAAAAGACTTAGCTCACTTCTCTGGATGAATTTTGAATGGCATGTGGTTCAGTCTCAGTTTAACTGAACTGATTTTCCCCTGTCACTTCCTGTTAGGTATATCACCTCTAACAAGTTTAAGTTTTATGTGCTTTCATATTACACTACAAACTCACTATGAAAGTGCCATGCCTTATTTGCTCAGCAAGATGTTTAATCAAAAATGACCCACAATTTCAAGCATGAATGCCTAACGTCTCATTATTACCCACTACCTGGGACATTTTGCTGTATTCTAACCTCAGCTGGGAGGTGGTGACAGAATTTGAGGCCACCAGTATTTTACAGTGTAGGGTAATCTTTTAAGTTCTCTTATTTTGTTTGTAAGAAACTCTATGGGGAAAGATATCCTGGTCTAGATAGTTAAATAGAGAGAAACAACCTTATCATACTGTAAGTTTCAAGTAAAGAATAAGGTCAGACTCTCACAAGCATCTTGGTTATTTTTGTTTCTTTAAATTTCCCTGGGTACTACCTCTTGTTTGATTGGAGAAGTTTATATTTTCAGATACTCTGAGTAGATATTTGTGTCAGCAGTGAAATTCTTGATCTATCTGACCTTGGTCTAATTTGAAACCTCAAGAAGTAAAGTAAGAACCAACCCAAAAATATTCTTCTTGAGTTAATTCACTTTCCCTGCTTCTTGACTTCTCAAGGGTTTCACTACAGGGACACTTTCCAGTTAGTTCATTAATTTTTCAGATATCTTTCATCATTGACCTTTCACTTCAATTTGAAGAGAATAGCAAGGTTTGGGCAAAATGGCATTGTCACTATTGCCTTTTAATTTGCCTCATTTCAATCAAACACAAATATCCAGCCTTTGTAATTGTGTATACCTAGCAAGTCTTACTAGTCTTGGAAGAGCAATTCCCCATTTCAATCTTTTTTTAAAATGTAATGTTTCTTTGTGAAATAGAGGTTGAAAATTGGGTTGGGAAAAGTGATGATTAGAGATTAAGGTTTTGTGGTTCTTTTTTTTTCCCATAGACCACTTTCCTCAAAGTCATTCAGGGATTTTTATTTGTTTGTTTGTCTGCTTGTTTTGAAAGACTGTGCTTTTAAGATCCATTGTTTTTTGGAAGAAAACTAACTGGTTGCTGTCTATCTAGCAATACTATGCAGACTATGACATCTGTGTTTCTCTTTCACTCACTGTCCATCAAGTATGTATCACCTCATTATTTTATCCCTACTTAGTATGGGATTTTTTAATCCTCTGGGTCATACTATTAAAATAATACTGAAATAAATATTGCTGCACACAGCCCTTGGGATTAAAACCAGCTCTACAGCCATCATCATAAATCCTGAGAGACCAGCCTTCCTACTTGGTGATCCAGCTATCATCTGTCCTGTGGGCATGCCTCAGGGAATTCTGAGGTCAGATTGCTCTTAGGACTATATGGAGAAAATTATGTATCTACATACCAGTGGAGGAAAATATTAGACAGAATGTCCTCATCCATTGCAATCTCATGTCCTTTCAGAATCTCATGACTTTCAGAAGTCAAATCTCTAATTCTCTTACACCATCTACTAAATATTTTTTCTTTTTTTAAAAAGTATATTTTTCATTAATTTAGTGATCTGAGACTTGTTTCAATCACTGTTTAAACAGACAAAAATGTACTTCTATGAATATTTTCAGATTGGCCATGAGTTGAGTTTTGCATCTGGATTTTAAACTGAATTTTACTTTTTTCACTCAACATAAATTATGGTTGAACTACACGTGCTGCTTTCTACACCAGGGTGTGTAGTGATCATTTTGAATCGTAACTGATTGATGATACATAGCTTTAGCATATGGTTATGCATGGTCTCTCAGTGCCTCTGGGACTGACACAACAATGCAAATTTTATATATACAATTAGCTTACCCTCTTCTCCTGGGATTAAAGTGTTCTAGTGATATTGAGCATTTTGTTTTGTTTTCTGTTTATATGTTAAAGTGGCTTTTTTTCAGTTGATGGTCACCTGTTGCCAGTAGTTCAGTAATTGGAACCTCTACTTTATTTAGAGTTGTCTTTCCACAGTGCATCAGTAATCATGCAGAAATGAAAATGAAGCATACTCTGATTTTTCCTGGACCTCATTAATTAGCATAATGATTGTTTCTCTGTTTGTAGAATCTTTAAGTAACTTATACATTCAAATCTGTTACACGCTGGTCAAACAACCAAAGCTTGAGAGGCAGGCAGATCCTCTAATAAAGTTCAAGCAGCTTACTCTTGTGTTCTAAAGGATAAAAGTCTTAACAGCATCTTCTCTAGATTAGCAAAAGGCCTTTTCCTATCACTTTGTATTGCTTTAGAGTTCATTCCTAACAAGCTTTTGTCCTTGCAGTGTATAGCTACTAGCTGTCAGAAACCATTTCTGTAGCTTGTGAATTTATTAAATTCACTGTGTCTGCTGAAAGTAATAAACTATCATTGATATTCTGTTTTAAGGAAGTTAATGTACTAACTGCTTCCCATGGAACTGCAGACAGCTTAACTGTAAGATATGGACCCTATATTGTTAAGCTTTAAAAGAAGTTCATGGATATCCTTGGTTGCACTTTAACTTATAGATTAATGGTCCTTTAAATTTGAAACTAGCTCATCACCTTGCATTAAATGAAAAAAGGCTATTTTGGACAGTTTTTAACAAAGGGTCAAGATAATCTTGAAGGTAGATAAATTCAGGCTGGAACAGAAGAAAATTTCAAAACTTATATTCATTGACAGTCCAAGGTCTCCGTCTCTAGGATTTCCTGTTCTACCATCCTATAGATCTGTACAGGCATTCTGTAGCTGGTCTGGAATCTGCCTTTTTAATTCTGTATGTGCTGCAAACCTGAACCTTGCTGTAGGCAACATTGGGTAGTACATCATCTGGTCAGTGATCCTGCAAAATCTTGCAGAAAAATCTTTTAATTGTTTCCCTATTGTAAATTTGCTTTTCTTTTCTATTGTTACTTTGAGTTGCATTGTACAACTCTCATTATGAAAAATATTTATAAATTTACCGACCTAAATGGGTATCAGCTCCTTTGTTTCTAAGCTGTTAAATATGATTGGTATTATCCAACAGCCTTAGTCATGCAGGCTGGAAATGCCAGAAGCAGAATTCTGGTAAACTCTAATACAAGAGGAAATTTTTATTTACTGTACCCTTAATCTCTTTCATCTGATTTTAGTATATCAGAAGAATTATCTCCAAAACACAATGACTGTCAACAAGCAGTTGATTCTGAAAATCAGTAATGAAACAAATGGGTAAATTCTGGGAGGCAGTACTGACCAAACAGCTATAACATGACCAAATAGCAATAAAATAACAAAAAAGCTTGCTTGGAATTGTTTATTGCAGTTTTCTGTCAGTTGCTTGAAAAAAACTCCTGGTCTACAAGGATTTAGTTAAGGAGGAAAGAAAATAAATCACTGAGGCAGTGTCCAGCAAAGTATGTTGACCTTCGCATCAGTACACTGGTTGCAAATAACAACAGTGTCAGTAGGAATAGAAGTAGAGGCTAAAATATATAAGGAATGTAAATGTGGGCAAGGGAAAGCCAAGCACTACAAAGGGCAAGTGGCAATCAATAACTTCCTAACAGGGTGAGAGAGAGAAAATAACTTGACATGGTGTGTTGTCAGAGGCTAGAGGACCTAAGGCACTTTCAGAAAGTGAGAACAGTTGCACTGTGCTAGAGATTTACTAATAATGAGGCAAGGCGAGATGGATTTCTGAAAGAGTACAGAGAATAACATGGGAGATGGAACTCAGAGATCAGATTCCATTTGCCTTCATCTCTGACAACCTGGAGCGCAAGGTCAGAATAAGGGGCACAACCCCTTAGCCTAATTTCCAACCTCTTAGACAAGCCTCTTAAGACTAATACCCAGACTGGAAAAAGAAACCATACAGAGAAAGCTCAAAAGGAGTCATGAGAAACTGCAGTTACCCACCAGGTTTCTCACTTGTTATTGAATTTTAGGGTTTTTTTCCCCAAAAGTTTTATCAAGATATGATGACAAAGAGTTCAGATAACGTGACCTCACACCATGAATATACAGCAGATACACTCTGTTTACCCTTGGTCACCTTTTTGCCATTAATGTGAACATAGTCCATTTGTCTGTAAAGAGGAGCTTTGCTGAAATTCAGTCTGAGTAATACACAAATTAATCTGTGAAGTGCAGGTAAAATTAATTAGCACAAAGTTTCCTTTGGTACTGGATTAGTGAGTCCATAGCTCAGGAATATTTCTTATTTATCAATTATATTCATCAGTGACTACTGGATCCTGAAGTACCTGCGGTTTAATGCTTTCTAACATTATGTACAAACACTGGTATGTGTTTAGATATACTGAAGATGTCAATGCTTAGAAAATTAAAGGAATAATTGCAAGTGAAAGAAAATCTTTGCCACTTCTCACTAATACCCAAGTAGGTGCTATTCAGGTCTGTCTGAAGTGTTAAGGATTAACTACCATCAAGTTTATAAACCACCTTGTTTTCTTATGGCATAATGGGGCACTCAAAACAGCTGTAAGGTTTATCTATCTCAAAGCCAGATATTTCTTATCTTTTTACTGAGACAGTGAATTACAGCAGGTTGTATGGTCGTTTGCAGTACTTGGGTTTTTTCTATTTTCTTTGGTTTTGCTTGATCTAAAACAATATGTAAAACAAAGACCCTTCACCGAATGAAAGTACAGCACTATATAAGGTCCTTCTCCTAATCAAAGGGGGCAGAATTAACAGTTTTGGTGTGTTATTTAATGCAGAGGGGACAGCTAGACATGGAAGAGAGAAAAATGCTATGTAAATTGTTTCAAATAGAATCTTACTGCTTTCATTGTTTTGTGTTGCAGTTTTTCATCACAGAAAACAGAACTGAAAGGGGTTAAAGGATCACTGCACTTTCACAAGACAGGATCGACCTATTGATACACACATCAGGTAACAAACTTGCAGATCAGACAAGTCTTGGGTATGTTGAAATTCAGAGTTAAAAAGTATTGTTGCCTTTGGTCATGGAAGTTATTGAGGCTGCAGTTCTCTGGAGTTCTGTTTGAAGCCTTTCACTAAAACATTTAGAAAATAACATAAAACAAGTAGACAGAAGAAATTGATTTTTTTCCTCTTGTGCAGCACACAAATACCGAGTTTAAAGCACGTCTAACTGTAATAACTTCTGAGGTTATTGCCTATAACTTAGCCAATTGTCTTGATCTTTTATCCTCATCTATGCTGTACATGATATACAGTAATTCAAATGCAACAGTTGTAAGCTTGCAGCTTTTTATCTCCAAGGTATATCATACTATACGTTGGTTTTTATCTAACTTTATATTTGGCTCACCTGTATGTTCATACAAACCTGAATATGTGAAAAATTTTTATATACTTTATTTACCCTCATGCTGTGATCATTCCAAATGAAACATCTGTGCTACAAATAACTAGGAGAGTTCCAACTGAATTCTTTATGAAGTTTTCTTGACCTACTGTCAGCTTTGTCAGTGTGTCAGCTTTTCCCTGTGGCTGTCATTATGTATGGCTGGATTGGGATCCACCACACATCGTGGTGGTGTTTGCTCTCTAGCAGAGTGGTGACATAATTGCTCGTATTGCTCTTTGGCTCGGATGGTTTGAGTGTGTGCTTTTGCACTGGCACAGAGAATGCTGTGGTTTTAATCTATGCTTTTGTTTATTTTAAAAATATCTCGCTAAATAGTCAGTTCTGAAAACTGAGGAATAATTTAGGAATCCCCCTCAGAGAGTAATATATCCTGATTAAACCAAGCAAAACGTCACTTTATTAGACTCATACCTGGGATAAAGGTAAGGGACATAGTGGTACAAGCCAATTAATTCAGTTGTGACTGTGATATAGTTGCTGTAAGTTTGAGAATTCTGTAAGGTCATAGTTTCAAGTCCCTGGAAGCATAGTCCTCTTTAAAGAGGCCTTCATGTGAGAAGCTGAAAAATCAAATGAACTAAGATAGTGAGTAGTTTTGGAAGACAGTGGCAGTTATTCTTCCATCCTTATCTTTATAGGCTCTGTGGAATCTTTCTCTTTGCTGTCAGATCCATTGTTTACAGGAGTTGTTACAGCCAAAGGCTTTCTAATGTAGCTAATTGAACAGCTCCAAATGATTTATATAAAGGTTTCATGGCAAGTGTTGGGAAAGAGCCAAACTTTACAAAAGAGCTGAGGACTCAACAATTTTTGTTTAGACTTCTGAATAAATGACCAGATCTTGAAGAAGGCAGAGTGCCAACTTTCCTCAGTGCCAGCTTCTCTTAATTCTTCTCAGATAGAACTACTGGTTCCAGATAGCTTTCATGCATTTTGCATAGGTACATAAATGGGGATGTAAATTTTAAAAAATTCTTACTGTAAGTAAGACAAAACTATAGTGGAGATTCTGACATAATGGAAAAAAAAAATAGAAAGCAGAAAATATTCTAGAAGAAATATCTGACAGATAATTCAATCTTCAACCATTATAAATTTTCAGATTTTTGTCTCTCAGTTCCATCCACATGAATTTTTTTGTTCAGTATTTATTTCTAGTCTACCTTCTATTCACTGGTGTGAGAAGCTCAGTGTAGAGATTTTCAATCCATATATGGCCATAAAATAGGATTTTGAAAGTATTATTGAAATGCCCACCATATTAAATGCTCCTAAGGAATGATAATAGTTATTCTATCAGGTTTGAATAGCTAAGCAAGTAGTTATCTTCTGCAATTTTGTGTGCTGGAATTGCATTTTTAAGTGGTTTGTGAGAAGTGATGTGGAGAGTAATACACAATACTGTGGTTTACTTTTTGTTTAGATACTAAACCTCCAAGGACAGTAAAGTCTTTTTAACTTGCAGTAATACTTGTTTAGTCTAACTCCAAACAGACTTTTCCCTGTGAAAACAGTTACTCTAGCAAGGATTTTATGCAGGTTCCAGTCTCCTGTAGAGTGTAACTGCAGAAGAAAATCTGTCTGCATTCAGAGAAACACATGTTCTTTTTCACTCCTTAAAGAAGGTTGGAAAAACAAGCTAGCTGCAGAATTAAGGAGGAAAATGATACCTTTTGCAGTCCTCTGTGATGTTTCTTTTCCCTCTTCTTTGCCTAATCTTTGCACAGTTACAGTTTGGTTACTGACATTTGGGATATGTCAGCAAGGGAAGCTTGTCTTGCTTTTGATTTCCCTTTTAGGATCTGGTAGCCCCTTTTGAGTGCAAGTGGGATTTGGGAAGTTCTGGTGGTTTTCTTTAACACTTCATTAGTGCAAATAATGTCAGGCAGATGTGGACACAGACCTTGTTCCAGTTGTCCTTTGCAAGTTGTGATGGAACAGGATATTGTATAATATATCTTTAAGGAAAAGTCCTGATCTCAGTGATCCCAGGACTTTCTGGAAATAGCATAAATTGTGGTTATTTCAGTTGGAGAAATTCTTTATTCTCACCAGATACTGAGGTGGGTGAGCTGGAGTTTTCTGGTTGGCTGTTATTGCTTCCTTTCCTTGATTTTAGGAGAGATTGCTTTTTTACACTTTAAACTAACTCTCTGTCTGCCTAATAATGTAGGACTTCTCAAGTCATCCAAGAAGACCAGACAAGATAAATTAGATGCTTAATTTGCAAATCAGGAACTGCAGACAGACTAATTCTAAAAGGACATTTTGATAAAGTAAAATAGTACTGTGAACGTATTAGCAATTGGTCATTCCATAAAATTACTTAATGACAGATGAGCTCTGGTCTTTGAATCTTTAATTAATGTTTGAAAGGCTAATCCATGAAATATAGACAACAAAAGTCATTAGAAAACATCTCATAACTTTCACATTAAAACATGTGTAATTTATATTTTTTTCTCTATATTGGGATCCATAATTCAAAATATTCTATGCAAAAACAAATATAAAACAACACATGTAATACAGAGAATCACGCTGTGAATATTTCTCCTATAAAATTGAAGTGGATTTTAGCAAGTCTGAAAATATAAGCAATGTGGTATAAATCTATAAATTTTGAACAGCTAAAACTTAAAAACTTCTCAAAACTGTCTTGAGAGTTCTTTAAATCAGATTCTTAAGTGGTATCTCTTGAAAAGCTGAGGAAATAAAATACTGGTCATCTGTATAGTTGCCCACATTTTTATCTTGTTGTGCACACGTTTATCACAAATAGTTTTTATTCTAAGTATCTCATTTACACATTACTGAAAAGAGCAGCTTCCAAAGTGCAAAGATCTGGGGTGCTATAATGATCCTATTTTTTGTATCTGTTAAGTACTTTTATGTTTGCACCAGATTTGTGGGAACAAAGAAAAGCAAAGGGTAGATACAATCATTAATCTTGTAGAACTTTGCTTGTGTTGAAAAACCGGTGGTTGGACTAGGAAAAAATCCACTGTATCATTAGATGACTCACTTGAAGTTGTATTGCTGAAGTGTGGCTTCCCAGAATATGTGGGTTTGAATGTGTTATGACTGCCAGCCCCCTGGCTGAGTCTGTGAGGAGATCCTGGTGGAGCTGAGGTGAAAGGAAAGGCCACTGCCCACACAAACCTCCTGTATTTGCCTTTTAAAATGTCACCCTTTGCATCTACTTTGGGCCATATGATTTGGACCAGTAAGAAGAGATCTTGTTGTCCCAGTTTTGCTTCTGGTGTCACTCACACTCTGATAGGGAAGCTTAAATAATCCCAATTCAGTTGTTTTCCTGTCTGCTTGTCTACACTGCCCTATTTTATTGTAACTAGCAGCAGCCCTTGATTAATACTGATACCATGGGGCAACATTTCTTTTCTTCTTGAACAAAACAAAAATCAGTTTTACTAGAAACAGTATCTGAATCTTCTGTAGATGTAAGGAGGTGCTGAAGATATTTCAGTACCCTAAGGACATCTTTATATAATGATTGCTCTTGGGCTGAAGCAATTTAAAAATCCCACTGCATACACTTGGTATTTAGTGTAATAAATGAGGGCAAATACAAAAGAATTGAAATAAATATGCTAAACGCTGGAGAATTTTGGATCTGGTATGCAATCATTCCAAGATTTCAAAATTGACTGTTCTCACTTGGATTTCCTCCGTCCTAACTAAATAGATTCTTTTAACTAAATAATATTTTTAATGTCATAGCTATGAGGAACAACAGAACCAGAAAAGGAGACCTTTTTTAGGACGTTGCAGATGTACCTTCAACATAAGTTTTGAAGTCTGCAAGAATTGAACCTCTCTTTCCTCTTCATCTTCAGTTGTTTTTATGGTCAACCCCATAGTTCCTCAGCCTCAAGGTTTTTTTCTTCTTTGCATTCCATGCTTCCATGTTCAGGTCTGCATAGTGCTTTTCATAATTTTTTCAGTCTTTCCATCCTTCCCTCTGATAATCTTTACTTAAACCAGTGAATAGTTTCACAGTCACATTTGGGTGTTTTATTCCCCACACACACCTCTGTTTTTTGGTTCAATTTGTAATGACATTGGGCAGTTTGAAAACAATTGGGATTCATTAAAGACTTTCATCAGTGGAGGTGTTCAAAGTCAGGTTGGACAAGGCTTTGCACAACCTGTTTGATGAAAGATGTCGTTGCCCATGCAGGGAGGGTTCTGTTCTATGGGTTGTTTTTCTTACAATAACAGCTCTAAGAGATGAATACACCTCCTTCAAGGCACTATCTGTGGATAATAGCTTTTGTTTTAAATGACTTAAGGCTATTGCAACTAATTTTAATTCTTTGTGTTTCTGGTCACTGGGATCTGAGCAAAATGGATTTGTGAAGCTTACACACCTTGTAGCTTAGTGAGAAAAAAGAAGATACAGAAAAAACCTGTGGTGTTACTCTGTTGAGTCTGACATTGCTTGTGTGCTGAACTTAGTGTATGAATTTTAAGTGCAGGAACATTTCCTGGAGATGCAGAGAAGTTTTGAGATTTGTGCTATGAAAGAACATTTTCATTTAGTATGCTTGTCCTTAGTTTTGCTGAGGCCAGTCTGTGAGGCATCACTAATAAGGTGGCCTGTAGGTATGCAGACCCAGTATCTTGTCTGATACATCTGCTGCTGGCACTAAAGACAGTGACTAGGGAGAACAAAGGAACTCAGGGAGACTGGACTGCCTCACCTATTCCTTGATTTGTGGCTCCTTTGTAGATCCCTTTGGGCCCAGCTTTCAGCACAGCCTGTGCTGTCAGCATGCTCCCATTTCTGCTGGGAGAGAGCAAACTTCATTTTGGATGACTGCAAAAATTCCTTAATAATAAGTTACACGTTTATCATAAAGTAATCTGAAATCTACACAGGGAGGGACTCAAAGGCTATAATTTCAAATGTGGAACCCCCCTAAAGTTCTCTTTTATTATTGGGATTTTAGAAAAAGAGATTTGGAATTTTTCTCTAATGATAAATGGTCTGTTCAAAGCAATGCATTGAAAATTGACTTTTTTCATACTATATAAATTTATCTAAATAAGAAACATTCATGGAAGTTATATTAATACTAATTTATGGGAATTTAAGTTGTAGTAGAGGTGTCAATATAATCTATTTTAATCATTAATTCTGGAGGTTACTGAGCACATACTAAAAAACCTTTCATTCAGATGACCTCCTATGACTGTTTTGTATTAAGTCAGTATTTATAATTTCACCAAGTCTGGCTGAAGATTCAGTGATTAATAAATGCAAGTGATTTGATCACATCAGAAACAGACAAACATATCTTTTCTGCAGCACTGAAATCTGAACAGCATTCTGTGTGAATACATGGTAAATTAATGTGCTGTCTGCAGTGTGTTTACTCACTTCCACCATCTCAAGAGAAATGAAATTGAGATACTGTACCAGATTTGCTTTATGATAAAAGTATATGCTTTTTATGAAGTGCATAGTTCTTGAATATATTCTCTCAGCATCCCTATTCAAGATGTTCATTAAATGGAATGGCTTGAATCATGAGTGTGGTCTTTCAGTGGGTAAGATTAATTAAAGAGTTTGCAAACTAGGATTAATAAATCATTATAGGGAGTTTAGTTTCAATTAACATTATAAATGTTACTATTTTAGAAAGTAATTGACATCTGATTAGCATGTTGCAGGGTATAGCTGCTCAGATATTAATCAAAGTTCTAAACCTTGCTTACAAAATTACTTAGACATGTACATAATTTTCTTTTATTTACATGGTAACTAGGCTTATTTTTTACATGTATTTGCTCAGGGCCACAACTTGTAGCATATGCTGAGATTATTACTTATTAATTATAGACAACATTGCCAATATGATTCCAGAGTCCATGGGGGCAACACATCTGCCTTTTTTGTAAACATTGTCTAATTTTAACCATTCAGGAAGGTTTTTTAGCTCTTTGCTAGCTCACAGAACTACTCAGTTTAGTTTCTAAATCCAAGCACAATAGCACTTTTATTTTGAAAAATTAATGGAACTAATTTGTAAAAAATAAAGTGATGAGTCTTTTTGATGAAAAAGGTAATAAAAATGCAAAGCATGCAAGCATAATTTGTACTCAGATCCAATTATTTTGTGCTTGAGCAGTCTAAATTAAATACTATAAATTCTGTCCAAGAAATGTAAACACTAAGAGTTAAGTGTTAGCTGCATAAAATTTCAAGTTAAAAATTAAAAACTACCTTTAAATTTAACCTTACGTATTTGAACTCATTGAGCTTTACTACATATGCTATGAAACACCTTGCTTTGAGGATTGTGACAAAAACATGTCAGTGACAGAGAATGCTGTTGCTTCTGTTGGATATGAATCAGAAGGAAAAAATTTCAGATAAAGGAAAATGAGTCATTTGATATGAGAATGAGTGAAAATATCAGATCTCACTCCTCTATTAGAAAGTCTGCACTCCTGAGCCATCCCATCCGGTCCAGTGGGTACATTACCCATGGTAATGCCTGACTTGTGAAGGGCTCAGAACCCTGAGTTCCCTCTGAAGTGTAAAGGTCAGGATCCTGCTGTGTGGATAGTAGGGCTTCCAGTTAGTCCTAAAGAAGATCTGCAGACATCCATGAGCAGAAGTTCACACAGGCACTTTAAATCTGTCTTCTAATTTTGTATTCTTTAGTTTTTCTATTCCTGGTCCTAACTGGCATGAATTACAAACAGCACAACACAAGTCTAAGCTTTGGCCTCCTTTGAGGAAGATTAGGGGACAGTTCCTCTCTCTGCAATAATTCCAGACAGGAGACTTTTTCCAAGTGCTTTGGCAGCCCTTTGAAGCCACTAAGGATCCAGAGATCTACATCCATGAAGGCAGTAGGTGAAAAGTCTTTGGGAAGAATTTAAAATGCATTTAGAATCTTGAGAGTCCCATCAGGAGCCTAATGTGAGTTAATTCATTGTAGAATTAGTACTGCCAATGACTTCTCTCAGATTTGTGAGTATAGTTCCCCACAAATCCACCCGGGCATTTGATGCCCTGCACTCCATGGACCCTGTAAGAAATGAAAATGTCTCAACAGTTCTCTTTATAACAAACATTCAGACCTCTTAAAAAAAGCAGAGCATACCAGAGGCTTGCTTCCTGAATTGCAAACTTGGAGCTGGTTGGATGAGGATCACAACCTCCTCCCCCCAGAAAGAAAACCAATTAGTCACATTTGAATGATTTACAGTGCAGTTCTTCCCACGTGTCAGCTTTTATAAGTAACATTTATATCAAAACAGAAGCACCTGGTGGAAGTTCAATAGTTGAACAGATCTCTCATGTTTATTAATTTACAAAGAATAATAATAAAAAAATAATTTCAGAATTTGAACAGTATGAGAAGTGGGGATTAACTAGGTAGTGAGAGAAGAAAAGCTACAGCCTCAAGCAGATTTGTAATTAGGTAAGTTACAAACACCTCAATAATGAGAAGCATAATGGAAATTCTGACAGGTCCTGTACAGGAGTGAGCTTGTGAGCACTATTCTAATAAATGAACAGGCATCTATCTGATTTTTTGTTAAAAGTGGAAGTCCCAAGAGTTTTGTGTTACTTCATTTAGTGCTTGGTGAGGCTGCTTGTAAGAGACTTTCCCCTACATTTTAAATCACTTATTGCTGCTTTGGCAGTGTCTGTTAGATTCCATTAGATTCATTAGCTCTTCTAAAGAGCATTGCTCTGTGGAAATAGCTGAAACAGCTGCCCTGTGTAATTTTGTTATTGCTTTAATTTACTCAGAATTCTGTTTTAACACTCCAGCTGTCAAATATAAAGAGGAAAAAAACAATCAATATAAAAGCACTTTTTACCTTCGTATTCTTTTGTGTACATTTTGTGGGAAGATGTGTAAGAAAATAACCAAATACAGCTTTTTGCTTTTTTCAAGAGATTTCTTGGAGCTATTGAAAATAGAGAGGGCTTCTCAAAATGTCATCTATGGAGCACTCCTCCGTGGTGGTTTTCTCCTCTGCCAAACTACTCCTCTCACACAGTGAAACATCTGTCAGTCTCTAAGCCAAGCTGCATGCTGTCCAGTGTCACTTGTTCACTCTTTAGATTTTGGGCAAATAGGGACCTCAAGATCTGGATGTGTGCTGTGCTGGTGTCCTTAAAGCATTTTTTGCAGCAATATGGGATAAAATTTCATTGTTTGTTCCAGCACAGTTGCAGGTACGTTGCTGAAAATAGACAAAGAGGTTTAAAAATGTGCATTCTTGTTGCTTAAAAGAATACAGAATTGCTTACTTGTTAGAGTCCTAACCAGATCATCCAGGGAGAAAAAGCAGGAAATCTGGTGTTGAACACTGATTAGAACTACAGAAGTACAGTACAGGGTGCAACAAGGACAGCTTGTCTGGCAGCAGTTCAGCCTCACTGTCTCTCACAGAAGCTATTGGGAAGCTGACTGAGTGACGTCAACCAAAAACTACATTTCATGTTGCCAGTGACTTACAAATACAGCTACAAAAAGACTAAATCCACAAAGAAAAGGCCTTTTTGGGGTTTTTGTTATTGTGTTTGGGGTTATTGGTGTTTGGGTTTTTGTTTGGTTTGTTTTTTAAAAAAAAATTTTATCTTGTATCTTTGGTTGTGTTCTGATATCTTTATAGTGAAATTAAAGGGACTTTAAAATGAGTCTGAGTATAGTACTGCTCTATTCCAGGCTTCTGCCTGAACTCTACACAAGTCATCTGTAGAAATTCAAGGCTGAGTCAATAGATAAAAGTTTCTCCCAAAACTATTTTTTGAGTAGGTTGCTACTAGGGGTAAGCAAAGTGAATCCAGAGGATAGCTTCAGCTCATTAGAACTGCATGTGTGTAAATCCTAGAGAGGAGAAATTATCCCTGCTTTTTTTATAAACTTTTCAAGGTCATATAATGTGAGCTGGATATTGGAATATAATTGGGCAGGGGTGTCTCTTCCAAAGGTATCTGGGAGAGGGAATGAGACTTCCTAAAACCAAAAGATTATCCTTTTATATAAACATTTCTTTGTTGAGAACTTTGTTCTCATAAGTTGAGAAAATGCTTGTCATTTAATCACATTCTATGCATTTTCTGGTCTGATATTTTTAAATAAATATTTCCTTCCCTTCCTCCCTTTCCCAGAAAACATAATTCCACAAAAATAGTTTGCTTAAGATCTGTGCAGAGCTTAGAATTAAATAACGACTGTCAATAGTGCCAGCTTTTTTTGGGTAGCAAAATGATTTTTAGAAGTCTAAGCTGTCATCTTCAGAAAGGAACAATTTGCAGATAGTTATTGAAAATCAATACACAACCTGCAAGAAAGTGTGATTTATGGACATAAGTAACCATATCTTTTAGTGAAACACATCAAGATGATCTTGTTAAATTGTGTTGCTCTATGTCCAGCTGCTGAAGATGGTACTTTACAGCTGTTTGACTTGAGCTTGGCACATGCAGTTGCAATATTTTAGAGAAGATGAAACCACAGCACAAAAACTATTGTTTGTTTTCTTCTCTTCTCACTGATCTCTCTGTAGGTCTTCCCTTTTTCTTCTTCCTTTTCATCTTTTCAGTACACATGCTGTGCCAATTGCACGTAAGGCAATATGAAATCCAAAAACAAGTGGCCACTTGGTATTTCTTGATATTTCTTAGAATTTCCAACCATTTCACTTTGGAATGCCAGAAATACATTTGTAACACTATTTGGTTTCCCTGGTGGAGTTACTGCCAGGCTTTCAGGAACACCCAGGTTGGCTGGATTTCTCTGTCTTTTCTTCTTTGAATAACAGAATTGGCAAAATGGTATTAGGTGATTATCGTTTGGAACATAAATAAAACCTTTTGTGAGTTTTTTTAACTGAAATGCCCTGGGAAAAAAGCACAATTTGTATTAAATCAGTAGAACAAAATTATACCTATAAGCACTTAATGAGTGATCATAGAATAATTTCATTCATACTTAAGTCATACTTGCCCTTGTTTATTAAAGCCTGCACGTCTATATATTTTGCATATTTCACAATGGCATTTTGTCTGGCTTTCAGTGCTGGAAGTGGCAAGTGGAATACAGATGGGCAGGTTCTGATCTCTTCTTTGGTGTAACACATCGTGATGTGGTCCAGTACCTACACTTTCTCTATTTCCTCCTTTTTGCTTCCTATTGTAATTTCTTTCTGCATATTTGCATGTAACAAATCATATTCTAGTCATCTCTTTTCTGCTAGCTTTTTAGATTTTCCTTGTAAAATTATTGATCGGTGTTTCTGATGAGCCATAGTATCTGGGAATGCTATTTACATTGGCAATATGAATGGGAATATAGCCCTCTAAAGTTTAACTATTGATAAACAAATAGTAATGTTGCATTAATGTAAGACCCTAAAACAAATTACTTAATCAAAAGCATAAATCAACATGACAAGTAATACTAAAGGCTGAGATTGACACTGTGATTAGAGGATAGTAAATCCTAGTCCAGGCTATTCTGCAGTAGGGAAGAAACAAAACACAAGTGATTTCTTAATTTACCTTGATTTTCTTAAGAAGTCAGACTTGATAAAGGACTTGGTGGCTGTGATGTTGTTTGTGGCACTGCAAACACAGAAGTTCAATTGCTTTCCTTCCAATAGACAGACTGCCAGCACTTCCTTGGACACCCAGTCAGTTGTGCTCGAAGTTTTGGTGTAGTCAGTAAGGAGACTGGAAGTAAAAGTTCTGGAAATGATGACCTAAAAAATATATCAGCAAACTCCTTTAATAGCAAGTATTGATTTTCCCCAGAGGGCTTTGATTTCTAAAACAGATGTTATCTCCATTGCTTATGATTCAACCTATCCGTCCTCTATTTCTTTAAAATCAATTAATGGTCCTTTAGGAAACAGTCATGTGATTTCACATCCCAAGATCAGTGAATGCTATTGTTGTGCCTTCTTATGGGTAAATGGATCTTTTCCAAATGAATTTACCTTAGAAGCTTTTTCCAATATTGCAGTGGTACAGTGTAGAGACTGCAGACAGACCTTTTACTTCTTTTTGTTAATAAGTCTTCAGATGTTAACTTTGTATTTGTGCTGTCAGATGCAAATGTTTATTTACGTCTCCTCAACAGCCATCCTGTTAGTGTCATTCTTTCCTTATTTTTTTCTTTAATTACCTTTCAACATATAGTCTTGAAGATTAAAGGCCAAGTACCTTCTTTCAAAGGTCATGCTTAACCAGCAGCCTGATATTGATTACAATCTTCTGAAAATCAACACACTTGTCTTAGTAGATGAATATGTTGTTATAGCAAAAGTATGCAACACATCAATAACTACTATATTTTGTAATTTTTTGCTGTGCAAGTTTTCAACATGGTATCTTTTAACATTACTTCATAGTGAGAAGAACTACTTGGAACCCAGTGTATTCAGGGTTCAGGTTAAGGTATTTCTAGTGTGAAAAAACATCAATTAAACTTGCATGGGTCTCTAAGTTACCCCCCCTCCCTTCAGTTGTTTCTAAAAAGATTAAGGGTGCTCAGCCTCTGGCTGAATGCAAAGCCTATGTTAGGATTTTCTGGTTTTTTGGGAAGATACTATTTTTTCCTCACGCTGTTTGTTTCTCTGCTTCTTGCTAACAGCTAAATAAGCAGGCAGTGGTGCAGAAGAAAAGCATGCCACTGAGAATTAGCTGCATATGCTACAATATTGTCCAGTCTTTGCTATGAGAATAAATAATTAGAAGATCAAGTGGTAAACTAAATACTCATTTAGCTGGTGTCCTCAGAATTGCTGTTGCTGATAACCTCAGTATTCTTTGTAGCATTAGTTATCACATCCCTTGTTTGCAATAAACTCCTCCAAGATTGTCAAAGGACAAATTGATTATAGAAAGTTATTTAACACCATAAGGGTTCAATCGTCTGCATGGATTGGGGGATTCAGAGAGCATTAATTATTGATTTATACTTTCTGCAAACTCATCAGTTTCCAGTCCTCTGGGACTCCTGACCAAGTGTTGATCATAATGTGCTGTCACCACTAGAATAACTGGGAAGAAGATAAAACCAGAGAGACCTATACATGATGAACTGTGATAATTGGTATTCAGCATCTACAGACTCGTTCTTCTTAAAAAGGAACTTATAGAGAAAGGCAGATGTATGCAAATGCTACCATATCATTAAAATCAGGTATTATTTTCTAATGAATTTTTTGGGTAATAGTCTTTACTTTACTGCTACTCAGAAGGCTGCTTGGGAAGCACACTGTTACTAACTTTCTTAACAAACTTGGTTAGGGCTTAAATTATTTCTCAGTTTATTTGATACTTAGTAGCTTCACCTGGTTACAGCAAGAAATGGCTCAAAAGAGACATTTTGAAAGCCTTTTGTTTCAAGTACAGTAATTACATTCAATTCTTTATATGTGTTCTTGAGAGGAGATATCACCAAGGAGTCCCCTTAAACAGAAAAATCTGTTCAGTCAGTTCTTGAGCTTCATTTTCTGGAAACTTCAGAAAGCTCTTGGGGTAATGCTTGGAGGATATTTTCATAACATTTCTGTATGTTAGATGTTCTGTTAAATGCTTTAATTACACCATTAGCTTTTCCCAAATGACTCCAGCATTATGCCACATATACCCAAGCACTAATATTTGTGTAAAGTAGGTCAAAAACCTGAAAGATTAAATTGTTCTTTGTCACAAATGTCAGGTAGCTTTGCAGGCTGTTTGCTTGCTCTGCTCAAAGTTTTTTGTTTATAATTTTACTGAAACAGAGTCTTTATGTTAAGTGATATCTATCATAATGTATTTCATCTCTTTATTTGGTGAAAGAAATGCACCTTTAAAATAATAGGCAATTTTGAATCCATTTTCCAGCTGAATGGGTTAGTGCAGAAAAAAAATTTGTCCACTTTAGATGTGTCTCATCATCATTCATAATGCAGTCAGGCTCATTAGCCTACTGGTTTTGTCTCTTCTTTTCTTGAAAAGTAGAAGATAGGTAACTTTCAGACAAAGAAAAGAGAAATCCCTGAAGACATCCATGGATGTGCATAGTTCAGAAGTGCCAGCAGTTCCGTTCAGCTCCACACTGGTGGGTGGTGTATTTTGGAAGGATCAGGGCTCTACAGCCCTTTCAGCTTGTACTGTGGTACAGCCACACTGGGTGTAAGGAGAATACTTGATGAGCATCCACCTGACATACAGTAATTACACTGCTGTTTTACTTGGAGTAGCCAACAGTAATGGCACAGCAACCACTTCTCATGCACAGTCAAAGACCCACAGTAATATTCTGGCAGCTTTCTCTTACAGAGTTTCTTTTGTAGATCTAAGAAATATAGAGAGGAAGTTCAGAGTTGTGGTTGCTACATAGCACCTACTTCCCAGGAACACAGGAATGTGAAATATTAAACTCCTGAATGCAGAACAGGTACTCTATGAGAAGGACAAATTAGTAGTTTGGACATTTTGTCTAGTGCTGAATTCTCCAATTATTATATAGGCTGTATGAGCTCTCTATGTTCTGGTCATCTCTGGCAAATATGAAATTCTTTCCACTGATAAATGCTTTGGTATATTTATCTTACAGATTTTATTCTTCTTATCAAAAAGATCTCTTAAAAGTATGTCTGTACAATCATCATTGACAATGTATTTTCTTCCATGAATTCATAGCTCTTAAAATCTGAAATGATGTTATTTGGTTGTATTATTTACTACATTTTAAATGGCAATGCCTAAGGTCAGTGAACATGGGATATATTTCACTCCTGCCTTACTGTCAATTATCAGCATTACTTTTATGCCTGCTCTTTTTCTCTCTGATTTTTGCTATTTCTGCTCTTACTGACTACAATGGCTTGTACAAGCCTGAAGCCAATCAACAATTTTAGTGAAAGCTATTCAGATAACTATTAGGTCAGTGTTTTAAGTTATTTTCAAAATTAATATTTTTCTGTTATTTCTTCTGAAAAAAATTAGATATTGTACATGAAAGGAAGAGGCAGAATCTGGTTTTCCTAAGCATTCTCAAAATGGAATACAAGTTTTCTTTTACTGGATAGATTGAGACAAGCTTTAGAGCAAAGATTTAATCTGAGAATTTAAAAATTATTATTTCTAATATACCTAAATCAGTGTGGAGGACAATTTAACAGAGGACTGTAATTATTTTGAATAGTGATACTTTGGAGAAAAATACTGAATCTGGAGAAGATCAAACCCCAAACTAAACTACTTAACAATTAAGTGATGCACAGGAAATGGTAGGTATAGAAATACATGTATAACTACCTTGTATGGTTTTGCTTTGTCTTTTTAATGGCAAGCTTCTTAAATAAGTATTTGAAATATTTTAATATGCATATGGTGCTGTATATTCAGAGCATGCAAGATACTCAGGTACTGCATTCACACTTCTATCATGTTTTAGAATGGGTTTGCAGATCAAATAATGGCAGTGAAAACATGCATGTCATAAAATCTGTGATAGATACAGTTGAAGGGAAAAAAAGGTAATTGATATTGGCAGCTAAAATCTTACTCTATGTGACTGTGAAGGACAGTTAAAAAGTAGGTATCAGCAACTTTTTGAGCTCTACAAGAGAAACTGTAATTGTACCTGGTTTATTATTCATCAAAGAATGAATCTGACAAAAAACCTCAAAGGTAAGTGTATCTAGTCTTTAAAATGTCAAGACTAAAACATCCATTCTGATAGTTACTTGATAATCTTTCTACTACGCAGCTGTATTTATTTATTTATACTCCTGATCTTATTTTTCATTTCCAAAATGCTATTCTTCAAAGAACTGTAACGTCTCTTTAGGATGTTACAGAATATTGTGTGGTGTCTCTAAGACATTCCTCAAAGTTTTTGAAAACCTTGATTAAAAAAAAAAAAAAAAAAAAAAAGAGAGAGCTACTGGATGTAGAGGAGAGCAGTTAAATATTCCTGTGACTGCTCAGCTACTGCCATTCTGACAGGAATTCTGCTACAGGTCTTGTGAATGCACTGAGGGCTGCATGGAGGGATTGTTCATTCCTTTCCCAAGAGGCCAAGACACAGATAGGAAGCACAATGAGGGACATGATGAGTGCAACTTCAATTCACAAAGATCTGTTTGTTGATGATTTGTCAAATTTTAGAGCAGCCACTATGATACTACTAAGACTTTTGTAAACCATGTGCCATGCTGCTGTTTAATCAGAGCTAATCTGCAGTTTCATAAGTTAGTTGATGTATCTGGTTTTTTTTTTCTATTTCATGTTGAATAATTTTTATGTAATTCCATCAGCTGGGGAAAAATAGAGATATTTTGCACTAGCTAAAGCAAAAAATCTGTCTGACACTGTAGAGTCAGAAGATCTAGCATGATTATGGAAAGATGAAAAGTGAGTGACTAGGGTAAAAATGGCTAATGTGTAATCTATTATTGTTCATAGAGTCAGTTGTCTTCATTTAGTCAAAGACTGTTCCAAAATCTGAAAAGGCAGCATCAGCAAAGAATTCAAGATGCCTGCCTTGGATCTATTTTTTAAAAACTTCTTAGTTTGAGCTAAGAATTGCTTGAGTTAACCTATAAGACACTCAGAGTCACGGACAAGTATAAAAAATTAAATTCCAGGAGTTTGTGAATTCATTGATTTAGATCTGGGGTCTTACTTAGTTTTAGGACATTGTCAGCCATGCTCTTCTGTTCCAACTTCACTTCTAAGTTACAGTAGCCTTCATTAATTATTTTAGTTTTTTTTTCTGGTTAGTTGGAAATCTCTGGTAAAAAGAATTCATTAATTTTAATGTATTTTAAAATTATATACAAGTCAACTAGATGGCTAATAATTACTAACTTAAAGCTTTATTAGCTTAGAACACTTTAAATGAAGAGGTAATAAAGTGTAAATTATGAAGAAAAATTGTATTTAGATTCTTTAGGCAACATTTTTCTCCTTGGCAGAAAATGCAGCAATCACAGTCAGCCAAAGGGAAGGGATATAGTCTACAAGAGGTTGAAATGGCAGAAACCCAACTAGGTGAATTAAATTAAAAAGAAAAAGGTATTTGCATATTTGCCTGGCTGGCTGGTTAAACTGATATACACACTACATTGTGCATTAACCACACAGTTCCTTTTGTTTGTATCATACAGATCCATGAAAGCCAATTTACTTTTTAAACTAGATCAATTTTCTTTCCTAAATGAGCTGGGGTAAGGTCACTCATCAGTAAACCTCTGTCAAACAATCTTCTTTCAGGCTGTCCAGTTCTGCTTTTAATGGCACCATTTTGAATTAGACCTTAATGTTATGTCACTTTAAATTAGTGGCTTTAGTTTGAATGTGGCCATAAAGAATATTATCAAGCCAGAGTAAACAGTGCTCTATCAAAACAAATCAGTCTAGGTTAGAAATAGCAATGTCACTGACACTTTTGTCTGCTTGGTTTTCATGGTATTTTTGTCTGTACTTTTTAAACTAAACAAGAGCAAATGTATGTCTTAATGTTATAAAACTATTGTTGTATATTTAGCATAACAGATGCAGAAGTGTAAAAATAAATTGCTTGCATAGTTCTCTTTTTCTGATTTATCCCATCAGTTCAGAGTTCTTATAAGCCATGTCCATGCTCTTCCCCTGCAATCAGTAGCTGTTACTTTGCCATGCTTAGTAAACCTAAACCTGAGGTCATTTACTAATTTTTGCCCCAATTTCATTCAACTGATGAAGTTGCCCTATGTTCTGTCAGGAACCTCAGTAGCTCTATGCCAGGTGCTACATGAATCACTGGGGCTTGCTTAATATCACTTAGTTTAGTTGTAGGAATCTGGTGACATCTTTCTCTTACCCAAATAGCACCTCTGCTTATTTTCTGAGGCATCCTAAGATGAATGTGTGTGTACACACGTAATCAAATATTGATTTCTCTGCAAAATGTTTGTAATTTACTTATGGGAGAAATACTTTAAAGTAATTTTCCCAGGGATAGTTAATTCTAAGGGATGAGTTATTGAGTTTGGAATTCTGTATCTTTATGTTGTGAAATTCAACTGAGAATGGTTGTTGGTGAGTTATTTGCCAGATGGCAAAATTTTTCCTCCTACTCATAGTTGATTGTTTACATGCACTTCCTACTGCATACTGCAGGGAATTAAGTCTGTAGAACCTGCAAATGGCAACTGGCAGTTAAAAAAAATCAGCTGAATTGCCATTTGCCCCTCTAAATAGTCCCCAGTAAAATGAACAGAGCTTTTCTGAGCTGTCTGTTAGACAAAGAAGGGTTGAAATCAATGGAAATTAAATGAATGTCGCTTTGAACTGAACATCTATTCCTTGATAAGGCAGAACTATATGGAATTAAAAATACACATAGAACATGATCCATCCTAAGAAAACAAAATCAATGTGAAAATCTAGTTCTTAACTGTATAACTACCAATTATGGTGCAGCCTTTTAGAAGAAAAATGAGCCAGCTGTTACAGCACGAGTCTGGAGCTTCAATAGCTCAAATCACTCTGTGCTTTATCATTGACTTGCAAATTGGAGAAAAATCAGGGACACAAATTGCAGGGGAAGAGGTGAACTTGTCAACTTTTAAGTGGAATTATTTTGAAGTTTTTTTTCATTAACTTGAGCTTGGAGGATATTATAGGGGTTCAGGACAAAAGAAACTCCATATGGAAAAAAATAAGGGAGGCAATAATAAGAAACAGAAATTGTGTCTCTTTCTTGCTACTGACTCCAGATCTGGAAGCATGGGGGGCTGCAGTGCAGTGTTAGCTGTGCAGAGACCAATTCACAAGCAGCATTTGTAAAATACTGTGTTCTGCTAAGAAGCATGCACACAGACAATGTGTATTAACTCAGACGTAGCTATAGGTCATTCTAGGCCTAAGCAAACAAGGAAAACCAGACGGCTCCATGCAATGCCAAGTGAATTTTCAGATTGTTTCCCACCATCTTGAGGACATCTCCAGTGTGTTCCCTTTAGCTCTAGACCTCCTCTGTCCTGCTGAAACTCCCCTATGATTTCCTAATTCAGCAGATTAAACCCTGCAAGCCAGGAATGTGTTTTATTTCTGAAACTGTAATTTTCTGTGGCCACGTTTAACATTTCTAATTTATGTAGGTAATACATCATAAATTGTATAGAGTTTGTAAATACTTTCAGAATCTTATCTAAATAAACCATCAAGTGTCAGGATGAAATTATGGTTACTCTGGTGAAATCCATAGCAACCTATTGGCTATACTGTGCAGCTTGACAGAATTTGGACCAGGTTTTTGAGATGGGACTTTGAGGTGTTTAAAATTAAATCTTTTTTCACAACGAACTCTCAAATATGCCAGAAGAGGTTTTAAAAGAAAACTAAGAAAGAGGAAAGGATTGAAGACAGTTTAATGAAAATATGAATTTAATTACTGTATAGAGGAAACTCAGTGTGAATAGGCAAAGTAGAATCCAAGCAAAATGAGTTTTAAAACAAAACAAACCTTACCCTGTCAGTTGGGTCTTGCAGGTCAGGACAGGTCATGAAAACTCAGGAGCTTTATACACTACAGCAAGCTCATAGTTACTGTTGTTAAGAATCTCCAAGACCCATTTATTTATCAAAATGCTGCAGAAAATAGCCATCCTTTTTTACTGTCTTATTTTAATACTGTATGATTCCTCTTAGGTCTACAATGGCAGTTTGGTGAAAAAGAATAATAACATTTAATGCCTCCTGGACAGTTTGGAAAAGGGATGTATCACAAAAGGTGGAAGATGTTCTAGTGATTCAAGATAGATACCACCCTACTGACTCTGTTTTTAATTGACAGAGGAAAATACATCACAAAACAGTACAAATAGCAGCACAAAACACTACAAATAGCAGATGGTTACAAAAAGGCATAAAGAAAACACGAGCAGCATGAGACCTGATTTTTCAATAATGGTAGATATATTTCAGTAATGCTAAATATATTGGACACTACTGCTTTTTCTCTTGGTAAAACTTAAGTGACAAATGATGGAGTGAGACAGGAGAAGTTAGCAAATTAGTTTCAGCAATGAACTCTGTGTGGAATATGTTAACATTTTGGAGATGAGATGAATGATTTTATTAAAGATCTGAGAATGCTTAAGAGCATATTTTAAAGCATGTTAACACCTCTTGCTGTCTTGAGTCTTCCACTTACACTGATGTTGTGCTTTGCTGTTCTGAGCTTAAAAATAACAACATTTCAAGTGTTGTAAATTGATTAGTCTCTTTCCTTACTCTTCTATTTATTGTATTCTACATCTGGAATTCATATACTAGGAAAGGGAATGGGTAACACCTAGAAAATATTACTTTACTACTCCTGTGACTTAATTTTCACATATAGAAGATCAAAGACTTATATTTTCCAGGAAAATGGAAATCCAAATTTTGAGGGCACAGTGGAAACAACATTATCAGTTTCTGACATCTTTTCCTTAGTCTGTGAATTATGTGATAAATGCCAGCATAAAATAATATGAAGAATTATATTAAGTGGTAAGTGATGGAGTCAGGTTTATGAAGTCTTTCTATAGCAAGGTTGATATTCCAGCCTTGGATTCTGGCTGGTCAGCTGTTTTATTATGTCAGTCTAACAGCTGTTTTTTGATGGCTGCAGTTAGTGGTCTTGGGCCTGTTTTGTGTCATAAAAAAACATAGCCCTAGCACTTACGATGCTGGGGGAAAAAAAAAAAAAAAAAAAAAAAAAGTATTAGCTGGTCAGAGGGTTGCCCTCACTTTTTCAAAGGCTTTCACATGCTGTTGTTGTTAGGTCCCTACTGACCTTCTGTCAAAGAAATTGTGCCCATGATCACATTTGCTGCATTACTCCTTTGTGCTTTCTGTTTCTGTGCTTGTGAAAGATTCTGGCTTTGTAATAGTTTTGTTTTTTTTTTTTAATACATCAGGATTGTTCTGGTTAATGAGTTGAAAAGGAGTAAAAAGCAGCTCCTTGTGCCTAAGCATTCAGTATTCTTATATAGAGCTTGTGAATATAATGTTGAGAGTACATTAAATAAATACTTCAAATAGAATTTATTAAGATCAGTGTTGAAAGGCTAGGAAACCCATTCATTTCAGTGCCATTTGCAACTGATTAAGATGTATTGTATTTAGGAATTATAAAAGCTTTGAGAAGTGGAAAAGCTTTCAATAAATACAATAGAGTGGAATGCAGGATATTTATATCATATTTATTTTTCAATTATTTGGATAATATATATATAAATTAAACTTATGAAGACAAAGTATAGATTAAAAAACCCATATTAGTTAAGTTTTATAATTTTTTTATCACAAGGAAAGTTTTACTAATCTGCAGTCTGTACTGCCTTGTTTCAATCTGTTTATATACTTTGCTTTTCAAGTGTCCAACATGAAATTGCTTAGTCCTGTAGTCCTTGCCTAATGGGTGCAGTGATTCAGGTGCACCTCGGAAAATTCATGTTACAGATGCCTTGTATAAGGCAAAGAGGATTGCAGTTATACTAGAGGTCCATATGACAAAGCTTTGCAATTAGTAATATTATGCAAAAATAGTGAGAAATTAAGGATTCCACAGTATTTAAATAAGGCACAAGTTCTTTGGTGTAACTGTGGGTGATTTTATGAACTATTGTATATAAAACTATTTCAGAACTACCAGGACATTGTTACTTTTAATATGAAATATTGTAATGGAATTTTGGCAATTTGAGTGATATTTAAATAGAGAATTTTAAACTATCAGTGGAGAAGCTTTCTACAAAGTATTATTTTGTTTAGGACTTTAGGACATGTTGCCTAATCTCTTTGTCTTGCTTCTCGTCCTGCCAGTAGCTGTTCAGCTTCAATTCTGCATTGTGGTCTGCATTCAGTTCCACATCTTCATCTCCATCAGGCTGTCTATTATGGTTTTGCCTTTACAATATTTGTTTCATTAAAACGTATTTTTTAAAACGTGAAGTGGGTTTGGGTTTTTTATCTCCTCCAGGCAGTTGCACAGTCAAGAGATGACATTGCTTCAGTTCTGATTTTTTGACAAGTCTCACAACAAGAAGGTCAGAGCTAATTACATTTTCCCCGAAAACAAAAAATTGTTTTAATTTGAAAGCAGTCAAAGAAAGGCTTTCTGGTGCATATTTAGTAATTTAGGGAAGAACTAATATTTTTTTAATGTCTGTTTCAAGCTGGATGTTTCCAGATGGTTGATTTCCAGGGAATTCCTCAAGCTTAGGGTAGTCGTTGCTAAAACATATTTTGATTTCAGCTACTTATCCATGGAGATGAAGTGCCAGCTATAAAAGTTATGGTTTGATTTATTGTTTTTAATCTAAAAATCTTTAAGTGTTTAGTAAATATCTTTGTGTTTTGCTGTTTTCATCGGTTCATAGCCCTGTGCTTTTATTGCTTGACATCTTTTGATTTCTCTCTCTTTTCCTCTTTATGTACAGACACATAGATGGAGTCCTCAGGTAAAATTCCTAAACATGAAAGTCATTAATGCACATTAAATACAGTAATATATATATATGAAAAGATTGCAAATTAGTGGGCAAGTTAGAAGGAGGCTTCCTGATGTGTCATATTCATGTGGAAATACAGAAGTATTTCTACAGTCCCCCTGCCTTCTTAGGTTTCACATTTTTTAAAAAAAAAACTCATTTGAGTTTCCCTAGCACCATCATCTGTGAGAACAGAACATACTTTTTTCTTCTTGGTGTATCTTGTAATGGCTCATCTTTCCTTTAAAAATGTAGAAATATTCTGACAGATGATGAATCCAGTTCCAGGGATTTCATGAATTTATAGGAGAAAATTACTCAGTTGCTTTTGTCAGAGAGGGTCCATGTTTCATTTCAGTTAAGTAGTCTGTGCCATATAAGATGGAGAAATATATTAATTTTTTCTGTTGATCCTAAGGGAGGAAGTAAAAGAAAAATACCACTTGCTTTTCTATTTTTATTCCACTTTATAAGCATTAATCTTAACAAACTTCTGTGAGTTTGCTTTCTTTCTGCAATTAGTGACTGCATTCAGGACAGTTTAATTGCAATTAAAAACAAGAATGGTTGTTTTCAAGTGCTTGTTGTCAGGCAGAATAGAACATATCAGCAAGAAAACATGGTAGAGTCTGAAAGTAATCCACCTGTCTGTTTCACATCCCATATGGGATTATTACTCTGCACATGATTGCCATCCCAGTCAATCTGTGAAGTACATGAAAATGTCAGTGGAAAAGAAAGATGCAATGGTTTCTGGTGTTATTAGGACCAAATGACAGATTTATAAAAAGGCAATTAATTGCATGTTAGAGCTGAAGAGAAGCAATATGAATGCCACCGTACATTTAATGACATGAAGAAGAATTTCTTTAAGACAAACCACACCATAGAAGATCTTAATATTCATAAATTCTTTTGTTTCCTTTATTTGTGTCATCTTTTCTAAACAGGAAGAAAATTAATTAGGATCACCTGGAGGAGAAAGAGAGACAGCAGTCAATCTCTCTCATCATTGGCACTTGCAGAACAGAAAGCAAATCACCTTTTTTTAAATTATGAAAGCAGATTATGGACTTGAGATTTGTAATTCTCAAGTGGGCACAAGTGCACTGGGAAGCAAACAGCAGGTAAGCAGTAGGAGAAATTTATGAGCACTTTCAAGGTAGCATGAACCATCATTAGTATGATTAAAAAATGTGTGTGAGGATCTGATAACCTCTGAAGAATGTGGTGGCATCATCTCTGTATGTGTAGATAGTGTTGCCTATTAAAATCAGAGCTACCCCAAGATGGGTGATAATAGCACTGTACAGACTCCCCCTTGCACAGACATAATTGGGATTTTATGTTTCCTGCTCAAAATGCATTTGCTGTTTCCATGTATCAGTCATGTTGCATCTGCAGAGCAATGGTAAAAGGTATCAAGGTATCAGTTTAACTTGTTCATTTTTAGTTACCTTAGAACTATTTTTAATTTTTTTGAGGACCTTGAAAGGTTGTGAAAAATGATATAATCATAGAATCATCAAGGTCAGAACGGACTTTAAAGATCATGAAGTCCAACTGTTAGTCCTAGACCACTGTAACCACTAAATCATCTCCTGAAGCACCACATCTAACCATTTTAATCATCATTATTGGGAGATAAGCTATTCTTTTTGCACACAACTTGAAGAGAGCTTCTTTTGAAAAGAGGACTCCGCATCATATTGTAATTTTTAAAGCAAACTCATTATTTCAAATGCATTAGCTGTGCAATGTAGAAAATTACCCAAAATAATCAAGTTAATGCTACACATCAGATACACCTTCTCCCTTGATCCCTTTTCTACACCTTCTAAATGTAGAGAAGTTTGATGCTATGGCACTGGCTGCAAAAAAGAGTGGTAAATTTTTTAATGTGCCATATGTTGAGTAGGTGTTTTGCTGAAGTACCAGCACATTAAACAGTCAGCACAGTCCCATTTAAAATAATTAGGATTAATTTTCTCTAGCTCTCATGAAAACAAAAAGAAAATAATTTACAAGTACCTGTACAGTGCAAATTTAAGTATGATAGACTAAAGTCATTACAGCTAATTTAAGCAAATATTAGCCAAGCTTTGCCAATGTGACAAGGACTTTCAGTTCACTGTTTTTGCAATTCCAACTCAAAACATCATCTCGGAAAGATCCGAGCACTTTTCAAAATGGATGATGCATGTAATAAGAGCATTTATCATAGTGGAGAACCTTAATCTTAGAAATCAACATAGAGGTTCTGAGAGCCACACAAGCCAAGTCCTTGCATCAGTCTTTTTAAAATTTAAAATTTGGAGGTCCTTTTTTTGTCCTGTTCTATAAAACCCTAAAAAGCACCTTCTGAAAGGCTAAGAAACAGTATTCACTGCTCAGAAGAGCTGACTTAAGTAAATATCTATGTAGTTCCTCAGTGAGAAAAAAAAAAAATCCATGATCTTTTCTGTAGCACTGATAAATAAATAACTTCTTGCCATTCTGCACCTTAAAATTAAAGTTTCCCAAATTTTAATTTGAAAGAGCTAGCAGCAATAGGTGATGCCCATGAGCTCATATTCCCTGTAAATTTCCATGTGGCACACAGTAGAAAATGTGAGTGAACAATTATGGTATAAATCAACCAGTTAAAAGTGTAAACTGGAGTAATTAATAAATGAAGTGGTAGCCTTAAGTTTGAGATGTCTATTACAAGGGCAAGAAAGAAAACAAATGTTCTCTTTTCCCCATTGCTTGTACTAGAGCAGTAGCCTATCTACAGCCATGAAAAATGATTCTTAAATGGAAGTACCCATCTATTCCTAATCTGCACGCAGCATTGCTTTATGTTGTCAGATTTATTAGATGCCAATTATTTTTTCTGATTTACCCATCCTTTAGCAATACAGAATAATCTCCCTGAAGCCTGATTTTATTTATTCTCCTACCCTTTTTTGGAGTTAGGGTTGTGGGGCTGGTGACACTCCCTATGGCTGCATTCCTGGAGAGCAGACAGTGTCAGCAGTTCAGTTTTCTTGCAGGCTGCATCTCCCTTCACCTCCCACTATCCTGTTATTCCTCCCTCCAGCAACAGAAACAAATCTCCCATCTGTCAGCAGCTCTGAGTTTGTCTCCTAACAGTGGTTCTGGGTTGCTGTTCTTGTCTCCTTTCCTGCTGCTTTCTTTATCGTTTTCCACTCATTTTTATTCTGCCCTGACTTAATCCTGTTATGTCAGGAGACATGATATGGCCCTGTTATTCATAGTTTTACAAGTATTTCTCCATGTTCAGGTGAGATTTGATTTTTCCCAGAAAGGTTGAAATGTGTTGTTAGTCTGCTAACTCAATAGTCATGGGAGAGAGGCAGTGGTGACTATACAGAGAATTTTTCTCCATCTCTCTTATTAGAATCTGTTCTTGAAGGAAGAATCAATTCTTACTGCGAATGAGGCTCTTATTGATGCAGGATGAGATTTTGGGGAGGAAGGAGAGAGACAAGTATCTCTGAATGTTTTATTTATATTCTACTTGTGATATATATTTGTAAACAAAGTGAGCCATTTTTGCCTGAGCTCTCTGCATTTTCCATCTGAGCTTGTGACACATGTTCTGCATGTGTGTCTAAAATAGATAATTTCTGCTCGATGGTCTCAGCAGCTAAGTCAAAGGCACAGAATCTGACTGATGATGCAGGTTCTACAGAAGCAGAAGTTTCCAGGATAATGCTGATAAGTGCTGAGCTGCGTGCTGCTTAACCCAGAGCCCCGTGTTCTGCAGTTATTCCAAGGAAAGGGGCAGCAGCAATGATGTTACTGTAACTAAAACACACTTGGCAATTACAGACCGGAGGTTATGGTAAAGGATGTATAAATAACCATCATGAGAATTTGTAGCCTGAGTACTCTTTCTGCTTTTTTTTTTTCTTGACATGCATACATGCCTATCCTACATGTAGATTGCTGTTGCTAAAATCCACAAAGGATCCAAACAGACCATTCTTCAGTCTTGCATTCTTTCTTACCCTCTGTTTTATAGATATTCAGGCTCCTCTATGCTGTGTATCTATGAACATGGGTCTCAGCTTACACTTTAGCTTATATTAACAGGGGAATGCAAATTTACTCACTGACAGTAAGAAAGCTTCAGAGTATGCAAGAGAGGAAAACCCCTGGTTTGAATGGGCTGGGCATTTGCAGTCTAATGCTCCCAGATCCTGGTGCCCTTGTAGCATATCCTCCAGGATTTTCCAGTGTCTCAGAGGCAGAAGACTGAACGAAGCCTTTTTGACACCAGGATTGGTGTTGGATGTTTTACACTTAGACAAACCAGCTTCAATCCATCATTCCCTCTCAGCTCTCTAAGCTTTAGTTAACATAGAAAGATCCTCTTTGTCCCATCTTAAGGACCCATTTTTTTAGTACTGCACAATAACCTGTGCAGTTGGAATAAATGTCTGGATCTGTTGTTAAACACTTTTCTTTCCTTTTGGAGAGTCATATAAATATTAATAGCAGTAGCCATGGTTATTCTCTCTTACCTGATATGGTACAAAAAAAGAAAGCTTCTCCAAATCAAATTGACTATTGATCTTGATGTGTCTATTTGTGCAACTACTGCCATCAAAATTTCAACCCTACAATTAAAAAAAAATATTAAAGCAAGGTAACCTTATTCAAACTCAAGAACAGTACAAAACAGATAAAACATGATGGATGAACTTATTCTTCTGTCTTACAGGATAAGGAACTAGGAACCAGAGATGTTTCTTCAGGGTAAAATAAGTGTTAAAAGAATATTACATTTCTGTTATGAACAAGACCCTAAAATGAACAGACCTGAAACAAGAAAATTATTTGGAAATGAATAAAGGCTTGAACAGGACCTAACTATGATTATTTTCTCTCTACATCCATCATGAACAGTGATTATGCTTTGTTTAATAACAAGGACAGACAGTATTTGAGCACAGCTGTTCTCTCACTAAACAGGCTTTTTCTTGCTACCAGATATTCCACAGTAAGAAGAAATTATTGTCCCCCATACATTCTTTTATCATTCTGCAGTACAATGTTTTCCCTTGGATGCTGAATGGATAAAAGATGGAACAGAATGCTTCTAATGTAACTCTGAATGACCTTTATATTCCCCACACTGTTTGGGTTTAGTTCTTAGAATCGCATTAACATTTGTTGAATACATAGACAATTATATTTGAATATTTAGTCTAAAAAGAATTGCTTTGCCACAGACTCTGGTCTTCAATAGAAATATATATGCCAGACATGAAGATTGCACATCTCTGATTATGGGATTACATTTTCTGCAATCAGGAGGTTTTTTTGTGACAGAATATTTTTAGTTTTCCTTTATGTTTTTTTCTCCCTGCTCTTCATCTTGGATACATTCCTTCTCTAAATTTTCTTCTTTTCTGGGTTTACTACACAAAGAACTTATGAATGGGTGAGACAACCATTCATATATTTTAGCAGCATGTATTCAGGCTGTGTCTTCTCTCACTCTTTGTAAGGAGAAGTTCATTTTCCCCTATTGTGGAAGTGGGATGAATTCCTAGATTTATAATTTTTAAGCATTTGTTTTTTAAGAGCATAATCACATAAAACAGTTGTGCAAACTGAGCACATCTGGCTGAATCTTTGGTCTCCCTTAAAAGGGCTTCTTATTCATGAAGCTCCTTCTATATAATTTAGAGACATAACAAAGAGCTAGGCAGGATTTAATTTGCCACCAGCACAAACCCTTGTAAATTTAATAGTCTTTTATTCTTACTCTCAGATTAAATGGAGCAAGAAGAGAAGGGAGGAAGGGACTGACAGTGTGGAAATGAAGACAGGATGTCATGATGTCTGGGTTCATCTTGTGTTATGGCATTAAGTCACCTACTGAATAAATACTTTGGTTTGGGAACTCCTGTTATGGCTGTGATTCATAGTTAAGTGTAAAGTTCCTTGGTAGTGTCTCATGGATGATGCACAGAGAGTGCCTGTGATGTTAGTTGTGGGGTTTTTGTTGCTTGTGTTTCGGAGCCTGTTTGCTTTTCTGGTAGGAAAATTAAGATGAAATTCACTTTATAAGAAATTTGACAAACGTTGTTTGATACACAAACAACTGGTTGTTATAAGAGCAGAAAATGTAAGAGAGTGAAAAAAAACATGTTTATACTTTCTGGTTCCTAGAGGTCCCTAATCCTACATAAACAAAGTAAAATTATCCCAGGAAGCAGCTCAGCCAGAAAGGCCTTGAAGGTGAGCAAAAGCTTTTTCTTCTTTAAATTGTCTCAGTGAATTACACATTTTTAGAGAGCACCTGCAGCTTTCCCTGCAGCACTCAAATTCTGCTCACATGACATCTTTGGCTTCAAATGATGCAGCTGGGTAGTAATTATGGGGCTTGTAGCTCAGACCTGGTTATACTCTGCCTACTGCTGGTCTGCCCTTCCCAGGCAGGGAATTTGCTCTGTGATCATAATCACAAAATTTTATTTCTGTTTTTGTGAACTGAACCCTAACTCCAGCCCCAAGTCCATCAGAAAAAGAGGCTTTTATTTTGACTTCAGTCTTGGCTCACCTGCCACTTGAACATTGCATATGGATGCTCGGATGCTCTTTTGTCCTGATACCTCTGCCTTTAAATTTCAATGGAATAAAAGGGAGTGGAATATTTCAATTGAAAGAGATCTACAACAACCATGGTTGTCTTAAGGACAACCACTCTGCCTGAGACAATGCCAAGATGAACTTTGCTGTTCTTGAAGGCAGGTCACCTCAATATGCTTATTGCTGGAATTATTGAAATAAACCTGTCACAAGTTGAAACACCATAAATTCTTTTAAAATTGCCTCCTGAAAAGAACTTTTGAGTGGTACTTCCATATTTGTTTTTCTGAAGAAGACATGTATATACTTCAAGTACCATTATTCAAACATAAATGTGTTTCATTGAGAGAAGTTTTCTAATTTAGAGCATAATGAAGAAAATAATGAGGCAGCAGACTTGAAAGATTCAAAATTGTTATAGTGACCTCTAGTGACTAGAGAACTAAGTAGGTCTTCCAGGACCAGCTAAATTTTGCTGTAAACCTAGCATTTTTTTGAAGTTTAGAATGGCATGATTTTATTTATGAGAATTCTGTTTTTCTGCCTTTTTCAGAAGAAATTCATGTTTTGTAGCTAAAACTGGTGTCTGTTTAAGTGTTCCTTACTTCCTTGAATATATTTTAATGCCTTATTCTCATCTGAAAGTAATTAAACCTTATTTGAAGCAAATCAGAAATTCTTTGCTGTGTGTTCTCTGGCACATAGAACAGAAAATGAGAATATTCCAAATGGCTTCACACCTCATCTCAGACTCTTCGTAAAGATGTAATTTTACAGTATGTTGTCTTCTGTGATCTTAGTCCTCAAGGAGCTTTTACTGGAAACTTTCACATAACTTTTTTATTCATCTTGAGATAATGTTCATAAAAACACAAAATATGGCCCTTTTACTGCCATGTTTTTGGAAGAGTTAAAATCACCCTTCTGGAAATACAGTGATTTGGAATGATGCTGCCTTGACCACAATGTACACTCAGAGCGTGTAATGTAGCATAATCATTGACATCATAAGCACTTTTGTGCTTAGCACTGGATGTCAGATGTAAACTGCTGTACCTGCATCCCATTCTACATGTAAATAGTGTGTAGGGTCATTTATTACCTAATCACCTTTGAATATTCCCAGCATTCTTCCTCCTGCTTAGTGCAACATCAGCAATAACTTAACAGGGAGCTGCAGATTCCTTTCTACTGATAGGCACTGAAAGCATCTTTTTAAATAGGCAACTTTCCTTTAAGGACTGTTACTTAAGGGCTGTGGGATAATGAAATGTTGGAAAGAGAAGAAAAGAAATGCAAATTCTATTTAAAGACTTCTCTTCACTAAGAAAAGCTGAAGCAAAACATAACCCAAATGGAAGGAGTAACCTTGACATTTGCATTCTCAGGATAATTCAGTAAATTTGGGATGATTTCATCTGTGTAGCATCTGTGTACATAATCTGGGTTCTTCAGGGCCAGGAACATACTAATATTGAAAATTCATGAGCAAAACAGACAACAGGCAAGTGAAAATAAGGTTTGACTTTTCAATTCTATTCCTGATACAGAACGTAGGGAAACCAGCTGAATGCATTTGTATAAAACAAAACCCCCTCAATGTTTCATTGAGATAGTACTGAAGTGAAAAGCTTTATATTTTTTGTTTGCTTGTTTTTTTCAAAGGCATTATGCAATTGAATAGTAAAAAAGGAGATGGAAATCTGCAAAGTCAGATGGAAGCAGTATAAGAACAACACATGAAAAAAAAAAAAAAAATGAGGACTGTCAGTGAGTATTTCCATTTGATTTCAAGGAGATGTTACAGACTAAAAGTCTGGCAAAAGATTATAAAAACTTTGTTGTGTAACTAAGGACATTTGGCTTTCTGACAATTGAAAAAAAAGCACACTAGAAGGATATTGATTGTTGATCATTTCAGTGCCTGGTAGCACTGAAATTTTGATTTATTTACTGAAAAATTCTGTACGTTTATGTCATTGCTGAAGTGAGGCCAGCTTTATTTGGTGAGTCATGCATGAGAAGAGATGGTTGCTTGATTTAATGACTTGGTTAGGGATTATTTTGAAGGGGATTTTGATTGCATGGTAAAGTGATTTTTGTTACGGCCTTTGAGCTTAGATAGCAGAATTTACTATCATCAGCAAAGTCTATTTATTTTTAATTTGAAAATTAGTATAAAAACAAACTGCTATGGAGAAAAGCTGTTGAAGAACTTACCATTTTGAATTTGCTTGCATCTATTGAAATTTTAAAACAAGAATTTCAAAATCTTGAGTCTCATTTAGTGAACAGTTTTTTCAGAAGTGCTCAAGATTGCCCAATCTTTTCTGCTCTCAAGCACATTGAAAACTGAGATCCCTTCTAAGCTCAGTCTTGCTGCTGTGGTGCCCTGCAGTAAGATTTCCAGTTCTTACCTTCAGTCACACTTCTAGAAGAATAAGCTTTGATCAGTATTTTCCCTGAATTTGATTTTGATAGTGTCTCTTAGATCTTCTTTGGGGGAATAAGATTTAGTAATTCTGGATTATGTACATAGTCTTATCTCTTCTCTCATAAAGGATTAGAGAAGCCTTTCAAAATTTCATCGGGGAAAAATACATGTGGAAAATCCTGAGGAAATAAAAAAATGGCAACATTGAAGTGCATCTCCTAGAATAAAATAATTGTGTCAATGAGAAATCTTCAAATACAATGTCATAAAAAGTTTTTTTGACAAAATAAACATTAGCTGAAATTTAGCTCCCAAGTTTTATTTGTCTTTGTGACTTGCAACTGAATATCATTAAAGATGTGATGAAAATCCATTTGTTTTAAAAATGGAATTGCAATCATCTAAACTACAGGAACAAACTTAGTATGGAGCATCTGCCTCTGTGTTGATTTTTTTTGTTTGTTTGTTTGTTTGTTTTTCCTGTTCACTTTTTACCTTCACTAAATTGTTTCAGATAGAAAAGCTTAGGGGGAAATGCTGGTCAATGCTTCAAGCTGGAGAGTTGCAATGATGGATGCTTACTAATATTCAATACTAAATACCCCTTCCAGTATGAAGTTAGCAGTATAATTTTGAGATTACTTCATGGATGATGATGCTAAGCTTACCAACTTACACTCACAGGTATGTGACTCTGTACCACAATGGGGAGGCACCTCCTCTGTCATAAAGGCACAGAATGAGCCCCCCATGTTCCACATGTCCTACATTTGTGGGTGCTAGATGTAGAGTAGTAAAACCTATTTAGACATCACAGCCTCAGTAAACCGGAGTTGAAAAGTACAGGATGTTGCTCTTTATTCTAACCTTTTGTAATTCTTGCTCTGAGGTGACAGACAGCTCCGTGTACAAGTACTTAGACTTGAGTCTGTAGGCAGGATCTGGGCTAATAAGATGATGTTGTGCTAAGATTCATTTAAACTCTGCTTTGCTTGTCTTTGTTACTTTTTTTTTTTTTTCTCCTACGTGTAAAAGGAAAATCAGATCTGAAGATTATATTCATTTACCCAAATGTCAAGTTCTGTGTGAACATCTTAGCTGACATTTTTCCCTATGAATGATCCAAATGTCTGACAGTAGAGCTGTACCCACTGAATCCTATGAGCCACGTTCAGACATGAAAGCTTGATTTGGTCATTGGCTCAGAGAGCTGAAGAAGACCTGAAATTGGAAAATGTTAACATTGAAATTTTACTTTTGTATCGGGTTTTGCTTTGTTTGTTGTTTTTGTTGTTGCTATTGTTTGCAGCTTGGATCAAAGGTGATTTCATGTCTTTTAACTAAAGGAAATACACTAGATGTGAAATATGTAATGTACTGATTACAGCCACTTCAGTCTTCTCTTGCACGCTCATCTTCTAGCACTATATAACCTCTTCCCCTATTACCAGTAATTAATCCTTCCAAAATGGGAGAAGTGATTCTATTTCTTTAATACCCAGAAGTTTATGGTGTATATTTAATGTCAGATTTGAAAAATGACGTAAGAGTCGGTGGTGTTTAATTTGACATCTCATTGATGTGCTATGACTTTTTAAATCTAGACATACAAGCTCAGTGCTGACCATTTCTCACATTTTATTTTATCTAGGTTACTTTCTGTGAAGTATTAGAGGCATTGTGGAAATAAGACTTCCTAGCTGTATGCACCATGTTTCAGCTGTTACCTTAGGCAGCCACCAATACATGCCTCCAAATAATGATATCAATGGTCTGAAATATGTCAGCTGTCTAGTGTGGCAGCTTCTGCTCACAAGAGATTACAAGGAGTTTTTGCTGAACTGGAATCCTGTTCTGGATCTGAGCCAGATCTACGGCCATGCTCCTGAGAACAGGTGAGTTTCAGTCTCTCTTGCTGCAACTGCACTAAATGATGGGGAACACTGCCTGCCTAGGGCAGTGCTGAGATCATAAAAACAAAAAAAGGGTCCAAAAGTCAGACACAAAACTCATTTCACTTCTGATGTTTTAAAATAACTGTCAGGGCATTTGTCTCTCTCTCCTTCTCTTCCTCTCTCCACACCTCTTGCAGAGTGTATGTGAGATGAGCAGAGCCAAAATGTGCTATTTTTTTTTTACTAGTATGTAGAGTCTAGCTTCAGAGCCCTGGTGGTTAGGCTTCCATATAAGCATGTATAGCAATTCTTGATCTAACAAAAGGGCAAAATATTTTAAATTCTTTAAATCTGGGGGTTTTTTTTAGCCTGTTTCTCCAGTAATTTTTCAATTCTCATGGGTTTACTTGAGTTTGTATTAGATGAGAATTTTACCTGAAGTACTGAAAAAATAACAGTTTTGGAAAGACAAGAGACTTGTAAATAGAAATGCTTAGCCAAATTCTGCTAATAAACTAGGCACTGTCTGTGAGAGATACCTCAGCAATACCTCTCAAATCCATGCATTTCTCCTGGTTATATCAAAAAAACGTGCAAGTAGGAAACAATTGGAACATATCTTGACACTGAGCCAAAAGTAGGAAGGTAGGCAAATAAATTTTAAATGTTTATTTTTATTTTTCTATAACGGACAATTTTAAAGAAGTTCTTTCTCCATCTGTTTAGTGTTTCTTGCTATTTCTTTAATTTGTTGTCCAAGGTGTTCAGTGCTCTTTTAACTTTCATGTTGCCTATACTAACTTCATTAAATATGAGAATTGTCATGACAGAAACCCATGGGACATTGAGGAATCAGTGCAGTAGCCTTATCATAAGTTTCTAGTGCCATGTTAGATGTCCTGTGGCATCCAAAAAATTGGCAAGGATCTGGCGGGTATGATGCAGGATATAGAGGAGACCTGTGCCATTGGGGTCACCAGCATGAGGCTGGGCAGGATACCTCAGCACATCTGCAATGGTCATAGGCACCTATATTTCAGGAATTAAATGCAGCCTTGAAATGGAAGGGAAAGGGGAATGTGAAGGCATGCTTCATAAATTGCCACAGTTTACACCAACTTGCTGCCTTGCTTGGTCCCTTAACCCAGTTAGCACAGGTCCTGGTTTGCTCAAGATGTTAAACTATTGTGAAAATAAAACTGGAGCAAGTCCCATTGTTGTGAGTTCTGCATATTATTTCAATGTGTTTATATTCAGAATAATTTATGCCACCATTTTTTTCCAGTGTTTTTTGTGCAAGAATATCTTGCCCACTTTCTTGTATTTTGTATGCAGCCTTCCATTTGTAAAACTCTTATTTTGGCCTGAAACTGCAGCCTTGAGTTGCCTCTGCTCTGCTCACAGTAGAAACACTACGTGAGAGCACAAATAATTAAGTAGGTTGTACTCTGATGAGAAAAGTTCAAGGGATGAATAGCTAGGGGTTTTGTAGACATAAGCAATGGAGCAGCATGCTTCTTACAGTATGAACACTTTTTTTTTTTTTTTTTTCCTTATGCTGCTTCAGCACTTTTTGATTAGCTGGCTTAATTTTGCCAGCTAAATCTTAACCTTCCAGATTGTTTTCTGTAGCCATAGGCACGATCCAATTTGAAATGTATTTTTCTGTCTGTCACTCCAAAGTCAGACAGACAGAACACTATTAGAATCTGATGCCACTGTCAGGTTAGGGTAATTGCTTTCTAATCCACCTTATGTTTTAATACACTGGATGAAATAGAAGCTAAATGCTTTTTCAGCAATTTAGCAGTAATATGGTGTGATACATGTCTGGAAAGTGAGTGGCTCAAAGTTGAAAAGACACCTCCATGAGCTCAGGAGATTGCTCCCCACTGAGCTGAGATTCTGCTGAGGTGAGGTGCTTTTTGAAGGCTTCTCTTATTTCACAGGCATTAGGCTGTGGATGTCACCATAGGTAGATATTCCCTGTCTGTTCTAGAGTATTGCAAGGAGGATTACTTTTCTTACATTGCTCTCACATGGATGCAGATAAGTTCCATCATATGGGTGTTTTCTCTTGGCTTCAGATGATTATTTATACATAAAAAAAGGATATTTTATATGAAAGAAGGCTATTCAATAGCAATCTAAGCCAATGGTACACTGTTTGCAGCCTGCTTTATATTACCAGGACTGTCCTGGTTTAACACTGTCCCGGCAATTAAACCAAATGACAGATGTGATATTTGCATACATGTTCTTTCTCAAAATTAGAGAACTTGTTTCTATTCTGGAGAACTTACTGGAATGACTGGAGAACTGACCTGACAACTGACCTGAGCTAAATAAAATTGGGATCTGAATTACAGAGACTAAATGTTCTGAATGGGGATATTTTCTTTGCTGACATGTAGCACTGCCAATATGTTTACTTTTATAACAGGATCTGGGATTTCCAGACTATGCTGAATGATATTCAAGCCTAATGCATAATTTTCAAAAAGAACTATGGGTATCCACCCAAATGTCCATTGATCTTGAATTGTCTCTGTGATAAAACAGAAGCTACAAAAGCTTTTCCTTCCTCCTTGTTGTTATTTCCTTCATGGAAGAATATATTTGTCTTTGTTTTTCACTGTAATTGAGCTTGAAAAATTGCTATTGTGCTTGTTCTATCCAAGCTTTTTATAATTAGCATTCCATAATGTGTAGGAAACCAAAATACCTTTGCTGACAGCTGGATAGCATGTACCTGAATTTCTGCCATCTGGTCCTACAGGCTTGGCTAATGCAGTGGGCTGAATTTACCATGAAGTCAATATTCAATAAAAATATGAAGGAGCATAGAGGGTAAGTAGAAGAGGGAAGGAAAAAAAAATTAAAGAATACATATAGCAAGATGTAATTTTACAGTTAACTATTCACATAAAATACTTTTTCAGTGTGTCTTTATACATTAGCTGGATCATGTTCAGTATCTCAAGCAACTAAACAATTTTAATATTCTAATAGATTCAAATGTTAATCAAAAGTCTGTATTTAGCCCTTTGGCCTTTCCACCCTAGTCACTGAAAGTGTGCCAGCACCCCTACCCTTACATCCCCACCTCTGCTTTTATCTGACTAACATGTTTCTGTTGCCTGGATACAACTGGGATACGTGAAAGAATGCTACTGAGCTGCTGTCAAGTAGCCCATTTTATTACAGTGATTTATAAAGGGATTATCTGTGGAAATGGCTCAGCCTTTTATGCCAGCACCCTACAGAGGCAGACATAACTCTAATAGGCTGGTTTCAACAACAGGTCTTGCTTTCCTGTTATTTTACAGCAGTGGGCTGATGCTTTACTGCAAATGACAGCAATCTAACCATAAAGAATTAGCCAACTTCTAACAGTGTTGAACTCCAAGTGTATTTATGCGTATTTCCTGTCCTTTGTCTTAGATTCCTTTGAGGTATCTGACCTCCCTTAATCCAGAACCATATTTTATTCCAAATTCCTTTTAACAACAGTAGGTAATGAGGACCAAAAATTGCCAAGATAGAAACTGTTGCAACTGGAAACCAGGAACCAGATTTTTTCCCTTTTGCCTTGCAAACACAGTATTGTAGTGAAGGCAATGGTGAGGAGTCAACATTTATATCATAGTCTATTGCTTGCCTCATAGAACATATTAGTACAACTTTTCAGTTATTAATCTCTTTTGGAGTGCACAGTTCTTATTGCAAAGCAAGGAAATAAGCTCAAAACTTTGTGATCAAAATTATTTAAATGAGATTATTTCTTTCTTGAAATCTCCTTGTATCTGCTTTGTGAGCATTGCAACCAATTATTGCTACTTTGATAGTAGGATGACCAGATTACTTACAAAGAAGTGTGTTTCTGAAGTTTTTCTGGCTGAAAGGAAATGTCAGTTTTTATCAATAACAAGGAGTACATCCATTTCTTTCTTTCTAGCTATTTCATGGCATTTTCCACCAAAGATGAAAATTCTTGTTTGCCAAAAGTGAGAGGAACTTAAGGTAAAAAGCTTGTTTTCAATTTTTATTTTCCTGTGCATTCAGGAGTTATAACAAAGTTCTTATTTTGGCAGCTTACAGAAGGTGGCTATCCTAAGCATACCACTGTTAAGATGCAAAGCACAATCTTACCAATTTCTTATATTATTATTTACAGAAACCAAAACTTTTACAGAAATTGATTTTCAACAGTCAGGCTAATGTATTGCTCCTCTTTGTTTCTCTGTAACAACGTAACACAGCTTAATAACACATACAAATAATAAAAGATATGCTTTGTACATTATGATTCTTTATAAGCTACTGCTAAGGTAAGAAAACTAGAAGTTCTGTTGTTATTCTATATTGTTGTTTAAAATATTTTAGACAATGGAAGCCTTTCTCACAGAAACTCATTCTACCACAGTGTGTTAAAAAATCACATCTTGCCCTAAAGTGTTTTCTTCTAGTTTTCAAGGCAAAGTAAACCATACAATTCTCACCTTGTTTTGCATGATTAGGCAGAAAGGGCATTTAAGCTTTAGGAGGAAAATGTACTTATTTAAATATTTCTGCACCTCCATTTGTGACATGCATTAGGAGAAAATTAGGAGCTGATTGATTTTCAGTGAAACTGGGGTTTAAACTGTGCTTACTAAATGGTGTGAATTTCAATATGCAATCTTATCTTTTGCATATGTCCATTTGAAATTCAGATCTATGTACAAGTCAAGAATTATTGATCCATAGTTGTCTAGTATTATGAACTTTTAGCAACACTTATTTAAAAAAAATTAACCTGTATATTCTAAAAAGAGAAATGTATGTGATATATTAAGGAGTTCTCATAAGGTGTTATAATCAAACATTTGATTAAAGATTACATTTTAATAAGCACTGACAGAATTTGCTATAATGACTTCCAGACAGTAGTGTTGTGCCACAAATCCACAAATCTTTTGCAGATATGCCTAGAGGCACGTTTCTTTAAATGCCATGATTAAAGCCTTGGAACTATTTTTGACTAAACTATTCATTAATTTTCTTGAATTTTTTCGTTCCCAAACCCCAGTATTATAGTGTGTTCTAGCTATTTAGAAAAATATGCCAAAAAGGCTCTGGGTGATGAAATAAAGACATACATCCAGCCCCATGTTCCTTACTGTCCTTCTTATAAATCTCTATTTTACAGACCTTAAAAGTTACAAAAGAAAAAAAAATCATATGAAGATGATTGGAAGGAAAAACACTGGATTAAATAAAAAAGTAAGTACCTCAATCATAGCCCTGGCCTGAATTGGAATACAACACCCTAATTACACAAAAACAATCTTTTTGCTAAGTATAGGTTAGTACAGAGTCTTATTACCAATCATAGCTGTTCATGGGAAAATATAAAATGCTGAATAATAGTAATTTCAGAAGAAGAAATCTGCTTCTAGCCAGGACCTTGACAATGTGCATCAACTCTGTCCAAAAGAGGAATCAGTGGTTGTTCTGCAATTCTGGTCTCTCTGTCTTTACGAGTTACTAAGAGAACTTGACTGAGAAACCACAAGCTTAACATGAAAGTGACCTGATTTTTGTCAAATAGTTTGTTTTAATATGAGTAGAGATAAGCAGCATTCCTTAAATTACCAGCATTTGACTGTTGAGTGCTACTGCTGCTGAGTACAGTAACTGCAGAAAATTATGGGCTCTGTTGGTTGATTTTCAAAATTACTGTTTTTATTATCTTCATGGATTATAATTTTTGGATTGAGCTAATTACACATGAAGACTCGAATCTCAAGTATCTGATCATTATACTTGAACAACACTAAATATTTTAGATAAAAGTTGAACAACTTTCCTTGAAAACTCTATTATTAAGCTATAAGTATTTTGGGATTTTTTTCCCCCCTGTACTGTGAGAAAAACATAATCAGTTATAGGCTGTGTATAAATCCATGTGGAAATCCATGTGGGGGCAATATTTCTCTGCAGTTTGTAGCAGCCTGTAGGGCCAGTGCTGTTAAGGTTGGCTACGTCCAGCCTAGGTAGTTAAGTTGCTTCTTTATGGTTTGTACAACTCAGGAAACCAATTCCAGGACCAAACTTTTTCAGAAAATGTGTGGTTAGATTTTTCATTGTTGTCTGCAGACATTCTGAAAGGTACATGGGTAATGGATATTTTCTTAGCCCTCAAGACCTGAAGAGAGTCTAGGCTTGCCCTTGGCATGCAAGGGATTACCAAATCTTTCCTCTGGGATTGTGAATCAGCCTTTCCATCACCCCTTGAATGGTGACAGGGATGTCCCATACCACTCACCTCACTCTGTTACAGGGAGCATTCTCATTGCTAAGGGGATCTGTGTTCCCTTTCCTGGGACTCCTCTCTCTTGGGCTGTTTCTCCCCTGGTACTCCTGAGGGCTAGGCTGAGTATAAGCTTAGTATACTTCATGGTGGTGTTTTTTCAGCTGATGGGACTTCTCTCCTCTTTCTGATTCCACTTCTTAGCTGATGAGAGCAGTGGAGAGAGCCAATTGCTTCAGTGTTGTCATGTAACCAGGCTAAGGAAGGCAGGCTGTATGTTTAAATTTTTGGAGCAGATGTTAGTATAACAAGTATGAACTCTTTACAGTCAGAAAGCCTATCTGCTTAGAGACCTAAACATTTCTGTGACCCATCTTCTTAGTTAATAGAATTGCTTTTCTTCTGGTCACAGGGGCTCCCAATGATGGGATTTTCTTCCTTAGATTGTGGGACTCTTGCCTGCTGCCATGCTACACAAGAGCTTCAGCCTCAAGCAGGCTCAGAAGTATTAGCATTGAGTTGGACTCGTTCTGTCACCTTGAACAATTTTACCTTAGGAGAGATAAGGAAGCAGTTTTCCCTTCAGTGACAGGTTTAGGCTTTGATTCTGGTTTTCTCTTTCTCTTTCATCAATTGTATGAGTCATAGTTGATTTCCTACCTTGTCTTAGCATTACAGGCTAGCAGACTTTTTGCTACCATAAGGTTGAAGGCCAATGACAATATCTTTCATGTTTCTGTCTCTCATTCTGAATAAGGATGTTTCAGTTGTTGTGGCTTCTTTCTTTACTGAAGGTCATAAGTACACTGGAAGAATCTTAGAAGTGTTTTGTGGCTTGCATTGCATGTTAAGAAATAAAACAGAGGTCTGGATCATCCACTTTCTTACCACAGATGTGTATTACATTATTGCTGTGTTACTTCTGCCTGCAGTGTTGTTGCTCATATAGAAAAATGCATGAACAGTTGCTTTAGAAACACTGTGCAAGCTTTTGTCCACATTTACATGTGCCTGTGTGCATACATGTATATTGACTGCTACAAATGGAAACAGAGGTATAATTGCCTTTGCTCAGTTTGGCTCTCCTCCAAAATGATACAGAAAGTCAATTCTAAAAATTGTCCTTAACTAAACTATAAAAAGCTGTCTTGGGTCTGTCTTTACAGGAGCCATATGTGTAGTTTGGCATATATTATTTTTCTGTATAGAGAGTATGTTGCTGCATGTTTGGGGGAGGTATGCACAGGAGGCCATAGAGTGAGCTGTATTGTCACACACAGAATTACTTTTATGAAAGGGAAAAACATGCATGACCAGAATTCATCTCCACAGTTTTTGGAATTGATGTAAAAATAATTTATACTATGAACATCAGAGTCGTATGATCTCCCTCTGTAGAAAAGGACATGGGGGAATCACGGATTAGAGAATCTTGTTTGCCTGTGTGGGCATCAAAGAGGCAAAACATAGTCCATAACACTCACTATTTTTTTTAATTATAAACTCCAATGAAGTGATGCAGAATATTCTTCAGCATTCCATGTGGCAGCTGTGAGGAGAGAACAAGAATAGCAGTAAACATTAATCAAGGCCTGAAGTAGACAGGTTCAAGTACTGCAGGCTTTGTTTTAAAAAATGAGTTGGGGACAGGGTGAGCCTTTGCTTAACATTCCAAATACACTGCTTGCAGCTCAGGAAAGAGGAGCAGCATTAACCCTTTACTCTATGTTAGCCCTTTGACTGGTGGCATTTTCTAGAACTCAGCCAGGTGACCAGCATATTGTCATTTACTACTAGTTGCTCCTTTTTTGGAACACCAAGGCCAGACACTAGAGGCTGCTTAGGAAAAAAATTGGTTAATTTTGTCCTCATGTCTCAAAGGTTTCAAAAAGTGAAACAATCTTAATTCTTTAAAATTATTTTAAGTAATTTTTTAATTTATACTAGAAGAAGTCAGGGGAGGTTTTCCAGCTGAATCCTTGATATCAGGAAGGGCTGACGCACTAATCGTGGAAGAAAAAATGCAAACAAAAATTAGAATGCATTACTTTTGTATCTCTCTTTACAGACTAGTGCTACTTTCCTGTACTCTAGTTCTAACGTGTTTAAAACCACAATAACTGGCATTTGTTTGAATCCCCAGAAAGAGATGTAATAGCTTCTGTAAAAATGCATGTTTCTATGCACTACTGAGAAGAAAATCAAACAAATAAAAAGGTATTTGGAGAGAAAAACTTTATTTTCACTACTGAGTTAATAAGGTGTGAACACTTCCATTTATATCCTGTTAAAGCTTTGAAAGTTTCTCTGTTTCAAAGCTACAAATTTATATCAAAATGACTGATTCCCTGGCTACAGTGCATAGCAGTACCAGACTCTTCACTGGGGAGGGCATATTTTTTTCCTTTATGTGACTCTTTCTTCTGTAGATGTTTGAGTAAAATAAGATTACTTTCATCAGAATTGCTTATGGATTTAAAGATTTTTTGCCTAGGCTGAACAGCAAGCTTGATCGAAGATTTTTTTAAGAGTATTTGAAAAATCTCAGAGCTTCAGCTTTTAGACAGAAGCTTCAAATTATCAAATGCCTGCCCAATAAACATCTTAATTGAGCATTTAAAAAATAAAGCATAAAAAATCTATGTAAGAGACTTGCATTTTATACCTTGCTTCCCAGAGTTTACCTTAACTGCATTGCAGGCTTTTTAACTGCCTGTGTTGCCTCTGCTTTAGTGGGCAGTTTGTCATCATACATGAGTAAAACAGCCCAAAAGTTGCAGGCACCCTTTTATCAAAATGTCATCTGTCTCAGCTCTGAAAGTGATGGTCTCACTAAATGAAGCTATGCAGATAACTTAAAATTTATTTCCTGAGATGAAAAGTAAAAGTACAGTTTCATTATTCTCTTACACAGTGTTGAGAAGATAGGATTGACTGGTAGATATTCAATACCTTTTTCTGTACTAGATAATAACAGATATTTAAAAGTAAAGCCTATCTAAAGTATTTAGGATAGGTTATGCAATATTTTTATGCTCTGTGCTGGCACATGGGCTAAGTCTGGTAACAGGCATCTCCAGAAGATGCCAGGCTGGTAAGAAATAAGCTTGAGGTAATTGTCTTATTTTGGCTTCTAAAATAGAATAATAGGATTCATTTAAGCTCTGTTAATGCAATGATATACTTTAAATACTGCTATATATTACATATTTTTGCATGAAAAAAAATATATAAATAAAACCCACAACAGAAAATCACATTGAAACTTGGCCAACAGAAACTAGCCATAAGTGGTTTTCTTTTTCTACAAAAGGAAGTAAGGGCAAAAAAAGAGATCAATTGGACTTGCTGACATCAACACAGGATATATGTTAATACTAAAGATTAGGGTCAATAGAGCATTACCTCAAACATCTGGATTTTTGAAATTTTTATGGACTAAAAATAAATAATATTAAGCCCCTGAGGAAATTCACAGGCAATTAAGGGGATGACTTGGTGCCAGAAAAATGAGAGTTCAGCTGAGGGTGAAATGTCTGTCTCTAATTCCCTTCTTTCTCCTGACTTATGGCAGGTGGAATCGTTAATTATTAAAAAAACTAAATAGGCAGAAACAATAGCTCCAGTATTATTGTCTTTAGCTAAATTATTATTTATTCATCTGAGTTGAAAAAACACTGCTATATCTCAAGTGTGATGTATGTAGTCAAAAGTTGAGAATCTGAGGGAACAATCCAGAGTCAGACCTAAATTTAAAAAAAAAATTAAAACATTTTCTTAAAAATTTCTGTCTCAGATGGTAATGATTTTTGTCCAAGAAAAATAACAGTCATAATTTTCAGCACTTTGGGGAATTTAGGTTTTAGTCCAGATACACAGAGACTCTGAAAGCTTGGGTCATCAGTGTGCTACACCTATTTGTTATGTGCCCTTCTTCTGGTGGGACAGTCCCCAAGCTGAGTCAGCTACAGGTGGAGAGGTTCCTGCTTTAAGGCTGTAATTTCACTGTCACTGCTGATAAAATCTTCTATCTCCATAAACCACTTTTTCAACTAAATCTGAGTGCATGTAACCCTTTCCAAAGATAACAGCCTGTCAAGCAGGAGTGCAGGTTATCTATGGAAGCATGCAGGGGACTGCAGGGATGATGTGATCCTGTAATGGATAAAGCTGGAAGATTTCAGCCCCCCAGATGTCAGCCATCACCTCACACTAGCACTCAGGGCTTTTCCAAAGTAAATACTTTAGGAAGAAAAAGGAAAGCTGTTCCACCATATGTTTCAGAGCTTAATCAAAGGGAAAATATCATATATGTAAATGGTTGGTAAGTAGGAATTTCTCCACAACTTAAACAAATTTTTTTGCATTAACAGCTTCTGTAAAAATTGTTAGCAATTCACTAAATTGACTAATTCACTAAATAACTAAAGGGCCACTAAAACAGAAGCAGATAGGAAAAACAAAGGGCAGTCCAGACACAGAGATGGGAGAATCTGGCACAGAATCCAAGAAATGTGATATTCACTTGAGCATTGGCAAGCCAGTCATTTCTGATATACAAGCAAGATCTGCCATTCTGTCCTGGAATCTCCCAAGTAGTTCACAGAATGGAGAGAGCCATAGTCATAGTCCAGCAGCTTTTACATTTGAAGAAGCAATATCCAACAGTGGTAAAAATGGAAAATTTAAATCTGTCTATGTGGGGGAGGAATTAACGATTACACTTCCTGATCTCAGACCAACAACTGATTATTATGCCAGAGTTTCAGCAACCAGCAGTTCCATCAAAGAATCCATTTCAGAATTTGTCTTTGCTTTCACTTTCTTTCTTGCCTGGAAACTGAGGCTAAGTTTTTTTATGAGTTCACCATTCAGAAAGAGCTGTTTTCCATTAAACAATATGCTCAGCTGCTCAGGATTAGATGTATATGGTACCAGTGTGATTTAACTGAAAGAAGTCAGCTGTCCTGTCTTAGCAACAGAATTCTTAGTTTGATGCTTACATGGGACTTTTAATTAAATTCATTAATCTTCAATAATGTTTCTGCAAAAGAGACAGATAATCCTTAATGGAAAGTTTTTTTCTTAGGGTCAGTTAGTCTGAAGATATTGAACTTCCATTAAAAGAAAGTAACTGTTTTGAATTACTGTTATCTCCTGAGAAGGATGATTTGATTTCCTTTTTTTGTTTCCCAAGCTATACTTAACCTTCGCTTGCTCTTCACTCCAAATACACACAGGATAGTTTAGCTGCTTCTTCATGTACAAGTCTAACATCTTCACTTTGCTAGAATATTCCCTTAACCTATCTGGGTTGAAACAAGTATGTGAAGAAAGAACTAAAAGCAGAATGTTTTGACACCTATGCATGGGGTATTGTTGTGTGCTAAATCTGCATGGAGACAGAAGTACAGTAATACATTTCATGTCATTATATTTCTACCCTTTAGCTTTTCAGTTTATTCTTCTGAATTAGTAGCTGATAGTCTTAAGTATTAACAGCATATTAATATTTTTCTATATGAAAGATAAATACCCTAACTATTATAAAATACAGTTAATCAACAAGTATGAATGAGAACAAAAAAAAGGTCTCTGTTAACCCACCTGTGATAGTTCTGTACAAGATCAAGGTGGAAAGAGACAGCAAGTTATTTAGAGAACTTGTTGCTTGTATTTTTTCCTCAGAGTATGCAAGTGCTAATGTTGCAATTGCCTGATGAAATTATGATCAAGGCAATCAGTTCCTGTCAGTGAAGTTCAGCTTAACTTTTGCTATGGGAAATCCATTAAAGCTGCTGTAGATGGTTACAATTGAACGTAGCACTCATGAAATACTTAAAATTATTGGATATGATCCTGTTTTCCCTGTAAGGAATTTAAATACCTTTAGGATTTCAGTGAGATACAATAAAAAGATAAATAAAATTGGGATGAAAAAATGCATAAAGAAGGATGAGGACCTGAATCTGTAGAGTTGCTAGAGCTCTGATTGAGTGTAAATATAGTAATTTTATTTTTTCTTGTATTGAACCCTTACAAGTTTTCAGTTGGATAAACAAATAATGATTTAGCAGTTGCAAAGGAATTCAAGTCCCAGATCTCAGCCACAATTCCACCTTTATTTTAAGTCCATGAATCTATTATTGGCAGGCAGTGGAAAAGTCAATTCTTTGTTTCAATGTGTTTAGAATGAAGTAGGAGTACCTAGGACTCAGAATGAATTCACCAAAGTTTCATGAAAGAAATCCCAATTTGTTGAGCCTGTTTCTTTCAAAATATACAGGATATGACAAACTTTTACCAAACCACTGTAGATTTCCAAAGCAACTCTGTTAATTATTAACTCTAAACCAAAACCAAGTGTTGATATCTGTGCCTACCTGTACATCTAGGGTTTTTTTTGCCTCAATGACTCCCTCTCATTAAGCTCACTCTCAGCATTCTCTCTGACTCTCCCTGACAGTCTCTCATTGTTATGCTTTAGGCACATCCCTGTTGTTTAAATTAATTCTCTCTAGACTTGATGGAAACTAAGAACTAATGGAAATTAAGGTGCAACTTCCTTAACATTTGCTAGTTTAGAGTATTTTCAGTAGTAGTTTAACTTAATTGTTTGATGTTTTTCCATGAAATGAACTATGACATTTGGAGGGGTGGGATGAGTGTAGCAGAAAAGCAGCTTTTAAGAACCAGAGCCCTCAACTGAGAGGAAGTTTGCTCCTCTTCTATTTCTGTGCAAAGGCAAGCAGGCAATTTTTAACCCATTGCAAAAAGTGGACTAATCTTACCTCAGGAAAGATTAGAAGTACTGACTAATATACCTGTATACAAGGGGAGATTATAAAAGCCTTTCCCAGCTTTCCTGTCTCCCTTCTGAGATGCAGAGGTGGATGTTCTCGACACTGCAAAACACAGCTGCAGAGTTTCACTTAACCACTTGAATGGTAGTTCTCAAATCTTACCTGGAGACAGACTACAAATTGTTAATTAGTCAAAGAGCAGTTTTATTTGAGAGATGGGAGCCAGCAGGTGTGTACTAGACTGTGTTTCAGCAAGTCATGATGCTCTTCTGCCACACTGCTGGGTGTGCAGGGATGATTGTACTGTGCCATACCAAGCAGTGCAAGTCTGGCTTGCTGATATGCCAAATATTTTGGGTTGAGATTCAAGGTAGATAAAACTATCAATAGTCTCAACACATACAAACAGAAAAGTGAGTTAAGAGCATGTTTGGTTACCATCTAAAAGATGGGAACTGAACACCTCTATGTCCATTTTAGGAATTAATCTTGGTTGTAAATTAAACAAAGAAATGAAAAAGATACTCAGAAACTACTAAACTGCTAACAAAAGATATTCTTTCCTAGAAAGACATTCTTGCAGCATTGAATGGAGTAGTGTATTAACTCAACTTGATTTCAAAGGCAGCATGTTTCTATTCAGTATTGTGTTTCTCATCTCTACTAAAGTTCAGGGTAACCTTTAATGTTCACATTGTGACTCTGTTGTAGTCATCTATACAGAACTAAATAAAATTCTTGCCAAGAAGCAGCAGCCTCAACTGCCTAGGAGACAGAACAGTTCTTGGTAAACAGCTTGTGCATGGTTAAATTCCATCCTCAAAATTCTATTATCTTAAAATTACTCTTTAAATGTAAATGAAGGCTTACTAGGCAGAAATGCTTTACACTTTTGTGCTTGCCTGAAAGCAAATAATATAGTACAACCTGCTGAAAAGCCAACAGATTCATTATATATAGATGTTTCAAATAGGGAACAGTAAAACCTCTGCCTAAAATTAGAAATAAATGGAGATTTTAACTTCAGTGTTTTGCCAACTTCTGAAAGAAATTTAGCAGAAATTCTTATGGGTGTGGAAAGAAAGAGATTTAAATATAAATTGATTCTCGGTAACTATTTAAAGGAATGATAAAACTGACAAATTAATGAGCTTCTTGGTATGTAATTACGTAAAAAATTCCAGTCAAGAGTTGAAGACAGTGTAAGAAGTTTCATCCTCAATGCTCAAAGTTGAATAGGTGGAAAAAATTAAAATTTGGGTATAAATATTACAAAATCTTGATACACGGGTAGCAGCTGTCTGTATTTGGCAGTAAAGATACTTCCATTCCATTTTCAGCCTGAACACTGTCTAGCACGAGATACTGGTCCAGAGCTCAACCCCAATTTCTGCATGAGATTACAGAGAGGAGCAGACGTGCGTGTAGGTTGGGAAAGGATGGATTTTGTCTGCCTGAAACCCAGCCCAGTCACTGTAAAGCACCGTGGAGACTGAATACTCTGCCCTGGGTCACTCCTTCTGCATTGCTCAGGCTCAAACTTACCTGTCTGTGAAACTCATCCTTCTGAACAGTTTGCACAAGGTAAATTGCAGTTTTGCTATGTTTTCTAGCATTTTGGTGCATTTGTTGATTAAATTAATGTTTTAACCTTGTACTGGAACAGAGCCCTCACAGAGTCACATGTACCTGACACACGCTGTGGATGCACAGAGCATGCTGAGCTTGTGAAGAGGTGAGAAACTCTGTGCATGTTTAAATCTAAAATGAATATGAAGCAACAGGAGGTGAGTTATTTTTTCTAACAGTAATAAAAACTCTGGTAGAAAAATGTTTAAGATAAACCAGTCAATAAAAATATATGCCTGATTTCTTTATTGAAGACCATCACTGTAATTTCCTGAACCACAGTTACCTTTTTTTAAGTGTTCCTACATGATGATTAGGTTTCATCAGAAACAACTCTTCCTATTTCATCCTTTTGCAATGAGACTACCTGTCATTTTTTGCTGTTCCATAAGACTAGAAGCACATGATATAAATATAATTTTTAGTAGGCAACTTCTCCTCTGTACTTATAAATGACTCAGTGAAGTATCCCATAACAGAAAACCTGTTTCTGCTTCTGTATTTATTCTGTTCTTGTATATTTAAAATGTATCTAAAAGTGCGTGGAAAGAATGTTTCATTCCTAAAGTTCAAGTTTAGTGCCTGACCCTAAAAGTCATCAGAGTAATTTCTCCTATCTGTAACTAGATACTTAGTGATTTTGACAATCAAATCTGAACGTGATTTACTATTTTTTACAATAATCTTTTGGTTTTATTCTTTAATAACCGTTATAATGTATTGTCTGAACAAGCCAATAGGGCAAAAAAATAAAATAGAATGGGATCAGAGAAACTAATATGTTTTATCTGGAGCTAAATGACAGTAATTTAAAGGAAGCACATACTTATCAAATGCAAAATAGCTTCACCAAGAGTAGTTCTTGTACACAACAGAATTTAATTTGACAGTTCAGACACAGATTCAAGTGGAATAGTGTCCTTCCTAATTTTGTTTTTTTTAATATGAAAGAATATCACTTGTATATGGCTACTGATTTGCCCTGTAGTATTCTTGTAGTTGTTGGTTTTATGAAATCAGACAAGATGCAAAATGTGAATGATACCATTTAGAACTTCTAATGTGTTCTAATGCTTTTCCATTGTCTGAGAAGGCTGTTGAAGTGTAGGGGTGGACATGCTCAGTTCATGCGCAGAAACACCTGGAGAAAAAGCAGAATATTTCAGTTGCCGCTTATGAGCAAAGGCAGATACACTCCCTGTTTCACAATCTTCTGCTCCTTCTTTCTATCCATGAGACCCAGGCCAAATGCTAGAAAACAATTTGTTTCAAATAAATACTGAAGGAGAGGAAATATCTATCAAAATGTCCTGTAACATGATGCCCACGGCTGCAGAGATACAAAAACTTGGTGTAAAAATGTATTGAAATAACTTTCTACGTACCACAGAACTTGCAAAAAATGCTTCACAAGCACATCTCTGAAAATGTACAAGATTCTGCCTTAAAAACGTATTTGAAAGATGTTTTTGATGAGAATCTTGTGACCACCAACACCTGCATTAGCTGTCAACATTTATACTTCAAACTGCCCATGGGCTTGCTCAGTTTTAAGTGAAGGCATAGCAAGAATGGAAGATCTATGCATTTTATTCTTCCAGTGCTTTTTCATGAGCTAATTTCCTTTATTGTTTACTTAACAGACAGTGAAATAAACCCCCTCTCTTCTTATTACAAAGGTACCTCAGGTTATCTCCAGCAAATAAATTAAAATAGGCATCTACTGGACTGCATTCGGAATTTTTTTGGTTAAAGTCACAAGATGGAGAGCTCCTCCATTCTGGGAGGGAAAGGGAATTGAAGGAAGCAGCTCAGTAAGAGTGGAAGATGCTCTTGTTAGTGCAGGAGACTAAACTCCAACCTGACTGCACTCCCTGTCAGAGGCTTAAAATCCTCTTATCAAGCACCTGACCAAATCTGTGACAGGGCCTTAGCAGTTCAGTTGTGTCTGGTTCTGGCTCAGTGACCTGAGTGCTGCTTTAGGTCCAGCACAGCATATGAAATTTGTCTAACTATAAACACATCAGCATCGTCACTCACGGGGGTACTATTAAAACTGTTATGAAGTGAATTACCAAATAAAACTCTTTAAAGTGAGAATCACATTCATTAATAAAAGTTGCATTGGTATGTACTGTGAACAACAGCATTTTGTTACTCATCCACTATAGCTGACTTTGGCTTTTCATTATAAAGCCTCTGGCTTTTGAGGAAATGAATAAAGATGTGTCAAAATTGAAAGCTTCCTTTAGGTACCCTTCCATTATTTGCCACAGGTATAAATAGCATTCAATCCAGGGATTGTTAAATCACAGAAAAACAGCTTTCTAGGTATATAATTCTATAGATGGTAATGAATTTACAAATAGGGTCCGAGGAGTTAGGAGAATTACTAGGAAATTCAGGTAACGTGATAAATAATCCAGTGTTAGAGGAATTTTAACTGATCCAAAGTGCAAAAGAAAAACTGCAGTCAGTTTTGAAAATGAGCACGAGAGAGAAAGCTCTTTTCAATAAACAATACATAGTAGAGCATCTTCCTTTGTCATTTCAATTTGTTGCATAGATAGAAGACCAAAACTCTTCCTAGCTAAGGAAGATCAGATTCTCATTTTATATTGTATAATTTTTTTATCTAAAGTTGAGTAGTAAATGTAACTATTTCTGTATTCTGAGTATGAGTGGCCAATATAGTGTATTTTAATGTTTCGGATTTATTCTCTATGTAAACTGTGCTTCCTCTTCTCCAAAGGTACTACTGATAAGTAACAGTGTTTGTGTTATAGTAGCATCTAGATTCCAGGTCATGAATCAGGATCCTACTTGCAGGATATAATATCCCATGAGGGATACAATATCTGGGACACATTCCATATCTAGGAAAAACATTCCCGTTTGGAATAAAGTGAATGTTCTCATACTTTAAACTGCTCATAGGTGAAAATAAGAACTTGTTTGTTGGGCATAGCTTTTTTAGGGCAATCATCTAATTCTTTTTATCAAAAGAACCAAAGTGATGGATGCCTGCAGTTGTTCTTCAGGGAGTAAAATTGATCTTGTTTGTTAATAAGTGCCTCCTCATGCTGTAGTTTTGTACCACATGGAAAGATGCATGTATAACTTTGCTGGCCAGCTGATGCCATCTACTGGGGTCTGTCTAAAGAACTGAAGTGACTCATCATATTTTTCCATAGGAGTTACTCAGTGTTAGTTGGTCTAAAGCTAGTTTAAACGAAGACTTTTTTCTCTGCTTCTCAGTTTCTGGGGCAATGAAGTCATGCAAGACAATAGCCTCACTCATGTTTCTTGTTTGATTTGTTTTGGTATCTAGTGTTGCATTGCTGTTAGCAAATTTTCATCAGCAGGATCCAAAAGTTTTGAGTTCAAGTTCTGATTATTGAGTTTACCTACGTGCTTTGATTTAAAGAACCTTTAATCTAAATACTCAATGTTAAGTGTGTGATTTGTGTATGTTGCTATCCATAAAGTATTTCATTCGTATCTGTATGGTAAGCATTTGCTTCACTGCTATACCAAGTATCACTGAAGACAGGGAAAGTGGCCATGTGGTTATGTGACTTGCTGGACTTGCTGATTCTGAGTTTCAAGTTAAGCATTTCTTCTAAAGCTGTGTTTGAGCAATTAGAGGGCAGTATCTGGGCTCTCTTGGTTTGGAAGAGAATGATCTTCATTTTTACCAAAGTGGAAAAATTGCAGTGGTCAGTCCCGGATGGGAAGGCAGTAGAGCCCACTTGGATACATCATTGCCCCAGGACTCCTGGGTCTGCTGGAGAGCAGAGAATGATCAGGATGAAAGTGATGTTATTCAGAGGCTCCTATAAAGACTGGTGCAAAGATGCCTGGTGGATGTGATGGTTCTTTTTTTCTTTCACTTTTGGACTGTCTTTCCTAAACTAACTGGGCCAATAGAAAAGCTGGTGTTAAAAAAACAGAAAATAAGGAAGTGAGAAAGGATACGACTTTTCCTTTGCAAAGCCCATCAATTTCAGAAACTATAGATATGTGACTTTGCTTTGGATGCAGTGTTTATTACAGAAAGGTACAGACTGAAGAAAAGGGGAAAGGCTCTATATTTTCTAATACTGCTACTTTTTCATGACACCTATTGTTAATCATACCACTCAGTAAGTCTCACTTTGATGCATCATTTGTATAGATAGAAAAGGAAGTACAGTTGTAAAAAATTCTTTTGAATGTATTAGCTTATTTCTTTTATGAGAGTCTGCATCTGCCAATGAGACATGGAATTACTACAGTTGAAGCTAATGCATTGTGGAGGCTTGGGAACCAACACTGCTAATTCTCCCCAGTGGGAACTGAAATAATTCAAATTAAGGCTGGTGGACCTAGGGACTGGTAGGAATAGAGGAGGCACATTGCATGTTCAGGACAGATGGAGAGAATAACAATCCACTTAAAAGAGTTAATGTGTTTTTGCTGTTCTTTAAATAAGGATCTCTTCCTGTTATAAGTCTGTAGACATGATTTCTTTCAGGTACTTGCCTTAAATAAGCCTTGCCTAAGTCTGATGAGGCAATTGGAAACTTCTGATCTCTAGCCCAACTCTGTCCTCTTTGATAGCCTGCACTGATTACAATTACTTAGATTAGTGCAATTTACTGAAATACTACCAGGGTGAAATTCCTATAATGACTGCAAAAAAAGATCCTTGCATATGCTATATTGAAACCCTATGATTATAGTTAGATCCATGAAGCCCATCATGTGAATGTTAAATCTGGATTGTCCTGAATTCTACATCATGCAATAGCTATGTGCTTTAAATGGCTTGAAGGGAAAGAAGGAACAATCACGGTCTGATTAATAGTTCTTTTCACAGACATATTATGATCTTTGTCCTAAACCTTCTGACCAGCAATTAATTCCTATTATCCATTACTGTTTTCATCATTCATGGGTTGCATTGGGAATGACAAATGCCTCCTGTATTATTGCAGAAGTATGATTTGCACAATTGTATTTCTGTCATACTCAAGCTTTCATACTGAGAGCTTATTTCAAAGTACATTTTCTTAATGTTTGAAGCTTGCTGGTGAAATTTTTAAAAATTTAATTGAAAAGTGAAGATATCTCTCTGGCTCTCTTACACTGAAGAAAAGGAAATAAATTGTTGTGGATTTTTTTTTTCTACAAAACTTAGTATAGCTCTGATTGCTCTGATTCTTTTGCCTAGTCTGAGAAAGTATTAGGATTGTTCACTTAAAAATATCTCATTAAAAAGCCTGCTTGGCTGTGCTATTTCATTCTTATTCTTTCCTCTTAGTCCTCTGCAGCTTTGTCAAGCTATTATGTGCAACTTTGTGTTAGTAAAGCATAAGTATTCCATCTGTGGAATTTAGGAAAATACTTTTCACCCATTAACTGAAAAAAAGTTGAGACTAGACTTGTAAATGTTTCCATAAAATTTATTTTCCCTATCTCTATCTCAATTCAGTAAATCACAAAACATATGAGAGAGAAAAATGTATCACAGTTGATTTTCTGTAACCTAAAAAATCAAGAATAAATATTTAAATTCAACTGTAATTTCTTTCAGTGGGGGAAAAAACCCAAAACAACCCATTAACAGCTCCCATTAACAATCCCATTAACAGAAAGGATTTCCTTTCTCCTTTCAGAAAACTTGCAGAGAGGATGCATCACAGTTATAAAACTTCTAGGTTGTAGTGTTTCAGCTTTTACACATCTTGCATGGTAATTCAGACCTGGTTGTGGCACTTGATCATCCTCATTTCTAATTAATGCCCACTTTGGCTCACACATGAAAATACAAGTAATGTGAACATGGATGGAGATTCCTCTTGCAATAATTACAGAACTAATTTTTAGTCCTTTGGCATTGTAACTGTATGATCTGGACTTCTTCAGTCTGTAGTAATTTGTTAGAAACTAATTTTAAGTGCTTCACAGGAGTTCCAAGGTTGTTTTTTGTAAAAGAAGGGTTGTGGGACATAGTTAATCACATATTACCATATTTTCTCTGAGAAACATAGCACAGTGGTATAGATAAAGCAGGAAGATTTACTCCTAATGATGGTACAAGAGGTGTTAGAGGGGTTTGCAGGAAATAACAGTTAAATTATTATGAATTTCTTCATAAGCAAAAATCAAAGTGCTACTTCCAAGTAAAGGATGGTTGATGGCAACAGAATGTAAGCAGAAAGCAGCTGCTGCACTGGAGTAGTAAGACAGTTTCCAGTTACATTTTAGTTCTTTAGGCAGCAGGAGATTTACTGCTGTGTAACAATAAACAGAGTAGCTTTGCTTCTGGCCAACAGTCTGGGTTTAAAAAAAAACAAAACAAGTTTGGATTTATAATAAGTCCTGCTGTAGGAAGGACAGGATATCAAAATAAGACCACCAAATGTGCAAGAATGAATTTATCATTATTAAATGTCAGTTATCTTAGTTGGCAATGTACCAGCCTGCAAAAGATGTGCAACTTCAAAGTTTAAAGAATGAGGAAAAACAAATAGTCAAGAGAAAACAATAAATTGTATAATGTGAATAAAACAGATCCAGACTTTCCTTTAATTAGAGATAAGTTAAATCACTTCATGATGTTTTACTGCCCTACTTTCTTATAGTAACTTATTTCTTACCTACTTAACTGTGCTTATGATCTTTGTATTAATGGTCTAACATATCATAACAATTTTTAAATAACTACTTTTTTTTGTTAATGAAAAGCTGACCTATTTTTTTTTATCCCTGAGGGTAAACTAAAGCTTTGTCTATTACAACTTAATAATCAAACCATTCTAGATGAAATGACTTCTTCTGAACTGTGTGGTTAAGGGGAATTGCTAAAATATGGCATGTATTAAGTCTTTAGTTCATTTAACTCCCCTTTTTCTTCCTGTGGTTATGTTGTTCTTATTTCAAGTTTGGATTGCAGTAGTACCGGGGGCTAAAATCAGAGACAGAGTCCTACTGTGATAAATGCCTTGCAAATAAATAACATGAGATGGCAAGGTTCCTGCTCCAAATAGAATGCCTGAGAGGCCAGGGACGTGGGAATGAGGAGTATTGATCTCATAGCCATGGGATGCTCAGGCAGGGTGGGATTCAGACTCAGGCATTCTTCAACCTGCAAATACCTACAGAACATATCCAGCAGTTGTCTTTGCATTTTCTTGCAGTTCTGTATAGTGAAAAATTATTTCCAGTCTACATACTTGCAGAGCTTGGTTCAGAAAATGGGCAGTTGAACTAAGCCTCTAGGTCATTCTATAGTTTTCTCAGCTACTTTGCTCTTCAAAGAAGAAATAAATGTGTACATAAGCCAGCTCACACACACATTGAGGCAGAGGCTTTTAGGTTACTACTGCATTTAAACAGATAGCTTACTTTCCAGTTACCCAGTGTTCAGAGAAATTAGGTACTCCCAGGAAGTCATTTACCTGGAGGTGGTAGTAGTGCTTCAATCTCCCATTTCATGGGTTAAATTTTGACCAATATTAAAACCTATTAAGTGAAATTTGCACAGATATATCCCTGAATGTATCTCCTCCGCAGTTTTGTTGCATTTTGTCTATATTCTTAACTACATCAATTTTCAGATTGATACTTAATATTGTACTGACAATCATTCTGACCTTGACAGAACCTCTACTTGTTTGGCAGAACCTGAAACTTTAAAACTAAACTAGAAAGCCCTGTATTGCTACAGCTGTGAATCAGAATAACTGCATAGAGCCCTTGGTCAGGCTTGGCTGCAGCACACCAAACCTGCCCAAAAATCCCATTGTCCTCTCACTCATCTTGATCTCTTGGGGTTGTGCTGCAAAGATTTCTAAATGGACAGGAAACAACCTGATGCTCAGAGGAAATAAGTAAGAATAGGTAAGAGGAGAGGTGATGGATTTCAAACAGAACAACAGGTTTGCATAGGTGGTTAGTGAACTTGGCTGGTCTTATTTGATAAAAGGTTACAGGTTAACAAGATGAAAACAAGGCACTCCAGGATATACCTAAAAGTCACTCATTTTTAATTTAAAAATTCACATGGTAAAGCAAGCGCTTAAGAGAGTAATTTAGAATAAGTATCATGCTAAAGGGCATGTTTCTGCATGACTTCCTTTAATAACTGCAGTCTACAGCCTAATTCTGCCTTTCAGATTATTGCAGTGTGAGCACTTTTATTTTTTATAGTTGTACAGTGGGCTATTTTATTCTTGCTATAGTGAAAACATGATTTTTGTTGTTGACTTTTTAAATGGTGATCACTTAATTGGAAACAGATGCTGATGTAAGAGGAAAAAAATTTCAATTAATACATTTGAGCTGGAAAATTTCAGGTACCTGAAGAGCTGAAGCAATTTTAAAACAAAGGGTAGATTTTGTTGTCCATTAATTTATATACAGATCACTTTATCATAGTATAACTACTCAAAAGCTAATGAGATCATTGGAAGGTTTGTACCGTTTAGTTTGTACATAAACTGCCTAATGCTGAATAGAATAGAAAAATGATATAAGCTTCAGTTTAAGGTGTTATTTTTTACTTGGATAAACTGGTGTTTACCTTTTCCTTCTCATTAAAGAGTCTGTTGTACCCTTGTATTTTTTGAGGTGTACATTTACTAATTATTATAAACACACACTTAAATTAGTATTTCAGTAAGAGTCTCTTGGGAAAGTAGAAAGTAATCTGAACTAAGTCAGGAATCCTCAAATGACTGACCCAAGGGGACTTTGCTCAGGAGCTTGAAGCCTCAGCTGAAGCCTGCTCTTGACTTGCAAAAGCAGTTGTCTGGGAACTCACAATTTGTGGCTAGTGGTCAGTCCCTACAATAAAGGCTTTTTGAGCCAACTGATTGAAATAGTGATTTCATGCATAAGCCACAAGTAGAGTATTGCATCCAAAATTAATTTAAGTCCATTTTTTTTCCATTTAAAAAACAAAACAAAACCAAAAAGAGGCTTATTCTGAAATTTTTTCACCTTATATGAACTTTATACGAGACATTTTGAGACATATGGCATGACTTCTAGTTACAGTTTCTGGGCTTCAAAGTGTATGCCAAGTCTTTCCCTGGTGGTATAGCATAGTTCTCAGAAGTTAGTTTGTATGGTACATGTATTAATGTTATTTTTTATGTTGGATATCACATGGGAATGTTGCAGCTCTTGTGACCTCAAAAATAAAGCGAAGTAGTGAGAAACCTTGATGTAATTTCAAACTAAAATTTCAAACTAGAATTTTCATCCTTGATTTTGACACGCAACACCAGGCCTGAAGCATTGGTGTGCTTCCCCAATGCCAGGAACATCCTGCTTAGGCGTGGAAATTTGCAGAGTTAGCAGCATCGTGAAAGAAGTTAAAATATTATGTATTACCATAGTGTGCAGCAGTGCATATTGTACTATTGTGCTTTTACTACACACTTATTAATTGGGTTGGGTTTAGATGATATTTAAGGTCCCTTCCAACCCTAGCCAGTCTATGATTACTCTATTATTGTTCTGTACTCCTCTACAGGTTGCTCACTGGAGAAGCAACACTCTTATGGGACCATAGCTTGTGGCTCACAGGAGGTGCCTTCTCCCTCCTAAGCTCTGAGCTGGCAAAAAGCAATTCCCACTATGGCTGTGTCCCTGTTCACCAGTGGGAATATCTGAGAGCATCCCAAGTCATGTGTAACATTAGCCTGGAAAGAGGCATCTGAACTGCACTTACAGAGCTCCAGGTAATATTCATGTTGGCTTTTTCATAATTATGTCATAACCTTTTTTTACAGTTTTTTTGGGTTTTTTCTTTTGAACAGTACAAGAGGTTAAAAAATTATGATTAGTGATTGTGTTTATCTGGAGCAGGGATAAGCATTTTGGACTAGCTCTAAACCTCCAAGTAATGCTTTGGCTTCTGGTGTGAAATATGTGTTTTACAGGAAAATATCAAGTATGTAATTGCAGAATAGTTGTTATTTCAGCTATGTTTCTATCTGCTGTCTAGTCTGGTCTGAGTTTATATCCAGATGACATATGAAGTTGATTAACATGGCATAATGTATATTCAAATCCCTATAATGATTCCTGCAATACTTTTTTTTTTCTACACATTTTTAAAATAATACCCAAGCCCCAGAAGACTATGAGCTTATAAATTGCCTAGGAAATGGATGCAAAATAATTATTTTTATAATATGCTTTTGTTATTTGAAAATCTATTCAAGCTATTTAAATAGCTTTCAAAATGCATAGCATAGGTTTAAAATGCAGCATATTTTACAATCCTGCTGTGGACAGTAAGCTGTACAAAACTTTTTAATATATTTATAACAAGTCCAGTTTTTATCTTTATAAATTTTGTGGAATGAAAATGTACTGATTTTGTATGTGTGGGAAAAGTGTGTTACATAAAAAGAATTATGAAAAAAACTATGTATTAAGATGAGAAAAAGTCATTTTCCAACAAATTCCAAACAGTTCTGAGTCTGAAAAAAAGAAAATACATTTTGATCTTTGGAATCAAAGAGATCTGTCTCAGCAAAATAGCAGCTAAATATGTAACTGGAGAACAGTTATTTCTTCTGTTTATTTCCTGTCTCAGCTTCACTGAAATACAAATTCATGTAGTTATGTGGACTCAGATTAAGATGGAAAGTAATATTTCAAATCCATTCAGCATTATTGAAACCAAAATGAAGTAATGTGTCCTCTCTGGGGCATAGGACTTCAAGAAGGGCTTGGACTTGTGGGCCATTTGAAGAAAGCCACTAAGACAGCTTCAAAAGATATCAGAGCACATTTTTTGAGTAAAAATATAAATGAATTAAGGTTGGTTAGCCCAAGGGAAAGAACACTAAAACCAGGGCAGTTTTAGTTTTATTATTGAAAACCTGATAGTGTAGAAGAGCAGGTATGTGTTACTCCAGTATGTCCATCATGGAGAGAATAAGAACAATGGTATTACAAGTATGACTTAGGTTAAATGGAATGAGAAAAAATATTCTAATGGCTGGATATCTGCTGCTGGAATGGAATGCCTGAGGAGGTTACAGAGATTCCATATTTAGGAATAGTTTAGAGGAGTGTTGACAAGTACCTGCTGGGAATGACATAATTGTGATTTATTTTGGAGCACAGAAAAGTATTGAAGTATTGGTGTATGTCTAGAGACCATATAAAGCCTTTTTTTTTTTTTTTTTTTTTTTTTTTTTTTTTTTCTGTTTTGTGATTTTGTTAACAGGACTTCATGTCTCTCTTGACTGCAGATTTCAAAATGCCTTTTAAGGAAAGGATGGATAAAATGGGAACATAGTTTTATTCATTTTTTTTTATTAAAAGTTTTATACACTGATGCTAGAGGAAATGCTCTGAAAGTAGCCTGACTTGAACACAGTGTGAGCTTTTTTCAGTTTTCCTTAATTGAAAGAATTATGATTAATTATTATTATTACTAATGCTATTATTATTACAGAAATCTGTAATTAAAAAACAAAACAAAACAAAAAAAACATTAAACTATTTTGGAGTCCAGTTGAAATTAATTTCATAATCTCTTAGACTGTATAGAAGCAAGTCTACAATTTACAAATAATCTGACTGTGCTCCTTTAAGCATTATGATCTTCAAAATTATTTACTGGTTAGTCAGGTGTTTTTCCTAAATGTATTATCATTTTTGTATTTCACAAATAAGTTCTCAAGAGATACAGGAAAGGTTCACACAGACTGAGGCAGTGGAGAGACTGAAATAGCTCTGCAGCTGAGGTTATGTGACAGTTCCTTCTTTGGGCAAGAAAGTATCTATTTGTTCATGATATAATGAAAAAATAACATATTCTGTCATTCAAAAACCCAGACAAAATCCAGCTGAGAATTTTGGACAAGTGTTCCTGTGTCAAAGTGAGAATATTTTCTTATGACATCATTTAGTGTTTGAAAGAGCTGCCAGGTAACTGTATCACACCTAGTTTAAGGCAGAATGAAATCAGGCTTCATTAATGTGTCTTCTAACATTATGAAAGCCTGTTCTTACCATTCTTCAAGGATTAAAGAACCATCTCCTTAGTTTTGCACTACAGTCTGTGGAAAACTTTGGTGTGTGGAAAACCACGGTGTGCAGTTTCTCAAGTGGGAAGTGTCACACTGAACTGAAACACACCTTGGATCCTTTTCTTACTAGGGTTTACAGAACTTGGTAATAAAGTTTTCACTTCAGTGACAACCTAAAGATGCTATTTCAGCATATCTGAAGTTGAGTATTGAAAGAACAGTCTTTGGCTACTTTGTGGAAATACCATCCTGGAGGGATGGAGAGACTGTGATCTATGACAAAAAGATGGTGACAAGGGGGTGGCTTTCTAGGGGGGATGAAATAAACTGCTGGCTGCACCTTAGTTGGGGTAGAAAGAGCCCTCCTATGGACCAAAGAGGACTGAATTTGCTGCAATTTAGATAGGTCTTGATTGCCAGCAGCCCTGTAGTTGATGCCAAGCCTCCAAGGCCAGGGCAGATAGGGAGGGTTACGTTTTGCTCTCTCTTCATTCCCTGTTTTGAGTTTATTTTAATTAAATTCAGCATTTAGGTGTAAAAACTTTCTAGTTTCTTTGGGGAGGAGTGGGTCAGGATGGGTCTAGAATATCATTTCCAGTGCCTTGGGGACTCAGATCCCCATGGATGGAGATGAGTGTTGGGCGAGATTTGTGTTATTTTTATCTGTGATATTAAATTTTATTTTCCTACAGTTTGGGATGTGTTAATATTGTCAAATTAAATTAAAGTAGGTAAATCATTACAGTGCATTTTCCTGCTATTGCAGAAATTTCCTGCAGAAAGGCTGTTACAAAACTGAAAGCTGGGATTGCCATCAAATGCACTTTAAAAATTAGTTTGAAGCACACTTCACATCAGTTCACTCATGGTGAGAAATATTTACTTGGTTTCATACCTCTAGAAAAAACCAAATGGAGAGGCTTTTAATTTACCTACCAAAATTAGTGTGTGTTTGAAACAGGCTTTACCTGAAGTAATGGTTGCATTTACCATCAGTTCTTCTTTAAGTGTTGAAAATATAGAAATTCAGTTTTCCAGAAGACTGGAACAGTATGTGCAATGAGAAAGAAAAGGTTTTCACACCTCCCTAGGTTAACTTGGATCAGCAGAAGTCTTTGGCAGGTATTTCACCTCTTAAGCTCGTTTAAAATAATTAGTTTTAAGGGAAGACTCTAACAAATAATATTGCACAATTTGCATTATGCTCTTCTGAAACTGCTTCTTTATATCCGTGTGGTCAAGAGATGATTGTACATGCTTGAGATTTTACATTGTGTGGGTTATTCTTACTGCCTGCCTTAGTAAAATGTCTATTTTAAAAGTATAGGCTCCCAGAATAGCAAGTGAGAAGAGGTAATCTCCTGTAGACAGGAAATTATGAGAACATTTCTCCAATGGAAATTTATGTTCCTATTTTAGGCACCTATATTACATGCCCAGGGTTAGATGATATAATGACTTCTTCAGATACTGTTTAGAAAGGTTCTTGAACTGGACTGGGAGGCAAAGAGGATCTGCAAAGGAAACCTGTGAATAAATTATCTTATTCCGTTTTTTTGATTGTCATCAAAATAGTGAATACTAAATATAGTCTGAAACAGAAAACCTTCATTTTGGGGGAGGGCCAGAAAATGAAATTCTCATAAACTACCTAATTTCAGATATTGTTTTTATGGAACAAGATTTTACTAAAGAAACATGATCGCTACAAACTTTCATCAGCCTGGTCTGTTGTAAACAGTGAATTACATGTGAGAAATAATATCCAATTATAAATTTGGAGGATTTAGCAGAAAAAGAAATAGTAACCAAATCCCAATTTGGTAGCCTCTAGAAGTAACTCTAAGTTTGGGAAGCTGAGTGATAGAATTTTAAAGAGAAGAACTGATATAACTGAAAATGTTCAGAGGAGTACACAGTTTTGCAAGGTGAAGACCAGATTTCTATAAATTCTCATATGACTTCATTTATTTGTGATTGTGTTAAATGTATATGATAAGAATGATGGTGTTTGCTCTAAATTAACAAAATATGTCATGAGTTGCTATTTTAAACTAAAAACAAACAAAAAATATATTTCAAACAAATGGAATAGAGATATTTATTGGGATCAGTCACAAATAAAGCAGGGACTCTGTGGATTTTGCTTTTTTAAATTTCATAGCTGTCCACATTTTATAATTATCCTTTTACCTTGAGCACCGTTTCTCTTGAAGGGAAATTAAGATGGAATTTCTCAGAAAAGATCACATCTAGTGGCTTCTGGTTTTAAAAATAAATAAATAAATATATATATAAATACCAGTGCTAAAGGCTAAAAGGCTTTATTAACATTGTAAAGAAGAAATCTGCAAAAGCTTGGTGCTTCAGGCTTGTTACAAGGTACCTGCATTTGGGCATCCTGACACTCTATAATTGAAATTCATTGCTCAGCCCTTTGTCTATAAAATGGTGTCCTGCCAGCAGCACTGCCTGCCTGCTGTGTTCTCTGGGTACCCCTCTAGGCCACCTTAAAGCACTTGGGATGAAAAAGCCTTTGTTAGGTGAGAGCCCTGAGTTTGCTCTGTCAAAATAGAAGGTGAATTTAGGAATAGGAAACATTTCATTATGCTGAAACACAGTATAATGGCATTGCTGAGAAAGAAGGGAAGTATGCGTCCATTTTCCTTTCTGATTTTGAAGCGGTTTTCAGGTTCTTCATTAAAAGTTATTACTATCATTTTTTAAATTAAATTTTAATTTAACCTTCCAATGTACCTCCTGCACTTGAAGTAATTAGTTTTCTCCCTCCCTTCCACTCCTACAGCAACAAGAGATGGCAGGAGCATAATTCTTGGCATCTCCTGTATTAAGAACAGGAGCAAAGATGCCAGCCACTTGCCATGTTTGGATGAATCAGCAGATCTGTCTAAATGATGTCTGAAAATTGGATTAGGTTTTTCTGATAAGTTACAGGCAGGATTGAACATGCAATGGTGCAGCACTCTTCCCTTCCTTCCCTCATTGTCTTTATCCTCTTTACCTAGAGAGGAAAAACTTTTTCATTCTGCACCACCTTAAAATGAGATTAAAGAAGGAAAATAAGGTGTTTATGACAGAAGCACAGCAGGAGAATCTCCACTGTGTAAATAGTCTCTTCAGCTACATTGAAATCATAGAAATTTAACAGGAAAGCACAAATACAGAAGAGACTTGTAAACTGCATATATTAGATTTTCATCCTTAAATTTACCTTGGTCTGGATCTGGCTGGGATCCTACATCTAAGATTGTTTTGTGGTCCATTTTCAAAAAGAGGAGTTTGTAGAAACTTGCAAAAATATTCAACTTCTCACAAGATTTCTGACATTCAGTTTGAATGATGTATTACAATATCAACTGCTTTCAACTTCATTTTTCCTCTATTTGCAGTAGAAACGTTATTAGATATGGATTTAAATAATGGAATTACCAGTGAGTGGTAATTTTAAAGTATCTGTGTGGGAACTTCTTGAGGAGTTACTGTACTACTGAAATCAAATCAGGAGTCAGATTTAAACCTACTCTTGCCTTAAGCTATCTTGAATATTATCAACATCTTTCTGTCCCTTCTGAAAACAAATGGAGAGGTAAAATTCTTTAAGTAATGGTATGTTTCCTATTTTGTGTCACCTGACAAACTAAAGAGAATTGTAATTTTTATAATCAAAAAAGAAATCAAAACAGATTTTGAACAAGTATAAAAAAAGGTTACTGATCAACTTTGGGAACTGTTCTTAGTATCATGCTCTTTTTTAATTTATTTTAATATTATGAATTATATGTTACTGAGGACTTTCTGTGGGCAATGTGTCTCAGCTTTGTTTTCCTGATGTCCATCCTCTGAGGTGGTGCAGCATCCTCTTGCCTTCTGAACTGCTGCTGGTTTTGAGGTGATAGACTGAGCTGATGGTTTAAATGATTTGTCTGTGGTAAACATTTAGCTTCACTTTGCAATTTGTTTCATTTAACTGTACCTTCTAATAGTTGCTAAACAACATTCTTTTTTAGGGTTCAGTTGAGAAATTCCCCCACGAGCTCAAAGTGAGTTAATGTGTAAGAACAGCCAACTCCCAGAAAGGCAAACTCTGATGCATTTTAGATTTTCCCTGACAGGCAGTAGAGAAAGTTTCCAGCCCACTGATCACTGTGATCACTGGTTGCTTTCTCTGCTGTGCTTAGTGTTTTGGGTTTTGCCTGGTTTATTACCTCAATGCTCCTCCATTGCCTGCAGCTCCTATCCTCTCTCTGTTCCTGTCACCATGAGTGTGTGTTATGTCTTATGACGAGATTTGTGGCACGTCCAGGAGAGGTGACATTTCTCCAGTTTCCTCATCTGCTTGTGGTTCTGGGATAATACCCGAGACCCTTCCCCTCCTCCCCTCCAAATCCCAGCCTGTGACACGCAGCTGCTCTGCTGGGCTCTACCAGGACTCTGTGTCCTTGTGGATCAATCATCCCTTGCTGTGTCACTAGCCCTGAGCTAAGGGGACTGCAATCTGTGTGATGCTTTGAAATTTAAATGTTGCGTCTCCATTTCAGTCCCCAAGTGGAATGAATGTGATGTTTGCCTTCATTTCTATCTGTTGTCTGATCTGTTAGTACAAGAAATCATTTCCCAAGGACTGGGATCGGTGGTGCTGGCTGATCTTCTTCCAGGGAATTTTGAAACTTTGCCTTGCAAAATATTATCTCCCTCATTCCAATCTTCCTGAGTTTGCTACTGCTCCCTGCTTTATTAGGATCTGTCACAAAAAATGAGCCTTTTGAAGGAGAGATCTGTAATAGTTGGGTTTTCTGTTTGCAGCTTTTTATAAGGAAAAAAAACCCGTCATATTTAGCTTGTTCAGTTGACAGGATTTGAAAGATAATGGGATTGTGTTAATGTTTCAGGTTTCCTGTTAATATACATTTATTTTTGTACCAGAGTGATAATTGCTGGTCAGGCTTATTTCAGAAGCACATTTGGATCTTAAATATGCTGCTGTACAATGTATCTACTGTTTTGGTGGGTTTTTTTCTTTTCTTTTCTTTTTTTTTAACAAATTAGTAAGATCATTAATGAAATTATGAAAACATTTTGATGACTTGCATGTTTTGGGGCTTTGTTTGTTTGAATTCTGTAGCTTGGAATATAGTTTTAAAACAACACATAGCATATGGGAGTGTGTGATCGTGGGAATGATGCTCTACCTAATAGTCTTAACAACATTATAACTGTTTATTTGGACAATTTTGTTCCAACCTGCAGGGCAGGAGAAAAAAGCCCTGGATTATGCTAATCCAGTATAATCTGTAAAGGTTGATTGTGATCTTTTGCAGAGTTTTGATTTTTTTGTTTGGTTGGTTTTTTATGTTTAAATATAGCAGTTCTTTCCACAACCCTAGATTCTGATTTGCTGCTTTCTGGGATCCCTTGACAAACTTTAAAGATCTTACATACATGGTACAAAAACACACTGATGAAAAACATTTTTTTGACTCTTTATAAAATTGGAATGGATATGACACTTCTGCTGTGAGTCATGAGCTGAGAACACTTGGTCTGATCTTGGCTCTGAGATAATTTGGATAGAGTGGATTATTGTCAGCTGTCAGCTGGGATGGGAAGACTCACAGTTCAGGTGATGCTCCTGAACAATCTGCCACAATCTGTCAAGTCCTGAGTCATTCCTGGAAAGAAATACTCCAAAATTGGTGTAGTCCTTGAACAATAGGATGAGCAAGGCAGTCAATTGGAACTTTAGCCTTTCTGTGCTTCAGCTGCACTCCATATGTGGGGACAGCAGTACTGCCCTGGTCAGGGAGGTCATTTAAAATTATATGTATTACAAATGTTGTATTAACACGAAGCATTGGAACACCTGAAGTAGAGATATTGAAATGACAAAAATGCAAAAATGTTACAAAAATATGATTTGATGTATAACTATAAAAATGAAATCAGTGTTATTCCCAATGTCTGTGTAAACCTGCACGGGAAATATAGTCCATAATGCTGGAGGAATGGGGACACGGTAGGAATCTGCTGTTAAGTAAAAGAGTTTAATATCAAAAGGCATATTTTTAAATAGTAACAGTTCCTGTGATATCTTGGGCATCCATTTACTACTATTGGCAGTCCGAGCCCCCAGGGTGAGCTTTTAATTTAATGCTTCACATTAAAGAACTATTCTTGTATAGCACATTTGCCTTCCAGCCTCTGCAAATAAATAACAAGTGTGCCATACATCACGGTCAAGTGACTTCTACTGCCAAATGGATAAAACTGCCTGGACCATTTTTTGTAGTACTGAAATAGGAAACATTTATTACATCCATTATAGACAGAAAAGTGATTTAAGAGCCAAAGAGGTGTCATTTATTTAATGTTACAATTCTTCTCAACTCTGAGAAATAAAATAAACAAGGATCCAACCAGGCTCTACATCTATACTGCTACCCCACAAAACTGGACGTCACTATAAACTTAGATGTTCATCTGGATCTGAATTTTACAGCTGGACATTTCTACACTGTATCTTGTTCTGAGACTTCAATATCCTTTAACATTATGCTGTTTGAAGTATGAATACAGATAACATTTCTTTTCTTGCACCTTCCTTCCTTTAGATACTAGAAAAACTTTGGCAGTTACAGAAAAGTGCTCACTGTATCGCTGCAAGATTGATTGCTTCAGAAATGATAATACTGATAACTGACCACAGCTGCTTCAGTGAGCACAGCTGCACCCTGACTGCTTTCTGTCTGTGCTCATGCTAGAGGACATGCTGTAATGGTTCAGCTAAGATGTGTTACTAATAGCATTCATTTTCTGTTCTCATAGCATCAGCATGATCTGCTCTTTGAACTGGGCTCTGTAGAGAGAAAGCCACAGGTATTTAACTTTAAAACAAGAAGATATGCAAGAAATACATCTTCAAAATGGTTGAGTGTGTTCTGATAGGCACTTGGGAGGGCAGTCACCCTACCAGTTCTGCTGTGAAGACAGGCTAAGGGAGCTGGGGTTGTTCAGACCTACTAGTGACCTTCCAGTATCTGAAGGGGGCCTACAGAAAGACTAGAGTTGGTCTGTTTGCCTGTAGTGATAGGACAAAGGGCAAGGGCTTTAAATAAGAAAAGAGTAGATTTAGATTGGATGTTAGGAAAATTTTCTTTACCATGAGGGTGGTAGAAAAATGGAACAGGTTGCCCAGGGAGGTAGTAGAGGCCTCATCCCTGGAGATGTTCAAGGTGAGGCTTGATGAAGCTCTGAGCAACCTGGCCTCACTGGGGATGTCCCTGCTTACAGCAGGGGGGTTGGACTAAATGACTTTTAGAGGTCCCTTCTAACCCAAATCATTCTATGATTCTTACGACACTGGAACAGGGATTAGACTGGAACAGAGATTACACTGAGAAGAATGGGAAATAATTGCTAAAGGTGTTGGTGTGTTTTCTGAAAGTACTCATACATCATTAGAATTATAGGAAAATTGTGTGGGAGTGTTACATCTGTTCATGGCTAGGGATGGCCTTCAGAAGTACATTTTTACATGCTTTCTGAAAGCCATTTAGAGTGATACCTGTTTCTTTGCAAAGTATAAAGTCAGCAGTCTCTCAATGAACTGCTTCATGGTTTTTAATGTTGAGTTTTCACTTGAATTTCACTGTAGGTTTAGAAAATTACTTCCTATTCTTTGTGTGCTCTGTACAGGGGCATGTTAAGTCTCTGAGCACAGGAAACGTGCTGAATTTCCCTGGGGCTGATGATCATATTAGTTGCTAGTCATTGAATAATCCTCCTGGGAATCATTTAATTTTTTTAGCCCTTAAAACTTTTGGAGCTTCATATCATTATGAAAGGTTTAACTGCACTAAAGTTGTTAGGACAGGGCTTAATTTTTCAGACCTCATCTTTACTGCCTCAGGAGACCACCTGTGTTTGCCCCTCCAGTGCATAGCATTTCAGAGTCTGGAACATTCATCTGCCAAGAGCAGACTTCGTCAAATCTGGGTGTGAATGGATGTGTCAGCATATTCAGATGTCAGTTAACACCTCTCCCTCCTTATATGTTTTATTATCTCTTCCCAGACTCCTTTTGAAGGATCTCAGGATCTGCTGCTTTTACTCTACCCCTCAGTGATGGTTGTATTCCACTTGTAATCCTCAGTCTTTGCCATGCAGCTTGAGCAGGATCCTTACCTGCCTGTGAATGCATTCCTGCTCAGGGGGGAAATTATATTTTCCCCTTGCCTGGTGGCATCTCTCTTCTGCTTCATGAAGATGTGGAGTCTTTATTGTGAGAGGAATTGGGTTTAATCCCCCTTGCCCTGTCACCGTGGCTGCTCTTCTCAATTGCCACAGATGCCTGTGTGGCAGCACAGGACCTTCAGCATTAATGGATGGTTCTCCCAGGACATTCCTTCATGACTAGTTAGGCTCACTCTGAAGTTATTTTGTACAAAGCTGTCTTTATGCAGGGAAGGATCTGAGCTACTTTGTGGATGCTGCATGCAGTAGTTGTAGTGCCAGGGTGTAAATCAGATTAGGACACTTGCCTTCAGTGAGAGATTTGATAGAGTGAAGAATGAGAGCCCAGAATCTAAACAGAATATTGTGTCTCTGCTTGTGTATTCAGAACTTTATCTCAAATGTACCTATTCTGAAACTGAATTTTAGTGTTTCTAATTCTAATTAATTTCTGTTTTCTAATACTGACTTGGAATGTAAATTAATAACACACTCAGTATAGATTTCTCTGCACATATATTATGCATCTCTTCATTTTCATTTCCACAGTAACAGAAATCTCTCCTATAATTCCAGCTAAAGGAAGCTGACAGGACTCAAAAAAGCTGACCCATGTGCTTCACTTGCCAAGCATTTCTCTCTTCCAAGACCAAACCCAAGAAGAAAAAAAAAATCCAGTGGTATAACTCTAAAGTACATCCTTTTTATTATACAATATTTTGTGATACCAACTTTCATTCAGTTGCGACCTCTAATTGCTCAGTGAATTTGCTTGTCCTTCAAATGTTCTTGTAATTTATGCTTTAACCTTTGCAGGAATCTAATATTCTTAGTAGCAAACATGGATCACATTAGTTACTAGGTCAAAATCACTTTTGATTTTCAAAAACCAGGAATTCTCTAAATGTGGCCCATTGTTCTGGTCCTACTTTTTTTCAGTCAGTTTTCATTCATGTTTTTAAAATTGAGAGCATGATGTCTCAAAGCATATGAAATGGGCAATGTTTGTTAGATCATCTACCATCCTCTGAGTGTAAACTTTCCCTCTCTTGTGCCTCTGCTGTTGTTTCTTTGATCTACTGTAAAATAAGCAGTTCACTTGAGAAGATGGTTCTTAGCTAAATACTTTCTCCTCTGTAAGCCTTTCTTTAATCATACTGAAACCACCTTGACAAATGTTTGTGTTTCTGGGTAATCCTGACAGGGGAAGGCATGGATCAGCAGGCATTGCTGAAGCCAAGTTCCTGGTATTGCCCTGGAATCCCTGTCACTGTCCTTTGTGCATCAGCCCACTGGGTGCTGTTGTCATCAGCACCTGGAGCCCTCTGAGACCTCAGCTCCATGCAGCCTGCAATTCATTGAGTTGAATTTTAGGATGTGGCTGGCAGAGTTAGGATTTCACATTATCATTGTGTATACACTTGAGATCTTGAAGACCCAGGTCTGTCTGCTATGGTGTGTTTTCTTCAACTTAGAACTCTTAAAAAAAATTTTTTTTTTTTGGCTGTGGAAATCAATAGATAGCACATTACTTTTTATTAAGGATACACTTTTGTGCTGAAGTGGAGACAACTGTAAGTTTTGGTAGTTAAATCTTTGATCTGGGGTACTGGAACTGGTATTTGCTTGTCGTCAAAGAATTGAATACTGCCATTCATTTAGAGCAAAATCTTGTCACATTCTAAACCTGTTGATAATCTGCCTTTAAATAACAGATGAAAAGCTGTAGACTATCCAAAATACAGCTTCAGGTTTAAAGCAGTTATAGGAAACTGCCTTTTTTACAGCATATTGTTAAGTTGCAAAATGTATTTCTATAAGAGACTGTGGAGACTGGAAGTGTGATTGGGTTCCAAAAAGAGGTTATCCAGATCTGTTGGCTGCTACTGAACATGGTGATCTACAAGCAAGTGCCAGCTCAGAAAGGGCTCATTCTTGTCATTGGACCTGAGGAAAATGCTGTTCACTGCTTGTTTTCTTGGGGTGTTAAGAAGGGAAGTGTCTTCCCTTACACAGACAGATGTTCTGCAAACAGGTCTCAGGTAGTGGGGGTTTTGTGGATGTGCCAAGACCTGAGTAAAACTCAGTGTGTGACAGTAGTATAAAACTAGAAGTAAAGCCCCATTCCTAAGGTAGTCTCATGGAAAGTGAAACCATTTCATTTCTACCAAAGCAGTTTTACAAACATTTGCTTGTTTTCTGAGTAATGAGGTTAACACATTGTAAGGAGACTTGTTTCCTACATGAAGTGACATTTGAATGCAGCCATATGCTAGGGTAGAGGTCAAGGGATAAATTTTACACACTGTGGCACGTGTGGTAACATTCCATACAAATGGAACCACTCTCTTTCTTAATTAAAAGCAATTGTATTGTTTCTCAGCTCCAGAGGGGCAACGTTGCATGGTGTATGGGATAGATGGGAAAAGTGTGATATGTTACCTGCTTCTGTTGAAAACCAGACTTATTGACTCCTTGAGGGCTTTAGGTTCTGCCATAACAGAAATCTCAAGAATTTTTAATCAAACAGTAAAAAGCAGTGTCATATTAGCTAATAAATTCACTGAGAATTTAGGGAATTTAATCCATTAATCTTAAATCTCTACATAGACAGGAAGTCATTGAGATAATGAGTTACCTGAGGCAACCAGATTCAGTAGAAATCAAGCAGCTAATTTTTCCCTATGCCTGTGAATGTTTCTTTCAGGAATCCTCTCACTTTCCCTTGAGAAAGGTATTATTATCACCTTCTGCACTCCTTTCATGCCAGAATGCTTGAGGAACCACTCCTAGGGCTGGGACTCAGCTCTTGGAGGTATTCGTGTCTTTCATTTGATGGTGGGTAATTCATGAAGAGCATTTGCTAATTGAAACGTGTCAAATATTCAGTCTAAATTTGGCTGCTTGTTCTAGCATCAAAATTGCTCCACAATTTGAAGTGCATTTCTGTGTGCATTTGTAAACTGTGGAGTTGGAACAGATTTTATTTTTAAATAATAAAGTGCTTTGTTTGTAGGACTTCTTACCCTCACATGTTGTACTGGTTCAGTTCCCTTCCCACGGTGAAGGGTAATTTTGTGGAGCATTTCTTTATCTACATCCAGTAATGCTTTTTGCACTGGAAGAAACACCTATTCTCATTTTTTCAGTCTAGTCTTCGAATAATTGCACTAAATACAATTCTTCGTATCGTTTGGTTTTTTGGTTTGCTTTTTTTTTTTTTTTTCAATTTCAGGTTCAATCAAATGATTTTAAAATGGTGTATTAGAATATGTGTGTGTGTGGTGGGGTGACGTGGTATTCAGGTATGTGTGTGTGTATATATGTGTTTATATATATATATTCAGGTATACCAGCAGGGAAGAATCAATGTTTATCAGGATCTTTTCTTAGTGTGAAATGGACTGAGAAAGGAAGTTATGTAGCATGAAATCATGTAGAATGACCTTGAAAGAATTTAGATAGTGGTCATGAGCATTCTCTCTGAGCCTGCAGATTTATTGTAGAGCAAAGATGCTGTGAGTTCACCTATTATACTACTAAGCAAACAGAGGATTTATAATGGACATCTGTGTGATTAAAAGCTCAATCCCCAGAGAGTAGTGAATACCACATAATTTACAAATAGAAAAACCATGACTGAGATGTTAAAGACATTGTTCATGCTTGGAATTAATTTCATATTAAGGGAGTTTAGATTGTGGCCTTTTTCTCAATGAGGTGGGGAATTATTAAATACTTGTTAAATCTATTGTGCTTTTGTTTTTAATTTCTGCTTCTGAGTGTATGTATCAGATTATTCTGGAAGCTTTGTATGCAAAAAAAGACTTAGTAAGGAGTCTTTCTATTTCACAGAATTTATGTGGTCACTGTGAATTTGTTCTCTGTCCAACCACAAGACAAATGTTTATCACTCAGTTATCCTCACTTTGATCACAATTCCTATCTCTCCTTAAATTTTATTCTATACTTCTGTCCGAGAAAGGTATCATTTCTTAAAGATTCAATGGGAAAATTGCATGAATTAGTGCTAAATAAACACAGTGGGCACATAGGATGCCAACATGTGAATGATACTGAGTTTGAAAAAAATTCTTATTTTAAAAATATTACATTCCTGAGCAGACTGTGTTTGCAGGTGCCTTGGAAAGATGCAGTTGACTCATACTACTGACACATCTAAAATATCTGAACATGCTACAAACAAGGTTCTTCTGTAGTTGAAAGAACTAGAAAATCAATTCTTGCTCTTTTCATTAGTTAAAAAATAATTTCCTATAGAAGCACTTCTGCCTCTGAAGGTCCATTTCCCTTTCACTTAATTTGTGTTATATTTTTATTACTCACTGTCAGTCTGGTCATTTTCAGGTGTCATCATGCTCTCATCTGCCTACATGGTCTTCTCTGCAAGTCTTTATGTTAATTTTTTATGTGAATCTTAATATTTTCTACTTATCGAAAATCAACTGCCTAATGATCAAAACAGTGGGACAGGTGGTGCACTGGTTTCCAGTATTTTCATAGTGCTCATAGATGGTAATTAACCCACAGATGTCTCAAAGAATGCTAATATGTAATACAGCATTTTTGTATATATTTTCATAACAAAAAACTGCTTCAAAATGCAACTTTTTCTTGCCATTCTTCCACACTGATTCTCAGATGCCACAGACTGTTGTATGAGTTGGAACAGCTTTGAAGTAGGTAGCTATTTATTTTCAACACAAAAATATTACAAATATTTAATATATTTGGAAAATCTTCTGATAAATATGAAGAACTCTTGCAAGGTCCACACTTAAAATTGAAGCATTAAGAACATCAAGTTGCCGTGGTGAATCTTGACTTCATATTGAACCTTCTTTTTCTCTTTTGGCTGTAATGATAAATGTGTACTAAGGGAAGTAAATTTTTTTATGTTGAGTTGTGCAAATCAGGATAGATTTAGGAAAAGTTTTACCTTTTGACTTTTTTTTCCCACACCTGGAAAGTTGATTTTTTATTTTTTTTTTTAAGCTGAGTGCTTCACCTGCAGAAAATTTTAAGATATATTTCATTCCTTTCACCTGTCACAGATGAACATTTTTTGGCTCTGCGATATTACAGTAAGAGGAAAAAATAGTGGCTTACATTTATCTGTAGGATGACAATTTCTTCTGATGCTTGCTTTGAAGAGGCCTAGATTGAGTCACCCAGATCACTTTTTCTTAACCATTTACCTGATGTACTTCATTTAAAAATATTTCAGTAAGTAGCCTGAAGTGGTAGGAATCAAAATAATTGGACATTTCTGAAAATCTGTGCATAAACATCCATTAAAGTGACTGAGAAGGATCTTTCACAACATTTTCTTGTAGAGAGTATATAAATGGCAGCTGACTTAACTGCTCAGGCAGAGGAGGGCACGTGGTTCCCAATCACAAGGTGCCATTCCTGAGGAAATGTAATCTTCTCAAGCCATTGCTTTCCCTATCAATAGATGAACTATGGAACTGTTATATTTTAGGACTAAATGCAAATACCCTCTCCTTCCGTGGTGATTTCCTGGGATTCACACCTGTGTCTGACTGTATGTTTTCTCCTTTTCATTCTGGCTGTTCTCCATAGCACAATTATGACATTTCCTTTATATTACCAGTCTTTCTGAGCCTCATGATTTCAGTTTAAAGTGATTTAGGTTTTCATGTCATGGAGATAAGAAATACATGGCTTTTATGCAGGTCAAATTTGCATTACCCATAAGTATTTCCAGTCAAAATTCTTCATAAAGCACGCATTTCAATGAATGTTTCTGATTCCTGATCATAAGAATGTAGAAAGTTTTATATTCTGAACTTGTGTGGAATAGCCAAGAAATAATTCTGCTACAGCTCCATTATATTTTTAAAAATTACCTGCCCTCTGTTGTGACACAACTCCCACAGTCCAGCAGCATGGACATATAAATAACAATCTTCTAAACTTCTATCGACGAATATTGTTTTCTGTCATTGCAATTGCACCATGAAATATGAAAGTTCAATTTCCTCTTCATTTCCTTTTAATAAAACTTCTGTTCATTTCATTTTTGAAAAGAGATTGGATCTAAATTACTTCGACTTCTTCTGGCCTAACTTTGGTGGGTGTTTTGAAAGAGAATCTGAAGCCCTTTGAAAACCCACCAAGGAGATTAAGAGCTGTATTCTGAGGGGTTTGTACTTACATTCTGGCCTCTTTTTCAATACAAGTCTTTTGCATTTAGAGATGACAGTATTGATTCCAGGACATTATTACAAGAAGCATAAATATTGTGCCCCCATAAATATTGTGTCATAGGTACTGTTTAAAACTGCACACTTCCAAAGAGCAATTATTTTTTTTCAAACTGTAGGCAAGGGAGTTAACTGCAGAAGCAAATTTCCCAGATTATTTTTCAGCAAAAACCATTGTACTTTATGGTACTTATGCAGCCTTTCCCAATTTGCATACATAGCATTCAGGGGTGGGAGTGGGGGAACTGCATGATCTTTACCATTGTATCTACCTGGAGCCTCTTAATGATCAACGAAATGGGATTGCATCAAGGGGGGAAAATGTCTAAATCAAATGCAGATTTCAGAGGCTGGCTCTCCAGGCAAGTTGTATTTTTTTCCTTTTGATTTGCTTGGATATAGCATGGATGCTTCTTCCTTGAATTACAGCAGTGACTCAGAGTACACTCAGTTTATATATTAATAGCTTGGGCTTCTGGATCACCGACTGTATCTATCCACTGAAGTTAGAAGTTCCAGTGCTGAATAACATCTTCCAAGACAACAGGTTAAAAGACCAACCATTCTTATGACACTGAATGTTTGGATGTTTCATACTGTTAGTTCACTTCAGCTAACAGTAAAGTGCATGGTGAAAGCTGTGAAAATTGATGGAATTTCTGCTTAAACCTCTCTGACAGAATTATACTGTTTCCAAGCATTTTAGAAAACGTATTGTGACTGTTAGTGGCATAAATACTGCCAGTTGTTTCAGTGTGCATAACTTCATGCACATATGAGGGAATATATATACTCAGAAAATATTTTTTTCAGCCTTTGTTGTGAGATGAAGAAAGGGTGTGATGCAGGCACTGCAAGTCCCTGCCGTTCTGGAAGTGATCTTGAATCAGCTGGGATTGCATGGTGCCACTGACAATCATTGTCTATTTGTAATTGGTCTTTGGGCAAATCACAGTTTTCTAATTTTTGTGATACATAAATCCAGGCAGGAGAAGTGGTTTTGTCTGTACTTTGGCTCAGTACCCGCGGAGCCAGCTTTTGTGTGTGCATCAAGGAGCACTGTCACTGGAGACCACAGGTACTTCTGAACTGCTTCAAAATGTAAGCTAAGACTGATCCTTTGTAGATAAATTTACCTCTGCTTGCCAATGAGGCTGCTTCTGAAAGTGGTACCAAACAATTCTTTACTGCATCCAATGCATCTGCATTTATAGTGGTGCACTGCATAACATGTTGAAAATTAATATTCCAGGGTGAAGATGAGAGCACAGGATTCTGACAAAGGTTGTTTCCCATCCTCTCCATTAAATTGATAGAGTTTGAATTCTGAAGAAGTCATTTAAAACAATATGTTGGCTCCACAATGATGTAATTATAGCTGTGTTAAACTATTCCAGCAGTTCTCCTGTGGACATGAAATCAAACAGGTTTGTAACAGTATTTCATCTAATTTCCAATGTGTAATTGAGAAATGTGCTCTTAATTTTCTTTGTTCTTTGTTGGCAAAATATTACAAAAAGCCCTTCATCTGACAGTCTTGGGTTTTTTCAGGGAAAAAAGAAAAGAGAAGCAGGACCTCAGACCTCAATTTTACTTATAATAAATCAATTTCATACTCATTTGTTTTTAATCTCCATTGGAAATTTACACTATCCAATAGGAACGGAACACGTACCTCAGGGGAGATCAAGTGTCACATAAAAATTCAACAGGAAATTCATGCAATAAATCAGTAAAAGTAAAGCTCATATATGGAGATTTTAAACCCATCTAAATTCTTTTAAAAATGTCTAAATCCTATTTTAGATAGAACAAGAAGGAAGCTTGGGAGCTGTAACATCCCTAAGAGTCCCCTCAAAGTGCACATACTAATATTTAATCATTTATACTTTTGGTATGTCCAAATTAAGTAGTTGAGCAGAAGTGAGCATAGCTTTCATTTATACTTCTGTCAAGGAGTCGTTTATAGAGACAACAATACATCATCATAATCTTCAGATATTTAGCTGGTTTAAAATCTATTCTCTACATTTTAGGCAATCTCTTAGCTTGCAGAATGAAAAATTGCTGTGTATGTGATAGGAGAAGGACTTAGGTGATTTATGAGCTTTGAGTATGTGCCTGTGTCCTCTTTGCAAGACCGAGATGGAGGAGGGATGACAAAGGAGAAAGCTGCAAAGTGACAGTGGAGAAAACAAAAGCCATCTGCAGTGGGTAAATTCATAAATTCATAGTGAAGGGCTCTACATTTTCTACCTTGAAAGGAGAAAAAGGTGTGAGGGAGTGGTGGGTTGCTTCCTGTTCAGTAGCAGTCAAAAAGGAAGACAGAGTATTACAGCCAGTTAGGTCTGATGGGTTTATAAACTCAAGAGTTGGTGATTAAGCAGGAAGCAGTGAGATACCTGTAGTCTTAGCCAGCTCCAATACAGAGGGAAAACTGCTCTGAAAGCATTTACTGACCTGACTTTGCTTTTTTATCTTCTGGGATTGTTCTTATCTAGTCAAAGAAGTCACACTGAAACAGAAGTCAGAAGCCTGCAATATTTTTTTTAATATAAAAAAGTAATGCTGGACAAAAATGTCTTGGCTTAAAAAAATATTTTAAAACCCCAAATATTTATGTATTTTGGAATGTGAGAGCTAAAATGTAAAATTACATTAAAAGATGCATTTCTTGTTAAAACCTTATTTGGACTGATTTGAACAAGTTGTGTTTGAAGAGCAAGACTGCAAATATAATTAACCTCCTGGTCTCTGCATATTTGTACCCCTGAGTTTAAAAAACTTGTGAATGAGTTTCATTTTCACTTGGAAAGAAGTTGTTGTAGGAAAGGCTCATTATAACTGACATGTATAACATTGTTGTTACCCACATTTCTCTGTTACCTCCTCAAAATAAGAATCACACATGATCAGAGTAGTCAGGGCATCTTTATTACCACTGAATTGTTTGAGGGAAAGCAGCAGATGGTGGCATTTGAGTTGTCCAGATATAGAAAATACAGGCTTGCACTCTCAGTCTGTCTTTGTATCTTGTTTGCCTTTTTACAGACATAATTCAAAATAATTAGGCAAATATTTAAGTTCCTTCCCGAGTACAAAGGTGGATCAATAATATACGCTTGAAATTATTAATCTGGTTGGAGTCTTCTTGAATTCTATGTTTATATGGGTGATCAGTTACTCTTCTGACACAAGATAAGACTTTGTCTTCTGCATCTATTTAAATCCTTGCGCTTTTAGCACTAGACAGGACCAACACTTTACTTATTTAAGGAAAGAAGTCAAAGCTTTTGAAAGTTCTACCCTGAGGAAATGAGAGCTGTCTAGTTCTCATTTACATGCTTTGCATTTCCTTCTTTTCTCCCGTTTTGCTCTTACTTACTCGTGTTATCTTTTTCAGAAAAAAAATCAGATATTCTTGCTTGTGAGAATAGGAAAAACTGTGCTGAATCAAGTGTCCTGGTTTTGGGGGAAGCTGCAATTCTTGGCAGATGCAGGGTTCTCGTTATACAGCTCAGGGATGTAGAGGCAGGTAGAAATTGCAGATCAATTTTTATTTTATTTTTATGCAGATGAATTTGGGAAAAACAGAAACCATAAAGGAATACAAATTAATATGGCTTTTGTCATTGTAACACCTTTTCAACAAACTGAGCTGACAGATCAGAATAGTGCAATTCAGATTCATTTACAGTCTACTTATTTTTCAACTTGGCAATAGAATAAATAGAATTAGGGAAGCGAGTTAATATAAACCACAGTTTGCAACACTAACAATATAGCTTCATGCTGTGAATGAAAGTCTGCCAACAGTGATAAGAAAGTTCTGTTCATCTGAATCTGTTGACAGTGTTCTGAAAAGGTATAGCAGTGGAATAGGAGTCCTGGGAGTTTTGGTTCAGTGTTGATTATGTTTCATAGAAATAAATAATCTGTAATGGTCTTTTAGCATCAGGAAAATAGTAATCTCTTAATAAAAATATTTTTTATGTAGAAAGAAAAGTGTCTGGTATGTACATATAGGTTTGAACTGGGAGCAAGTAGAAAACATACAGCTCACCAAGAAAGAATGCTGGTGTAATATCTTTTCAGTGTTTGTTTCCTCTGTAAGTCCTCTAGTAAATTACAAACTAATTTAATAAAACTCCATAATTACATACTTCAGATTCAGACCATTTTATACTTGAAATACAATGATATTATGTATCACATAGACCAATGAAACTACACACTAGCAATAAATTAATGGCTGCCAGGCAGTAATAAATAAAGAGTAGATGCTTGTGACCAAGAGCACATTTCATTAGAAAACTGAAAAATGTAACTTCACTCCAAAACACAGAGAAGTTACATGGAGACTTTTTTTTGACTGCTTCAAATAGACTTGTGAGAAGTTGTTATCATCAAGAAAATTAACTAATTTGGGGCTGACTTTGTAATTGTAATTGTTAAGAACAATAAAGATAGATCTTCTGAGTGTTGATGCTTCAAGATAATTCTATTGGGCTTGGAGAACGCTGTGGAGTATTGCTGTGTGGTGTTTATTTGCATGGCCATAACCGGTCAAAGCCCTGGTTTTTGCAGCAGGTTATCAGTGTAGTGTATGCTACTAGAGCAATGATCAAAACTGCAGTCTGTTTGGTTGAATTACAAGGACTGGAGATGAGCAATTTTCTTTTAATTTGTAGCAGATGTACTTGTTAGAGTCATTAACAGATATTCTGCTCTCAAGTACTTCATCGATGTTTTATCTTTTTCTATAGCTCCTCATTTTCCTCAGAGTTAAGATGTCTACTGTTGCGTTATGCCATTCCTAGAGGATAGTTTTATTTTTAATTCATTAGTCTGCATAAGTTTTGGGAAAAATGTTGCTAAAATTTATGGTTTATTATATGGTGCAACTTTTTTATAAAGGCAAAAATGGGCACATAGGTACAAAATGTCCCTTCAATAGCATGAGCTATCCAAACTTCTCTTCTTCCTTGGGACCACTATTCTTCTAGAAATCATATTTATAGATTTATTCTTTTTCTTCTGCTTTTCACATGTATAAGGAAGAGGTTTCATTTGGAAACTAGCACTGAAGAGAAACAAGAAGACTGCTGGTGGAAGAGCTGTTGCTGGAAGTACAGTCCCAGTAAGTCACAGGGAAGATTTGTCAGGAAACCCAGTTCCATGTAACCAAAAGATTAGGGAAGCTCAGTTGCCACAAGGCATCTACTTGTGCTTTTCAAGTAAACAGATGAGTTTTTTTAGGGTGGCTTTAACCTATAAAGTTGATGAGGTTCATGGACTTGGGAAAGGAGCAAGGCAATCAGCATGTTAAAGCTTTCTTCTATTTTGTTAATTCCTCCACTTTCCTCCTACCAGCATTTATCACAGAAAGTGGCTTCATTTCACCATTGGCTTTTCAGGTCTTGACAAATATATTCATATTCAGAGTGCTTATTACATACATTATACCTTAATATACATTTTAGTCTTTTTACTTAGGAATAAAGCAGGGAAGCATCTTGCCTTGCTTTTCTTGGCTTAGGACCACAGAAATGCTCTAAAAGCTAATCTGAGGATTCCTTTTTTTTTCCAGTTCACATCAATGAGTATAATTGGTAAAAACAGGTTAAAGATAAATTTAGCATTCTCAAGGAAATTATTATGTCAAGCCTCTCTAGAAAATGTATTACTTTGTTTGCTCTCATTTTAGATGAATATGAGCATATTAAAGACATTATTCATATGCATTCCTAGTGTGTATGAAGTTTATGTTTCTCTATTACATTGCATTCTGCTTCATTTCTTTACCTCAAGAGTCTCTGCTATAAAAGTGTACTTAATTTCTAACATTGGTAATTTCAGCTGGTTTGATAATCTATAGTATTATATCATAAAATTTCTATGATATCTGATGCCTATTAAGTAGCAGTCTGGGTGAGTAAAGAAAAGCTCTCAGACTATATCATTATCAAGGTACATAGCAGCTGTGCCAATATAAAATATATTAGTGGTGGAGTATTTCAAACAAATAGCTGTGGGCTGAAAAATGTTTTGCTACTATTTCTGATATTTGTAAAGAAATGTGACCCAAGTGCAGGACCAGTACATGAAATTATTTGAAGGGCCATGGTTCTTTATTGCTGTTTTCTTATGTGTCATAACACCCAGGCTATGTGGCAGTTCTTGCAACAGATTACAGCCTGATAGTATAAATTATAAACAAATGGCATGTCAAATGAAATTCAAACAATGCCATGTCTTTACATTAAGTATTCTACTACTTCAATCTGAAGTGCTTTACAGGTTTAACCTCTTAAAAGACATGAGTTTACATTTAAAATGTGTTAAAAAAACCAACAAGCAGGAGATTGATTGGATGGTGAGCAATGCAAAACAAGACACTGGAAGAACCACCACTCTGGTATTTCAGGTAATTTATTTTCAGTCCAACTGTTGAATCCTCTCATAAGTATTGCAGCTTTTACCTTTAACTGTGGGATACCATCATAGGCACATAGAAATCCTAAAATTTAAGATTTTTTAATAGATTTTCCTCGCTGATTGTATTTATGGAATGTTGGTGCATATGTCAGGGTGGATAAGTTTTATTTTTATTTTTTTATTCCAAAACATCAAAACTTCCCTCAAAATCCAAAATTTTTACATTGATCAGCATTTTTCTTCCATAGCCTCTCATACTCAGTATGTTATTATTTTGATAGCTCTTTTAATTTCATTCAGCATCTTCACTTTATGGGTAGTATAATTTAGTAATTAAGGCTTTTTAGTGTGACCTTAAGCTAGTTGTTGTCTGAATTAGAGTCTATCACCGGAAAAGTCTGGTAAACACAACCCTTATTCTGTAATCATCATCTCTGTTTACTGAATCAGTTGAAAATATAAACCTATTCATTAATGAGTTATTCTAATTGTGTCAGTAATATAAATATTTTTCCAGCTATAAATTTGGAAGCAAATGTAGAAAAGACAAATATGAGGAAATATATTGTGCTTAAACTTAAGTTTTTATTGGGGCATCCAGTCTCTCAGATGTTAGAATGTTTTTTTTTTTTTGAGCACTGAGCTTGTTCAGCTCTTGGGGAAGTTTGAGACAGCAGAATATAAATGGCAGGGCCTACTTCTGATGATGAAAATATAAACTCCAGGCATCTTATGTATACCAAGTATAGCTTAGTATGTCAAGCCTAGTCAATATTGCTGATGGCAGAAGCCAGAAAGTTTTCAGAGGTACTGGGAAACAGGAAGGGAAAAGGAGAGCAGAGTGCAGTTTTACCTCAGCTTATCCGTCTGTGAATTTTTGGTGTCACCTCATCCTGGCAGGCTGTGATTGCCCCAGGAGGTCCCTGGTACTGCACCTCTTGGGCATAAGCAGGCTGGGCGCAGCAGGGAGCCTGGCAGTGCAGGGAGCTGGAGTCAGGGCTCCACAGGAATCTGTTTGCTGTCTATCCCCCAGATCAACCTTTTGATGCCATGTTGTAGGCTCCAGAAGACGAAAGGTGATCTGCTAAAAGGAAGCCCTCATTAGAGCAGAAAAAAAGAGTGTGGAAGAGGGGGAAAAAATAGTCTTGTGTACATGCCTGTTTGTTGGAGTAGCTTTGAAATAATTTTTTTTGAAATAATTTCAGAGGTAATTTACACATTTTTCAACTATAATGTGTCCTGAATTAAAGGCCTTCTGTGAAGGTGGTACAGGGTCTGCTTGGTTTTCGAACAAACCTGTCCTGCTTCTAGTGCAGTTCCCTCAGAGCCTCAGCCCAGTCACGCTTTGAGGCCTTCACGGAAATCATGGGCTCTCTGTGCTAAGCAATGTACAAGTATTTGAGAAAAAAATAAAAGCCAACAATGCAGGTCCATAAAAATTTACAAAAAGAGGATTCTCAAGGGCATGAAGCTCAAGGAATACAAAATCATTTTTTGAGGTTGCCTGCAAGGTAGGTCAGCTAGAACACAGGCCCAGCATCGTGCTGCCTCCTGAGGAGTTTCCCTCAGAGCGGCTCTGGTAGTGCGATGTGTACACATGTATTAAAAGTCAGCCTGTACCAGGAAGAATGAGACAGGTTTGACTGTTTTGGGTTTTTTTAACAACAGATTAGAGAAACTAAAAATGTCAGGGAAAAAAAATTCAGGGGAAGTGAATGAAAATAGCAAGAGATCAAACAGAGAAGCTGTTGGACAAGGAAGATACAGTGGAAGGAAATCAACACAGGCCTGGAAAATATTTGTACAGTCAGCCCAGTTTCTAGCTCTCATGGGGGAGTTGAGATTAAAATGTCTAAAACAGAAACAATTTTTGGTTTATGATACAGAAAACCACAGGCTGGAGCAATCAGACCAGAACACATCCTTTGTAAGTTAAATTCAAGGCATAGCTCCAGAGCATTCCATGATAGTCTGAAGATTTCTATAACAGTAACAGATTTTTATTAGTTCATTTGACAATGCATGAGGGATTGAGGGAATAGGGTTGCAACCAAAAATCTTTTTTAAAAGTTTCTTAGCAAGCCAAGAAAAGAGTCTCTTAAAAGGTTTAACTCTTTGGTAGTTCACCCACTAGGGAAGATAACTGAAGAATGATATCAAGAAAATCTGGTCACACAGTGTATATGGTTATAAAGACAACCGTGAAATTCAGCCAAATGTAGTTTGGGTGTACTAGAAAGACTACTGAAATTACAAGATAGTGCCAAACCTAGGGATTCATACCTCCTGAAGGTGGCATGTGGAAGGATGTGGTCATCTTTGATGTGTAACTGACCCATAAAGAGTTTGAAAATTATGGTCAAAAGCTAACCAAGAATGTTTAGATGTATAATATTACACACAAATTTGTGTCTGAAACACATGCAAAAATTAAAAGAAATGTAAAAGCCTATAAAAATCTATATATAAAACTTAACATGGAAGGTAAAGATCTTGATAAGGCAGAAAGGATTTTTAACATCTTTGTGTTTGTACTTGTGACTTTCTGTAAAAAAATCTGAATTTCTAAGAGCTAAAAAGTTCACCTGATGAGGTCTTTTGTGATGTCTCAAATTTAAACACACAGAAATTAGACTGCTATTAAAGCAGTCATGAATATTACATGAATCCCTAAAATCTATCTTGAGCAAACTCTGGTGGTTTTCTTTTTAAAGATTCTCATGTAAAGGGATGCAACCACTGCTTTATATTGGCATGAGAAATGGCATTTTTTTTGTTGACAAAATCAGGATTTTTTTGAACTTGTGTTTTCAAAAGTATGACTGATAGGTGTATACATAGAGTCCTCAAGGTGATTGCTCTTAAAAATAAAGGCAGATGATAATAGTCCAAGTATTTAAAAAAATCCAGGCAAGTGATTACAGGTAATAGGAGATAAAGGTGAGTTGGGTATGGACTTAGTCTTTATATTTTTATACCTACGGTACACTGTACTGAGAGATTTTAATATTGTTTCCTTAAAAGGCTCTGCTGTTTTTTCAAATGTTAAACTACAAATTTTTGGGTTTTTTCCCATATTTGAGTTCAGTAAAGCCATGTGTAAGATAAAAGTAAAGGGCTGATACTTGTTTATCCTCTTAATGCATATAAGGTATATGTAAAAGGTAAAACTCTCTTCTGTGTACTGACAGCACATTTGGGCTAATATATTCACATGTTAACTTAAAGCCAGGTCTGCTGTTTTACATGATTAAATGTTAAATCTGATATTTACTGTTGGACTGTGCAAGAGTCAAAGGGAACAATTTCTCAGCTCATTCATATTTTGCTTCTGAAGCCAGTTAACTAATCAGTCTAACAGAAAAAGAAGTAAGATAAATGGAGGCCATTCTGTTATGTAGAAAAGTGTACATGAAGATAAATTTTTCACATTTTGCTTCATTTCATCTGCAGTTATCACTGTCGTAATTGCTTCTGAACACTCAAGGTGCTCTTCATATTGCTTCTATGATGTGAATGGTTAAAGCTATTTTGGTAGACTTGCTTGCAGCAGTGAAATTTTCTTTTTTCTGTCTTGTAATTTAGAAAAACTACATTTTTATGTAAGAGTGAATTTGCCAATTAAACAACAAAGGGTCAAGATCTTGTGTAAGATACCAGTTTCTGCTAGAAACAAGCAGGAAATCCTAAGCAAATAAAATCTTATTACCAATGCTAGTAGGCTTCCCAGTAGTTTATATTAAACATACATGATCATCTATGCTCAAATAGCTTGTAAGGATTTCTTCCACTGACATGGCTTCTCTTGATTTATTGATCTAAAATCTGCAAGAGGACTATCACCATTTCTAGTTTGTGATAGCCACCAGGTGTTTCTCATTGCAGCTTCATGAACTAAATTATGATATGAAAAAACCTTAAAAATTATAAACTACTGTGTTAAAAATCTAATTATTTTAAAAGGCAATAAAAGAAAAATCTGTGCAAAATAGACTTGACAGTTTTTATAGTGATGCATCATAGCATGTTTCTTTATTGAGAATTCTCTAAAGCCTGAGGAAAACTCCAGGGTTTATAAGTCTTTTCCTGTGTTAACACATAATGGCTTTCTGACTAAATTAATTGTAGTGGCATAGTTAGCCACATATGTAGAATGATTGTAATCTGGTTCTGTACAGTGTGATTTTATGATGGGTAAGCATCTGAACAAATAAGTAGGCCCAAGGTAGCTATATTAAAATTGCTGTAACAGGTAGATTAGTTTTCTCAGCTAGATTTCTATGGTGGTAGACTGAGAGAGTCTTCAATAGGCACACTCACTTTGGCACCCTGTGCACTGTAAAAAAAATCTCATAATAAAACCCCCTTAGCTTTGTGCCAGAGAAGTATAGGAATGGATTTTGGTTTCTTTCTTTTATAGTATGTCAGAAATTTAATGTGGTTTTATTGAATTAATTTTTCACCTACTCCAGCTGTTGCAGGAAATATATAGCTAAACAATAAGCTCAGAAAGGTAAATGCACACATGATGTTCTTAAAATACTAATACAAATTGGGCTTAGTTCAGAATTTCCAAACCCACATGATTTTTGTTTTTTAAGGCTCTGCAGGCCTTTTTAAAAACACCTATGAGTTTAAATCAATCTGTTCTACTGGCAGTAGAGTTCATGCTATTAGCCAGAAATGTGTGGGTCATCAAATACTTTTATAGCCACATACTGAATTTAATTAATCATTTCTTATAAACATAAGATTGTTTCCTAAATATAATAATTAATTCAATTATGAGAAATTTTCCTTATGAGAAACTTCCTTTGATCCAGTAACTTTCAGCTTTTCCTTTTGTGTTTCCCCACAAGAAAAACCCGAATTCTGCCATCTTGTCCTTTCTACTGATCTAATTACAACATTCAGTCAAGTTACAAAAGTATTCGTCTGGAAAATTTGGCAAGAAAAGGAGAGCAGTTTTCATGGAAAATAATTTGTGATTTAAAGTCCTTCCCTCTGGATATTCACATGCTCCATTGGTGTAAGTATGTCCATGATGTCTGGTAGAAGGTCATATTTGACGAAGTATTCCTGGATTCAGGCTTTACTTTCCTTCCAGTTTTTTTCACTATTTTATCACATTTTTTTCTTGTTCATATTAAAAAAAAAAAAAAGAAAAAAGGTAGCTTTTTCTACCTGTAGTTCATTTTGTGGGAGTGTTGCTCCTTTTCCTTGCCGGGATGGCAATCAGATATCCATAATCAATGTCTTTCTAATATTAATTCTGAAATTATTAGCCATTTCTGCTGAAAACTTCTAGAAGATTAAAAATAATGCATATGCAATAACAATCAGCAGAATCTTTATAGCCAATTTGACCCTATGAATTTTATCACACTGATCTTCTGTGTTTTGCCTATTAAATATTTATAGAGAATAGATGGCACACTTTCAAAAGCCGTTTTCTTTCTGGAAAAAGTCTCTTAGTCTTGAAAAACACAGTTCAATGATTCTGATTCATTTGGACTCATGATGCTCCCTTAGGATTTATCTATTACTGGACCCCATATTTCCACAACTGGTCTAGTGAATTGCCACTCATTGCCTATAGAAGTGTGTGAATACAGAGAAACTGTGTTAACTTTTCAGTTTCACACAGCTTTGCTCATGCAAAGCACTATTACATTAATTACTGTATATAAGTATGTATTACATCTAGGAAAATATTTATTTTTAATAGGGGAATTTGCTTTCTTACAAGTTAAGAACGGCAAGCAAATATGATTTCTTTTTTTTTCTCAAGAAATAAGGTCCTTTTCAAATACGTTACATTTTTCTTGTGTCCTTTTGCCTACCCCAAGTGGCTTGCAGTATTTATCAACTTTAATCAACATGACTGACAGGAAACCTGATAACAGAAAATAGCTGTCTCCACTGGTGGGGCAAAATCTTTTGAAATGTCAGTAGTGAATACCCTGTATTTACATTTCTTTGGGACTCTCGCTTTTAAAAGATTTTAATCTTTTACACTGGAGGGATGAAAGTAAAGGTTATTTACTATACATCAGAAGTTGTATCTGATGACAGTGTGACAAAATATTCCTGCTTTCAGAATTGCAGAATGCCTGGTTCTTATCCCTAGTGCTGTCCCAGTGCTGTAGCAAGTTCGTGGCTACTATTTGTACTCTAATATTGAAGCTGCTCATCATCCAATTAATGACAGTCCTGGAGCTTTCTTTTTGAAATCCAGTTTGGCCAACACATTAGCTCTTTATAGAAATTTATAGTATATTAAGCATAAACAATTAAAAGGAAAATAAATTACTTCTGGACTGTCATGAGACACATTGCTTCAGCCATAGCAGGGCTCTCTGTGAAGAAGGCTCAGATGTCTGCTCAAGAGCAAAACCATGTGACAGCCATGCTGATCCCATGTTATTTTAGTCTGTGCAGTTTCCTGTCCTCTGTTCTGACTGTGAGGCTGCTAAACTTGGGACTTGTGATTCAGCTAATTGTGGTGCTGCCTTGTCTGGAAGTTCCCTCTTCCTGAGGATCACCATGGGGCAGACCTCCTGATGCTCTGTCTCTATATGCACCTGGTTTCATTCTGGAGATCACATGGTACAACTGCTTGGATTGGGAAAGCTGGACTCTCAAATGCAAAAACTTCCAGTTTCATCATACTGAAGAATGGAGGAGGGTGTCTAGCGAGCTTTCGAAAACAATATGCCTAATTTCTGTTATTTTCTACCTCTGCATTTCCCTTGTATTATAATTTGTGTTTCCTTTGCATTAAACCTGATCTAGATATTAAGAAATGTCAGACTTCCAACTGTAATTGTGCTGTTTTCAATAGGTTTTAGAAGAAGAAAATCCTGCATACAGAAATTGTGGAACCAAGAGGAATAGCTGGAAGTAGCTCGTTTCTCAGTGAGAGGAGGTTTCCAGATCTCTGTAGAAGTCCCTTTTGATGAATCCATTACCCATAAAGGTCCATAGAGCTACTGACTTCCTTGAGAAAACATTTCTGCTAGTATTTCATAATTCAGAAGCTGTTTACATTTTAAGCTTAAACTACAGCAAATTTTACTTTTGATTACAATTGTTAAAGGTATTGGTAAAGATTTTTAAACTGTTTCAGAAAAATATTTCTGAAATAGTCAATTAAAAATGATATTTTCATTTTAAAAATGTATTTTAAGAAAGGAATAAATAAAGGGTAACTATTCACAATATTTCCCAAGGGCAAAGTTCATTTTCTCTGTCTTTCTTTGAGCTTCAGACTTAGTAATTTTTTTGTGATGAAGAGCACAGTAACTTTAACAGGAGTACTAATTAAACTGCAGAGATCCCACCAAGGCAAACCCACTTTTATGAACATGAAACAGCTAGAAACACTACAGTATACCTACAACTCACCAAAAATATTTCTTTTTCCCCTATCCAGTGTGTTTGTTTCAGATGGATGTCCTGTGCCCAGTGCTATGCCCAGAAGTGAAGTTACCAAGGCTGACACATTCATCTGCTGCCAGTCTGATCAGTGCCTGGGGAGGACAGGCAGAGAAGACATGAAGCATCTTCCAGTTGCTGCTGGGAACGTCCTCCTGGGGTGGCTGAGAGTTGGCTGTGGGGCACCAAGGGTCTGCAATGAAGAACCCTGATCTCAGACAGCAAACAACAGCTGCGAGGGCTCAGGCTGGAGGGGAAGCCAAGGTAGGGAGCACATTTGCACCAAAAGCATTTCTCTAGGTTAGTTGTGACAAATGACTTCGTGCCTTTTGAGTCACTTACTTATTTATGTAGCATCATATCTTCAATTCCTTTAAGATAAACTGTGTCCTACTAGTCCCCCAGCGTTTATGTGGAGAGCCCTCCATGTCCAAGAGCTGCCCTGCCTCTTCAAATGTATAAGCTGCTTCAGGAGAGAAAGTAGACCCCTGAACAAGAAGTAATGAGAGGTGATTCATTAGGGAAAGGAAAAGAATGTGGCTTTGCAGTGTGGCAAGAAAAGACTGATCTCTTCACAAAGCAATTTAGGGTCTTGCAGTGGAGGGGAATTGCTGCCCTGGTTGTGTAAACCAGGAACAAGAAGATTTAGCAGCTCCAGAGTTGCTGCACAAGTCAGTTCTATTCCATTTAATCTTTGCTAGTGCCTCTGGTTTCCATTATATCTTCCAACATGTTCATCGAAACAAAAAAAAACCCCAAACCCTGCACATAATCTTCAATTTTATTTTTTTTTTTTTATTATTTGAAACCAAAGAATTTAGGTATGCTGGGATTATTTTCTTTTCACATGTGCCATGTGAAAGCTCTCATCATCTTAACAGTACCAGTAATCCAAAGTAAGTACCTAGGTGACCTCCACACCATAAGAGGCAGAGAAGGGATGTTGATATAAGTTAAAAAATTAGAACAAGGAGGCAGGTTCTTGCCTATACCTACATGAATCTGTAGCCTATGCTGCTGATGAATCTCATTTTACTGATAACCCAGGGATTAGACACATGTGAGACACATGGGGAACACTGCCAAGTTGCTACAGCAAGTTATCTAGGACTAGTTTTGTGTACTCTCCCTGAACAGTCAGAACTGCTCATGTTTGCAGCCTTGTTTTTCTTTTCTTTCAATCCTGCATCCTGTAAAAGAGCACACAGAATGGTGTTATATATAAGAACTTTTTAAGATATCCTTTTTTTAAATTGTAATGGAGAAAGTTGGATATCTGGAGTTAATTGCAGAATGAAAGTAATGGACCTACTGAGGGCCTGAGTGGTAGGAGTCAAAGGGCTCAGCTACTGCCTTGTTCCTGGCACAGGAATCTGAAGTCTTTGTAGCTATCACTCCATGCACAGAGCAGGGCAGCAATCAGCCACTTCATGCTTCCCTATTGTGCTGGGAAGAAAGAGCATGCTGGTGCTGGCATCACTGCCTGATGTGGCATCTGTCTGCAGCACAGCCTGGGTGTGCATACTGGGGAGGCTGCTGGGTCAACCACGTGTCACACTGTTACTCCCCAAGAGTTTAGGGCCTCTAGTCTCCCTTTAGAAGGGAGAAGCAGAAAATTTGGAAGCAAGATTACTCCTCATTAGAGTGCTCCTTCCATCTTACTTATCTGACATGCAGATGCACAGGAAAGCTCATAAATAAGCCAGTAAGTATTGACTGATGAGCAGTTTCTGTGCCCAAAAGCTGTGTGACTTGACACATGATTCATCCTTAAAAAGTCTGTACAGCCTGGGGTTTTCAAATTATGAATAGTACAAGGATTACTTACAAGAAGTCTGGCCAAAAGAAAAAAATAATTATGCTAATTGGTGATTGTGACTCTCCATATACACAGCAGAGTATGCTGAATGGAAGAATTAAGCCTTAAGAAGTCTTTCTGGACACTGCACACATGATCCTTGTATGGGTATTTGCTCACACAGGAAAAATTACTGCATTCGGTGCTAACTCCCATATTAGGCAGAATTAAGAACATCAGACTAGAAAGGAGACCTTTCTAAACTGAAAACAAAAATCATGTTAGTCTACAAAAAGTATTTTGATGTATATTGAGAGCTGTACCAGAAATGCATTTACATAACATATTTTGGATATTTGAAAATACAGGATAATTTCTGAGAATGTTTTAAATAAGTCACAAAGAGCCAAGTTACATCATCTTTCTACTAGCTCACTACATAGGGGAGAATGTTTTATTTAAGAAGGAGCAAGCCAGGGGTTATTGATGGCCAAAACATGAAAAAGAGAACATATTGATCAATCAGGAGGAAGTAAAAATGTTAACAAATGTATTTGAAGGTTGAAGACCACGGAAACTGCTCCTGTGTGACATGTTACCCATGTCTGCAGTACCTTGCTAAGCAAAGAATAATCCTCAAAATGGTGAATTCAGCTCCAGGGAGAGTGTCAAGGGAGATATGCAATTTGTCCAGACCAAAAAGAGACCCATGGCAGAGTTCAGCCTGGGGTGTTGCACTCTGTGACTACTGGCTCTTGTCTTCCTTCTGATGACTATGACAGTACATATTCAGGTGATAAAAAAGAGATCAGTGTGGTGCTTATTTTAAAGTAGATTTTAGGGTAAGTGTTTGATCTACAAATAAGTCAAGCATTCTCTTACACTACAGCATATTTAGTCTAAAGGAATTACTTCTGGTTGAAGGAGCAAATGTAAATAAAAAGAGTATTTCAGGAAGGAGTTAAATGGAATGTCAGAAAGCATGGCATTAGGGCCATGTTTGTTAACTTTACAATTTACTGACCTAAATTTGCTAATGACAGAATTGAGAAAGGAGGACAAACTAAATACAGAGGAACAGAGCAAATAAATTCAAAATGATCTGGATAGATTCAGCTTAGAGGCTGGATAAGTAGCTTATTCATCTCAGTTGTACAGAAGTGTGAAGTAATAAGATTAAGAACTAAAAATAATCAAAGAGGATAAAGGCAAAAAGAAAATACAACAAATAACAGTCACAGAAGAAGAGCAGAGTAAGTACTTTTCCCTGTTCATGGCGGGAAGAAACATGGTGCTGTGGGGCAGAGCACAGGGAGCTGAGCAGCTGCAGACCCACAGGACTGTGCTGAAGGGGCTGTGCCCATGGAATTCACACCTGGAGCAGCTCGTCAGTGTTTGGAAGGGAATGGAAATGGACTATTGCAGACCAATTGCAGTTAACTATTTGATGTATATCTGGCAGCAGTACCAGTTGGTGAAGTGGGACTCACTGTGCAGGGCACATCTAACAGCTCTGGTAGTCCCTGCTCAGTCTTTTCAATTGAGTGGTTTTATTCTCATCACTTTGTGGTGCATTTTTTTTTCCCTTCCACACCCGACTTTCATGTCTAAAGCACTGTGACCAACACAAACAAATGAAAGCTTGAGTTATCTATTAACCAGACTTGTGGTAGTTGTCAAATTTGCCATAGGGAATTAAAAAACAAAAGTGTCTTCATGTTAAAACAGAGTTCAGGAAGACAATGCTAAACAAATCTTTATTTAAAAATACAAACTTTATTTTGCTCTCGTATTGTTCAAAAATGGAACCAATAAAACTATAAGTAGGTTCTCTTGAAGAATAACACAGTCTTAGATAACTTTTCTTTAAATCACAAATGATCTTCTATCGAGTAATTAAAGACACCATTAGCAGACACCTTCTGTTCAAAATCAGATTGCTACTTTTTCTTTAAAAACTACTTGTATTGTGTTGGAAAAATTATACAGCGTATTCTCTGTATAAAGTAGCAAAATAACTTCATAATTGTGTTTGTTCAGAGTAATGATAACAAGATTTAAAACACAGTTGCAGCACAGGAAAACTTAGTGTGAAAAGACTATTCTATGTCTTCAGCTGTCAACTAAATGTATATTGAATTCTGCAGAGCAAATTCAAATAAAAGTGTTGAGATTAAAAGTGATAAAGCAGCAACAGTGATATCAGAATCCCTCCAAAAATTAGATTAAATCCTCCTCAGGACCATAAAAACCTTATTATCTTGACGTGACTATATCAATCATTGCAAGACAATTATCTTAACAAGTTAAAGTTGCTTTGATACAGGAATTTTAGACTATATTTTTTATCTTCTCCTTTGTATGAAAATAGGCTCTGTATGTCCAGGCATTCCTGAGCAGAAACTGAGATAGACACATCTGGGCTTTCATGGTGACAAATAACCCATAAAAGCTATCTATAAACATCAATGATGTCCTCCTTTAAAGAAACAACAGTTTACATTATATTGAACTGTGAAATAGAACAACACTAACTCTTGTCATTATATAGTTTACTGACTTTAGTATGAACTTACTTAACATTGTTTTTGTCTCTTTACTTCCTTAACTCCAAAGTCATTCTTTTAGCAGAAATAGTGTGTTGCATTCCCACTGTGCCTGTTATCAGCTCATGTGCCTTATCCTGGAAATTAATGCTCATACCAAATCTCTGAAGTTGGTGCTGTTATTGATAGAATGTAGAGCTGAAGAATTATGTGAGAAAAATCACAAAATAATCAGTCAGAGCCTAAAAGAGGAGCCTCACTAATGATAGAAATAGGACTTCAGCCTGCTCAGGAATCCTATAGGTATTCAAAGAGAAAACATACACTGCAGATGGAATATGGTATTTCAACCTTATATGAACCTATTTGTTCCTACTTTTAATGGGGAATTTCATGTGCCTTTATTGTTTCTGCTGGTATATGTGGACTATATTTTGTCCCTATTTCATTACTGTGTAATAGTTTTGTGGTCATTCTTTTTACTTTGGAGTATCCTTGACCTGGCTTTGGATTGAAAACTTGCTCACTGACTACAGACTTAATTCCAAGGCAAATCAATGTGATTCTGTTTCAAAGAATAGGGTTTTATTTCAGATCACAGAAGAACCTTGGTGTAATATTAAGAAGTGGGTGCTTTAAAATCTTTCCAAATAAAACCAGCAATTTGTATTTTGTATCTTCTGAAAGGTATATTAAATACAAATTTATTCTTTTAAGGTTTTTTTTCTTGTTAGATTTAGAAATAATTTCTTACTGAATGCACTTTCAATAGGAAGCACATCTTAAAAATTATGGTACCCGTGCAGAAAATGGTTATAGATGCTCCTTACTATGTAGAAGCTAAATGAACAAAGCAATTCCTTTGCACTATAAAGCAGTTACACGTGCTACATGTGAGCACTAAGGCAAATAAGTCACTTTTTGAAAGTTACAACATAATGCTAATGAAGACCAGGTCATTTTTAATGGAAACAAAATATTTTGTCAAGCATGATAGAAAAATTGTAAAAGATTTGCAGTATTATATTTTAAAATATTTTAATACATATTAAATATTCATAATTTAAGTTCATATATATTTCATTATATGTTCATAACAAAAATATTTATTATAAAAAAATACACATTCCTAAAATATGGAGTTTTATATCTTTGAACTTCTTAACAGTGGTACAGGAGGCAGTACTGAAATAAAAGACTTCACAGATCCATGAAGGACAGCTGGTATCAGATAGCCTTACATAAATAGTAAGTTTAACATTGCATACTGGTTTAATTCCCACATAGTATTTCAAGTTTTATTAACCCAGACAACTCATAATAATTATGATAAACAGACATTGTCATAAGAAATCAGCAGAAATTTGATACGATTAAGTACAATGCAATACATCTTCCTTGCTCACAGAGTCTGTATAATAAATTACTCCTAGGCTTCAGAATGAGGCATTGTATAATTGAGCAAAACAGATCAATTTTTAAGGATGCTTATTTAAATGCAAAACAGACTTTTTGAGAATAGTAAACTTGATTAAAATCCCTCTTTAAGTGCAAATCACAAACAACAATATCTAGTAGTCACAGGCCATAACCATCCTATTAATAATACAATTTATTGTTCAGATATAATTGTAAGGTCTTAACGATGTGGCAGCTGTAATCTACTTTAAAAATTAGAAACGATCTCCACAGTCTTCTAATGGGACTGAAATACACACAATGGATGAGCAACTTGCATTTGGTTACCGAAATACTGAAATACATGGCATGAGATTAAATGGTCAGGCTTTGGGCTTTTCACACATGGCTTTCCCCATCTTTAATGGTGAATTCCATAAATAATACTATTCCTTCTACTGTGCAGATATTAAAATCAGATCCAGAAATGATAGAATATTAATTTAGCCATCTCAGTCCTGAATACTTCTTAAACTGTTTCAATTTTGACATGCTGGCAATACTCAGTTGTTGTTTTTTTTTTAATATTTCCTGGATAATTGCAGTTGTGCTTTTGCATTGCAAAACTTGAGATGCCTGGACAGGCTACAGCTATCTCATGCTGTGTGGAAAACTGAATTAAACCAGGTTATTCCAGTTTAATTGTCAAGAATAGGGATTTTTGGCAATCCCATGCCATAGTGCTTTAAAACAGCGCTTGCCACTGAGAAGAGTGGCAATTGTCATGATGATCATCATGACCATAGAATCATGGAATCATAAAATCACAGAATCATATAAACACAGAATGCTAGGGGTTGGAATGGACCTCTGGAGATCCAACCCCCTGCAGGATCACCTGAAGCAGGTCACACAGAAACACATCCAGATGGGCCTTGGAAGTCTCTAGAGATGGAGACTCCACAGCCTCTCTGGGCAGCTCCATCACCCTCATGGTAAAGAAGTTTTTCCTCATATTGAGGTGGAAGTTCCTGTGTTCCAGTTTATGTCCATTGCATGTTCATTAAAGGCATGAGAAGGGCTATGGCTATGGCTCCTTCTCCTCTTGCCCCTTTACACTGTCATCTCTTTTGCACCATTGGCAGAGTTAGTACTCACCACCTAATTATGCACTTAGGTTCCTTTTCAAAGGCTTTATGTTTGTGTTTCCATGTGTGTGCTGCAGCACACATGAGTTTCAGTGCCCTTGAGAAGGAGCTCAATGTAAGTCTTACACATCCTGGGTACTCCAATGCATCTGAAGGAATAGCAGTGCCTTGTTTTCATAACAGGAAAACCAGTTGTGCTTATGGTTCCCCTGTGTTCCTAAAGTCCCTGATAGATTTTGGAAGTCAGAATTTTCACAGCTGGAATTTATGTGCTCTTTTTTAATTTTACTTTCAGAGAGTCACAGATTGGGACAGCAAAAGAACAACTTCCCAAAGAGAAAGAAGTGCAAGCTCTTTACTTTCACAGTTTTGCAGTCAGCACTTGTGGTCTGGTTTCCTTCATTACTGGATCAAACTGAAACAAGAACCAAGTTCCTGCTCAGAGAAGAAATGGAACTGTCCACCAAAATCCCTGTATGCTGTAACAGCAGACTGAAGAATGAGACATAAGATCTTTGAAACCAGTTAAAGTGTGGTGGGGCATAAGCATTGTAAGTGGAATATTTATTACTTTAATAGCTTTTATTACCACAATGCTAATAGCCACTTTTTATGACCAATAAACTACTTATTAGCAGGTTTGTGACTGCACAGTTAAATTATGAGAGAATGAGCTTTTGGTTTGGCATTTTAATGCAGTTTATTGTCCTGCACATGTAAACCAGTTTTGGGAGTCAAGATGTTTTCACTGGGTCTCCTCTGGAAGTCTTGAAAGCTGTCGCTCTTTACATTTATTACAGTCTTTGCAGCACAGAGTCAGACTCCCTGTGTGTTTTAAATGTTTCCATGGTGTTGGAGTCTGACTGGAAACAACTGGATTTTGGGCACTCAGACCAAAACTAACCCACTTTGCTCATAGACAGGCATGGAGCAGCAGTGGCTGCTGCCCAGCTGGCTCCACTGCTCATCCTGCACTGCTCCAGGGCTGGCTGCAGGCTTCCTCACACAGGTCTGCTCCTTCACTATGAAAAAGGCTGAACCCAGCTTTAGCAGAAAATAGAAATTTGGCTGCTGGCTATTGCAGGGAAAGGGGATTGACAAACTCAGTGAGCTTAGTGATCTGACAAATTCAGCTCAGTTACAGGATCAGTAATTTCATCTAGGGGATGGAAAACTGTGTGAGGGAAGGATAATAATTTAGTAAATATTAGTAACTATTTAGCCTTATGGTTAAAGGATTGTACATCATTGCACTTACACACAGGAAAGCTATTCCTGTATTCTGAAAGTGTGGCCTTTGACTTGCATCCCCATCTTGGTCACTGTCTGTCACCTCCCCTTGGCACATGTCTTGTTTATGCTGTGTAACATTGGATGATGATGGCACTTATGAAATTTATAACCTAAGCTAAGTGAAGTTAGCATGAACATAAATTGTGTATCAAACACTGCTGAAGAAACGAGAGGGTAGATTTTAAACCAGAAGTCATTAAACTCTTTGCTTCATATTTTGCTTCCACAGTCCATGCATTTTCGTACACTAAGGCTGATCACTACAAAGAAATGTCAGCTAGCTCAGTTATTAATAGGTAAATCAATTCTATCTACATCACAATGTTGATCACCAGCAATCCTGCTGAGCTAGGAATGCATCTCCCTGAAAATGCTCTAAGTGGCCTGCTGATTCCTGTCTTAGAGAAATGTGAATCAGAGGCTCTTATCCTTATGCTGTCATACAGCAGCATTCCTCAGTAACCTGTCAGATGGGAAGATTCAATTATCTGTGCTTTTCTAAGTATGATGTCTGGTTTTTTGCATGTGCACATGTAATATACAATATTTTTAAGTTTTTTCGATGTTTTTCCTAGTATTTGTTCATCTCAATGGACAGACAGCCATTTGAAAAGGCAATGAAAAGTCATTTTAGTGTAAGTTATTAATGAATCATTTTGTTTTACAGTGGCACCTAAAATGTGTTTGGCAACATCCAATAAATCCTGATGTTTGTAGCCTAGAAGTAAAAGGAGAGGAGCAGAATACAATGTCAACTGTATTTCAGTGTTGTTATATTGGCTGTGTTGAAGAGAAACGTAGGTGAACCAAAATTAACCAATTTCATGCAGCTGACTCAGTGTACCAAGAAGTTATACAAAGGAACAAAATAAATGAGAGGAGCTGCAGCTAGGAGGAGATCAGATTTTTAAATTAGAAGAGACAGAAAACATAAGTAGCAAGGTGCAAATTTATGAAGGTTGCTGAGAGAAGAACTGCAATGTTGACTTTAATAAGATAGAAATGAGATGCCCAGCATCTGGGGTGACACAATCAGAATGTGTGCAATTGATCAACCACGTTTTTGCTGTGACAGAAACATGTATGCAAGTATGTTGGAACACCTAGAGAAAAGGAAGTTAAAGCATTCAATGTGTGAGATCCCTGATGAAAGATTTTGGTTAAAATTTCATTAAAAATAGACTTAATTTCATGCAGATCAGAGGATTGCTTTCTAATTTAGGAGCTAACAGCATTGCATACTGGAGTGTACAGTCCACTGCTCTGAGCCTGTAAGCTGCTATTAACAGAGCAAGTAATTAAAATATTTAGATTAGTGTCAGACAGGGATTACAATAGGAAACTTTAAACTAGAACTAACTTTGACAGTTAAGTAAGGGTTTATTAATTTTTTGTGAACTTGAGGCTGACTTCAGTTTCCAGTATGGTTTCTGTCATGTAAATTTTAAGTTTGAAAAAAACCAAAATAAAATAAGTAATGTATTAATATAAAATGAAAGTTTGTACCGGGATGAGGAGTCACAAAGAGAAAGAAATACAGAAAACTCTAGATCATGTGTTTGCAGTTAAATTCTAGTGTGCATGTGTTTTGTGTAATACTTTATCCTGAATCTGGCTGACCTGACTGTCATAACCTGTGTTTAGATTAACACTTCTCAAGACAGTTTTGGCCATGGCTGTCTAAAATGTTACATTTGTGATTTTAACCCATTTTGTCTAAAATATTCTTTATGTTGCCCACCATATGCAAAACACCAGTATTTAAACATCACCTAAGCAAACTTTTTTCTTCTAACTAATTTCTAAAATAAATAATATTTCTATTTTATTCTCACTATTTTAGTGAGAAATGCTCAGTCCAAGAGCTGTTTCTTACAATACTATAGGAAAAAGAACCATATTTGTGCAATTTTTGATGAATCACTTTTTGAAGGAAATTCAGCCTCAAAATTTGCACTTAGGTGATACTCCTCCTTAAGAGTCTTCTTAAAACAGAGACATGAAAATTCAAAATTGATGGTGAAAATCCATATAAGAGCAAAATAGCATGCCAGATTTAATTCAGACTTTTTTAGGCTATTGTTTGGATTAGATTCTTGATGTAATAGCTTGCATATGAATGTGTGGTTTGTATTTCTTTTCCATTTGTAATTCTATATATATATATATATACTAGTATATATATATATATACTAGTGAGTTTTAAGTAGTTGGCATAATTTTCATGAAAAATCACTAAAATCTACACCTAATATTTTAAACAAGCAATTGGTAGTAACTCCTAAAATCCCTGTTATATACAAGATTTACCTTCTGTTGGGTTCACAAATACTCCAAGTATTGTAGAAGAAAAAAAAAAAAGTTACTGTTTAATGGTTCAGAAGGTAGGACCTTGATCTTTTATGCTTTTGTCTTATCTGAATACCAGTGAGTAAACCAAATCAGATTAAAGGAGGAATATTTGTCTCTTATCCCTTAGACTTGGTGAAATCTGGGTTTATCTGTAGAATGTCAGCTATATTTGGGCTTCAAAACCCAAACATCTGTGTTCAAGCAGTGTTTTCTCTTTTTGTTAACCTCCATTGCAGCTCAGTATCTGTGCAGTAATTCTGTATCAGTACTCTAAAGATTTTAAACATTCAGTATAAGACAGGTCAATCTAATGGCAAGGTTGTATGGTCACCTCTGAATATGAAGGGGAAAACAGATAGAACAAGAATGGCTTAGTGTAAAATTCAGTTCTGTTCCTTTTTATTTCCCTGCAGGCTCTTTAATTTCTAGTGGAAACTTGTCCTGACATCTTGATGAGAAACTCTGGATGTATCATCATGATACCATGGATGTTCAAACAATTTTTATTGAAAAACAGTAAGTCACAGTAATTCAGGTGAACATAAAATGATAAACAGTCTTATACTGCAGGATCCCACAGGGGAAATACTAATAGAAAAAACAAACTTATTTTTTGTGATTATGTAGTATTTATTTCTGAAGGAAAAGACAGAGATGTCATAAACATAAACCAAAATAGACAATGCTGTTTACCTGAATTAACTAGATTTGAAATACAACCAGAATTGAAGTTTGCAAGTTTATGCTCTATGGCTGTAACACATGGAATAAATGCTTGCTTTGTTTAAATACTTTTTTTTTCTCCAAAATTTTAATTATCTTTCTGCTGAATAATTATGAGTATTTTTTTTTAAAGGAAATTTTATTCAAGTTAGCATACCTTATTAGTATTTTTAAAATCTATTTAAAAACCATCATGATATAATGCAAAACTTGCTGCTTTAACTGCCAGTAGTGTTCAAGATGCCATTTGCATATCTTGCACTGGTTACAGTGTTAGTAAAATTAAATTCAGTGTTTTGCTGCTGTTGCAATAGTGTTTATAAATGGATTCACAGTATGATGCCAGAATTTTCAGTGTGGGAAACATAAGTATCTTTTCTAAACTTCAGATGTGTCATTGATTTTTGTGGTTAGATCCGTATTTAGGCAACCAGTGGAAAGGGTCTATATACTAAGATGTTGATCATGAAAAGCTCTCATGGATTCAGATGTCAAATTCCTTTAAATACTGAATGCTGCTTCTTGTGATTAGCTATTTTTCTCATTACAAGTTATAACACCAGTTATAAACATTCTGCTATCTGAGTATAATGGAAAAAAAATCCAAAAAGTAACCTGAGTAAAATCTGAATTTTAGAACCATTTAATTTAGCTGGGGAAAAACAAAAAGAAAACCAAACCACACAACAAAAGAAGAAAAAAAAAAACAAACAAAAACCACCTCTGAAATTGTTATGCAGGGATTTTTTTTCATTGAATTGTGTCTGATAGACCAGAAAATCTCCAACTGATGTCCTTTGGTGACTCACAGCCATTTAACTTATTGAATGCTGTCGGCCAGTTCCCTTGTTTCAAGGTATTAAATCAAAGTAAGACTGTGGGGCATTCATGTTCTTTTGAATTCTGCTTAATAAAAGAAAAAACGACAAAAATATATTTTATATTATATACATGTGTGGTTCTAACATGCAAAATGCCATTCATTTTATTGAAGAACTTTGCAATAATGTAATTAAAGCAGATAGTCTTATTATAAGAAATTTATATGAAAACCATACACCCCTATTATAGACTAATGAGACTTTTACCCAGGCTTGTTTTCTTGATATGGTTTAACAAACAACCTGCAGATGTAATGGAATCCTGTTAGCAGAATTAGTGTGGTTTCTCTGTCCATCCTTAGTAGCAGGGTGTCAGGGTGCTTTTCAGATGCTTAAGCACTATCTGTAAATCAGTGAAGTACATCCGTAAATTCTTATCTGCTTTGAAGGATGCCCAGTATCTCTAAAACTGCTTGAACACTGCAAGCAGAAATGGCTGCTGTGATTACTGCAGCTCTAGGCAGCTTGATACAATGAATTTCAAAATTGCCTCAGTAGTAAGTACTTTGTTTCTAATGAAAACTGTGTCCTGTGATGTACCTGAGTGACTGCAGTATTTTGCTACAGTTTGATTTGGTGAAGGGAGCAATTGTAACATAGCTTTAAGAATCCTCCTAAGCCTCTCCCTTGCACCCAGAGCTCTGGGAATCCCTTCCTTGCTGTAGCAGCAGATCCTGTGCTGCTGTTGCTCCTGCAGCTCCAGCCCAAGCAGGCTGCCTCTGGTTCCTGTAGGGACTGCAAACTTCCATATTCCTTTGGTTGGGGGGTGGATGTGCCAGTGGTGCCTCTGCTGCTGTCAGTGATCCTCTTTGGAAGAGGATTTATTTTGGTGATTTGTGCCAGTGGGCATCAAAACACTTCACTGTGAAGCAGCTGAAGATAATCTCTACAACAGATATGAGACTGCTGATCCAGCAGACACGAGCACCCATGTGCCAGAGCTCCACAGCTGTGGTCAGGATGGATCATTTCTTTACATGATGTATGATTTGGATCTACTTCCTTTCCAATATTTTGCTCCCTTTCTACTGAAAAATGGGTGAGGTAATGAACAGTGTCCCTGCACCCAGCACTTCAGTAGTGTTTTCAGTCCATGAGTAGTAGGAAAAAAGTTATCTGGTATATGAGCTATCACAGTTATAACATGTACCAGCATGAGAAGTGTATGTATGCAAGTCCTTGCTTGATTTCATTCATAAATAATAGTCAGCATTACAATCTTGGCTGCTTTGGCTGGCAAATTTTTGCCTTATGAATGTCCATAAAATGACTCTTCCCTGTGCTGCATGCTGGAGTATTAGCTAAAGAGCATATGTATTCCATAGGATTAATTTAAAGGCACAATAAGTTCCTTATTTTTAAAATTCAGGTAATCCGTTTATTTTGAGTGGCAATAGAGTGTAGTGGGGTATTTTTCCTTTTTCTACCTGTTTAAATAAATACCTGAAGAAAAGTAAAACATTTGAATTGATGTATGTGGGTGGAAGGTTTTTTGGAATGTTTTCACTGTTTAGATCCTCAATGTTGTTTCAAAAGTATTACAATAATTTCTGTGGTGTTTAACTAGGGTTGCTCCTGACAAACTAACACCCGTTGTACACAGTACTTCAGCCTTCAGGTAGCAGCAAATAGCAGTGTTTTATGGGTAATTTCTTCCTCCGACCTGCTGTTACCAAAATGATCCATTTCTTCAAAGCTGAAGTCACATCACATGGGATTGTGTTCCCACTGTTATTTTGTTGCACTCGGTGACAAGTCACCCCCTGGAATATGACAGCCAGGCTGCAATGAAAGGAACCCCACGCTGCATTTCTAACAGAAGGTGATGACTCTGCTGCCTGTTGGGGTGTGCAGAGAGCAGTTCTGGGAAAACACAGAACATTTTCCAAGCCAAGGCAGGTGACAGAGTAAGGGTATTGCATAATTTGTGCTGCACGGGGAGTGATTTCTGACATCTTTACACCATATGAGACCTGAAGTCTGTGGAGCGACTTGCACCATACATTAATTCTTATTATATAAGGTTAGAAGAGTATTAACCTGAAAAGGCTTTTTGCTGTCATTACACATAGTAATAACTGCACGTTGTTCCTGGAACTGGGCAAACATACCAGGGGCATTGAAGCTTGTACTACCTGTCTAAACCAGCAAGAGGAGAGCATCTCTATGTAAAAAGTATCCACTGAACAGGCCATATACATACTGAAAGAGTTTGAGAAACAAAATATTTAATTACAGAGGTTCCATCCAGAGTCCCTATGGCCACAAGTGCATAGCTAATAGTCCTTTGTTACCTTTGGGGACAGTATTGCTGCAGTCCTCTTACAGCACTGGGATCAGAACTGCATCTCATCTGTATGCTCAGGAAGTGGTACAGAAAACTGTAGCTCAAATGCAAGCATCATTTCATATGTGCACAAAATTTTATTCCTTTTATTTAGGGAAAGCTAATGTTACTGAGGATGTAGATGAATGGTTTGACTACAAAGCATTAATATTGACACCATCTCTGGCAAATGCCTCTCTTTCCCTCCATTGTCCTCTGCCCCTTCAAGCAAGCACACAGATGATTATTTTTTTCAGCAACAATTATGAGGTGTGGAAATTGAAGTCAAACCTCTGAAAGGTTTGGTAGTAGCAGAAACTGACTCAGAGTGTTCAGTAGGAATACAATGAAGCAGTACCCCAAATCAGCCTATGTGTTGGCTGATGTGCAGTTTATTTACTTCTTAATGTCTCTTCCAAATAATGGCATTATTTATAAAAAGACGTGAATATGTGACCCCTAATGCCATAAAACTTAGATCTACTGTATGAAAAGAAAAATTATAAAGAAAATCAGAAATTCTGAGAGAAATTGTGGAAGGAGAATTTTTTACATTTTAATATGAAAATAATTCAGAAGACATTGTATTCTGATGAATATTGTCCACAGTAACTTTCATTACAAGCACCCAATTTTTCACCTATAATCAGGCATCTTTATTTTATATTTTTGCATGCTCAATACCCTCTCAAATTACTCTCACTACATGAAGAATGTCGTGCCCTTTAAGACACTTTCCTTATGTGAAGAAGAACAACTTCTCAAGCAAGTTTTCCAAAATTGTTAAAGCCTCCTGATAGCACTAATTTTAAAGAATGGCAGTATAGGTGGAATATTCCTGTCTTTTTTTATTTCTTTTTAGCCATGTGTTACATAATGTCTTTTTATTATATTCGAATCTTTCATTTTTGAAACTAACTACACATGAAATCCTAAGCTTCTCAGGCTACTTTTACCATTTGGACTCAAAGAGAAGCAATTTTCCCTGCATCATTTCTCCTTTGTTATCTTGTCTTTCCATCAGATTCTCCATTAGCTCAATTATAGGACTGCTACAATTTTTACCTCTACTATTATGTATGGACTATTAAATCATTTACAGTTCTCCAAAACATATTTGTGTCTGAAGGTCTAATTTTGAAAGACCGAGAATTTATCTCAACATTATCACAGTGGTAATCAAAGAAGTAATTGCACAAAATAATCCAGCATAAACTGCAGTAATTCAGAGCTTTAGGGATGCAATCTATTTGTGGTTATAAAAGATAATATTTGTTTCTATGGTTGGTTATTTTTCTTCCTGTGATTACCTTGAGATTTTCAACAAGGAAATAAAGAAAACTCATAGAATAATATGAGATACTGCAGTAAAATTCACATCATATTGGCCATCAAGTAATTTAATTGATTTGGTTTAATACATTGTTTCTTGGCCAAATTATGAGTATTTGAGCTGTGCACCAATGAGTTGATGCAGTCTGTCCTGCAGTCCACAGGGGAGCAACAAATGAAAAACTGATGGGAATGTGTCCCTTAGCAGAATGAACTGGCCCAGGTGCAGACCACTCTTCCCTCCTGTCACAGCACTCCAGCAAATGTCTGCGAGGAATCAATGGAGGTTTGAATTTCCTCTGCTTAACCTTTTCTCTTCCATCTGTAGCAGTGCTGCATATTCCTTGCCATAGTGTTTACTGCTAAAATCTGACAGGTGTTGCACACTTTGCAAAAGTCTGTGTGTAAACAGCAGGGTATGTCATTATCACAGGAATATTAATTGCTGTGTTGTGGTACAAATGCAGCACTGTTGACTTTTTTTCTTTCCCTCCTTTCTGAGGGCATGAAGTGGGTCTAATTAACTGTTTGTAAACAGAAAAGTTCCCAATGAAGTAAAAATTTTTTATGGAATTAGAATTTATGAAATATGTATCAGTAGAACTAAGGCATGGAAAAACTGATTTTAGGTATATTCTGCAAGTGAAATATATTACATTTATAGCCTAGCAAGCTGAAGGGATCATTGTAAAATTTGGTATAATGTAGTTTTGGCTTTGCATAGTTTAGCCAATATTCATTGTAAACACTGTGTATAATTCTTTCCCAAATTTGTTTGTTTTATTCTTTTTCAGTTCAGAAGTCTCCAGCAGAACAGAGCCAAGTAGTATTCTGATTCTCACATTTCTTCCATGCACTTCAGGTAAGAAAAAAGTTTATCCTGCATGAACATATTCCTGTCTGCTTCACGAGCAGCAAAAAACAGAGGATTGCAGTTCAGATGCTAATATCTTCTAATACTATGAAAATTAAAGAACAGACTTTCATGGACTGTAAACACTGTCCACAACACAGCACAGATAAAATGTTTTGCATTACTCTAAGTTGTTAAGTATAATTCAAGGTAATAAATCTTTAGCTGCAAGAGGTTGTTAGACTTGTTACATCATAACAAATAAAACAAAGAAGCTCTGTCAACCAGTGTATATTAGCTGAACAACTTGTTTAAATTCTACTTAAATCATTGAGTAAAGTAAAAGACCAGCTAATATGCCTTTCATACATGGGGAAGAAAACATTTCTTTATTCTGTATCTTTGCAGAGCAGTGTGCCCCAACTGCTCAAATGTGCATTGTTTCTGAGGTACTGGGCCCTAAATCTACAAGATTCTTGTAGATTTACATGTTGAAATTGTGTCATTTTTAATTTAGACAAATGTTGTCTCATTGAAGAAGTTATTCTGCATCAATTTTAGATTTTGTCACTTTGCAGTTTTTGCTTGTATTTATAAAAGAAAGAAAAATTTTTCATCTATGCAGATTATGTAAAACATGGCCAAATTCTCCTCTTGGATGTCTATACATGTTTGAGTACTATTAGTGTGGAAAGTGTAGAAGTCTCTAGGAAATACACCGACGTCATTAGGGCTCTCAGTTCAGTGAAACTTCTTTATTCTGGTTTACAAGAAACAGGTTGACTATGGGGAGAGAGTGGCATAAGGGTCAGACAGAAATGAATGATCAGAAATAGCTGTTTGGGTGTTACTGTGTTTTGTTGGGTTAAAACATAAATGTAGTTTTGCTTATAAACTTGCAGGTGTTGCAGTGCTGTATTGCATAATCTTAAATCCATACTTCAAGGATGAAATTAGGTCCTTTATACCATTGATTTCCATGGGCTTGCAGTTTCTCCAAGGATGAATAATGTTGGAACATCAACGGTGATGTTCAGCAGTTAAGTGTCATTACTAAAAGGGTTTGTTTATAAAGGTCAAATAAGAATATGTCACCCTTCTTTGATTTGAGTCCATGGTGTTAGTAGATATTGATTACATTTAAGAGCCTGTGGATAAGAGGCAATTTAAATTATCTTGAGCAACCATACAAGAAATAAGAAATAAGGTTCATTTGAAAGAAGATACTAACAGACACCATTGTTGTGAATCCAGTTTGAGGAAGGGGAGTTAGGATAAATTCTACCCGTTTTGTAGAAAATGATTATAAACAGTAGTGAACTTACCATAAAGACAATAGTTGCCTTGCATCTGCTTTACTCTGCCTATGGTATTAGTTACAGCAGTGTGACTATCCAGCACTTTGCCATTTTACCACCCAAATTCAGATCAGTGTGGTTCCCAGCTTTTGACATCTGAATGAATAACACTCTTGCTTCAAGTACTGCAGAAAAAAAACCAGAATCCTAAATATATACAGCATCCTAAATGTATAATTCTCTTTAAATGGAGTTTTAAATTTTTCAGTATTTTCAGTTTCCTCTGAGAATCACAGTCTATATTGTTACAGTTTTTGAAAGCAAACTGTCAGTCTTTTTGTTTTATAACGTCATGATATTTCACAACTACAGTACTGAGATATGAGGAATCACTGTTTGGCAATTGTTAAAAAAATAAAGAAACAATCATGAGGATGAAATATGAGGTTGCCTGGATGTAAGGAGCAGTATGTACACAGGCCACCTATGGGCACGTGCTGCTCAGCTGAAACTCCGGAGGGATGCCACAGTCATATGCATATGCCAGTTCTCATATATGCATGTTATTATCTGGTAGCACTGTTTTTTACTAGTAAGCAACTTAAAGGAGGGCTTTGATGCAAGTAATATTTATTGCCTTTGTGGCTGTAATCAACTTATTTAATTAGCTTGTATTCTCCCACCCAAAACCAAAAATTTGCATGAGTAAGATTTTATGCTTTTCTGAGTATAGAACTTAGCCTGGAGGGTACAATTGGTTGTTGTTTTGGTGATACAAGTGATACATGTAGATGCAACTTCTCTGATATTTTAAAACAGTATTTTTTAAAAGAAATCACGCTTTGCATCTTACTTCAATAATAAATTTTATGTTAGAGTTCCGCCATTACCAAAATTGTGTTCTTTATATTGGAATAATGGCAGTAAGTTTAGTAGAAAGAGCACTATGAAAGGCTCTCAGTGCTGTGCAGTTTATTCTTTTGCAGTAGCAGCAGAACTTCTATTCATTTCGGTGAATACATCAACCAGTAATTGTCCACACATAAAAAATCCTCTAATAAAATATAGGCAACAGCTGGATATACTTTGGAGTTTTACTTGTTGTATAAAAGAAATACAAATATGTCCCACATACAAAATAAACAGAGGTGTATATACAAGCTGCCCCCAATGCAGCTTAGTATTATTTTTAAAAAAACAATAGGGCATTGGTTTGAAAAGCAGCAGCTTTTGGAAAGTATTCACAATAATCACACAAAACAAACGGCAGACAGCTTGAAAGCACAGCCACATTCTTATGCCTTCAGAAAAAGTACAAACTCATGAATTATTTTGTGTGTTCTCTCTTAAAAAAAGACAGTGACTCACATCAATAATATCATAAGCCATTGAATTTCTATCAATTACTGAAACTGGTTTGTGTATTTATCTTGTGAATTAAGCATTTTTAAAATTTGATTCTGATTATTTTTCCACCTTTTATTACCATATACTCTCAGTTCATTCACTCTCTCAAAAAAAGCTAGACTGATAATCATTTAACATCAAGAAGGTGTATTTATTTATTTATGAATTTTTCAAGCATAGAGGTAATGGGAGTACTGACAGATTTCATGTTTCATTGACAAGTTGCTTTGAATTTCAGAATATGCAAGTATTTAAAACAACAATTTCCTCCAAAGTGTTTTGGCATGTCAAAGAAAAATGAATAGTATACAAGCATTAATAACGTTTCTGATCTGTCAGTTCTGCTTTACCTGCTGCCCTGGTAATTTAAGTTGTGATGTATCTGATTTGTTTTAAGTATTTCCTTCAAAGCAATGAATCATATCCACGTGTACCAATGCCTCTTCTCTTGCTGTGATCAGACGTGATACACGGAGCAACCCGATCCAGTTGTTGATGTCCCTGCTCATTGCAGAGGGTTTGGAGGTTGCTTCCATCCCAAACCACTCTATGCTTTTGTAATACATGACATAATAAAGTCTTGCAGTGATATTTACCTAAGTATACCTTAATAGGGAGTGGTAGGCTTTCATTTTCAGATCCATTAGCAGAAAAGGCTGCAAACACACTGTGCAGTTTTAACGTAGGTCCTGTTTTCCCATCGCTGTTTTCTCATGCCAGACTTGTGTCTGATGTATTTCATGATCTGGAGATAATGGTGATGATTTTCTAATCAAATGCAGTTTGTTCATTAAATACTATCCCATAGTCACACTGAAAAAATATGTGCAAATGTCATCAAAATTGTGAATGCTTTGATTTAATAGAAAGCAGATTAATTCCACTGGGAAGAGTTGACGATCAGGCATTTTTACTTTTTTGCATATAAGTCACTTAAGACAGTAATTCAAAAGTTTCTTACAAAAGATCACTTAACAAGCTGCTGAATGATCCAAAAGAATAGCACGGATTATACTGAAAGATAATTAGATATTTCACATGAGAAAATTAATATCGAAAAGAGTAGAAGAATGCGATGGATGGCAAGGCAACTGAAATTTGTTTGAATCACTTAATAGATCTGGATAGCTGTTTCTGGATGTCTTATGCTGAAATTTTTTTCAGTGTGCCAGAAGTTTTATTTATTCACTATCCACTGTTGTAGGTGGATGGTCTAAAAATGACTCTAGCAAATCTTAATTTGGAAACTTGCTCGGTTACCTTATGTGTTTTGGCAAGGTGGTCAGAGGAATGACACAATAAATGACACAAGCAGTAGGGCAATGAAATGGGAAATAATTGGATAGCTCTTGTCCAGGATGGTAGCTCAACACAGTATTTCAACTCTTCGCATACTCTGGGAGTAATAATAGAAAATAATGGGAAAAATTTAGGGGAGTTCTCAGTGAGGAAAAAATATTGAGCTCAAAAGAATTCTAGATTTTCCTTTGATTAATTATACCTCCTTTCCATCCATCCCCCAGTCAAAGTTACTGTAAAAAACTGTATTTTTTTCCCACCCATGTAGTGTGGGATCATGCTCCAGGCTCAGTTTTTGCAAAGGAAGCAAATGATGGTTGTACAAGATTAGCAGCCCTGCCTATTGATAATTATTTATATTGGATGTGGTCACAAATGTTGTTTCATGGCACATTTCATCAAACAACTTTTGATTCCAATCTTAAAGTAGAAAGTAGAGGAAACAATTCTGATTTGATCTTCACAGATGAAGGCCCCCAGTTCTCAGAAAGCACCACAGGGCTTTGGGGAGATGCTGGCATAGAAGTAGGAGTTGTTTCAGCAGCCTCTTGCCTGTACTTGGGGTATACTTTAAAAGTAAACCTTGTGATATTAAAAAAGTAGAATTAGCTGATGGTAAAAAAAATATTTTTCATCTCAAAGCACAAAGATTCAACTTCTAAGTAAAAACTACAAACTTCTAAACCTGCAAAGCTGTTTTGAATCTGAAGGGTGGGAGATTAAACTTCAGCCCGAGGAGGTTTTTTGCTGGGGTTTTTTTTGTTGTTGTTGTTTGTCTTAGCAGAGCATTTGCTATCAATTCTGTCTAAAGATAGGAGTTTTGGGAGAAAAGGTATCCCATCTATGGACAGGTACTTCTGTATCCATTAGATGTGTATGGAGGTGTACTTAGTGTATTATGATGAGAAGCTGTTAAATGTAGTTTGTTTCTAGATGCATTATCACATCAGGATTGTGGAAGACCCATTGCTAACCATTCCCAAACTGTCTTCCAAAAGTGTTTATTTCTTTGCTGCTCTTTACTACCCCTCAAATGGTTTAGAATTTTCCCGGTTTATAAATTCTGTCACCTTCCAATGTCACCTTCTGAAAAAAAGTTGTTCTATTTATGTTAAGCACAAGGTTAACAGTAGCTTTGATGTGTGTATTCTAGGTCATCGTGTATGAAGACAGTCTGCCAGCAATGTTTAAGGACGACGGTGTTTCATTACACGGCCTTTGAAGTAGCAGAGGTACCATGAATGGCTGGTAAGGAAAGGTTCTTTTATTATTATTATTTTTACTGCCAGACTTTTAAACCATACAATATCAGCTTTCTTTCGACTTGGCTTCTTAGTTCCTTTTATGGTAAAGCTTAATACAGTGAACATATGGAGCAGCTGAAAGGCTGCCAAATGTTTAAATGACAAGGTTATAAATATAGAGACAGCATGGGTTTTTTTCCTGTTAATGTATAGTCCTGTTGGGCTGCGCCAAAGCAGACAATAAATCAGAACATATGACTTGTTTTGCCAGTAGCTTTATAGATTTATAACTGAGGATACCTCGGTCTAGAAGAGTAAAATAGTAACACAGAGCTGACATCACTGTGAGGGAATGCTGGCTGCCATGGTGGACATGTGTGATGTTCAAAGAAAAAAGTTAGTCTTTGAGTTTTATTCCATAAAACGTTCCTAGCCAAACTCAGTGGCTGGGGCTGTCCCTTCTTCCTTCTCTGGTCCTCAGCCACAGGCTCTCCTCAATCACTGATCTGCTTCCATGGGTGGAGAGGAACTGCCTTCTGCTTTGTTTTTTCTTCTGCAAGTGAGAAAGAGGTTCTGTGTGCCTGAAAATAGACTTCAACACTGTGCCCTGTACTTTCTTCTGAGCAGCCAATCCTTGCTCTAGACTTGCAGCTGTTGGTTTCCTGTAGCACATGAGGAGGCAGTAATCTTAGAGGTCTTTTCCAATTGTGGCAGTTCTGTGACATGACTAGAATCTGTTACACTGCTTGGACACTAAAGCATTTTGTTTTGGTGGGAATTAAATCATCATTTGAGAGTTAGCAAAAGAAAGGCAGTGCAAAGTACCTTGCATGTGGTGATAAAGGGATACTGATTATGAAAGCCTTTTTTTTTTTTTTTCCCCAGTTATTCCAGCATGAGATATTTAAAAGTTAGAAAGCAAAATCTTCTGCATACTAAGATCCTATATATGTCATCTGCACCTTTGGTCTCTTAATCTCTTAATGCACTATGTTATTTTTGTTATCTAGATTTTGTGGTTATGTTTAAAACCAAACTTGTGAATGTGAAGCTCTTGTATTTAATCAGCAGAACATACTAAAACTATATAAAGTTTGTGTTTCTGTTTTCTGTCAGAAGCAAATGCTTTTTCTCAGTCATCCACTACCAGAAGGGAGCTACTCTACACCAGAAACACAGCTATAACAGAATCAGCATTCCCAAAAATAATAATTTGCATTATTTGTAAACAGATGGCTAGAAACACAAACACTTAATCTTACAATCATCACTTACCCCTTTGGCTGCCAGTACTCCACTGTACATGTCTTTGTAGCTCTATGCTAATGACATCAATTGAAAGGACTTGGAATGTCAGCCCCTACCTGCTGTACTCATCAAGAGAGGTGCCAGCTGGACTATTTGAGGAAAAAAGAATAGGTTTTCAGTTAAAGCATTTGGTTTAGTATCTTGAGACTTGCATTCAAACCATGGTTCTACCATAGATTTCCTGTGTGACCTTGAACAAACAAAAATCTCATAATCTCAGCTGCCCATCTGTTAGCATAGGAATGGTAATTATGATGGGAATGAATTTTGCTTTGCAACAGTTCTCAAGGTTGCGGACCCTTCATCAGAAGTGTAGCTCAAACTGTAGCCCTGAAGACAGATTCCATCTGAGAACTGGTGGTAGAGGATGAGGTGGTTTCCATATGAATATACTATGAATATAGTAACCTTAGGGCTGAGCTCATTTTTCAGAAGGTCCACACTGGGCATCTCTGTTCTATCTCTTGACATGGTCATTGTACTGCTGCTTCCCTCTGGAGACCCAGTATTCCTTTTTTTTTTTTTTTTTTCATTATGTTCATCCCAGCTCAGGCTTTACAATCTCTCTTGTGGAGAGTGCTGTTACCTTCAGTCTTTCTCTGGCTTTTCATCACTTTCTGGGTGTTTGTGAGAGTAGCCTATTTCTATAGATGTAACTGTTTACACCACAAAACTAACACTTTTTTCTTTTTTTTTTTTTTTTTTTTTTTTTTTCCCCAGCTGTTTCATGGATCTGAGTATTTCTGGATGATATGCAGCCTTTATTACAAGAGCTTCTGCTTCATGGGATAAGGAGGACAATGTGGAGGCAGAGCAAAGAACACCAGGAGCCAGTGCTGGTGAGTATTCTGTACAGATACAGCAAAACACAGTCTGCAAGCAGTTAATCACACCCATGATTCACACATCCACCTGTTAATTTTCCTGAATCGAGTAGTCACTGGCTACATGTCCTCTTTGGTGTGAGACACAGGCTGTTGACTGGTGGTACTCCCTTTGTTCCAAACAGGAGAACTGCCTTGCATAGTTTTATTACTGTGCTGCCCATGTGCTAACTCTCATTAGCTTCTACATGCATGTGGCTGACTTATCAGGCTATGTATAACTGGCAAGACACATGAAACCATCCTAGTATCAAGTCACCTCTTTCCAGTTTCCTATGAAAGGCTTTCATTATTAAGATTATTTCTGTTTTCTAAGGAGGGTTTTGCCAGTGTTCCAGCATGTGTGGCTGAATTTATAGCTGAGGCATCACCATGGAAGCCATGGGTCTGGTACATGAGAGCAGGAGTAAGATACGTCCCTTTTACTAGATTTCTTTAAAACTGAGTAATCTCAGAAAAGTACAAGGAATGGAGGTGGACAGTGCAGTGATTCTGGGCATATTTTGGTTTTCAGAGGCAAACCACAGATAATATCACAGCTTGTAGAGATGTTCAAGTAGATTATGTGACGCTTTCTATCAGAGTGTGTTTTAAGGAGCACAGAGACTTTCTCATTGTTCTCGTTGTGTGGTTGGATGCTGCACTACCATTCTAACTCCCTTTTGTGTAGGTAAGTGAAGAAAGAATTGTTCTGAGCTGAGTGTTTGCCTGCTGGATTTTAAACAGAGCCTTAAGTTCAGCTGGGTTTTGGTTCACAAGTCAATTAGCACTCCAGGGGGAAACTCTCTGCATATGTTTGCATCTCCTGAGTTTTGCTTAGAGTTTCAGATTCAAACAAAATTGAAAGCTCAGAGGAGAACCCAGCTTGAACTGAAAGCATATTGTGACTTGGGTTGGAACTATGTAAAATCTCTGTATTTAGTTTAGATTCAAATAACTACCATAAATGCTTATCCAGATCCCAGAAAGTGTTTTAAATGTCAGTACTTACCCCTGTTTCCCTTGAAATACTGGTAATTTCAAAGTTTTCTATACTGTCTGCCAAAATTTTAGGTTTATAAGAAAATCTGTTATAAGCATCTCTTCCCCGTATCCCTGCCTCAAACAATTCTACTCAAGCAATACATAAAGAGCTAAGAGTGAGTGTGAGTTCTGTCTTTCTTTTAAAGACAAATGGGGATTGATACCCTGAGACACTACTGCCCCTGTTCCCCCTTCCACTCCTACACCAGTTCTCATAGAATTCAACAATATTTTCTTAAGTAATAACTGGCTCTGACCTTGGCACACAGTCCTTGGAAGCCTTTGTCTGGATGTCTTTACAGAAAAGTGTCACAAAATAGACTGTGATGTGTATAACTGTGGAATGTTTTTCTTGAGCTGGGCTTACCACATACAGAGCTATAGCAAGGCACATACATTACTAAAAATAATAGCCTAAAACTATTCCAGTGTCATTTGCTCATTATTAAGTCTATTACCTCTGAAATGAGGCTGCAGTACTCAGTCCTTTCTTTTTTCTGTGCAGAGCAGTTTATTAGTGGTCCCTTTGTTTAAGAGAGATGACACAGGGAACTCAGCAAAAGACTTGAAGCTGCTTAATTCCTAGGTACTATTTAATATCTTCAATGACTCCATGCATATAAATCAGCCAGCTGTAAATTATATTTAATGCTGAAAAATAACCACCAACCAAACAGTTCTTTAACCTGTAAATGTCACTTCTGTTTGTTAATGTGTAGTGGCTCCAGCTGCGCTCTGAGACTACGCAACTTATTATTCATTTTAATGCCACTACAGCCCCTTTTCAGAAAAGCCTCTCTCAGGTCTTCCTAGAAATGGGACCCACTGCAGGGCACCCACCATCAAGCAGAATCACTGTGGGAATGGTACAGTCAAAAATTCAGTTCAGCAGCTCCACACCCTGAGCATTTTGAGCCAGCCCAGCTGACTCTGTGCTGCTCATGTACAGTCATCCTGCCTGTGATGCTGAGCATGGCCAGGGCTGAGCACCAGCAGGAGGGGATGGAGAGCACCACGCTTGCACTTGATAAAGTGATGTTGAAATAAATATTGGCCTTAATCTAAGATGTTTGCCTACAACAAGGAAAATGCATTCATATTTCTCTTTTCTGAAAAAAAATGGCTGTTCAAACAATAATCGAGCAGAATGAATAATACAGAAACTGGGCAGACAATAAAATGTAAGTGGGAAACAAATGTTAACATTCTACTTATCAAACTCTTACAAGCAGAAGAGAGCATGTAGAATGGTAATTAACACCCACTCATCACATTATTCTAGAGGATTAAAGAGTAGGTCCTAGCCTCAGTACTTACCTTTGCAAACATAATCTCATCAATTAATCTAATTCAGAAGAGAATGAGGGGGTTTTTTGTTGTTGCTGCTTTTTACTTTAGCTCAGTTAGCCATGTTTTTTTTCTCATTAGACTGTTTTTCTCATTTACCACACAAGAATCCATATCTCACTTATTGGTGAAAATTCCTTGACCTTGAAATGCACTCAGTTAAGTCTTTACAAAAAATAGATGAGATATCACAGATGTAGGAAGTCTGAGAACAGGGTTTATGACGTATGATAAAGCTGAATTTCAGTTCCTGCAGAAATGTATTAGTTGCATATAAAAATCTAACCAAGGAAGAGCAGAGGGGTTTTTTCCCTCCCATTTTTGGCCCAGGGTGACACATATCTACAGTGCTAATGGTGCTAACATAGATTGAAAGCTGTTTTCATTGAGACACAACAACTTGCATTCCCTTTTCTGATGGAAATGTCATGCAATATTGTTTTTAATTCAGATCACAAAAAGTATGCATTTAGTTAGCTTTTCAAAGCACATAAGTTACCTAATAGCATGATTGCTTGGCTGCCGAACTTATGAGAGGTTACTTGCATAACCAGCAGATAAATAAAGATAGAAGTTTTATCTGTGTAAAAAGAGGATGTGTGTGGTTTGGATTTTAAGAATATAAAATTATATGCTAAAGAAGAGCCTGTACTAGTTTTTTAATATTTTTAATTTTTTTTTCCAAGCATATTTCTTTAATGGACTTCAGGTTTGGTGATTTCTGACATGCTCCAATACTTTATAATGTAACTGGTTTTATTAGCTGGAAAATCACATTCCTTTATTATACAGTTCATTTACATCTGGTAGTATCTATCCATGCAAGCATCCTTTCAGTCATGAACCTTTTCCTGATGTTATCATGCAAATATTTCCCTGCTCTTTCTTGTTTGGACTTCAGTCAATGCTGATATTGTGGTTTCATTTTTTAGTATTTTGTAAATGGAACTGAAATATGCCTTCCTTGTAGTCTGATGGTGAAAACATCTTAGTAAATCTACTTTGAACTGGAATTGCTGGATCTTGCCCAGGAGGTATAAGTTGAGCACAGGTAGAAGTACATGTAACAAAGCAATGAAGATGATAATTAATGATATTATATACATTGGCTTGAGAAAAAACAAAAATTTCAATTTCCACACCATTAGGAGCCTGAAGGAGTACAAAAAGCATGTTGCAATCTTCACTCAGATAACTGATTGCTGCTCTCAAACCCCTGAATTGTTTTAATAAATGATTCCTGGCTAGATTCTGTTGTAGGACCACAGCTTCAGAAAAAATTGTACTTTTTATATACATAATCACAGGTTGTTAATGAAACCGTTCTCTATATCCCTCCAATAACTCATAGTAGAAAACATTTAGTTGAATACAGCTATAAAACTGAGCTGATACCAAAGTTCTCTAATCTCTCTGTTCTGATGAATTTATAGATATGCTCGTGTTGCTTTATTATCAAAATTTCTTTTTGTGAAAGTAATGGTATTGCAGTTCTAGAATGACACATGAAATGTAGTCCAAGGTAAATTAAAGTGCTTATCAGTAGTTATCATCTGACCATAACCAAGTACATTAGACACCTCAGCATCCTTGCAAACACTTAAATATATTAAGATGATCAGTCAGCAGCACACTTCTCTTCATCTTGCTGCTATTACAAATTATTTTTATAAGAAAATGAGCTCTTGATTTATACCTGGGTAGTGAGAGTTATAAAAAAAAGAAGAAAAAATAAGTGTCAGTGCAGGTATACCAAGACATGTATTGCTTGATTTCTTCACTGAGTTGGTGGTTAGTGCAACAATGTGGAATAGTGAGGTGTCAACATGACCTTTGTGAATTTGAGTGTGTGACATTGATACCTCTACAAAATAGGAGGGGAACATGGAATCTCTAGTTTGAAAATTAGATGCTGCCAACTGCACACACAAACCCATTTTTCTGTACTGTCAGGAAGAGTGAAAACCTTGTCTACCATCAATGATAAGACAGTAGAATGTATCTTAAGAATAAAATCACCTGTTGTATTTCCATAGGTGTTGCAACTATTTCATGCATGGACCTGGTACCAAAAGACAGCAGAGAAACCTTCTAGAAACACACCAGTTCCTGTGACTTCCCATATTGTTTATTAAGCACTGCTAATGTAATTTGGTATCCAAATATACAAATCCCAGAAAACAGCAAAGAGAAAGGCACAAAATGTTATAATAATAGTAATACACATCTCCAGAAACTTCTGAAGCTGTAGTTTGAATTGGCCTGATGCCACTTAAATGGACATCAAATACTTTTTAATTTTTGAAAGAGAGGAGAGTAGATTGGGAACTTCTGGTACATTGCTGAAATTTCAATGTTCATACCATTTCTTGCAATAAATTGTGTATCCTCTAGAATATAAAAAAAAGATTGAGTAATCTGGGTTACTTTCTTTTTTGTCCATGGCTTAATTTTTAGCAGCTGAAGTACAGACCTTCTTCTTGGTCTCCATCTATCTGAGGAGCAGCACAGCTATCATAAACATTTAAAATAATGTTACAATGAACTGGAAAATTAGGAGAGATCTGAAGGACAGAAAATGGGACTTGGGGTCTGAAAAAAAACCCAAAAGCCAAACACATTAAGAATACAGTAAAGTGTTGGAGACACCATGGAAGCAACAGAGTAATTAAGAAAATCCTATCAGATTTATATTCTGGAATGTCAATTCTAAGAAGCAAACAAGACTCCATCTCTCAGAGAATATAAATAAGGGGTGAAACAAGTGTAGACAGTGGCCAGCAAAGGAACTTTTAGTATCAAAACCTTGTTTGCACCGACCAATACCAAATTATCTGTATTACTTCTCTGAAAATTAGAATATATTGGAAAGCACTAAATGGATAAACTGCCTTGAGCTCTCTTAATGACACTTTCTGTCAGCCTGTTCTGAACTCAGAGCTGGAAGCTGAGTCATGGCTGCATCACTGTACATAGCATATTTGTGGTTTAAATGAATACACTCTTTGTTCAGATCATTAGTATCTTCCATGTTTTCTCAGGGGTTAAGTATAGGCCAGGGACATGGGAAGAGAAAACTTTGTGGTTTTCCACAGCATATTTTTACTGTGTCACAGTAATTAACTGGGCTTCATTTGAGGTTGGTAAAGTGGCACAATTACCATAACACACACAGTGTACCTTGAGGTGCCACACTGGCAAAACACCTGAATTTTTGTTCAATTAATATTGAACTTTTACAATTATTAACCACGTGAATAATCCCATCCTTATTCCTAAAATGCATAATCATATAGAAGTAGAAAAGAAACTATACCAAACCATTTTCTACGTATGAACATTAAGCTTTGATGTTGCTTATTCCTTTTCAGAGATGGGATAGGAATCACATGTATGTATATCATACATCACACATTCCTTGTGGTAGGAATAAAGGTGGTGTCCTGCCACAGCTTGTCATGCAGAGCAAAAAATAAATATATTTATCTCCCTTAAGGTGTTTTAATAATGTTTATATTCTGGGATGGATATGGGGGATGTTCCTGGTAGCTGACTTTTTCTAAAGAGTACAAGGTGACATTTTTTTTTGATTTATTATTTGTACTGTGGTTTACTTTTGATTAATGTCATACTTTAAGTTTGCTGCTGTTCTTGCTTTTAAAAATTAAGTTCAATAGCAAGTGTATTTCTTTTATTAATTTAATTATTCTTTTAGAGTATGGACAGGAGTTGTTTGCTGTGAAGCAGAAAAGACTGTGTACTGTGTGTCAGAAACAAGAATTCCGGTTTTATAAAACCTTTTCTTTCCTTATTGATACTTTATCACAGATAAATCTAACTGATATTCCACTCTGATATTACAAAAATACACATTGTCTTCTTTTGGCTTCTGAGAAGAAAAGGCTCAATAGCAAAGCCATCAGAAAACCTCAAAAATTAAGTCAGGTTTGCAAGACACAAGAGAATGTTTACAAGCCTGTTATCAATAATTTAAAACTCCCTTGTCAGAACCAAAGATAGCTATGTACACTCTTGAGCATTTTCCTTAGGTATTGGATTTGCTAATCCACTGCCAGTCTGCCAGATTTAAAAGGTATTTCCATTTCTGAAGTAAAGTTGTCTCAGATTTTTAAGGTCCAGAGATCTTTAGAAATTGTGAATTTGTCAGTGTTAACTTATGCTGAGTAGCAAGCTGAAAGAGAGACTGAAGTGTTCTTTGTTTTTCAATGGCTACAATTGACTCCATTGTTGTTTCCCTGCTGGCTGGAAGCACCTGGGAGCTGACAAAAGTGAATCTGTCCCAGCAAGTGCTCTCCCTGTACTCCTTAAACTGTCTGACATTGGAGGATGCTTCCAGAAAAACTAAGCTGCAGGCTGCTTTTGAGCTCTGCATCTTTTTTTAAAAAAATTCCAACAAAAGTACTTTGTTAAGGAAATTTCAAGGGTATGCACCACAGTTGTTTTTTTTTTTTTTTCATAAAAATTGTCTTCTATGAGTCAAAGGTGATAGAGATGTCTGTCAAATCCATCGGTAGAGCACACACTACTGCAACACCAGCAGTTCAGGCTGGATAACTGTGAAAGGAATGAGGGGAGAAATTTCAGAAGGTGTTTCGAGGCATTATTTTCAAGCAATAAAAGGCATGGGAATGAAATTCCTGCTCCCATATATGTTTTGATGTCTGATCCAAAGGGACTGCACAGCTGGAAATTACCACAACCCTAATTGCATTTCCACAGTGCCCAGTACTATACTCAGCATATCTATTTCTGCTTTTAAGTCAATAATAATTGATTTTAACTGTTATTTTCCATTTCATTTTTACAGGAGAGTGAAATCATTTTAACGACAGTCTCAATAGCTGTTACCTTCCTTGCTACTGGAGACTACAGGAAACCAGAGTGGCACGGGGGACATGGCACATTTTTGGTATGTCTCCTGCTTACTCACATCTGACTAAGATGCAGTACTAGTCGAGGAAGAATAAAGTAGAGGGATCAAAAGGTCACCCTCTGACTTATGCGCTTGACCTAGTAATGATTTAGCAGAAGGTGCTTAGAGAGACTGCTGTTAGCTGCATGCACAGCTACAGAGGTAGCCTCAGCTGCTTTCTTTTTTTTGGGGGGGGAGGATGTGAAACTGACTGCTCTGCTTTACCTGACACTGCTCACAGGTAATCCACAACTGGGATGAGAAAACACTTGAGCTTTTGAAACCTTGAGAAACAACCACCCTTTATTCCACTGTCCCAGGGGCATAAGGATAGGAGGCAGGAGATCTGAAAGAGAGAGGCAGCAGTGTCCTGGTTTGAGAGGACCAGGACAGAAAAAACCTGCCTGGCGCAGCACCAGCAGCTGCCAGACTGGTGATGGGGCAGTTATAATGGGGAGCAGCTGAGCCAATGGGAGGACAGGATGTGTCAGGTGACCTAAATGAACCAATCACAGTCTTCCTTTCTATGGTGCTCAATATAAAATGGCTCCTGAGAGAGCCCTCTGGGGGCTTTTCTATCTAGTCTGTTAGCTGGGTTAAGACCCTCCCACTCCTCCTCATTTCCTCACCAGAGAAGGACATCATTTACCAAAACACATCACCTCCTACATACTCTTTTTTTTTTTTTTTTTCCAACCAGGGTAAGTGGGGAATAACAGAGAGCATCTGTCTCTGTTCAGCCACTGCCTAAAACCATGACAGCCAGCCCAGAGGTCATGGTGACGAACACCCTGTCTCACAGCCACTCTTGTTTCCCAGGGAGCATCCCTGTGTCCCAGTCAGGTTGATCTCCTGTGATTTATAGATCTCTCTGTCCTAGGTTTGACCCTTTCTTTGAGTGGTTGCCAGATGAACAGTAATTGCCCAAATGACTACAAGCATTGTATGAATTGAAGCAGTCAGCCATCCCACAAAGGGATCTTCATCAATATTCACAGTTACTCAGAGTGCAACAGAGCATATGCAATGTGATGCTGAAATTCTTCTGGCAAAGATGAGCACTCACACTTCTACAAGTGAGTTCTCTTCACACCGTTCACATTCTCTGTCTCACAATAAGTGAGACATATGCTTATATGCAGGTTAACCTTGATAAAGGTGTAAGTAGTTGTTAAATATCATTCTCTATGGTAAATGGAAAGACCAGAATGCTATTTGCTTGCCTTTTTGAATGGAGATATAAAGAAAAAGTATTTTCTACATTGATCCAGGTTGATGACTGTCATTCTTAAACAATGTCTTTTGCGTGCCTGAATTTTTCAGTAAATTTAGAGGTAAAAGAGAAGCTTAAAAGAAAGACAACAGCTTTACTCTATTGCATAATAGTCTTTAAACTATCAGATCTATCAGAGATGTCTTCTTTCAAGAAGGTAATGATGAAGAAGATGGTGTAAAAAAAACTCAAATGATGACTGGCTGAGCAGTGAAAATCAAGTGGCACAGAAAAATATGCACAGTCTTGTATGTACCACAGATCAACACATCTCATTAAATACATTGCTTAGCAAGTCATCAGAAAAAGTAATCAGAAAAGGATATTTGGTAGAAATATTTTCTTTCTTTTGCTCCATATTTTAAAATATTTAAATATATTTTGCATTTTAACTGCATTATGTTTGGACCCTACTGCAAATCTGACACCATTTCTATTAAGAGAGAGGCAAGTTTTCCAGATTGTTTAATGTTCCTTAGGTGGATTGTTCCAAGATGTAACACACTTATTGGTGTTCTCAAGTGAGCCTTCAGCAGATCTGAATCATTTAAGAGTTTGCCCTCGTCTAGTTAAAAATCAGTGTTTGAATATCTATCAGTATGCAAAACATTCATTTGCTAGTAGAGTTAGAACTCCTTTTTATACCAGGAAGAATTTAAGTTTTAATTAGCATTTCCTCTGGTGTACAAAACCCACTGAGATTACTACACTTAGTAAAATTTAATTAACTTGACAAAAGATCCTAATTGTTTTCATGCCACTAGTCCTTAGTGGGACTAAAAATAATACCCTTCAAATTAAGTGTCTGCAACCAACCTTTCCTCTTGGTTGTCCTATATACATAAAATTGGTTGGCCTACATATAATTATAGTTGATAGAAAGTCTTGTCCAATATGGAATCAAGATTGTTTGCTCAAAGATGGAGATTTTTATGACAATGCATAATGATAAAAACTTATTAGTCAAAAGACTGCAGCTAACATTAATTCTTCCCACCATCTTATTAAGCTTTGCAAATGGGTGTTTTAATGATTTATCTAGGTGTACAGACTAATCAGAGTTAGAGTATTAACTTAAATCATTAAAGTAACATAATATTAACAAGAGAAAAGGAAGATAAACATATCAATAATGTAACTATACCATAGTTAATACATATATCAGATGCAGTGTGCCTCAGAAATCTGGCATTGAAATAAAAGTACTTCCCATTTAAGACTCTTCTAATATCTATACTTCTCTTTCAAATAGAGCTGCTCACATTATTCCAACACTTTATTCACTTTGAAACACTCATCTTGAAAGAAATGTGTGGAAAGTATTAGTACACAGACAGTCTTAAGAGTATTGGGGACAGCTTTCATCTCAAGAGATTTGTTACGGAAGTTTACAAGGAGTCCAGTGAAATTTTTGGGTCTGGATGTCTAAAGAGATTTTAAGGAGAAGGGATGAAGGAAAAACACATATGCTCTTCTGCCAATGTGGGAATTTCATCATGTGCATCCTCACATTACCAATGAGTTGTCTAATTATTATATCAAAAATTTAGAGAAATAATGAGCTTATCCTAGGAAATCAAATCAATTACTTGTTATTCCTGTACTGAAGTTTTTGGGGACTGATTATCCCCAGTGTGTTTAGAAACTGCTGGTAATACAGATATGGTTTTGGCAGAAAAAAAAATCCATTATGTGGATGCTCTTTCTTAAGAAATAGTGCCTTCAATAAGGCTTAAACTCAATTCCCTCCCAAAATAAAACAGTTCAGACTGAGGTTTTACTACTGAGAATGCAAGAAAATATTAAATATATTCATTATTAGGTCCTTATAGTACTGGGAAGCAAAAAAATAACCCATAAATCGGTTGGCATGGAGAGTCTTCAACTTCTTTTTCTGCCCAAACATCTGTCTGCTTTATAACATTCGAATACTAAGAAGATTATCCTGGCTGATGATCCATCCAGATTGGCTGTTAAACACCTCTTTTCTGCTTTTCTTGCCAAGTTCCTCCTTTGTTTCCTTGCTCTCACTTTAAAGCACAAGGTGCTCTCAGAGGCCTCAATCTCCATAAAGATTTATTTGTGCCAACTCAAGATTCCCATCTACTCTAGTTAAATTGTTAGAATATTCTGAATATACATAAAATATTTTTCATTAACAACTCTATAGCGTTCACATCAATAACTTTTGGCCAAATAAGTAGAAATTTTTTTATTATAATCCTTTGACTCAAACCCACCATATGTGTAGGTGTTCAATATAAACAATTTTTTTAAAATTACACTTCCATCTCCTTTTTTTTTTTTTCATGAATAAAAATAGTTCACTCTGAAGAGTTGTCAAAGGCTCAAGCTTAGTACATAAAAATGAAAGAAAATGGAAATAATGTTCATCTTTTTTCCTGCTGATAATATATTTAGAACATTAAACATTTTAAGTAAACTGTTGTATCTTTTCCCATCTCTGCCTTTGATTTTCCTCTTTGGATGGCTAATGAATCAGTGGCAAAATTAGATAACACACAGAAATTTTATCTCTCTGCTTTAACTGCGAATAGCAGCTCGGAATACTCTTGAATTCTCATAATCACTTATTAGAATGCATTGACTTTTAAAAAGACAGTTTTCAGCAGTTTTTCATAGCCTGACCTACAGCTCACCTCAAGTATTTAGATACTTAATATCTATAATAAAAAAAGAAGGTATTTTATAAAACAATTAATTACGATACAATTTTCTGATCCAGCATTTCACACACCTTTGGAGTTTTACATTACACCCTAAGAATTTATGCATTTAGCAAATTAAAGCGTAATTGAAAATTATAATGTGTAAAAGCAGTTCTGATTAACATAACAGAGGCGTGTAAGAGGAATGTTAAAGACTCAAAAAAGAGAACAGAATATTCAAGCCTCTGAAGTTTTAAGTGTCTCTATGCACAGTACAAGCCATCAATAACACAGTGATACATGGGAAGCACTGAGAACATTTACTGAATCATCTCCTCATTATCTTTCATAGAGAACGCTGATCATTTCACTTGGATCTAGTCTTGCTTTATTCTAATAGTATTTTACTATGTAGATACATTATTAATGGTGTATTTTTAATATTTTATTTTAAAATTACTTGTGAATTTTAAAGGAAAAATAGGTCCTCAAAGCAATGAGTACTAGATTAAGAATGGTCATTTTAAAAGAAATCCTTTCAAAAGAGAATGCATGCTTGGTTTTAAATGAGTGTGAATGTTCTGAAGTACACTATAGATTCTACTTTTCTTTTGCAAATTTAAATCTTGACTGGATCTGACTCAAGCAAAAGAATAATTTATCATGGATTAATTAATCAGAATATATTTTTTCTTTAGTTGTCAATAGCTGATGAAGGTTATGTCTAGTAAAGTTCTCCTAAATAAATCTAGAAGAGAACAGTGTTAGAAAATCCAAGGTTTGGTTTGTGTTGGATTTTAGGGAGACAAATACAGATATTCATGAGATGAATCTCTGATATTTGTCCATGAAAAGGCTTTGTATAAGATGCTCTTAACCAGTTTTAAATGTCAGTATCATGAATATTCATCTCCTGCTGCTTGTAACAAAAGCATTTTCAAGAAAAAACTGAAGGTAAAGCCTTAGCAAGTGTTAACATCTCCCTCTTGAAATCAGTCAAGCTATGCTGATTTATATCACTTTAGTCCTAAATCACATAAATCTTTTTTTTTTTCTGCAAGATAAACAGCTTATACTCTCTTTAGCTATCAAATTATTTTGGAATCCTACAGTGACAGATTTTTCTGGGAATGAAACATACCATCAGGCTGGAAGAACATTGGTGCCATGAGGAAGGAATAACTATTTCATAAAGTTTTACCAGCCATAAGCATTATATCCAAGACTGAAAAGAAAAGTTAATATTTAGGTAGGAAAAATCCCAAACTGATGAAAAAACATCTGCTCCATTTAAAAACTAATGGAAAATACAAGTGCAATAAGAAGAAAGGGGAATGCTGAGGGAATGTAATATGTGGAAAATGTTTTTCAGTTTTCTGCATCTATTGAGGATTCCTTAGGCACTTCTTTCAGATCAACAGCCAATAATGGTACAATATATGCAAACAGTGATCTTTAAAGCAGATCTACTAATTCAAGGAACTCACAATGTTACTGACCTTTCCTTTTGGATTTTTCAGTCAGCAGAAGAGGCAGGCTATATATTTATGGCAAAAAAAAAAGTGCATATTGTTCTTTCCAAAGAAAGTATACTCACATTCACTTAACCTAAAAAAAACCCAACAAAAGTAGCAATAATTTGGCTTTCTATAATAACAGCAGCTATGAAGCAATGATACTTAGTGACTATTTAGCCAAAATTTTCAGATTCTTTACCAAAGTCCATATAATTCAGCAAGTTTTGTGTGCACACAGTCTGGTTTTATTTACAATGTGCTATAGGATTGACAGTATTGCTCTATACAACCAAAACTCCATAAACTTCATGCAACGAAGGTTACAGAGCTGCAGTATAAAAATGAAGTGAGGAAAATTAACTTATAAATGAATCTGATTATTTTCCCCAAGTTATCTGTAATTAGATTGGAAGTCAAAGAGATTTAAGGCTGTATTTCATCTCTCCCTCTTCTTTCAGAGGCTGGAAGTTCTGAAGATCCTGATAATTCATTAATCAAAGGCCAGCACTGTGCTGGATTCCATGATGGAACCACACCACTTGCCTCTTTGGACTGAACCACCCAGTTTCTGGTTTATGATGGACAGTGAGGTGAAAGCTTGATATACAGCTTGAAATTCTTAGCAGACAGGTGAGCCTAAATCTAGACTATCTTAATTCCTAGTGGTTTAAAGCTATGTGGCTTGAGTCGGGTCATTAGTCACTGATGAAAACCACCATTTCTGACTAAAATCCTAACAATCGTTGGTTCAAAATAACACTTGAAAATCAGCCACAGAGGTTCTTGAAATAAACTTAATCTAATTTCTAACTAGGTCTTATAGGAAAACCTAAGCATGTAGGAAAATGGAATTTTCTAGTGGACCTAATTCGAGGCACCTATCTGAATTTATACATAATGTAGGAAATATCTAAATATTTTTATAATGTTAATATTTTGTGAGAATAAAGTATTTTATTTGCATATTTTACCCTTCAGGGAAAGTTTTAGATGATGGTTTTTTCTAAGTTAATGTGACATCAGATGTCCTGTTCAAACCTTTAATTGCACTAGATAAGCATATCAATTAACATTTTTCATTCAAGAAATTGCTTAGTTAGCAATGTATTCTTCCCTTTATAAGATCTAATTAGACTTCAGCAGAAATATCCGATCACCACAAATCAGAAAAATCTCTCATTTGTGTTCATACACTTGGTTTGCTCTTGGTTTTACATGGCCTGGGGTAGGGGGGAAGGTTCATACTGAGATCACATATACTCTATAAAGGTTTTTCAGTAATTGTCACTAGCAAGTAAAGGCTTTGCATTATCTGTTGGTTCAAGGTGATGCCTTCAAGGCACAAAGTGCCTTCACACCAACTCAGATGTAGTTGGTGAGGAGAGAAGGAAAATTGATTGCAGTAAAATGTATCTATAAAAACATGTTGTACCCAGAAAATAATTTTTAGTGGTTTTTTTTTTTTTTTCATGATTGTAATATGTTTCTACAGTAATTGCAGTCTTAACATAGATTGTCAGCATTCTGCTTTCTATGTAGCAGGACCTTCTGTCAGATGTTTCCTAGAGAATATCTTGTTTGATCATCATTCTGCATGTGACCTTGTCAGAAATTTCTGGTAAACAGACTAAATAAGATTTTCCATATTATTGTCTTTCACCCTGCTTTTCCACCTCTTTGCAGTTACATAAAACCTGAAGGACCTGTGAATATGCTGAACATCTTGAAATACTGATTCAAAAATGCTGAGACCTACATACCTCAGCATGGATACTAATCTGGCTTGATACACAGAAGCTTTATCACAAAATCACAGAATTGTCATGGTTGGAAAAACTTTTAAGATTACCAGGTCCAACCATCAACATATTCTTCCCCAAGTAAAATAAAATAATATCTATCTATACCACCATGCCCACTAGAGCATGTCCCAAAGTGCCTCATCTACAGAGTTTTTAATAATCTCAAGGGAGGGTGAGTCTACCACCTCTCTGGGCAGCTCTTTCCAGAGCCTGACTACTCTCTCAGCAAGGAAATTCTTTCTAATATCTACACTAAACCTCTCCTGGTGCAACTTCAGGCCATATATGCATCTATACATCATACACTGAATGTATGTAGTAGAATTTATGTGCAGACCTAGAATAGTAGGATGTAGGAGCCCATGTTTTTCTCCTGTCCTTTACCCCTGATGATACATGAGCTTGTGGACATCTCTTTGGACCTCAGTATTCCTGAGGCAGTTCTGTATCCCCTCATCTCTGTTTTACTCTGGTCTTCCTGGCTCTGAAAATCAGTTCCTTGTTGATCTGATTGATCTGATTGATCTCTCAAGCAGACAGAGGGTTGCTCAACTCCAGATTTCCAGCAGGTATGGTGGCTCAGGGTTCTCTAGTCACCCAAGACCCAGGCCTCAAAACAGACATGATGCTTACCCAAATTCCAGTTTTAAATGGTTTGCTGAAAGACTATATTTGGAAACTAACTATGTTCCCATAAAGATAAAACTGGGTCTGCTCTCCTTGTTAAAACACTGTTAAGTTTATCATGCTGTCTATCTCTCTGTACTAAAAACAGACTTCCCCAGCAAAATGTTTTAAGTTTAAAAATGAACTCACCAAAGACAGGAAAAACACAGATAATGCTCAGCTTTACTTGTCACAGTCTAAGCTGATCCTACCATTTACCATTCCTTGAAAGATACACATCTCACAAGGAGCTACTTTGATGGGCAGATCTTTGTCTGTAGATAAGGGGGTTCTGGAAGCTTTCTGCCAAAATAATGTCTGGAGTGCTGGGAAAGGGAAGCTCCACATTGACTGGGAATGAGACCCAGCAGGCACTGCAGGGCCATTAGACCTGGAGAACTTACTCAGAACTGTAAAATTATTTCTTGGTTCTGCAGAAAACCTGTTCAAATTTATTTTACACGATCAGTGTTGTGGAGGGAAATGCAATTTGAACAAAACAGATGGGACTGTGCTATGTTCAAAGCACTGACACCCTCAGCTGGGGGTGCCTTAGTTTCTGCCTTAGTTATACATCTCATTTTTAAATATCCCAGCCACGGGATGAGATCAGACCACAGTTCAGACTCTGGTGTTTTGGTACCTGGGCTCACTTTTTGAGCTTCAGTGTCAGATCTAGAAATGGGTGAACAAATGGTACCTATGGAAGAAATTAATTCCCACACCTGGTATTTCACATCTAAATTCACAATTCTAGGGGAAACCAGCCTTTCAGAGCTGTTGCCTAGAACATCTATGTAGGGCACAGACTTTGGAAGAAAATTCTTGTACTCCATAGTGTTTCTTTGTTTGGTTTATGTAGATTATGTAGCCAAATACTTTTCATTTTTAGCTGACACGAAAAGAATTTCTCAGTACAATGTGGTTTAGAAAAATCCATTCAGTTAGTAAAGAAGGTTGTGATGACCCATTAAGGAAACATTCCTTAAAATCTGTCAGTTTAATTTTAAAATGTCTTGTTTCTTCAGTCTCTTAATCCTAAACAAGCCCTGGACATTTTTGAACAACACAACTAATCCTGGGAACACTCACTCATGCAAATTGTTGCTTAGAATGAGAATAAAAGATTATGCTGCCAGGTTTCATATCTAGGATATGTAGGAATTCATATTTTAGATTGAAGAAATGTCAGTACTCTTCTAGGGTGATGAAATATACTTTAACCTAGCACACATATTGCTTTGCAATATGTGCATATTAAGACAAATAGAATGAATAATTATGGTAGTATTGGTCCTGTTCTGGATGAAAGGCAGTATCTATACAAAAATGCAGCTCATAAAACTGAAATTGGCCTACTTGGTTAAAATCCTTCAAGTGTATTAGCATCTCAAATGCTATGAAGAGCTCATGGGACTTTTTAAAAGGTAAGAGGCTTAAGCTTCCTCCAGCACTTTTGACATCTGCATGATTAGATGATGACTTTTGATGGAGAGAGCAGGATTGATTTGCATTAGTATTAGAAGTTTCTCCATTTCTTCTGCTGCTGCATCTATGGGTATTCCAGCCACAATCAGTCATGGTGGGTACTTACATTTCTTGTGGGAAGAGGAGAACAGAGTGAGATCATAGCCCTAGATGATATGGTCATATTAAATTATTCATTACTGTGATATATATATAGCATCTGCCTGAAGTGGTGCTTCAGCAACATGGAATATGACACATTTCTGTTCCCACTGGTCAAATAGACAAAAAGCTTAAGGCAACATCTTTCTTCTATTTGTGTTTTCTTTCTCTTCCTTTTTTCTTTCTTTTTTTTTTTTTTTTTTTACTACATGAATGTGGACTTTGTATGAAATAATGTGACAAAAGAATGAAGACAGCATTTACAGCAGGACAGAACTCCTCTTCTGATGCACAAAGTGCTTCTCCAGTGAGATAACATGATGCAGGAGCAGCAGAGTGAGCAATGACAAACAAAACCCAACCCAGCCAGCAAATGCCAGGGGAGAGCTCTCTTAGTAGCCATTTTATATTGAGCTCCATGGACAGAAGCACTTTTTATCCTGGTCCTTTCAAACCAGGCCAAGCATCTTGTATGTATTGGCGTTACTTCTCTCATATAAATTTAAAATCTGTATTTCAAAACTTTACCATGCTTCTAAGCCATAAATATTTAATTCTTAGCATTATCATCAATCAGGTTAGATGATCTATGAAAGATATTGGTGGTAAAAGCTTCTTGTGCTGTTTGCTCTAGACCTCCAAAAGCATGAAAGAGAGCTTCTGAGGAGCTGATGACTGAGTGGGACCATTGATGAGTGGTTCCCTAGGACACCCTGACACCTCTGCCTGGATCAGAGAGATAAGAGCCTGCCAGAGTCTGCCAGAGAGCAGTGCCTGATACCAGGGAGGCAAAGGTTAGCTGCATGGAGGTACTCCTGCAAAAAATGTGAGATCCACAGCTTCCTCTGGGGCAGCATGGTGGTCTGCAAAGGGGAGTAATAAAGTGAAGGATTGTTTGATAGTACTCAAGTAAAAACAAGGGACAAGATGGAAGATTTTAAGGGTTAGAATAAAAGCAAGAATAATAAGCCATAGAGAAATGAGGCCTGAAGTATATCAAGTTGTTTTGTTTTTTTCAAAAAAGTATGGTTTAGTTTATCATCTCTATCAGAGGGCTTTTGTCGTGAAGGTGTTGTTTATTCATTCTTTTATATCATAATTTGCCATGCTAAACAAAGTGCACGTCTCCATTATGCAAGGAGTGTCACCAGTGCACCTAACAATACAATCCTTATTTAGATAAAATAATGCTCCCATTACAGTGGTGAAAGGAGAATTCAGATAGATTGGTTAGAATAGTTTGGTCTGCAGATGTGAATTATTTGTGATAATTGACACAAACTATCTCCTGTAGCAAGGTTATTTCTGTGACCCCAGAATATTGCTAGCATTTCTTCCATGTAAAATAAAGCAGTAGCCATGCACAGTCATCCATTTATCCCAGCATTGTGCCTTTGGAAGTGCCCAGAATCTCATGCTTCACAAGAAAATAGAAAAATTGTATTTTAGGTTAACTTTATCTTTTCCCCAGACTGTGCTTAGAATTTATGATACGAAGCAAGTAGACTTCTTGTAATCTGTTTCCACTTGAAGCCCACTTGAAGGAATATTTTTCTTGAGTAAAATGTCATCAGGCAGGTTGCATTTCTGACCAAGTAAAGAGCTTTTGTCATTTATAGATCTAACTATTAGTAAATACTGTGCATAAAAATAAAGGTGGCTTTAAACTTTGGAATGTCGTTTGCAAAGCAAGGCACAAGACAGCCTTGTGAGAATTGTGTAAACAGGATTTGATTCAGAGAACCTGGGAATCATTGGAGGGAAAAAATAATTTGGCTTTAATGAGCTTTGACTTAGTATTCGAAGTAGGAAATTTTGAGACATTTGGGAGTGCTTTGCATTAGCACAAATGAGCCAGGAGCTCAAATCCTTGGAATGGGAATTATTTCAAAATTATTGTAGGCTGACATCACTGATTTGGTTTAACTGCATCCTTGTCAGTGGGAAAGGTAAGGGAGAAAGATCCATCAGTGCATGCCAATAGAAACTGGTGCTCAGCATGAAGTCTGAAAAGGACAAATGCCTACAGCTTCTCCCAGGTTCAGGTGAGCAAAGCCTAGAAACTGGAAGCTCTGAATCCCATGGGTGCTCTGTTACACAGTAAACTGATGGTCTTGATAAGAGAGCTGCAGGTGAAAAGATCAAAATGTCAGGTACCTACTTCTTGGCATGGAGGTATGTACATAAGTGAAAATAATCTAGAAGATCTCAAGAAAAACTGTTTCTTAAGGCTGAGAAGGAGGATTTAGAAAGCTTCTCAAAGAGATTTTATCAGAAGAGTTATTTGGAGAAGCATTTTGAGACTACAAGAATCTTTCAGTTACTTCAAGTGCCTTGCTCATAAGAGAACCCACACAAACCTCACGTGCAGTACCCCCTTCTAAAATGCAATAGGAGAGCAACAGAACATACACTTAGAAGGTGGTGAAGTTTTGTATGTAAACAGCTTAAATAACAGTTGTAATTTCTTAAGTTTTGAGAGACAATTCTTATTCCCCAGGTCTGTGAGATGGTGACCATGCCTTTCTTTTGGACTTAGGCCTTTAATGTCAAGGTTGCAACAACTGAAAAGCAAATCTATGAGGGGAGTTTTGCTAGTTTAAAAATCTTAAAAGTACAGTCTCACTAGGGAGAGAGGATTGGAAATAAAAGGATAAGCTAATTATTTATAATTAGGTCAGACTGGGTAAGCTGATTGCCATAATTAACATTGCCTAATGACCATCCTCAGGGATTTTACTTTTTACTAGGTGATATCTGGTACAAGTGGATATCTATTCTGTGCTTCTGGTGTGAGAGCATTTACAGCTCCCAACCAAAGCAGAGCTGTGTGCAGGGATGTGAGTAGGAGCTGGGAGGGCCACAGTGCAGCGTGGGATGGAGAGCTTTGGGAAATGTGGGTCAGTGTGCTGGCAGGCTGGGTTAATGGGAGCTCTTGGGAGGGAAGCTTGTGTGGGCTGGGGAAACACTCCTGAGCTTGCAAGGAGGGAGCTGGGTGAAGCTTATAAGTAGTCAGAGATCTGTGCATCAAAGCAAACTGCAGTGTTCTGTAATTGAAAAGGAACCTCTGGAAAAGAGAGGAGGAGCATCTCTGTGGCTCAGATAGCTTGGGGACTCCTCACAGACTGAGTTAACCAGAGGTACGCTGACTGCACGTAAATATTTCACGCTGCCATAATGAGACATGAACATTTCCCTTCCTATAGCTTCTTTCTTGCAGGATAAGCTCAGACAAGGTCCTGTGGGAACCCATCTTGAGTCTGTGCTGGCAGCTGGGTTGTGCCTGACTGCACAGAGTTCTGCTGCAGTTCTCCTGCCTGCCCATGTCTCACTGCAGGAGCATTTGCTTCCCTCAGCCTGGCTGCTTTAATCCTCTCTGATACATATGAAATGAGGGTGAGTAATAGCCAAGTGGACTCAAGAAATCATTAACAGCAAAAAGGACAGAAAAGAACCAGAATCTGAGTTACTTGAAGCCCATTTAGGCAGAGCACTATACACACTCTAAAAGATACTGTGAATGAAAATACTGATATACAGCTTTTTGTCTGGGTGTTCAGAAGTTCAGACTACATCCAAACCTTGGCCTTCATAAGCAGTATCATGCCCCTAGTCTTTGTACTACAGAGAATCATTAGCTCAAGTGCTTTGATGACCAAATGGTAGTTGCCTGACAAGAGAAGATGTAAGAATGATTGGTAGAAATCACATTACAGGAGACATTTTTTTCATAGAGAGACTGACTGGCAGATCGTGGAAGCTGGTTGGTGTCGCCCAGTTTTTCATATCATAGCTCAGTGGTACAGTGAGGGGAAATAACTACACCCAACTCCATTTCTCTGATTCAAGCAATACTGATGCCTCTTTACTGCCTCTTTGGCATTTTCTTTGGAAATGTGATAGGGTGTGGGGTTTTTATTCACAGGTGAAATGGATGTCTGAGGTAACAAAATTATTAGACCCACTGTTAACCAGATGCATAACTAAAAGACAAATTATTGCTAGAATTAAGTGAAAAATGCAGGCACTTTACATTGATGTGCATTTTCAAATCACATATTGCTTTCATTGAAATATTCCTGCCCCCCAAAAACCCAAACACAAAACTTCACAAAAATCAGAACATTTAGTTTTGGCAGATTTTGAACACACCTCCTTCTCTCCATTTGGATTAGTTTTCATTTAGAAGGTTATGTAAACTTTCCATCTGAACCATACAAAGGTGTTCCTAAAACACTGAAATGCAAAATGAAGTGTTCATTGCAGATGAAAGTTAATGCTTTCATTCTCTAGTAATCCACCCTGTCCCCCCTAAACTTCAAAAAACTTTGCTCTAAAAATATATAGGTTTTTTTCAATTTAAAACAAACAAACAAACAAAAAACCAAAACAACCAACAGACAACCACTTAATCTGTAGGAAACATGGGAAGTATCCTGATCAAACACAGCCAGATGCTTACAGTGCCACAGTTTCATGTGGACATCTAGGAGAAGGACATCTGTCAGAAATGACCTTCACATCACAAATGTTCATACTCAACACCTGCAGCTGGGCACTCTGTTTGCCTTTCAGTCTCTGGCTTCTCTGGTGGCTACCATCAGTGTCTTACTCATATAGTTTTTTGAAGTCATTTAGGACCCATCTCAATTAGTGTCATTTTCCCTCCTACCTTTGTTAACCATTCCTGTTTCCTTTGTGCAGAGAGGACACTATTGGAGTGCAGAGTTTTAATTACTGCCTTGGAAAGGACATTACTCCTGACCCAATGAAAAAAAATATATACACCATTTTCTTACAATTATATACCATTCTAAGAAGGACCACTGGAAATCTGCAATTTACAGGTAGGGCTGTCAGCCTGGACATTCCACACTGATGCCAAGGGATATGTAGGAGCCACTGGGGAAATTGTGATCTAAATGACTTAATTCCATTGAAACTGATGCTAAAAGAAAAGAGTCATGTACTCCTAACCAGCACAAGATTGTTCATTGTAAAAAAATAGTACCTCCACATTTTAAACTAATGATGACTTTAAAACATGATGTAATTATAGCACCAGTGGGAGCCCATATGTCACTGAACTTTCAAATGTAAAGGTTGTGCCTACAAAATGAAGCCATATATTCCCATTAATTGAAGCAGTTGATTTCCAGTTACATAATATTAGTTTTAACGGTGAGACTATTAGAAAAACTATTAATTTCTTTTTTGCTATTGATCTTTAGTGTTAAGGTAGCACATGTTAAACTAATCAAAGTTGGTAGGAGGGTGACATTCTTGCCAGCAAAGTTATGAATAAAAGTGACTCTTAAAGTTGTCATCTGTAAGTTAGCATTAGAATAACCTTGGAGGAATGGTAGTTTTGTGCTGTCAGCACAGCCTGCACAGCTAAAGCATAAAGGATTAGCAAGACAAATTTTGATGAGGGTATTTACTACTAATGACTGCCTTCAAAATTGCCTTTTATCTACAGCTTTTCAAAGCATTTTCCATTCATTAAGCCTTATAAAACCTGTGTAAAATTGGTAGAAGATATAGAAATGCAGATATCTTTGTGCCAAAATACACAGTAATAGTTTGATAGAAAGGGGCAGCAGTGCACACTAAACATTATTTAAAATAGGAAATGCCCAATTTTGCAGTGATGCTATCACTCTGTTAATTAGAGTTTGACCAGACCAGGGGAACAGCCCTGCTCTTAGGAAAAATGTGTAATAATCGCTAAATAGTGCTCAGGGCTTCTGGTTTGTGTGGTAGCAGTAAGACAGCTGTATGTTATGCAGGGATATAAAAAAAAAAGTTAAGAATATGAATGGCACCTGTTCCTTTATTGTAATGAAATCTGCTTCCCAAACTACCAGCCCCAAGAGATCAAAAGCAGTGAGTCAGAGCTACTAAACTGTGGAGCAGAAAACCCTGAGATTTAAAAAATAATAAATGTAAGGTCTTTTTTCTTTTTTGAGGTCTTTTGAGCCTTTAGAGTTAGATTCTATTCCTCTGCAGCCTCAAGGAATATAGATTCTTTCTTCTGTCTCCTTCTTTTCTTTCTCTTCCTCCTTTTCTTCCTTTTCATTATTTTTAAATAGTGAGTTAAGTGTCAAAGTCACTGTTTAAATTTCTGTTTACTTGAAGCACCTCAAAATTTAGCAGTTGCTATAGGAGCAATATTTAAGGGATATCCATACAATTAGTCAATCCTATAAAAACACAAGTAATTTAATAACATCTAACTGAAGGCTGCCAAAATATACAGCAATCTGCTGGAAATTTGAAGTTATATGCTCATGTGTCAGTGTGAGTCAATGAATGATAAGTACATTAAAAAAAAGTAGAAACACGTTTTTATTTGGAAATTACTTGTGGAACAAGCTTCACAGTATCTCAATATTTTTAAAGGGAAAGATGGAAAATACACTACAGAGGACGACCTGCAGAATCAGCCATGCACTGTTCAACAGGCTACAGGAATTTTCTGCATCAGTAAGTGACAGCACCTCCCTGCAGTGATCAGAGGACTTGTTAAGAATGAAGGGTCGTCTTCACAGTGAGTAAAATGCTGCATCCAATTTGGGTGGCTTCCAGGGTATTTTGTTATTTAATTAGTTTTCTTATTGCTTTATCATTTCAGCTCATTAAGCCAGTCAGAATTTAACTCAATTAAAATAAATAAATAAAATTAAAATTCTGCCAATTAAATGGTGCAGAAGAAGGTTGAATGAGCATCAGAGATGGTACCCTGAGAGGAGGAGAAGGCAGCAGGAGGGTGCAAGATGACTCTGTGCAGCTCCTGTAACTTTCCCTACTCTCCCAGGTAGAGGGAGCCTGTAGAAAATTGCTCTTCAGTTTTTGGTGGATGTGACAGATCCCACTAACCTAGTGTGAAGGCCTAACTATGTCAATAGCTGTTATAATAAGGGTGTTATAAAAAAATGAGTGAAGTATTTCCCACATAGCTCAGCTTGTAAGTGCTTGTACAGCAGTCGGGATTTTTGTTTGTTAGGGCTGTAGATCTGTAAAGCTGTTGATTAAGGAGTGGGTGAGAAGAAGCCCTCTTGTTCCTAGGTAGAGTGCAGCAAGCTAGATTTCACTTTGCAGTGGCTGTGCTGATTAAAATATACCCAATCTGCAGTGTTAATCTGTTCTTTAATAGCCTGGCTCTGGCCCTTGAAATTCACTGTAGGATTTTTTTTTTATCACCCAGCTGGATTCACAGCATTTTCAATTATTTAGATAGAAAACAAACAAACAAAAAATTGTTTAGTTCCACAAGAAGATGGAAACTTTCAAACAGGTTTATGGAGCACAGATCCTTTTACAGGGAGGATCTCAGGGAAAGCTTTGAAAAAAGGACACTTCAGATTTAGGGCTCTTTTGAAGCCCACATTAGGCACTAAGAGAGCTTTGATGTCTTTTAAATGCTTCTTTTATATACAGATGGCACACAGCTCAGTTAGAACACTCAGCTAATTTTTAATCAGATATATGAAAAAATAAAGAATAAGCATGTGGATTTTATTTATAGGGCTTGCTGGCTATCAGAGTACTGTTGAAAAAAAGGCAGCTACATTTCAGTGTTTAATAGGACTGTAGTGACTGCATGGCCACAAACCATTAGGTTCTTCATCTGATAGGTGATTAATTTCCAGGGAACATATGTTAAGAGAGTAACATATTTCCCTAGAGCTCCTCCCCAAAATGCTCTCACAAAACAATGCCAATGTTTAGTATTTACTGACAGAAAGCTGCTAAAAATTATAAGAATAAGGTTTATAAAAATTTTCCAGCAAAACTAGTTCTAGTGTTTTGGTCATTAGAAGAAAAACAAATATTACCACAACTTCTGGAAATTTCTGCACAGTAATGCAGTGCTTATGAGGAAAGAATGATTGCAACTACCTTACTGTGAGCATGAAATGTATTGTTGCTGTTCCCTGATTTCTGAAACTGAGTAATGCAGGTCATAAAGTGACTATAATTCTAGGAGAAGAAAACTTGTTTAAACTCCTTCAAAATAAAGAAAAATGACATCATATTAATGAGCCTGGGGAAGGCAAGGAAAGGATTGAAAAATTTTCCCAGATTCTCTAGAGAATTTGGCTGCCAAGTACTAACAGGTCTTCACTGACCATCTGAAGATGGACTGACCATTAATGCAAACTGACCATTTTTTTTTTTTCTACTTCTGAAGCTTTTCTACATTTGAATGGATTTTTTTAAGGAGATGTAAGTGTAAATTAGTGATGAGATTTCTGTCAGTTTCCACACTCTGGCTCCAGATTTTAGCAATTCTGAAATTTCATAACAAAAACAGTTGTCAGGATTCTTTTAATCTTAGCTCAAACATTATCACTCCAACTTTTCACCTGCTCTGTTCCTCAAGAAACTTTACTTTAAAAAAATCAAGCTAAGAAGAAAAAGGATTCTAAATGGTTTATATTTGACAGTAAATGAATGTGTGTGCTTGTGTCTGTGTGTGTGCATTCGTGTCCATCCAGGCTGTATCTCTTAACATGGAGTTACAGGGTGCAAGGTTGTCTTGTGTCAATGTAAATGTTTGAAAAATAGTGAACAACTAAATCTGTCTTTAAAACTCCCTATTTATTGTGTAACTTTCAACATATGGACTTAAATATCAGTATCAAAGTCATCTATTTCACCTGTCTCTTAAGTGTATGCAACAGCTATAAGAATATAGGGGTTATATAAAATTGTAGCCACTATTTATGTATTATTGTATCCAACACATATGTCCTTTCCATCTGGGATGTTCTCACTGTACAGAACATGGTTGTTTCCAAGTATAACTCAACAGAATCATTCAACCTTTGATTTTAAAACTGTTATCAGCTCTACTTCAACTACCCACGTTGAAAGGAAATTCCAGATTGTGGGGGGAGAATGGCTGCCAATCTGAATAAGGAGGAACATCATCAGATGGCAGGGGAGTATTTGTACTAGTTGTATTAACAGAAGCAATGACCTTTACACACTCCAAAACAAGCCATATGGGCCTTGGATCACAGCAACCATTTGTCAAGCAAAACTCCTGAATCATTTCAAGCGGTGTTCAAACGCAGTCATAAGAGGCCTGAACACAAAACAGTCTTCTAAAAAGCATCTCTGAAAGAGGGGAGGTGCATCAGATTTTGAGGTAACTCCTGTTTAAACCTTCAAATCCTAGAGCAATTTTTTTTCTTTTCTTTTTTATAAGTTTTGGCCTCTCCATTGTTGGGGATGGAAAACAGATGGGCTGCAGTTTAGCATTGCAGCAAGGATCCAAATTCAATTCTCTGGCTTGTTCTTAGGAGAGTTAGTGAAAGTTGAATAATATGCACTGGCAGCCCCTAAAAACCTTTGTGTTTTTCTTTCTCTTTTCTTTGGCAGGGTGAGACTCTTCTGCATTAAATTTGCATATGGCCACCTTTCTCCCTAGCATAACTCTAGCGATTCTTCTGACCTTATTGCTGATGAATATGGGCCCTATATTTAACAAACATTGCTCTCATTTCTTACAAAGTTTCTATGCTCCTTATAGCTTCTGCAAGTGAAATGAAAGGACCTGTAGAAATGAGCAATGATTTGTTAATTATTCTATTTATTCATGAAACTAGTGAGTGATATTTTACTCCTCCCTGACAATGCCAATTTTTAAATGAAGCAAATTAATCCCATACTATTTTCTTAGCTTGGAGAAATACACTGAGTTCTGGTGGAAATCTTATCCCCATGTGCCAAACTGATTTGTCTCCCCTGACTGTGCTTTTGGGTACAAATCCCTTTTACACCTCCATTTGTGCTTAGGTTATCTTGCTTGTCTTGTAGACTTCTCTCCCTACCAGTCAGCCACAAAACAATTTACCTGAATCTTTTATCCTCCCACTCATTCCTGAAAGAAGCTTTCAAGACAAATAGTTAAGCGAGGACAGGGAGAGTAGGATGATTTGGGAGGGCTCCTCCTCCTTTCCCTCCTGCCTTTGCTTCAGCACCTCCTCTGTTGCCTGCCCTTTGCCTGCAGGCAGCCTTCCTAGCAATGCTCCTCTTCATCAGTTTCCTGACTCCTTAAACCGAAAAGCATTTCTCTGACTGGAGTGGTGGTGGGGCTTTGGTGGTTTGGTCCCAGCATTTTGTTCTCTTGGCAGATGCAGCTCTGCAGCTGGCCCACCTACACTGCTCCCAAGACAGTCTGGGTTCCCCCTGCCAGGAAGGGAGCCCTGAATCTCTGGGCCATCAGTGACTATTTCAGCTTGTGACTCCCAGGAATATCTTGTAAGATTTGCCCTTAGACTCTGCAGCCAACACTGTTGCAAAGAATGATAATGCCTGGGGCTTACAAGGGAGGTTACAAGAAAGGCCATAGTCCAGGCTTCGGAGACATTATTACAGGAACCTCCATAGTCCCAAATAACCAGAGATGCTGCCTGGTACTGAAATTTGGCTCACCTCTTGTACATGTGATGGGAAGGGGCCATTTCACCAATGAATTGCTGGCATGTGGTTTCATGCACTGCACTGGAAGGGTTCCTTTAGGCTCTGAATTTTATGGGTACAGTGGGAGCCTCGTGCTCCTTCATTAGCACAACTCCTTGCTGACCTCCATGCTAAAAAAAGCCAGGACTTTCATATCATCTCATAATCCACCAAGGGCAAATAAACATTGAGAAAGTCTAGCCTTTCTTTTTTACCCAGCTCATTAAAACTGTGCTCACTGTTATTATTATGCAGACATTTTTGCACTAGTTTTTTTATTACAGTCAAGTACAGATGCCCTTTTTATTTTGAAGGAGAGTTACTAGCTAAGCTTGCTAAAGTTTCTGATTATCCACTGTGGCTGAGAGCAGTTTACCAGCAATAGTCTCTTCGGAATATTCAGGGTTATGCAAAGCTTTTAATTCTTTAAAAGAGTTTGGTGATGATAAATAGCTTGTGCATGCTGTGATCTCATTTGAAAAACTGCCAGCAGATTTCTGAGTGTGGTTGTCCATGACTTCCACCACCAAACAGTTGTTCCAGCTACAGAAATGTGAAGCTGGTAACGCAAAAGCTGTGCCGTGTTCTTAGAGATGGATCCAGTCAGTATTAGGTGGCTTTACAGTGCACCTTTTGGTATCTTATCTGTGTTCTAGGTGCTGGTGTGCATGTATGTTCAGTAGGATGGCTTCTGACCTTGCAGCTCTGTAATGGGAGCAAGTTTAGTTTTGTGAGTGTGATGGGAAAGACTTGTTTTGATCTACATGCTATAATGGTTGGATAGTAGGTGCTGCCCTTGCTAGTGATTTACAGTAGCTCTCAGTACAATGAACTCTTGCTGCTTGCTTTTTGCTTTCTCAAAATCTTTTAAAGTCAGTCCAAGGGCTTTGTTTATTTCATTCTTGTATTTTTTCCACTTTACTACAGTTGCATATTGTTACTTACATGAATGAAACATACAATCAGTTCTCTTTGGGTGGCCACGACAAAAAAATGTGCTATTTTGGCAGTTCTTAGTGAGATGGTTGGGTGTTATTGGAGGAATTTGTCTCCATGAAAGGAATTTTACATGACACCAGGTACTTCAGAGTAGTCTGCAGTGCAGTGGCAGTACGTGTAGGCACATAAAGTGTTCATATTCTTTCATTTAACAATGTTTCAACACAGTGAGAGATATTAGCTTCCAGTAGTGTGGGAGCACTTAGATTACAGTACTGTTACCTCATTATATTTACTATTATGAGTGCCACCATTTATTCACAGTAGTAAACATTGTGCTAAGAAGTAAGTGTATACAGGACCTGGGCTTTAGAAAATAATACCACAATTATGGGTACTGAACAATCTTGAGAAATTGTGCTCAGTGAAAAGCATTTGCTGGAGCATTGTGAAAAGCCACAAACATAGGCACCGATCAGTTATAAGGAACTTTGATTTTTTATTCCCTAGACAAAATTCTAAAAGAAAATAAAGGTTTGGGTTCAAATATGATTCATTAGTGACCAAAACTGCAGAACCTAGGGCAGTCTGCCATTCTGGCTCTGACCTCTTCAGAGACTGTTAGCAAGGGTGGCAATAGACACTTGGATGCTGGTTTTTGAAGTGCAGATTTCTGCTAAATCAGTGGGTAAGATATGTCAAATTTCTAGTAATTTTCTAGAGATACTGCTAGCCCTTCATAAACAGCTGCTCTTCCATTCACTGTACTAGAGCCACATAAATTAACACAAGAGAAAATTATGCTGTGGGAGTTTTTATAGTTTAATGCATCCACCTTTCCATTTTAGAAAGCAAAGAATGTAACAGTTTTGCTTATATGTCTGTGTAATGTGCAACAGCTCCGTAATCAATAATAGAAAATGTTACTGAAAGGCCCAATAGACCTCAAAGAGATAATGGGAATCAGCCATTAACTGTACAGCATTAGAGAACTTATTAAGTGAAGCCTTGGGGCTGTCATAGAGCCTAAAGGTTGACATAAATTTTTCATACACGTTGAACTTTGCTAAATGTGCTTGTGTTTGATTAATGATGACTTGCTTCAGTACCCTAATAAGAAGAAGGAAAATATGAGCTCAGGCTGCAGCAGGGAGAATAGTCTCCTGGAAGGAAGACCATCTTTGGCAGCAGGGGAACAATGGGGCTTCCTAAAGACACCCTGCCAAGTGAGGGGGAGGTTATTACTCACTGAAAAATTGCTCCTTACCTCCCAGAGATAGGGCACTGTGCACAGCATGCCAAGATGGAAAGGCAGTGTTGGAATTGTGGAAGTGAAAGCATCATAGCTCCAAAAAACCAACAAAAATCCATTTCCTCCACCCCAGCCCCCTTAAGACCTCCATATATCAGAAAGAACAATACAGAAGTGCTCTGCAGTTATAAAGCAGCTCTGTGAGAGAAGTGCTATGTCTGTAAGGCCTGCTGGGGACAGAGCTGGAGGAAATTTGTCTTGGCAGCCAAAGCAGTGAGTCATGGACTCATAGAATGATTTAGGTTGGAAAAGAAGACCACAACAACAAAATAAACTCTTCACTTGCAGAACGGCCTGGAAAACATCATATGGGTTGAGTCAATTAAAATAAACATGTTTTTTTCACATTTAAAAAAAAAAAACAAAACAAAACAAAAAGTGCCCCATATAACAAATTAAAAAATACCCAACCCCAACCAGTAATCAGTAACCTCAGTCCAAAGTTATGACAAAATCTAAGTCTCTCTCACTAACCACCAAAAATGCTTATAAATTCAGGTGATAGCTTTAGAAAGAGATAGATAGATAAAAAAAACCAAAACCAACAAACTCCATCCCTTAAGCTTTAGGGGTTTTTATGTTTGTTATCTTTATTTTTATTTTCTTGTAAAAGACCGTCCCTGTGATTTAAAGTCTAAAAGACTTTTGACTAGAGGAGTCACGATAAACCAAGTCTTCTCCTAGACTTAGATAGATAAGTAATTAAGTATTGGCCCTGATTTTACAAACATAAAAGGAAAAAGCAATGCAGAAAATGAGATGTGTCTCTATTCCATCTCACATTCTGGCTGTATGGGATGATCCCCCATCACTTCCAGCTGTGATGTGCCACTCCAAACAGATATCCCCCCAGCCAGGGACTGCTTTGCCCACCTGCCTGGCTGCTGGTTCATCTGCTGCTTTTCTTGGTGCAGTTATAAGCTACTGCAAATGGACTAAACAAGTACTAAAAGGGAAAAAAAGAGAAAATACAACCAGTATGACCAAAAAAAACCCAAACAATTCAGTTAGAACTTGGCAGTTAAAGAACTCACAAGGCCTTTGATAATCTCAGGCTCATTTCCCTGCTCCAGTTAATATTTAATTACTTATAGAACATAATATTGGCTTCCACAGTAAGGCTAAAGAGTCTTGAAAAGGGACACTTCTCTCACCTGGAAAAAGGTCTTTGAGTGACACAGTGTAATCAAATCTCTTTGAGTATTTATGTTCTCTTCCTTTTAAAGTTTTTTTTTCTTTTCCACATACTCTGCAGAAACCCCACCATGGGTAAGCACTTGCTCCTTCCCAGGAGGCAGGAGGGTTAGGACATTGGTTAAAAAGTCCATGCATGCACACATGAAGTTACTGTGTCCTACAGGGCAAAGCTGTTAAAGCTGCTCTCTGTGCCTGAGGTTGTAGCATCTGCACTGCCTCTAGTGTGAGAAAGCAGAAGACCTAATTTTGGAAGCAGGGTTTGCAGTTACTAAGGGAGAGAATTAAAAAAAAAAAATAAAATACAGAGCTAATGTTGCTGAGCAGGAAAGATCCAGGACTTTGTGCAGTGGTACAAGACACATGCTTTTCAAATCACTATGACTCTATAAAAAGTGAGATGAGATTAGAATTAAGATTGTCCTGACTTGGTTGTTCATAGGCAGCCCAGCTTGGCAAATTGGGGATTTGAAGCAGCCTTCCTTATCAAATGCTGAGATTAATGACAATAAATAATGGAAAACTTGTTCACTAGCATGCCTGGGCATGGAACTGGGTCAAACTGGTTGATCCCCAGTCTCAGCCCAAATTAGTGAAAACAATAGCAAAGCTCCAGAGGCCTGTGTCTCGGGCATTTTTTCCTTTTTCTTTCTTTTTTTTTTTTTTTTTTTTTCTTTTTCTTCTTCTTGTTAATACAAAATGTGAGTCTGTTGCTGACTGTTTAGCTTTGGTTATGGTAGCTCATTATTTCAATCAGTCACCAAAGTAGAAACCTGCAGGGTCTACCTGGCTTTTTGTTTGCTGAGGCTTTCAATTAAAACACCTAATACTGCCACTTCTGCTGGATGGGGAAGACACAAAAGAATTCCCAGCTTCTAAGGTAAAGTTGCCTTTTTGTGAGCCTTATTTAAATTCCTATTCTTCATTTTATTCTTTATCAGCATCAACATGGTAAAATTCAGCATTTTGTTTTGTCAGTCAACAATATGGAGACAAGACAACATGCAAATTATTTAAAAGCTTTTCTTATTTGTGATTGTATCAGTTTCTGACTTATGACCAGACCACATAAATGTTGTTGCAAGCTTGCACCTCTTGACACGGTATCAAAAACTGTCTGACATGATGGCAAGAACATGACAGAGGCAATCTAAAAAAAAAACCCCAACTAAACCCTCCCCTTCCATATCAGTGCAAGTTCTGAGAGGTCCCTTAGCAACCAGCACTGAACTTGCATACCTAATTGCTTCTTGCCAGTGATAAACCTGCACACAAACACTGTGTGGGTACCCAGGAGCTGGGAGGCATGCTGACCTTCCTCAGATGCAAGTTTTTCTGGTGCTAAGCAGCTCGCCAAGGAGCTGTGTATTTTTGCCAACAGGAGCACACACATGTACGCCACTACCAAATAAACATGACTTACTGAGGGGCTTTGGGGTGTGTATCTCCACATGATGTCTCAGGCAAGATGTACAAGAGGAAAAGCAGCAGCCAAAACACTTTCTGCACTTACTGCTGCCCCTTACCTTACCTGGCTTAATCATGGTGATTCTCCTTTTAATTGGGTTAGGTCCTCAAACCCATTGCAGTTGTAATTAATCTTTCAGTTGCTTTCTCTGGATGTGAGGTTCAGTCCTTCCCTAAGGTCAGTCAGGGAGAAAGAGAGACTGCACTTAAGCAACTCATGCAAGGCAGTCCCATCCCAGGGTGCTTGGATCCTCAGGAGTCCTGTGAGAAGCCCCAGCCCCAGCCCACAGAGGCTTCTCTGATTCATGTTAGGGACCAACCCCATATTGTTGGGCTGAGCTGGGTTTTTCTCACTCTCAGATTATAAACCTGAGACTCCAGCAGCCACTGCTGTGACGTTTAACACAAATAAATGTCCTGTTGTGCCAAAACATGCTGGTCACTTGGGGTGCTGCCGATGATACCTTCTGAGTATAATTCCCAGGATTTCAGAGGTAGCGTTGGCTGAGAGCAGCAAGGTTAACTCAATAAAGCACTGGGATGATTGCACAGTCACTGGGAAGGGAAAAAATAATCAAATGAGAAAGGACAAAACCAGCAGGGAAAGAAAATTTATTTCCAAGCATCTATGAGAGTGCTACAAACAATAGAGACTAAAAACTCAAAGCATTTAAAACTATTAAAAAAACGTAGCTGACAATGTCCTTCTTAAAACTTAAAACATAAAAATGTAGAAAATGCAGTTATTAATTCTAAAACTTGCTCAATAGTGAAATAAGCCCAGATAGCGTCAATGAGGATGGAGTCCTACAAATGACTTTTTTAACTTTATTTCCATCTGTTAATTTGTAAATTGATACTCATTTCATTTTTCAAATGTTTATTTAAATTTATAATGGAGAAATGTGCAAATCTAGCAAAATATTCTTTGGATTATAAACAGAGAAAAATCAACAACCAAAGAAATTTGAACCAAGTTAAAAATAAACTATAGAATTATATAGGATGCATACAGCTATAATAAAGTGAAATATTACAATAAACATTGTAGAGCAAATCTGCTGACTTAGCAAACTCTGCCTTATAAAACATAGGGATATAATGGGACAAGTGAATATGTTAGGAATATAGAGCTGAAACACCATTCATAATTTCAACGAGCTAAATTTTAATCTAACTACATATATGGGAGTCTTCAGAAAAGCAATACAGCAACAAATCAGATTTCCTCTAGATCAAGCCATTTGGTACCTGACTGCAAATGAAGGACAGGGTCTGTAAAATGAACAGTAGAAAAATGTATATCACTTCTATTTATTGCCTCTTCCCATATTGCAGCTGCTGATCTCTGACCCTAAACAGCAAAGTATATTAAATTTAGCAAAAGTACTGCTGTACATAGATGCGGAAAATGTTGATGCGTGGAACATATTCCAATCCCTTGCTCATTCTGAACTAATATAAAAAAAAGTTATAGATCATTTTTTGATTAAAAATATACATTACAAAGAACAACTCTGAAAGCACTCTGTATTTCTGTCATCACAAATTAAAATGTCTTCCTATCAGTAGACGATGCTATTCTACTGCAGTAAACAGAAAAAAAACTTCAAAAGAAAAAAAAACCAGTAAGTGCCAGAATCTTAATTATTACTCAGGTAAGGTAATTGTCAGGTAGAACAGTCTTCAGGGAACTTATAAACTGGGTCAGATTTAAGTCTCTAGGACCCGCAGAAGGTTAGAACAGACACGGAAATTCACAAGCCTGGAGTAAATTGTAAGTACAGAGTACTCCCATCCACTTATAATTTCTGAAACCTCTGGTATTTCTAAGATATATGATAAATGCATATTACATGGGAAATAATGAAAAGTATTACACTTAATTTAATCCAGAAAACACAGTAGTATTATATGAAGATTATTACTGTGTTCTGGGAGCAGCCACAAGCTGTAAATAGAGAGGGTACAAAATGTTCACCAGACATTACATTATTTTTTTTTTAATCTAAAAAACATTTGTAAAATGTACTTGATTTTTAAATAATCACTTAACAAGGCAACAAACCAACTACAAACACATAATAAATAAGGCTATTAAAAGGTCACAATTGTAGTAAATTAGTCAGAACTATAAATGGGACATTAGAAACACTATGTTTTCCTTATATGCTTAATAACCAGAACAAGAATTAAAAAAGAATCAGTTTATTTCAAAGTCTGCTTCTTATATTGAAGCACATATTAAAGCAACATTACAATGTTCATAAAATATAAGTGTGATGCTGTAACAACATTTCTTACATGTCAGAATACTGATATTTGTATGTATACTAAAATAAGAATTTTAAAATTGTACAAATAGATACATTAAAAATGACATAGAAATAGGGCGCCTCCCACTGCAACAAGACAGAGTTTTTATATCTGGCACGTATTAGTTCAAGATGAAAGTATAAGCAAAAAGATTTACAAGAATCAGCAGTAACAAGTTTGATGCTCAAGAGACATAATAATTGTACATTGTACTGTACATACATCATATGGGCTTAAGCTGGCTGAATACATATTTCAAGTTTAAAAATGCACTATCATATAGAGTGTCCATAGTTTAAGGCGAAATTACAGCTCAGAACTGTTATCTTTTCTAATTTGTGGAAGCTTCTTTGACATAAAAGATTTAGATGTTCATAGTACATAAAAGATCTCCCTTATTTGTAAGTTTGCTTTTAGCGTTTTCCTTCATTTAAATATTTTGAATTTCTTAAGTGGGGTTTTTCCTCTAGTAAAGTTGGCAGTCAACTTCTATATTTGCCTTCTGTAGGAAAAGGTACTTCACAGTATTTACCACTTTTATGTCCTTTTTTCGTCAAAGGAATCCTCTCTGTCAAACTTAAATGTTTAAATGAGATTTTTCTTGAATTTAAAAAAATACCTGCTTACATTTCCTCTGGATTCTTCAGAACATTGGACACAGTTCTTAAGGCCAAATCTTAAACTTTATTGTTAAGAATCATCATCAAAAGTGTCTTTGGAGCCATACAAGTCTGCAAGTTTCTTAAACCGAGGTCCCCAGTTTTGTAGATAGTCGTAGTCCAAATCAGAATCTGTTGTCGCTGACTCTAAGGAGCTGAGTGAACCAGCCACTGAGCCCCTTCCCTCATAGCCATAGATCTGAATAGAGTCATAAGGAGGAGCAGTTGGGTCATTATCAGCCTCTTGTATTCTCGTGTTGATGAAATCATCAACATCAACACTATTAGGAGCCGGCCGAAGCCCTGGCCTTGGCATGTACTGATACTCAGGTTTTATGTCTTTACGAGGAATAAATCCATTGATGCCATCAGGGTTCTGCAAAGTAGCAATGTCAAAAGCTTCAGTGTCTTCCTCTCCCCCACCTTCATCATCATAAGTAATAATGTTCTCTCGGACATCTTCTTCTTCAAAAACAATCAGAGGTTCTTTTTTCTGTCTTTTCAGTGTTACAAACAACACTACAATGACTACAGGGGGAAAAAAACAAAAACAAAAGGCAAGTTAGACTGCATTGTTGAGCAGCAGATGCTTTATAAATAGATTATTGCATTTACTGAACCCTCAGCCTTTGTGCTGTGGTTCCTAATGTATTATTTGCTGGTCTCTGCATTTTGAGCACACCTAGCTAGGTAACAGCATTGATGTTTTTACAAAATGGAACATACTGAATGGAGGGTTTCTGTTTGGGCTGAATGCCACTGCTCTTACTAATTGCTCGTTACTGCAAGACTCATTCAAGAAAAGCATTTGTGGGCCCCCAAGTGCTGCATGAATACTGTGACACTGCATTTGAGCAGCCCAATCACGTGCATGTCTGCAACAAAGCAAAGATGAAAAGAAAGAAAGGAAGCAAAGAAAGACTATAAAGTACCGTGGTGAAATTAAAATATTTTCTATAAAGCCTTTCAAATCATCAGGAAATGCTTTACAACACTTTCTTAAAAGAATGTTTTCTGAGACATTAATTTGTTTTCAACACAAGGCATTAGAGGGAAATAGCTGGCAGAAGCCATTAATCCTGGCTCAGTCTTGGCCTCCATAAGGAACCTGTCATCCAGGGAGGATCACAAAACTTAAAACTTTGTGTCATGACCTCCTTTAAACAGTGTCCCTGATTAACTGGTATTAGGTATTAGGCAGCAAAAGGACATTCTCAAAGCACACTTAGACAAATTCATTGGTGTTTGATACTGCAGTTATTATACACTGCATTTCAGACAGACAAATTAGTATTGTTTATAAAAATAAAAGCTAAGAAACTAAGAATCATTTATCAGTCTTGGAGCTGAACGCAATAATTTCTTAATACAATTTAATGTAGAAGAGTAACAAGTAAAAAAATTTTTTACCTAACAAAATCACAATGCAAGCAAGAATGGCAATTAAAGCTCCAGTGCTTAACCCAGCATTGAGGATGTAGGCTTCAGCATTGCAGGAGAGCAAGGAACCATTGCTGTCACAGCCACAGACCCGAATGGTGAGGGTGTTGGTGCTGCTCAGAGGGGGGAGGCCACCATCACTTATTACAATAGGAAGAAGGTATAAATCTTGCTTCTGGCGACTAAATCCTTCACGTCTCACAAGAACACTTGCTGTGTTATCTGTTTGAAGAAGAAAGTTACTCATCAGTATTGTTTCCACAAAGTCATCATCTTAGTAAATATTGAAAAAAAGTATCTTGCTACAGTCTCTCTGAGTTTCCAGTTGCTTCAGCATCATTTGTACAGTGAGCTAATGCAATGTGTTGCCTTCCTAACTACCCAGAAGCAATTACACTGTTTTCTTTCATTCAGACAGTACCACACTCAATTTTAATTATTTTAGGGTGATGAGGATAACCCAGGGAACATGGAAATATCGCTGTAGATATCTCCTTTTAACACCCCACTGACTTTCCAGGAAATTTACACAACTTCATCAGCTACCAGAATGGCTGGGCCTTGGCAGTGCTGTTGGAGCTGGTCCTAGTCCCTTGCTGGAAGTAAAGTGGAAGAGAAAGATCATGAATCCCCTTAATTTATGGTTCTTGCTCTCAGACCTATAGGAATGGAAGGCAGAGATCTGTACCAAAATGTCCTGTGGCAATGTGACTCACAATAAAAAGCCACCATTTGCTGTCTATTAGCAGATTTGAGCCTCAGTGTTGACCTATTTCAGTAAGAAACAGTAAAGTAAGCAGTATTTTTCACCCAAGTTCCCAAAGCCAAAATTCAGAAAGCTGGATCACACATGCACAATTTGATCTCCATGGTTATGAGGAAAGTTAAAAGTATTTCTCTAACACTATTTCCAGCTGTTCTCACTGAGCCTCCTGGTGCAGGGGCTGGAATCCAAGCTGCCCTCTCAGCCTAGAAAGTCATTTTGGATTGTCCTTCACTTCCCGAGGCAGAACTATCTGAAAGAGAAGTGTGTGACATGGAATGCTGGGATGAGACAACCAGTGCTTCCTGCTCCCAGCCACTCCAGACAAAGGCTAGGAAATAAAACCAGCATTTCTTTATTGTGCTCCTTACTTCTCAGTTCTCAGACTGATCAAAGTTTATAAAATTGTAAACATCCTGAAGTAAATAAAATGAAACAATCATATCTGTGGCTTTCAGACTTTCAAAAGAACGAGGACTTACTTCACACTGCCTTTTCTGGTTTGCTATGTTCTTTATTTACACTATATAATGGAAAATAAAATAAAAATAGTTCTTTTATCTACTCAGGAAGGGTTCTTCACCTCCAACAGTAACCATTTTGCTGTTGCCTCAGGGTACTGCAGACGATTAATCATTTTACTGTTGAAGAGTCAGCATAAATTCCAGAATTTAATAATGCAACTCATAAAACCTCTCTTAATGACCTAACCACTGCTATTTCCATGAAAGTCTGTGAATAAATGGTACCAAAAAAAGAATTGTTCTTCCCTTATACTAACTGCCCTCACAGGCAGTACCCAGGATCTGAGACTGTCCCCAGATTTGGTTGACCTGGGTCAATTTATGGGATGAGAAGGATATTATGGCCCTGCTCATCTGACTCTCCCATTAGTAACTTCTGTAGATCACACTAGAAAGGATGAAATTGTTTTAGAGCTGTCCTAGATAGGATCTGTTTGTTACATGTCACATTAATTCATCTCTCCAGGTTTACAGCTCTCCTGCCACGCCCACTGGATGTGATGCCTGGTGTGGGTACCTCAGCATGACACAAGTGCAGTGTTTCTGTTACCAAAGTATCACAAAAATAACAGCTTAACATCTCCTTTACATGATGGTTCTATTTGCTAAGGACAGAGAAGCTGCTAAAGATCTGATTATTTATTGGTTGTGGTTTTTGGTGCCCTTCCTCTCTTTTCAGAGTATTTCTAACCTCTTTTCTGAGTATTTCTAACCTCCTAGATGTTTACAAGTAACATTTGCCCAGCTAAGCTTCATAACAGAGTTTTTTTTAAAGGACTTCAGCAATCACAATGTCTGTGTGCTAGGACTCTTGTTTTAGGCCTTTAAGTTAATGAGTTCATAATAATTTGGTATAAATAAAAACGTAACATTTATTAACCTATCAACTAATGTATACTGATAGAGAATAAAGCTATTCCACAGATTTCTCTAAAGTGCATTTAGTAGTTCATTACCTCAATACAAGAACAAAAATCTGCTCTGTTAAATGAAAGATCACAATATGACATTATTCTTGTGGCAAAAAATCTGAATATTAATAGTGGGCTAAGCTACAACTGTCTGGAGGCTGCAGAGACATTATGGAAGAAAACACAGGCTATATAATATATTAGTATGTTTTCTCTGCTATGTATTTTTTATTATATAATGTATCATATTGTATTTCTCTTGACTTTTGGCAGCCTACATAGTATTTCTAACTAGAACTGAGAAAAATATGGCAAATTACTCAGTTATTACACGTATTGGCCAATTCCACTGTAAGCAATCACATTACACTACGGCTGAATTTGATCCAGTGTTTACCTTAACTGGTTTAACTTGAAGTGGTTTCTAGTTTAATATAATTTTTTAAAATGAAAGTTCCGTTCAACATGTGTGCCTAAAGTTTAAAAAGAACTATCATAAAGCAATCCCAAAGGTAATTTTTAAACTTTTTCTCTGTTTATGTTCACTTACCATATTTAAGAAACATTATATTGATAAGAGGAAAAAAACCCTCTTTTAACTACATAAAAGATAACACATAATCCTAGCTGATATTCTCATCCTTGCTTTTTCATTATTTTCAAGTCCCAGGAGTATAACTATAATCCAGGTATAATGACATTTTTAAGCCAGGAAACAGAAGTTAAATGTCAACTACTGGAAAACTATTACTTAACACATATGGGAGCTACTTGACTGACAGTCCTAATGAACACCATGGGGGTTAACACAGGCATCAGGAAGAGGACAGGCATCTCAGCACCAAGCAGAAAAAACCAGACACTCTTGTTTTCCCAGATCTTCTTGTCTGGGATATCCAATAACCAAAAGTGCTGTATGTGAAGGTTACCTATGCTCTGCATAAAGTCTTCACAATGGAAGAACTAGAAGTTGAAATTACATCACTTTATTGTGATCTTTATAGTGATCTTCCTGACCTTTGATTTTTGTCTTTTACTCTGGTGATCTTATTATTGGTTTTCCATTTTTTCCCTCTACATACAGGCAAATGTTACTAAGATTTTGGGAACTTGATAAAATACATATTGTGTAAGGATGCTTCTAGACTAAAGAAGTTGACTGCAGTGTGAACATTACCAGCTATATCAGAATTTGGGTGCTTATTCAGCAAGAAAACAAAACAGTTTCAGGGCTGTATCTCTCTAAAATCTTTACCAGGCAGTGGCAATATCTGTGGATGGTCCATAGCAAAATCCTCTCTCTTTATTATGCGTTTCAAAACGTCTTATTAAAAGGTCTGAAATTGAGAGCCAGAGGACATGTTTCCATTTAAAAAAGTGAATTTTAGTCACTGATTTTGGTGGACTCATAAATTTCATTTCAGTCACTGTAAAGCACTATCTTGTGTATTTGGGAGCATGAGTACCCCTCACTTCTGCCACTGCAGTGCACCAGGCCCCACCCCAGGTGAGGGAGCCCCAGGAAAGGGCTCTGCAGCTCAGAGCAGGATTGAAAGCAGGAAATCCATTTGCTAAAAATCCTTCTCTCTGCTGTGAAGCATCATAAGCATCCTCTGCTCTTTTGAAGCTCTGGTTTCAATGGGAGTAAAATTGAACAGAGCCTGGGCAAGCACAGTGCTCTTTATTTACGTGGGATACTGTAGGTAAACAGTGCAAAAATAATTCAGTGTTTTATCACAGTGTGTGATAAGCCATTATCTCATGTTTTCCATGGAAGAGTCTCAGCTGAAAAACTTGGTAACACAGTCAGCTGTTAATAGGATGTAGAATGTGATTACATTTCTGGTTTGGTTTTCCTGGGTTTTATTTTTTGATTACTGATTACTTCTAGGAGTTTTATAAAGAAACTCTATTAAGTAATAGCTATAGGACTGTATTTACTTTAAAGTTCTGTAATAGACCCAAACGTTGGAGTTTTCACTAACTATTTGCCCAACTTAACAAAGCCATTTTTCTTTACCACTAGCAATTCCCTCTGGAAGTGGTGGCATGGTATGTAGACTATTCAGCTTTACAACTGAAAAGAAGTAACTTCACATGATCATGTAAATTGTTTGATTTGAAAATGGTAACAACCTGTCTCTGAGAGAGAAGTTTATATGGGAGTTCATAGAATTTGAACTTTTTCACTTTGCTCTATCCCATAACATCACTGCCCTGAGGACTGCACAAAAATGAGGGAAAGGCAGCATGGAAATGGGTGGATTTCATTACACTATGCATTTCCCAAAAATGAAATTATACAGGAAGATTCAGTCCTTGAATACCATCTTGTTGAAATAACCTTTTGCAGTATTGTCAGTTACAGTCACTACATTCAGCTTACGTAATAATTTCCATTAAAAAAACGTTTTTATCTGGGTTAAATTTGTCATTAAAAAAAATAATAATAATTTGTCACATCTGGAAATGAAGGATTAATTGAATTGGCTGGCGGCAGGAAGCATGATTCCATTTGCTTGCAGCTGTATCAGAGAATCTAAATTCTGACCTATGCCTCTTCTGTTAGATTATAAAATCTAATCCATTTTCAGTTTGATATGGTGACCATAAAATACCTTTTTAAATAGAAACTTGGTCTCAGGCAATGCATATCTTTTTATTCTCTCTAAAAATTGTGGTTTACTGCTTTAAGAAGAATAAATACATCCCCCCTCCACTGAATCCTTTATGAATTGCTTATGTCAAGCACTAGGCAACTGTGCTACTGTGATCCTTCAAGAATAACAGAAAGTTTGTTTGGGAACTCTTGATGATAATTCCCCTCACTTCAGCTGTGATAGGGATACAAAGTATGCCCCAACATAACACTTGAGACAAAGACATTGTTACTGAAATCCTGTATCTGGCTTTTGTACTTCTGGCAATCTAGAAGAAATAACTTTGGATTCATTTAGACCAGTTCAACAGAGTTCTGCATTTCAGAACACATACAAGTTTCCTTCAAACTGGCTTGCTAATTAAAACCAATTTCTTAGCAGCTGAGGCATTTTTTTTACCTGTACAGGAAAATAACAAATGAAGGTTGAATGAGAATATCATATTGATTATCATTGAATTAATGTAACAAATATTTATGTCTTTTTTCTGTTTACTCCCCTCTGTTTGTCTCAGACTCTGGAAAGTTAGGTTCACTGATGCTATTATGTCAAATGATCAAATAGGTTTTGATCTTCACCTGTGGCTGGGGGTTTTTTTGCCTACAAATTTCTTACATCTTAACATCAATCTGAACACCAGGCTATATTACACCTCATGTAGAGAGAACTGGCAAAGGGATCAGGATACCCCTATCCTGAGATACACCTGATCTGGTTTGTTTCACAATGGAAATCCCCATATGGATTTCCTACAAAAGGTTAGCATGGCAGTGGTTTTATTCCAGTAGGAATCTAATCTCTGTCTCTTGTGATTCATAACTTTAAAAACTACCAAGCAGGGAAAGGTGAACAAATACAAGCAACCTAATAATTTTCCTGCCTCAGCTAATTTTAGCTTAGCAAGTAGTTTTCTCTAAATCAAGGAGATCTGCCAGTTATACTTAGTGAATATTTTTGTCAATGTTTCTTATCCTCTTTTTGAGAGATAAAATGGCAGTGGATCTTTCAGATAGGGTATTATTATGTAATTTAAAATATGTATTCAAGAAAAATATAGTGAGTTAACGAACTTTATATTATTCTAATAACATCCCTGTATTTTAACTATATTTTTTGTGCTTTCCTCCTCTATATCTTTGCAAAACAGGCACTCTATCAAAGTTAATGAAAACACTGTTGCATGACATTATATTGGTCATTAGTTTTCCTTTGTCATTTCTTTGGACACTACTATAGGGGGAATCTTTACACAAACCTCTGTTGTCTCTGAGTGTAAAATTCCGATTTTGAATAATTTCAGGTGGTAAACTGAAGATAAATCTTGGTCCATTGGCAGAGTCATCCTTGTCATCAGCACTAATTGTAATAAATTGCTGCAAAAAGAAAAGTACTCTGTAAACAAACAGCTCATCTGGTTACATCACATAGAGACAGCAGGCAGAGAAATTCTTTCAATACAAACATTCTGAAATAGCAGAAACCCCTCAAACACCTCAAGAAATGTATGCAATTATAACTGCAGAGCAGACTCAAAACTATGAGAACAGGCAATCTTTCTTTGCTATGACATTTAACAAACACAGAATTATAGAAGGATACTATACATTTATATATACATTCTTACATACAAATATGTGCTAATGATAACTTAGTAGACTAAATAAAACTATGTAAAAAAATCAGCAGCTCAGAAGGGGTTAGCACTGTGTGCTTTCCAGAATGCTACACTAACTCCAGAAGTGCACATACTGTGCAGAGCCATGTTTCTATGTGGTACTAACTCCCCTTCCTCACACACACTTCAGGGTTAATTAAGTCTGTAGGCTGAACCCTCGAAGCCCTGTACTATGATTCTTCCCAAAAGATTCTGAGTGTTTCTTTAATATCCAAAACAGGCCCCACAACAGGGAATGCTGCTCCCAAACAGCTTTGTTGCCCATGTGTTTGTGGATACTCAAAGTCAGCACCACTCATATTCAATGCACAAATCACCGTATCTGTAACTGTTGATGGAAATTCAAACTAAAACCACAGGAAAGTGCCTTTCTGTGTGCTCCAGGCATTCTGGCCAAAATTGCAAAATAAACATTCATTTACTGCCACCCATTTGAGATGCCAACACCCTGAAGAAATTCATGCACAGGGAGGGTGGTGGGCAGAGGCTTACCTGGTTGCTTTGGGCATTCTCACACACAAACGCTTCATAGGCTGCTGCAAATTTTGGAGCATTGTCATTGACATCAACAACCTTGATTGCAACTGGAACTTTGGCTTCCTGGTGCTGTTTGTCTGTGGGAGAAGTAAAACCAAGATGAAACAGAAGCAGGAAACACCCTTGAAACAAATGAAATCCCAGCTGCATCCAAGCAAAGTGAAAACAGGCTAAAGTGTTATGATTAGGATTTATTGCAGCTTCTCAAACAGAGATAATTAGAAGACTAAAGAATTTATACCATTGGTTATAAAATAGCTCAGTGAATACGTACGGACTTCAACTGCAAAGACAGAGATATTATGCCAAGCAATTTCTTCCCTATCCAAAGCTTTTATTGTCTTGATATTGCCATCTTCTGCATTAATAATAAAATATCTTTCAAGGTCAGTGTGACGATCAATTGAATATCTAAAAAAGATTGAAAGTCAGTAATTAAATTAAAAAAGAACCAAGTAGTTTCATGCATTCAAACTTGTTCTGTATTGTTATTATTTTTAAATAATCATAAGTAGCACACTTATTGTTACCATTAATATTATTGTCACAGGCCTGATACATGATTCTTTTAAAAGGAGATCCACCTGGCTGGTTTCTACATCTAGAAAACTTTTATGTCAGAATGTTTGTAGTAAATGAAAATTCTTTTTCTGTGAAGCCTTTCTGTTAATGCTCCAAAATATTCTTTATTCTTTTCTCTAGTAAAAAATATTATAAAACTATCTACTAGGTTATTTTGCTGTTTTCTTCTGTTTCACATTAATCACTGAGGTCTTTTAAGTTTTCTGATTTTAGGATTACTCTGAATGTTAATTGAACATATCAGATTATCAAATTTTATTCATTATCTACACATCTGTACAGATTATACAGCTCTGGTTTTTGTATCTTTACCTTGCAATTCTTTTGAAATTATAGCTTTACCCACAAAATAGTTTCATAATTTAATTTACACAGAGAGAATGACAAACAAAAATAAGTTAATAGAAGGCTACCCAATGCTACTGCCAAAAGTAGGTGGCTGTCATTTGCAATTAACACTTAACAATTACTTAACATAATCTCTAGTCTATTATGTGGACAAATCTGTGGCTTAGGATATTTTATAGAAAATAATTTAGAATAGTCTAACACAGGTGTTCTTAAGTATATTCTAGGTAGACATTGCTATGGTATTCTTTCTTAGTGATACAGGCTTTGAGAAACTAGTAGATTATGGAATTAAGACATGAAAAACAATAGTGTATAGTAAATTTATTAGTGTTCTGGTGTGTTTAGAATATTACTGTGTGTTTAGAATATTACTATGCTAGATCTATCATTTATCTTAGCAACTTGCATAACAATTCTGAAGGCTAATGCTGGAAAAGAAGCAGCTCTAATGAAGCATACCTTATAGCACTGTTTGCAGCATCAGGGTCTTTGGCATGTACTTTTCCAACCACAGTACCAGATGCTGCATTTTCTTGTACTTCAAAAATGTAACTTGGCTTTAAAAATACAGGTGGTTCATCAGCATCTTCCACTGATATCTTCACTGTTACTGTGTCCTTGAATGGCCCATTGCTGATGAACTTAGGATCAATATGTACATTGGCTGCCTCTACCTTCAGACTGTAGGACTTTTTGGTTTCAAAATCTAAGAGCTGGGAGAAACAAGGAGACAATAACACATCCCAGAGTCAGGAAAACCAAGGTGTAAAAGCAGCAAGCAGTCCCCTATTGTTCGATGACATAAAACAAATGTGAGCATCTGTCAACAAGCTTGGACTGAAATGTGTGTATTAAAAACATAAAGACTCAAATGGAAGGAGCTACATTCTATGTATGGAGCAGCATAGGATGGCACTCAGAATATCACAACAGAGTCCTTCTCTTGCTCTTTGCTTGCTGTGTCACTCAGGAAATAATCTTTACTGGGAAAATTAAACCTTTTTTTCATGCAGCCTACAGGTAGCACAAAAGAGCAATGGTCAGGCTCAGTCTATCCCAAGTTGTCAGGCATTCCTTTAGAGGTATGGATGCATCTTGAATTGCTACTGGGTGCTCCATAAGATAGGACAAAGAGAATTTTAAACATTTAATGATGATGGTTTACAGTGCTTTCATTTCTGTAGTCCTTTCCATCCATAGATCTCCCAGCACTTTTACAAAGGGGAGGTGAAATAATGCCCCATGGGATAAGTGCTTTTGGGAACCTGATCAGTCAGAGCATATCTGCACTGTCACTGACATGAAATGGCTGCAGTGCTGCAGCAGTGGTTGCTTCACAACAATTATGCCTCTAAGTATCTGGGAAGCAGCACAGTTCATGAAGTTTGCTAATACTATAGGTTGAATATAGGTGGGGAAGTTCACCCACATTTTTAAATACACTAAAAAATACATCCCCACCTCTAGAATGCATACAGCAAGTGAACCACGGGTTAGTTTTACCCCAGGAGACCTCTTGGTCTTCTCCTGAGAGACTTTGAAGTTAAGTTGCCCAGGACTTTGAGTTTTAAGTATCTCCAAAAGAGATTAATAGTTACAAAGGGCAAATAATAAAATAATGAACATGATATATTATTTATAATTTGTAGTTTAAAATACATATAATGACACTATTAAATATCACAATTATGAATTGTCTGTGAAATCACCTCAATATTTTTGCTGCTGTTCACATAGCCTGTGACTCCTTCAGAACAATATTGTGGACAATGCACAGCTGAATAATTCAAACTATAGGGTGTGAGGCTGTTCAGACTGAACATAAAGCAACAGTGAATGTCTGCTACTTATCAGCACTAGGCAAAACTTCATTAACAATGAAGCTGATGGCATTGTATTTTACCGTGACTTTTTATTATGAATTCATTTAGTTTGTGCAATTAATCCACTGTACAGTATTTATGTAACTCTTCTTGGTTATTTTCTTCCATTCCAATTCAGCTAATGGGGAAATGGAATATTAAGAGTTAATCACAGCTTTAGAAACAAATTAACTGAAATTGCATTTACTGATATTTTAGCTTAGGTGGTAATCATTACCAAATATTCAGTCAGCAACAAATAGTATTACACATTAGAAGGTGTTACTCACCTTCTTAAGCTTTACAACACCTTCCTGAGTCTCATAATCTGTTGTAATTTCAAACATATCCATGCCATCTCCATCAATGATGCTGTAAGCTACTAAGCCATTTTCCCCAATGTCTGGATCTTTGGCCTTCACTCTTCCTACTTCCTCTCCTGGGACAGCTGCTTCCGAAACTGACATCTGGTACACACCTGGTAGAAGAAAAGAAGGCATTTGCCTGAAGTATTCAGTCTGCTCTCCAGTTGTATTGTTACTCATTTCACTTGTAAGTTCCAAACAAACACAGTAATTTTTTACATTTTCAAATCCCCTGAAGGAATGTTAAGTTATGTTATAAAGAGCTCTGTGAACCAACTCATCTGTGAAATCTTAAAACATTGCTAATCTATATAAAATTACCTCCTCACACAACATCTGTGGATCTCTCTGTTCAGTGTGGGGTTAAAAAGGCAACCAATAATTCAGAATGCAGAAACTCTTGTGACATCAAAGTTATCATTCATATCAGAAATGTTTTTACAAAAATGGAAGGAAAATTCTCTTTTTGAGTTAGTGCAGTGTTGTTTTGGAAGCAGCGGGGGCTCACAGAAGCCACCCTGTGAGAATCTGCTGGAAGCTCTCTGGGTCCAGTCCCTGCCCTACCTCTTCCTAAGGCTGAGCAGATGTGGGAAGCTGTGCACCTCTGTGGGTAACTTATTCAAGAAAAGGGAATTTCTCTTTTATGAGCAGAGGAGAGGAAGAGGTGCAAGAGAACAGCCAGAGAAAAGACACAAAGGTCAGTGAAGAAGGAGGGGAAATGGTGCCTGAGCAGAGATGTCCCCACAGCCCATAAAGGAGCACAGTGGAGCAGTCCCTGAAGAAGCACAGTGGGGTAAATGTGGCCCCATTTTGTTTTAAATAGTAGCCCCTGTTTGCTCTTTCTCCTTGCAGTTTAAATCATGACTCTTTGACTCACAGTATGACCTTGAACTCTTTAGAATCCAGAAGCATTTCTTCTCATTCACTCAAGAGTCAGAAATTACAAACATCTAATTGGATAAGACCTCTTTGCTATGCTGGCAAAAGCATAAATCCACTGCTTTCTATGGCTTTAATTTCAACTGCAAACATATCATAGTAATGACTATCAAAATTTAACACTACAGAGAACAGATACCAATTGGTTTAGGATTCCATACCAAACAAAATATGGCTGTCCCTCATCAGACTCCAAAAGAAAAGCTATCCCCAAACATCCCACAGCAGTGTTGCCACACAGGTTTTTCCTTGTGTATTCAGGGACACCAGAGAGCAATACTGTTCCTGAATAAATCTCTCTCTTAACAGTTGTCCTTTAGGCTGCATTGATCTCAGGAACTTCCCAACCTACACCAGAATTCAGATAACATCATCGGATTTTAAAAATATAAATCTATGTCAGCACTTTCTGTCACTTCATCAGCATTAATAGATTGGGAAAAAAAAAAAAAGCATGAGAAAATAAAATCATCTAATTTATCCTTCCCTTCCACAATTGCTCTTTGTTGCTACATGAGCACTCTAGGAACATCAGGAGATTTATGCCAGGCAAGGACTTGGCTCATTACCCATAAAAACAATTGGCACATGTCATCGAAATAGGTCATTAACTTCAGTCACAAAGAACTTAAAATTTAAGCACATAACTCATTAAGGGCTTGAGCAATGAACAACAAAAGCCCCAGAAGAACTCAGCAAGACAAAACAAAAATCCAAACCAAACCAGCACCCAAAAAAGAATTTAAAAATGTATCACTTGGATGTTTATATCAACAGGTTAAATCCTGGATTTGAGTTAGAAAGCATTAAAAATTTGTGTTTTAAATTGGGGGGGGGGGGGGGGATGACTCCTAGAAGAGTGTAGATTTAGATTAGATATTAGAAATAAATCCTTCACTGTGAAGGTGGTGAGACACTGGAAGAGGCTTCCCAGAGAATCTGCGGATGCTGGCCCTGGATGCTTGACCTTAAACAAACATTGAAACACAAAACAAATAACTGGGATACTAAAGCTGCTTTATATGTTACTAGCAAGAATGTGTAAATAATATTTATTCACATGTGTGCTGTAATAATCCATCAGTTACTGCTTGTTAATGTTTTGAATATGGCTGATACTATAAAAATATGGGTAGTAAGTAGTGAACATGATTAAACATTTTGTTGTTACTTACTCTGTGGGAACTTTGGTGGATTGTCATTAACATCCGTAAGTGTAATTGTCACTTTGGTTGTCCCTGAGAGGCCTCCCATGTGTCCTCCCATATCTTTTGCCTGTATTACAACATGGTACTCTTCTTTAGCTTCTCTGTCCATATTTGGAAGGGCAGTTCGGATAATTCCTAAAAATACAAAGAAATTATGGCACATAGAAATTTTCACAGCTTCTCATAACAAAAAATTGGATACTGCATTTTTAGTTTGCATTAAAATACAGGAAAATTTGCAGTGACAGTGCAGATTCTGTTTTCCCTACACTGTGCATGATGTTATGTAGGGAAAGAAGCCCAGATATTCAATGTAGTTGAACACAGAACAACCCTGGAGAATTACAGTTCAGCACTAAAACTGCCACTTATAACACCATATCATGCCATAAAAAAAGAAATAGTGTATCACCTTCCAAGTGTGTACCAGGGTAAGTGCTTAGCTAGAATCAAAAGAGAATGAAGGAAGCATTGCTCAAATGCTTCAGCAGATAGACCTGACTGTGCTGCCTCAGTCAATATGTTTAGTTCTTCATTTTAATGTATTCTAGTTATGAGGTCCTACTCAAATAAAATGCTCAATAATACCTGTTTGAGCTTCCACTGAGAAGTACGGCTGACCTTCAAGAATACTGTAAACCAATTTGGCACTGTTCCCATAGGTAGGATCATCAGCATCTGAAGCTGTTACCTGAATAACTGATGTACCTAAAAATGGAAGGCAAACACAGAAGGAATACAGTGAGAAGCACTTCTGTAAGAACCATGCAGAGATGGCTGCAGTCATCTGGTATAAGTATTTCTTACCTTTTTTTAAATTTCCAGGTTTGGTAAATGAAAAATATTTCTTGGCAATTTATATACAACAAAATAGACTCATACAATCCAACATGATTTGTCACCATGTGGATTAGTGTTCTAAACAGTGAAGATACAAAAGTCAGCAGTTACTCTGTACAGTTATTGTTGGTTTTTTTTTTTTCTCAGCAGTTTGTTACATTGGCTTTGTCTTTGGACAGCCAAGCAATAAGAGTTCTCTTACATTTTTCTCAGTGAGTTTAAGAGAAATCATTCCTGCAGAAATCTCTGCGATAGAAACAAGCTCTAACAGAAGATGAAAATGGAATAGATGGCATGGCAGTAACACCTTAGCTTTATTACACAGCTCTGCCAAAAGTGTGATCTTGATATTTACCCCAGAGGATTCATACTCTACAAATTTCAGGGGACCCTCATGTTCCTCATAGGATGAAATAGTCCTGCCCTAGTAGCCATCTAGAGACATCTCAACCACTGTCAGTAGCTTTGCAGGGTTTGATTTAGTCAGCAAATTAGATAAATTGAGAGTCACTGACTGAGCATGAAGTAAAAAGCATTTCCCAACATCTATATGATAAGGATTAAATAAAGCCAGCACATACTGACAATTTAACATCTTCCATAAGGCCAGGAAATGCAGTGCATTTATGAGTACTTACCTACATTTGATCTCTCTGGTACATTGGCATGGTAGTTTTCATGAAGAAACTCAGGTGGGTTGTCATTTATATCTTGAACTTTAACAATGAATTCAGAAGGTGGTTCCAAAGGTCTGTTGGTGTTCCTGTCAACAGCTTGAGCTGTGAGAGTGTACTGAGCCCTCTCCTCCCTGTCCAGTGTCTTGGTTGCATGGATATTCCCTGATTTGTCATCAATAACAAAAATGATTCCTGCTCCTTCACCTGAGAGAATGTACTTAATGTTTCCATCGCCAGAATCAATATCTGAATGAAGCTAAAAAATGAGAGGGAGAGATACCTTAACAAGATGCTATGCATTTCAGGTGTGTGTTTATTAAACAAGTTGATGAAATCATTATCATGTCATAGCTTTTGAAAACCTTATTTCAGGCAATAATTCATCCTGGGGCACATGCTGTGAGCAAATGTGCCCTGCAGTCAGACAAGCTGCCTTCATGGTCTTACCTGCCACCAGATGTAGGGTGCTTCCTGCTGGGGCAGTGTCTGTGAGTCCTGCAGGGACTGTCCTGCCTGTCCTGGGGAAGGGCCAGGGCTGTCCCTCCCCACCACTGCCTGCCCTGCTGCCAGGGACTCGGCCCCAGGGATGCCCTTTGGGGCTCACCAGCTCTGATTTGGGGTCAGAGTGGGGCTTTGCCACTTTCCTGGTGCACCCAAGCTTTAAGATTTAAGGAAGAGAATCCATGAGAAGATAGCTATGTTATATTCTATAACATATAGAAGTTATATTCTTCATATTCTCCTAGGATACATGTAAAAAGTAGTTAAGTGACAAATGGGATGTAACTAACAAGCCAATCAGTGATTGCCAATTAGTTTTTAATTATGATATTTTTATTATAAAATTAGTAACAAGTGTTTACTAAGCATTCTTACTTTCACAACCAGGGCACACTTCAGTTTGATGTATGAGGGAAATACTGAGCCAAATTACAGGCTTTATATTGACATCTACAAATTGCTTGGTACTAACCATCTTTTAAACCAAAATGCCTAGAATGGTATGGGCTATCATTGATCCTGTACTCTACTGCTTTGTGCTGGGGTTAAGTCAACACAGTTCTGCTGACCATTTATAAACTGGTAAATATAATGTTTTATTTATGTACTTATATTCTGTTATAACTAGCAGCAATTAAAAAAAAAAAAAAAATCAGTCCAGGATGTGCCTACAGACGTGCACACAGGTACAAATCTCTCTCTAGACATACCCCCATATAATTGATTGAGGGGTACTGAGCTTCACTAAAAGACTAAATGGTCAATGGAAAGATTTGTTTTTGCTTGGGTGGCATTTTGCTTAGCACCTTAATTGAGCTTCAAGAAAATATTTAATTCTAGGTGAATAAGTAGCTGCTAAAGAATCAGTTAATACAACAGAAAAGTAATAGCAACTCACAAAATAATAATATAAATTAATAATCAATGAGTGAAAAAGATCTTTCTTACCCTTCCTACTAGTACAGGATCTGGTCCCGTATACTCTTCTATAACAAAGAATTGATTCCACACCCAGCCTCTTTTTGAACGATGCAGAACTTGTCCTTCTTTTCCTTTCTCATGGTGACCATGAAGTGATGGCCTTGCATGGTTCAGTTTTTCTGTAGTTATGGCATGGCTGTAATACAGCATGCCCAGGCAGATAAGGGCAGCATGTAAACAATTGTCCTCCTTCATTTTTGGTTATTTTGTAGGCACAGGAGTATCCAAGAATCTACCCCTTCCACCTTGGAAGTCAGAAAGTTTGGGGCTACTGAAAAGTTTCAGATTAAATGTTCTGCACATAGGATGCCACCATACATTAAACTCATCACCTTAATGCTCTGCAGCTTCCCAACTTAATTCCTAAAGGAAAGAAAAATGGAGAAGATTTTAAGTTCCTTTGTATCTTTGAAGTATGATAATTTTTATTTAATTTTTTTATTAAGCAAAATAAAATCAAGACTACCTGGGAAAATTTCAAGATACAAAGATGATTAGAAAATATTAACAATTATGAAGTACCTACTAATGAGTATATTTGGTGTTTTGTATCATATCTGCCACCTTGCAAAATCTTCAGATGTGCTGCTTAGGGCACTCATTTGGAAGCTGAAAGATAGAGAATTATATTCTCACATAATCCTTCCAAATGGATTTTGCCCAAGATGCAAGGTAACTGTAGAAATACCTCATTTATGTCTAAGCCATCTTTGGAGCTTAGATATAAGCCTTAGCCAGAGGTTAAGCCATAAGTTTAGATAGATATCAAGATACTTATCAAGAATGGAATATTTCTACACATGCCTGGAAAAATGTCCTTTCATGACCAGCAAATTTTCATGGTGAAAATAACTGCCTGTGTCTTTGTAGGCAGGAGCATTGGCTGACAGAACTCCATGGACTACATTTGGGTTGCAGACCTTTGAAGAAGCCCTTCCACCTCCCTCTGAGGGTCAAGTCCTCAAAGAGGAGCAGCATTGATTCCCAATACTGCTGTTGTCTTTGTGCTGGTGACAATTAATGCCATAAACCAATAAAAGCACGTTCAGAAACTTTTGATAATATAACCATTGATTTAGCTATTTTTTTCCTACTTTCCCTGCAATTGAAATTACTGGAATTATATTGATTTCTTACTTTCTAATAATTCTTTAAACACGAGGTTAGGATTAATATTTGAACCAGAATTTTCATAATACAGTGAAACCTGAACTAAAGTCTGTACCTCCAGCAGCCAGTAATCCATCAAAAAGGACACTTCGAATTATCTCCGGGGTTTCCAATATATTCTCCTTCAGTCTTTACAGAACAGACCATTTTTACACAAGGTCCCTGCAATGTTTGTTTCAGCTTTAAGTGTAAATCACTTTACTCTTCCACAAGATACTAATAAAACTCTCAGTGTTATAAACAGGCATGTGTATAAATATATGCTGCCATCTTTTGTAGCAGACTAATTGTGACTATAGGGAAAAGGTTGAACCTACAGCACATTCTGTAACTCCAGCAACATATAATCTCACTAGTACCACCCACTCATGTTTTATGATTTTCTCCTGTCCTGAGCACTGATGTCCCTGTCCTTTTGTACAGTTACATAAAACCACACAACACTGACAGACAGGGCTTATAAATAAGCATTTCATAAATAAGAAATGATTTTTTTCCCCTCAAAAAAGATGTGCTTATTTTTAATTTATTGAAAATTTAAATAATCTCAATTACAACACAATGGTTCCTGCATAATGAATTAAATCAAGGTTACACATAGAGATGCAAATTTAATCGAGCTTTCTTAAGCACACATGTTAAGCAGAACATTTGGTGTATCTGTTTCATTTTCTACTGTTGTTATATGATGTCACATATGATGTCACATTACAGGTGACACGTACCAGCATGGAAGACATGAAAAAGAAAACAATCTCTACTGTTTAAGTCAGAAAAATGTTTTTGATCTGATGTGTATGTGTGAAATGTGGAGCACTAGGTTTGTGTTTTTAGATCTTATTTCATATGTGCATTGTATAGAGGGGTAAAAATAAGGCAGGACTTCAAGACCCAAAAATTGAGATTTAGCACTAGTTAAAGTAGTAGTAGTAGTTAAGTAGTGGTTTTCTATGATTATAGTTATGCCTAAAAGGAAAAAACCATTTCCTCCTCTACTTTTGCATATAAAAAAATAAAACCCAGTATTTACTTGCCAAGCTTCCTAATCATTTAGCTTCATCAGACCATAATAAGTCTTTAAATACAAGCTGTCCAATTCTCTACTCAGAATAAAATGAGTTCTTCTGTCCTGTTCAGTAAAAGCCTCTGGATTTACTTCCTTGTGGCAGGTGTAAATTTAAGCCCACAGTACGCAGGACATTTTGGCTGCTTTACCTACAGGAGTGTAGAGATGTAACTCGGTTTTGCATATTAAGGCCGGTTCAGCTCACATCATGATTGCACTCAGTTAATCAGTGATGCTGCCATTACAGATGCACTTTGCTAAGGAGTGTCTTTTGAGGCACAGAATCTTCAATGCCATGCCCAGGATAGCTAATTACACTAATTGGGCTACAAGTAGACTTGCCATAGGGATCTATAGCATTGTACTCATGGGCAGCAGTTAGAAGTGCTTGGGCTCTTGGACTGCTAAGGAGGGCCTGTGTGCTCCAAACAGAAATGAAATAGGAAGGTACTCCTAGACAGGGGGGCATTTTTAAACCCACTGTGAAAAAACCAAACCAAACCAAAACCAAACAACAAAACCACTTAACTGCATAAGTTAGTAGATTCTTGGAGCATTTGAAAATTAAACTGACTGATAATTATTCTTCATTAACAACACATAATAATTTCAACAATGAAAATAAGTATACAAATACAACCGTTATTCCCAAAGTTCTCAACACTACTATGTAAATCAATGAGCACTTTACAAACATGTTTAACAATAGTGGAAGAGCCAAACTGATACATATGCTGCTTGTTATCAGATACTCAAGTGTGAAGTGCTGGAAACGAAACATTAATTGCACACCATGCTTAATTTACTAAAAAGGATTTAAAACAGTAATAGCTTGCTACCTTTCTATCTTCTGCACATACATGTAGAGAAAGGAAGCAATAAGGCTACAGGGTAAGAAAAAAATAGCATCACTCATCCACTACTTGGACTAGTGAAAAATAAATCACTAAGCTCTTTATGGTAATTGCTTCTGTTTTGATTTACACCTAAATAAACATGATTAAAACCAAAGCAGTATTAGTAACAAGAAAGATATCTGGTTTACTTCTCCTCTTTTCAGATCAATCTACTTAAAATCTTTAAAACATCTTAAAATTAACTCAGCTGCTGTAGGGCTACAGTTTCCAACTTCGCCAGGCAGAAAATATGGCAAAATTTATAAAGCAGTTCCTTTTCTCTTGTGGAAAAATACCTGATAATCCTGTGAGCATGGAATACAGATCTAAGGACAGGGATTGCTGCAGCTGACTGGGCTGTTGCTCTGATGAGTGTCTGCAAATTCTCTGCATGCAGCACTTGGATTCAGACACTGCACAGCACCACACAGATAGGGAACTGACACAATCATTCGCTGCAAATGCTTCTGGTCTTCTTTTAAAAAATCACAATCTTAGAGATACCCTCAACATTACAGTTATTTCTGCACATAGATTACATTACTCAGCTCCAGCACAGCAAATCTCAGAGGGCAATTGGCCAAACTGCAACATCCCAATTTTTACCAGTTGATTAGAACTGAACCAGATATCATTCTGAAATACTAAGTTTTCCTAAGCAAGCTGTAAAAAAAATTTGCTTCGTAAGGTGTCCTTTTTCTCAAAAGGAAGAATTTCATTAACATATTTTAACTGCATACAAGAAAATGTTGCCAATTTCAGTACTGAATAATAGTTCTGTCAGGGATAAAAGGAAAACAAGAGTTTACCAACAATCACAAATATTGAATCACATCAGAGAAGCACATGGATGCAATGAGATTTCCAAATGCTGCCCATGTAAGTTGATCAGTCAAGGTATTCAGGACTGAGAAATGTTAAAACAAGACCTAAACAACAGTCTGCACTCTGAAAAATGTATACAGACAATGTTTGCATGGAAATAGAATATCTCCCTAAATAATTGTGAGAACATGCCTCTAGGGCACTCTTAGCTCTACAGACAGTGTGTCTACGTTTTGTACTTGCAGTTCTACTTAGTTCTGGAAATAACAAGATAAAAAGCTAATAAATCTCAATTCCAACAAAAGACTCTATTCTTCTATTGTTAGAAAATAAAATCCACCAATATTCCTTATGCAAATATGCTATTCAACTAATTAACAACACGCCTACCATAAACATGAAAAAATGATACAACCAGGCCCACAGACATGGAGTAGAACCAGGGTCTTGACTGCTCCACAACACATCAGCTCCACCCTTCTTGGACACCCTCGTCCTCAGAGACCACAAAGTGCAGAGACTCAGCATGCAGCACAGCAGAGGGTGGGGTTATGGGGTCATCCCTACTCTAAAAAGTCAGTCTGCACTACAAAACTTCACACACAAATCTGGATGACTGCTTATAGATGACTGATTGACAAAAATAAAGAGCCAGCAAAGATTATTTTAATTACGAGACCAGACGTGGAAGTAAATTCTAGCCAACTCAGAATTTTGTCCATTTTATTTATAGCAAAAATAATCCCAAACATTCATGCTGACTTCCTGTACGCTATTAAATGACCATATGCCAAATTATAATAGACTAAACAATTTTTCTGATTTCTCTAGGCCATAACTTCTGGATGACACATTAGAATTGCAATTGTTCTCAGGAATACACTTGGCAGAAAGCAGTCAAGGGCACAGTGTAGCAATATAATAATGGATGATTAAGTTCTGAAATGTTTTGCAGAAGTATCAAGTAAATATAGCAAACTCTCAATCCAAATGAGATTTTAGCTGTAATTAGAATTAGCTGAAAAGACAAATTATTTATTTCACAAAAATTTTAGAATCAGACAAGGAAAGAGTTTTTAAATGAAAAAAAAGGCTCATATTAGCTCTGGAGTTAATAGTGCCTGAGTTTTGGGCATAAGGATGGAGCAATGGGGACATCTGGCTGAGCACTCTGCTGCCCATGGAGGCAAGAAGGGACCATGGCCGGGCAGTGCACCCAAATTTGCAGGGACCTCTCCCCTGGGGGATCAGGATTAGAAAGCTAGCGAGGATCTGGGCATTTTTCTGCTTTCTTGATAGGGTTGTTCTGAGCAGTTTCAGAGCTCATCTGCCTTGGTTTAACTTGAATGGTTGGCTAAGAGACTTTCCTCTTTGAATAATGTTATACAGGTCATGAAAAATGAGCACTTCACATAGAAAAAGAGCAGGAAGAAGATTTCCACACCAAATACTCAGTTGTGTCCCACTGAGCCCATACTGGTTTAATCTTTAGGGCATATAATGAGTTTAACTAGTTTAGAAGTTTTTAATAAAATACATGAATTGAGAGATGCAGAATAGTTCTGTGCACAACTGTTTCATTACTCATTTCCATTGGTGAATGTATGCACAGCAGTGTGAATGTAGCAGTTCAGGCTGGCAAATATTTTTGTCTTCTTGTAGACTGCTGTATTCAGATAGCTGATGCCTAAGTATTTCCAGGAAATTCATATAAGGTAATACGAGAGTATTAGTTCTTGCTGCAGAAAGCTATTCAGCCCTGACCAATGAGCTTCACATACCTTGATATCCTAACACTTGGTTTTAATTTAATATTTTCCAGTTCCACAAAACTTTCTTTTCTCGTTTCCTAATTTCAAGTAAACAGTGCAGAAATGTATACAAATATCCTGGTCTCGTTTGTTTAATAAATAAGATAAAATACTGAGAATCAGTACCTTCCACATTTATCTTAATTTTCTCAATTACTTTTGCATTTTAAGCTGTTTGGCATTAGCAGAGAAATCCTTGAACAGTTTTTACCTGAGACTCACTGTAAAACATACTTGTGGAAAAGAAGACATTTTATTTACGAGAAATAATGTTATGCAACACTTCAACTTTGCAGCACACATCTCTTTCCTAAAAGAAATCCTTTAGTCCTGAAAAATGCCAAACTTCTGGTGAGATTACAGGTACCCTAAATCTGAGCAAGACTAGAATTAGGATGATTGCATTCTTCTACTGGAACTAGAGTGGTCCTTGACGGGACTGCTCTTGTGCAGAGTGGAGCAATGTGCAACTGTCATGTAGCATCATTTGCATGGTCTGCTCTAAATGGAACAAGATGAACTGGAGGATGAGACAATATTTGGCTTTTTAAACTTTCACCTGCACTGCAGCTTTATGCCTGTCTTTCCAGCCAGGAAGTGATCCCATTAGGAGATGTATTTTTGCTTCCTCAAATGAAACCCTTCTCCCAGGAGAGCACTGGGATGCAGAACTCTGTTCTCTCTCTAAATGCCAGGACCACAGCCCTCACTCAACACATATGAAATATGAAAATTTTAAAAACTGAAGGACTCCACATCCAGAAAATGGACTTTTTGAATGTGAGTAACCCCATGAGACTAGTCATGTTTATGTGTATGTATCCACTGGGAATCAAGCATTAAAGGCTAATATGCAGCAGTCTAATGTAAAATGCTTTGTTTAAATGACAAGAGCTCTGATCTCTGATACAGGAAACAATTTTCAGGCTGTATATGGAACTGGCAAATCTCATTTTTCCCAGTGTGTAATTCTAAAAATGACTGTGAGCAACTAACTCCCCAAGAGCCCTGATGAAACTCTGAATCTCTCTTCACGTTGAAGCATAATTCAGGTCTCACTGGAGTGAACAGCAAATAACTCTTATCTGAATGAAAAATGATATAAAGACTTTTGTGTCATTCACAAAACATAATTAGTCTTATAAGACAAAAGTATTGAGTCCAGAAAAGGAAACGTTTCATATTTAAAGATAGCTGAGAAATAAATTCTTGTAGTTACTTTGCTGGATAAGGAGAACCTCACAGTCTTCCCATTCATAAACTGCTGCTTGGCATGGGAGCAGGAGGCAATTGTATAGGATTATAATCTGATGTTGCAGCTCTGCAGAGCTAAGTATATACTTAATTTTATATATCTGTGTAAACAGCCATGATTCTAGGGGTATCCTGCTACAGAGGGATTCTAGGTCATGGCAAGATTTGTATGTACTAACTACATAAATAAAATCTTTACAGAACTGGCAATTTTCATCTTTAGCAATAGAATTTAGCTTAAAAAGAGCTAAATAAATTTTGTAGAAACCTATTTTGAGTTCTGTAGAATTCTATGAAAGGAAATCTTAATCCTTTGCATTTTTAAATTATGTTTTATAACACTGTATTGGATTAGTGAGATGTGTAAAGCCAATAATCCACAGCTGCTCCAAATAATAGTTATTGAAATATAACTACATTTTCCTGTACCAGCTCTAAGACTTAGCATTAGAAAACCATAGACAAAGCCATTAAATGATGGCTCTTTGAAAATAAAAGTCATTCTGCAAGAAAGATGAAGAAAAATAACCTCCTGACCAGTATAATGTGATATATACTTCAGTATTCACCTCTGAAAGCATCATGGAAGGCAAGTATTTTCACCAGGCTTTGATTTAATTTGAACTCATTCAAGAAGAGTGAAATTGCCATTTGGTGCAGTTCATACAAAGCACTAGAAAGTGGGAAGACAACTTAGTATGTTATGAAGTGAACGACATAGAAATAAGCCTGAGAGAGTGATATTAAAAGGCTTGGGAAATGAAAAATGGCTGTAAACAGTGTTTTACATTTACTTGCTGCCCTAGGGAGATCCATCTAAGATAAATGTGACAGAGGCTGTCTGTTTTTAAGCATAAACTCTACAGGAAAACAACTAGCATAAGAAAGGTAGTCGTATTAAAGAACATGATGATTGATAGAGTCATTTGAAGTAATGACTAAGCTCTTGGTGGAGTTTATTTTAATAGTAATCATGTTCTTGCACATCTCAGACAAACTGGAATTCTCATAATTTCCTCTGTACTCAAAGGCCAATATAGCTGCAGCCTATGCCCATGCCAGTTTCAATACAGTTTGCTACTGAATAAGATGCTGCAAATGATACCCTGGGGAGGAAATAAATGACAACTGAAAGCAACTTACTTCCAACTACTAACACTGTACTTACATGCTAAGAAAGCCCTGAATATTTTTTCTCTAAGAATTTATACATATGAATTGCTAATTACACTTGTGCTGTGCTTGGTGTTCTTTTTTTTTTTTTTTTTTTTTTTTTTTTTATTATTATTATTTATGCCAAAAATGAGACAGAAAGTCAAGATTAAAGAGTGATAACTGAAAATCTATCAAAAACTACTAACGTGCCTATTCAGCTACCAAAGCAAAGCAGGAGGAGTTCCAACAAGCAGTCCATTTCTGTTCTCTTGCTGAAGAGCTGGCAGCCTCCATGCAATCAGAAATCTAAACTGAATCTGTGGGATTGCAGAGCTTCATTTCTAGAGGCAGCTTCAGCAGTGCTGCTGAATGCGAAACTATTACAGCATCTTGGGTGGTCTTTATATGAACAGGGGATTCCTCTAAAAAGTATTTTTTCCACTGTGAATATATTTCTTCTACACCACTCAATCCTCTGGTCCACTTCAAAGTGTCTCCCTCAAGTAGGAAAGTTTCTGATGCCACTTCAGAAGCACATGCAAACCACCCTGACAGCAATCTGACTCTGGCAATCATTGTGACTCTCATTTAGAGAGGTTCACATAATCAGATTCTCTGTAACACTTCTCTATAAAACTTGACAAGTTAGTGAATTACTAAGAGCTGCTTTCTTTTTCAACTATATTTATTAATGAAAGGTGAGAACTAAATTTGTAATCAAAGAGTCTCATGCTTTTTACAGCTTCCTTGGAGCCACAGAGGAAAGAGTGCAGATTCTTCGTCTAGGTACATATAAGGTTCTTTTTCATAGTTTGCTTAACTGCCCCAGTTTAGTGAAATTTCTTCCATAACAAGCTTAAAAACCACTTTGAGATTTTTTGAATGAAAAATTAATCAATATTTTTTCATAGGCAGAGCCTGTCTGTGAAAAGATTTTTATTGGCTAGATAGCATGAGATAGTAACACCAGAATCTTAATAATGAGGGAGACCATCACTGTTTATGTAGCTAGTGGGAGGCTGCAGCTGAAACAACCAAAACTGAAAATTTAAATAATTATTTACAATCCTTTAAATCACAAGATTATAATTGCAACAATATCTGGATATCTTCTAAGATTTCTTGTTGTAGGTATTCACCACAGAATATTTAATATAAAAAACAAACACAAAGAAAACACCACAATCATTAGATAAAACCTTCCCTTTGGCTTCCTATGCAGCCTGAGCTGCTCTGAGCACAAATCAGAACTATCTGTATTTTCAGTGTTCTGAAGTTTTAAGGGCTAAGACATAATTCCCACTATTAAAAAGCAAAACCAAAAATGCAACAAGGGGTGCTAAGGTGATGCAATGAGATGCTAGGGACCTAAGTAGCACAAAAAGAGACACAGGCTTGTCAGCTTGTAGTTAAAATTTGTTTCAGTATTTTTGCATGAACATAATTCATTTTGAGCTAAACCTGTTCATTACATATTTTTAACTGATTATATGAGATGCCAATACATCTAGAGATTATGGATAGGCACTAATTCTGATATATAATTAAAGCTGATTGCATCAAAACACTTCATTTCTCTTCTTTGGATAAAAACCACTAACAACAATGGTTTTAAGGTAGTGCCTTACTGCATGGAATATTTGGCACCATGATATCAGACAGAAGCAGCAAAAGTTAAATACCTTAAACCTATGCCTGTTCTTGCATAAATGCCTTAGCTTCAGAAGCAGATGTTGCACAGAAAGCTGGTCATGAGAAATGGGTAAAAATGAGATTTTATTTAATGGTTGAAGTTATAGAATCAGCTCTAGTTAGTTATTTTCTGGAAGTTCATTATATGCCTTGGAGATACAAATACTCTACCTTTTGCCACCATTTGCTGATGTCAAGGACCAGTCTTGACCTTAAGAGTGCAATAATCAGGAATTGTGGCATATGTCTGCATCTTAAATCACCAACCTTAGGTTCCTACATCTTAGATTGCTCATGTATTTTTTTAACCAATGGAAATGTATAAAGATACTTGAGTGTGAATGGACACATGCCCTGTCAGGTAAAGCTTTAGCTTCCAAACTAATAACATAGTTTTCTCCCCAACAAAGACCATTAGAGTGTTACTTAAAAATGAGCTTGTGAAAAAGAAAGAGCAAAAACTAACACTTTGTAGGACTGCTGGTTTGAGAACAGTATAATCTATGGATGGAATCACCTTAAGGGACACACAAGGGAAAAACTATATATTCACAGAAGAAAAATAGAAGCCAATTACAATAACAAAAACAACTACCATACTTCTTTGTTTATATATATACACACACACATATAGATAAAAAATCTGTAAGCTTCAGTCAGAAGAACAGGGCAAGGCATTTTCTTCTTATTAACATACCCTTACATTCAGCATATTTTCTACCAAAATGTTCTCTAAAAAAGTTGCCAGGGTGATATCACTATTTCAATCCAACCAATTTCCCTTGAAGTCTCCCATAATAGTAATGAAATAAATTACTCTTGGAGTAATTAAGTTTTTTTCTGGAAAAGGAACTATTAGTGTAAAGAGAGATGAGAGAGTCTGTCACCAAACATAATCTTTCTAAATATATTGGTACGTGTTACAGGTACTAGAAGGGAGATGAAATATTAAGAAACTTTGGATCTCTCTAGTTTTTTTAAATGAAATGTTGACTTGACAGTTGAAATAAGGAACAAACAAAAATGCCTGCTGACAGTCCTGGCAGTGTACAGAGAAGGAAAATGGAAGTTGTGTCAACAGAAAGCTTTTAAAGATCATACTGTTTAAGCCCAAGAGAGCTACAGTGAACTGGAAGTCCAGAGTACCAGGGTAGATGCAAGTAGCAAGCAGACAAGATGGAGATGACCGGAAGTCCAAGAGTAATGAGCAAGTGCATTGCAGGAAATGGCATTCTCCATGCAAGCACAAATACATCATGAGGCTTTGGAGACCTGGTTACTATAGTTCTATTAAGTTTCAGTGTATGGCAATTCATCAGAACAAATACCTCTCATCTCCTTTGATTTTATCATCTCTGATAGAGAGAAACGGGGCTTTCACAGCTCCAAGTAATTTCCAAATATGTAACTTTAACTATACATCATGTAATGCTGAGGATTTTTTTAATTCACTAAAGATTCCCCTATTATTTGTGGAAGCTGATGATACACCTGCTAAGCAACCAGTAGCACCCCACTCTCAGAAGAGACTGACATAACTACCTCGTTCTCTAGTCTAGTTTTGTGTCCTAGACTTTACAGAATTTAAATGCAACACTGATGCTCACTGGTTTTATGCACATTAAAATGAATCTGGAGTTTTTAATTAAAAAGCCTATGTAAATCTTCAGTGGGTATGATTTTCATTGAGTATAATGCTAAACATTTCCATCTTCCTCTTCCCTTTGAATTTATTTGGCAAATAATAAAAAGTTGCCAAGACTAAACCATACTGATCAGTATTTTAATTTCTTTATGGTGTCTTTATAACGTCACATCCAAGGATAGTGATATAGTGCTCTTCTACCATGCTAACCCTATTTTTTTCTTGCCAGTTCAAAGACTAAAAGACAATGTTTTAAACTCAAAAAACCACAAGAGTGAGCAAAAGGAAAAGCAATAATTTGGAAGCATTTGTGCTTCACCTACGATAAAAAATAACTTCCTGGAAATCCAGCGGTCAGAGAGAATAAAGAATCAGACAGGCACCAGCTGGAGGAACTGGATCTGGGGATGCATCCAAGAAAAGGGAACATCTTTCTGAACACACAGACATATTTCTTGTTCAAATGTAATTGCTGTCAGGGTAAACATTGCCTTAAAAAACTTAGTTATACTGCTAAGACTTTAGGTTAACAGTACATTCTTGGCTTTACATTTAAGATTTTTTCCTTTAGCCTAAATGAGCTCCACAAGCTGCAGCATAATAAATAAACTGATGGAGACTTCAAGCAACCTACTCTGAAAATTGGATGCAATACACTGGAAAAGGGTCACAGGCAAAGTAGTTCAGTTGAACAAAAGACAATGTTGACAGCCATGTGTGAGGTCCTGTGAAAAGAAACTGAGCCTGTGCTGAAAGGAGGTAACAACATGTGGGGAGCAGAAGTAACCTGGATAATGACTGGGCCAATAGAGCACCAAACTCTGGTTCTGAAACTTTTTTTTAGAAGTCATTACAACACCACTCCTTCCTGGTATCTTTTCCCATTTAAAACTTTAATTGAACTTTCTATTTCTTAAATGGAAGAATGTTTTAAGGAGGTCAAATCACTACAGATCTATGAGGAGAAAAAGCATCATCCATTTGATGGAAGGTTTTGAGAATACAGAACTATTGCCTTATTCTGCTTATCCTGCAAGCAGCAAAGTAGTAACAGCCACTGGGTCACTAGCTTTAGAGTGAAACAGAACAACACACTCTTTGTTGAGCTTTCCTTGGAGTCAGTCATTGTGATTCACTGAAAGACTGTTCCCTGTGATGGGGCTGCTCTCTCCTGTGTCTCATGCAGAGCAGAGAGGGAGCAAAAAGAGAAGCAGTACCTTTGGACTTGTAACTAGAACACAGCAGTGAAGTTTGCTGCTAGTACCTAGGCTTGAAATGAACAGCTCGTTTATAAGTGCTAAATGTTTGTGCAAGCACATTTGCTTTAAAAATTATGAGAAATAGACTTTTCTCCAACATGCTGCGACTCATATGTGTTGCCTGCAGTGGAAGTATGAAAACAGTTTGGGAGGTCGAGGGAGTCTTTTGATTGGTTGGTTATTTGTGCCTCAGTGCAGCCACAGTTCAAAAAAATATAGCTTAAAGCATGAAACTAAGCCAAAATAGCCTGGAGGCCTTGCTGAGTGACCAGACTTTTGAGGTTACATAATGTGTTTTTTCTATTTTGGGGAGAGAAAAGGGAGAATAGGAGGCCAAGTATCCAAGTACTCTTGTAAAAGTAGGTATAAACCTGTAAGAATACAAGAGGATCAGATATCAGAACCACAATTTTTCAGTATTTTAGGCTGTTATTTGTAAAAGAAAATCATGTTCATAAGCAGTGCCAGAGAATACCCTGGAGGGTCACTCATGGATTTGACTCCAAACATTATATTGGCTCAGACTTCCCCTTTTCTGGCCTCCACTGTTATTCTGTTGAATTCATTAGAAGGTTGTGGCTAATGGCCAAAAGAAATAGTTAATGCATCCCAGAGCTCATATTCTTTGAAATATCTTCTGAGACAGGAATTTATAGCACTGCTATAATAAAACTCAGATTTCAACATTAAATATACGTCTGCGTACTTGTCATACATACCAGAATTATACAGAAAATTAGAACCATGAAACCTTGAGGAAATTAGGAAAATATGCAGTCACATGTAGAAAGAGGCCATTAGGACTTGGTTACACCTTTAAGAACAACCTTAAGCAAGAGCTAAATAACATGATGTTACACAAGCAGTGGCAATGGAATTAAAAACAATGCCACTCAATCCCAAATACTTTAATTTTTGGCACAATGAAGTATAGAAATTTTAGACTGCTCTAGACTAGTTACTACCTTAGATAAGAAAAGATGGAATTAAGTCCTGGCTCCACCCTCACTTTTTACCACCATGACTCTGCCCATCTCCAAGAAGTTTAGGTTTTAATGTGATGTAGCTGTTTAGTATGTTCTATTCTATCCTCTTTTATATTATTTTTATTATGCATTCAAAGTATAATGAAATATGTGCTTTCCATCCTGGAAGAATATATATTAATCTTATGCAGGAATTACAAAATATTGCCTTTGTAGAAAAGAAACTGTATAGCTTTTTCCTGTAAAGGAATGGAAGTATAGACTTATTCCTAAAACCTTGGAACAAACTTTCATTTATGAGACAGGGGAATCATTTTTATTCCACTACATGAGTTCAGTGAGCTGCCACAGGCCAGTCATAATCTGTTATTGTTTCCCTGCAACCTTGTACTATTAATTTTTATTTTTAATGAACTGTCCAGTCTAGTTTAGCTATGGGAACTATGATGGAGCTGCAATATAAATGGTTTATGTCATGCCTTTGTCAAAAGGCTTTCCCCTACAGCACTAGAATGTAATTGAAAAGCCATTTTAAAATAAAGTAACTGAATGGTTGCACATGCACGTTGTCAGGAATAGAGGGAAGAAATCCTTTGCTTTACATTAGATTTTACCAGGCACAATGTGTGTGACTTTACCAGTGTTCATACAGATTAGTAAAGTCTGCTTGTATGGTTATATTAGCAAATATTCCTGAAAGATATTGAATCATTTTAAAGAAGTTTTTCTTCAGCTGTTATTAGCAATGCAGTAATCGGTTTGGTTAAATACCACAAACGAATTGAATACACTAAATTTTGTTCTGTTTTATAGCATTCAGAATATTCCCATGTTTCAGAGAGCAACCTAGCTTCTGAGTAGAATTCAAGGCAGTTTTTGTTGCAAGGGAAACACTGAACAGCTGAGCACACAATAACTTTTTATATGTAATATATATGTTCAAGACACATAACTTAGTTTTCTTTTATACTTATTTTTTCAAGCTAGCCCAGGATGTGTGTATATTCTTGGAGGCATGATAGTGTATATTTTAATAAATACTGCTATTTTTACTGTTTATTATTATTAAAGCCAAAAGAGAGCAGCTACAGAAAGCATTTATAGAGGAAGAGAGGGGGAAGAACGCTCAACAAAGGGGAAAAAAGCTCAAGTCAACAAGAGTTATCTGAATAAATTCCCATCAAAACTGTTTCTGAAATTCTTTGATTACAGAATCAGAGAATCATCTGGGTTGGAAAGGACCTCTGACATAATCAAGTCCAACCCTTAATCCACTACCTGTGGTTCCCAGACCATGGCTCTGAGTGCCACATTCAGTCTCTTTTTAGAAACCTCCAGGGACAGAGAATCCACCACCTCCCTGGGCAGCCCATTCCCATGTCTGATCACCACTCTGTAAAGAATTTTTTCCTAATATCTAACCTAAACCTCCCCTAACAGAGCTTAGCCCATGCCCTCTTGTCTCACTTGGTTCACACTTCTCACCTTTGAAATAACTATGGAAATTTTCTAAGTGAATATTATCAGAACACATATATCACACTAATCACAGAATAATTAAATACATAGATCCTGGATAGACGGGTCCCAAAGAATGATTATGCAACTATGAATATTTTAAAAATACTTCTCCAAAGGTGTTTTAGCTCAAGCAAGTCTTCAAGTGCAGAGATAACAACTTCAGACTCCATCTCACTGCACCATGTGAAATGAAACTGACACAACCAGATTTGCTCTTAACACTTCACTTGCAGGCCCTACTTTAAGAAGAACCTAAGGATTTGATGTATGTTGGTGTCATCCTTCTAAAATCAAAGCTACTGTCCTCATATATGGGCCTATTTCATTTGATATCCAGAATAATAATCTAGACTAATAATATCCAAAAAGTTATGTCATAAACTAATCCTGCAGACATACCTGTCATTTGTTCTGTGGCTTGAAGTTGAGCTTTCAAGAATTTGGGTCTTAAGAACTATATAAATGGCTGCTTGTGTAGAAATGAAGTGAGACATGCAATAGGTTAAAATTATGCAATTGGAGATGTAACACTTTGTGTTCAGATAAGTAGACCTCATTAAACATGCTAGCGTTGTAGTAAGTAATTAAGTATGATTCTAAGTAAGTGAAATTTAATCTCCTTTCCATATGACATTTGTTCAGAAAAAAAACTATACCATAATTTCCTTGCAAGATCTACTTCCTATGTCAGGAATACCATTCTTTTCCCATTACAGTCTAGGCTTACTGTTTGACAATTACAATTACACAATAAAAAAGATGCTATATATGAATGAAGCAAAGTATACATTATACAACACTGATTTATATATTAAATATCTGAATCTTAGTTTCTCATCCTATACGAGAGGAATTTTTAAATATGGCAGTATTCTTTTCTTGTGCTTCCAAGGTTCCTTTTTTTCACATATTCTTTTCAAAGTACTATAATTGAAAAAAAATTTAGCTGTCAGGTTACTCTCACTCCTTCTAAATCACCACAGAAAACCCAAGTAGTATAGGAAGGAAATCTCCAGTCAGAATATTCCCACTCACTGAAGCTACTGCCCAACTTCCGATGTGACTGAGTAGCCAGGCCTATGACATAGCTCCAAATGAGCTCAGTAGTGCCTTCCTGTCTGCAGTGTTGTTCTTTGTTCTATTACCAACAGTTAAACATGAATATTTGCCTTCTGAACTGTTTGATTATCTAGACACTGTTACAGGAAATTTGCATTCCTGAACAGGCACAGCTGGAAACAATTTAAGAAAGAAAGATCCTTCAAAGGAAGAGAAGAGAATTTAAGCAGCATATGGATGCTCAGGTTTACATGACAATCAACAAAACCGGTGCTTGTTCCTCCTCTTTTACAGGGAGGCACTTCACACTCCAACCAGAGGGAACATCCCACAGTCACTCTGCAGGAAGCTTTCTTTCAGAAATTATTTGCTTTAACTCTGATATGTCAAAAAGTCTTCGAAAACAGCTACAACGATTTCTCAGATAAGATGCAACAAAAACTTGAGTGGGGACCCAGTTTGTTACCTTCACTTATCTCATACACTAGTGAGAGTGGTAAGCCCTCCAGCTTTCCTTTAAGGCTATTCCTCATAGTCCTTTATTTGGTAAAAATTAAATTTACCAAGAACAAGAGTAGAAAGAGGCCTGAACTAAACCTTAGAGTGAGATACAAGAGAACACCAGAAGAGGCAAACTGAAACAGTGATGAGAAAATTCACATAATTGTGCATAGAGAGGAGACTCAGAGAAACTGAACACAAGTAATTTAGAACATCTTTGCTGTCTTCCTGATAACCATAAATGAATTTGAAACCTAGAAAGGAAGGCTTCAGTCAAACCAAACACTTTAACTTCATTCTATTGAAAAGCTGTATCTGAAAAAGAACTGAATGGTTGTTTGCAAAATTTACCCTTGTGTTTAGTGAGTGACAAGATAAGAATCTCACACAGGACCTGTGGCTCTTTAAGAAGGAAAGGAGCTTAACCATTTCCCACCTAAAACTGAACTGAATGCTCTTGGTATCACTGTCAAATCCACTCTGTTTCAGCTTGATACTAATTGTTGCAGACTACCTTAAAAAGTCGGTGGATACCATAAACACATATCCTTCAGAGCTGCTCTCAAGGATGTTTCAGTATAAAGCCCATTTGGCTGCCAGAACTAAGATTATTATTATTCAAGGACATTTCCACAGAAATGAAGCATCTGTCAAACAGGACTTGAGTTCACTGCATGTAAAAACTATGAATGAGTAAGCTAGACAAAGAGTTTTAATATCCTGACTTTGTACTTTATATCCTAGACCATTCAGATGGGATCATGCCTTTGATTCTGTAAAAATGATAATATTGACATATTTACACATTGGTTATCTTTTACATTAATCTGTTTCTGTGTGGATTTTTATAAAGTATGAATACTCCTGGATGTGGACAATCCTCAGATCTGTAGAATCACTTATTTCAGTAACAGCACAACTGTAAGTCACACAAGATATGAAAAATTAAAGTCACCAGAGCAGTAGATATAAATATTTTTAGATCTAGGGTTTCCCATACTGCTCTATTTCCACAGAGTCCTCAGTTGCCTTCTCTGAAGCCGTAAGAATCACCATGAAATTCCTTTTATAACCCAAGTCTGAGCAGTAGATCACTCAGATCATACACTTGGATGTACTACTTACCTTCATCCACTGGAAACTTGTTGCCAATTTATGTAGCATATTCCACACATTTGAAATGTCAGCTAATGAGACTATGACAATGCAGATATAAGTTTTCTGCTGCCACTTATCCAGTACTTCAGCTCTGCCTGCAAAGAATGAAAAAATTCATTTGAAATCCAATGCAATATTGGTACCATAATAAAAGAAAACTTTAGCCTACAAACTGTCACAGTAGCCTAAAGAGACTTTAATGACTAACAAATAATGCTTACAATACCAAGAAGAAAATTAATAAATAGCTTTTACCTTAGCAGACTTACTATTGCAAGAATGTTCCCATAATAAAAATGCTGGAGGCCACATCAAAATTCCTTCACATCTTTTCTGTTATCTCCTGAAAAAACAGAGTTCTATGGAAAAATCTGTTCTGGGAATATTATCCATAACAAGACACTACAAAAAGCAGTAACAGCTGCAAATACCATCGGCCAACACAATGTGCTTTGAACGTTTCTAAGTGGCATATTAGAAAAATCAGTATTTTTACCATTATGATGGAGAAAGGGGTAGTTTAATTTAGTAAGACTACGACTACAGTAGGAAAAAGATGTCTAGGATAACATTTGAAGGAAGAAAATGAGCAAGAGATGTCTCTGCCTTTAAGAAGTTGTTGTGATGATTAATATATTTCATAAATGAGACAGTGTGTTGAGATAGTCCCTACAAAGACTGCAGAAAAAAAATGAAACCAGCTGAATCACTCCTTATAAGTCTTTTGTTGAATTTAAATTAGAAAATTAAGAATGCTCACAGTTTCACAGAGCAATGCCTCATCATCCTATGTGTTTCTGGCAACAAATTCCCACACAAGTAAAAAATATAGTTAATACAACTGAAAGAAATACTCAGTGTGATCTATTATGTACTGATGCAGATGCTGAATTCCTATTGTTCATTTGATATTGTGATACACTTCTAAGTGGGTATTAAATGCATCATAGGACAAGGATTCATTGAAGGACTAGGATCCAGCTAAAGAAATCAGGATAGATTACCAGTACTTAAAAATTTATTAATTGAGACTTTCTGGGAGTAATTTTTGCAAAATAACATCTGCAATTTGAGTGGTTCTTCCAAATCAGTAATTTTCTGCAGTATTTAACTGCTAAAACTGTCTCATTTTTATCAGTCCTCTATTTTATACCCACTTTTCACCTCCATTACAGCAATCAAGTTTTAATTGCAAAAAATAATTAAGCAGCATATGCCAAGTTTCAAAGTTGGTATCAAAAGTGTTGAGGAGAAAAGAAGGGATATAGACTGAATATTACACATTCAATATTGCAACAGTACCCAAACACATTTCACACTTACACCATCAAAGGAAGAACTAAAATCATGTGGCTTCTATTGTCAATTGGGATTGCAGGTATGTTGAAAAATTGTGATACAATTCAACAAAAAATATATTCCTAGAAAGTGAATTTTGCTAAGGTCATCTCTATGAAGTAATGTATGTTTTGTGTGATGACTGAGTCACTAAGACATAAAGCACTTGGTTTATAAAAATACTCTATGGATGCAACATATTTCTGCAATTTATGGCACTTTAAAATATGCTCACTTTGCAAGCAAATAAACTTTTTCATAGAGGACCCTTTTGACCTAATTTACAATTCATGTGAATGAAAGTCTTAAAGACTAAAACCTGAAAAGATTAAACCAGTTAAACTTACTCATTGTGATAATTCATGCAATATCTTTACAGATGACTTTGCAGCTCAACATTCCTTTTTGCTCAAGACATTTGAAGTTGCTTAGATAAATATTTCTCAAGATATCCACTTACATATTCCTATGGTCTAATTTTTTTTCAAGATCTGCTTCTATTTATAAAAGCAGCTAATAGTTAGTAACAGGTACTACCAGTCCTCAACCTGACCTGCTCTACTATCAAGCTTTTCTCTGTGCATACACCTGAGCACCACCCAATGAAATGCCCACATAATTTAACTGTCAAGCAAAGGCTTCATTTTCCAGTTACACTGCATTTTAACAGACATCAGATTTTACAAATTATTATTTTTTGTAGCACTGATTATTTGAAGCTAATAAATCTTTAAATTAACATCAACCAAGGAAAGTCCTCCAGATATCAATTTTCGTGAATACCCCGATTTAAGGCTGCTGAATGATTTCCATCATTACTACAGCACAGTAAATATTTAGTTGATTAATCAATACATAGGTATTAGGTACTACATTTACTCTATAATGTGGTTTTTTTTCTTAGTTTCTGCTGAAGTTGAATGTGGCTTCAACAGTGAGGTTCTGCTAACTCTATAACCTTTACAAAAGGAAGAAAAGCTAAAAGAAAAACAAATGCTGTATTTACAGAAGGCTATTTTGAAGTCCAATTACAGATTACAAGAAAACTCAAAAAAAACCCAACCAAAAACCCAACCAAAAAACAAAAAACCCATCCATTAAACAGTTCCAACGCTCCAAGCACATTTGACACAGTGGCACTTTAAATCAAATCTCCTAGCAAGACTTTTTTTTTTTTTTTTTTTTTTTTTGGTAAAGTAAGCTGTGGCTTCAGAGTCGGTTTATACAAAGTGACAACTCGAACGATTTTGAAATGTTCCTAGTTAAGAGGGGAAAAAACCCACCCCAAGCCCATTGTCACTATGGTAATTACTTCACAATGCCTGATGTTAAATGGGCAGTCCTGTGGCCTAAGAAGCAGCTGAATCCTGCATTGTCCTTGCATGATAAAAAGATTTGAAAGTCTGAAAAGCAGAGGAACGGAATCTCACAGCTTCTTAGACTTCCCTCTGAAAGGGCCATTGTAACATCATCATAAATCCTGGGCTCCCCAGGCACTTGACAACTAAAGCAGTGGACAATAGAATTCTTGTGTTGAACAAAACACTCCTTGTCTGCCAAAGGGCTTATCTGCTTCATTTACAAATGTCTTTCATTGTACCAAAATAATTCCCTATTAGAAGAACTATTAGGAACAGAACTAAATAAATATTCACAGCTTTGTGGTCTGTTTGGAAAAATGAATAAACTAATACAAACAAGAAGCATGCAAAATATGATATTTAAATCAAGGAAACCCAAACCTCTATTTATTTTCTTCTCCTTATTCTCCCTTTTCATGATTGCAGGAAATTACACTGAATACACATTTGTTGCTATTAAAAAAAAAAAAAAACAACCACAAAACAACAACAAAAAGTACATACATTGCACTCAAAAAGAGCTTAAAAATATTAGAAATCTGCAAAGATCTTAGGTTGGAGCAATATTATGTCCAATGTGCATTTAGAGGCAATTTTTTTCTAGAAGAGCAATTCGAGACAAACTTGGTACATCTTTGAGAATTCAACAAAACAGAGCCAAAATACTTACAGTCATAAACAGATTTACACTGTGGATTTATAACTACATATGTTTACAACCTTGTGCTGAGAAATACTGAGGGATTAGTTACAGGAAAGAAATGGTCACCAGATTATTGCATCTTCTTTCCAGACCAATGCAAATTCTGGCAGCTATCACAGAAATGAGTGAAAGGAACTGAAATACTCAAAATGCATATCCATACAACTTCTAAAAGCATTTCTAACATATTCAGAATTCCACTGCATCAGATTTCCACATAAACAGTTATGTGATTACAATGTACTGGAAAAGTGCTTATGGATACACAATCTATACCATAGCCAATTATTAAAGAAAATCCCTGCCAATCTGTATTATTGCTCAAGCAGACAGTACTGACCAGATTCAATGTGCCAGAGTAATTTGTATGGCTGAATTAAAACCTGAAGAACTGGAAACTTCTTGACCATAAAATACTTATTCAAATGCAAGATGGAAATACTGGTTTTACACAGCCCTGGCAAATAAGCTCAGTGGCTCAATAGCTTTTTTATCATGTGTCTAATTATTACAAGCTTACAAAACATATAGATATTTTTAAATCTGCATATTAAATATTCAAGTGGCAAAATTGAATATTCAGAAGATATAAAATAAAAGACAAAAATTCTGCTAAAATGTAAGAAAGTCCATTTAAAATAAAGTGTATTTAAATAAATATTTAAAATAAGAATAACACAAGTTTAAGCTCACAATCACAGACAGAATCCAAGATTTAGAAATATGTGAACTTCGTGTAGTTTTACCACAAATTTGCAGTCTGACCCTGACACACACCACTTAACCTTGGAGACATTTCAAAAAGTAAACAATGGTTCACTATAAACCATTTCACCTATAATAAATGTATTAATCAGTATAAAAATCAGAGGAAAGAGGCCTGAATTTAGACCTCCCACATGCCAGCTGAGTATCTCTACTGTTTGGGTGCACAGCTTCACCATTTGTTCTCTCACCTTCTCTCCTCAGCGAATAATTAACTGTTCTAAAGATATAAGTATCAAATATAGCTTAAAATTTAAACTTGACTTCTTGTATGTAATTATTTGATGCTAACTATTCTATGCTATATATTGCCCAATCTCCCCTCCCTCTTGAAGCTGCATCATCTGTATAAATATAATTTGCATAAAGTTATTCTGGTAATTGAGGCAATTTGTAATTCGGGAATATGTCTTCAACAAAATCTGTTTTCTTTCAGCTCTCATAGTTTTATTCTGGTTCCTATTCTATGACACACAACACCACCATATTATTATATAGTCAGTAGTCTCTACTTAGGTGTAAAAAAATGGATCTGCACTGAAATTTAAGTCTCTGAGCGTAAAAGTGGCATTTAACTCACTAGAGATTATATATCTGGGTGCCTTGACTAGGCAGGTATTGTGCTTGGCTTATAGAAATTGCTCCTGCAAGCTATTATCTTGGCATCTAAATAAGAGTATGCTTGGAATTGCCTTCCAGGAGAATCTATCTTTTCCCACTTACTACTGGCTAATTCAAGTTATGTGAATCCCCACATTCAGCAACCAATACAGCATCCTAGAATAACTGAGGAGGGGAGGGAACTCCAGAGGTCATCTGGTCCAACTCCACCCATGAAAGCAGCACCAATTTCATAGTTTCTTCAGGCTATTAAGGCTGCCACCTCATTAATGTTAACATCATGTCATAGTCTGAGTGGGACAGGATAGTTTATGGTACAAGGACCTAAAGAGAGGGTATTTAGGACCTAGAGAGATCTGAAACACAAAGGGGTCAATATTCCCTCCCATTCCCTGCCCATACTCTATCACATCGGGCAACCCCTCCTCTCCTTTACCCCCAGCTCTCCACTTGCTCTTCAGAACCCACATCCATCGGGTGCTGGGAAGAGCCACGGAACCCTCTCAGCCCTGCTGCAAGGGGCTCTCAGGCATCCAGCCATGCTTGCATCAAGATCAGGTTGCATATATATATTAGGCTATACTTGTATATTTCTTCCTTATCCTATTTGTTACTGCACTTCTCCTAGGAAAAAATTCAGTTTTATTTTCCAACTTTTAAGTTTCTCGTCCTTCCACCCTTTTTATCTTCCCTTGGCAGGGTGAAGGGGGGAGGTAATAGAGAGAAATTCTGTCCTCTGGTTTTTGGTCTGCCCAGACTGCTACACCAGGACACAGCATGACCAATGTGTCTCTATTTGGACAACAACACTTCAAGGGCTTTCCAATTTATGCTGAAAAGCACTGACATGAAAAGTTACAGAACAAAGGGCAAGAATTGCATCAGAAAGCATAAAAAGATAATCTTGTATAATCTGCCATATAAATACATACATATGCAATTACAGTGTCTCCTGGCAGGTCAGGTTCAGCAATTTTGGTGGCTGACCACATCTCGGGGTCGGAGGGACATTTGCACTGCTCTGTGTCTGCTCCTGAGCACCCAGAGCACCTGCAGCAGAGCTAAGGTGTGCCCTGTGTTGAGCAGCAGTGGTGAAGGAGCACAGAGTTTCTCTGTTATTGGCTTCCACCACCACAATACTGGAACACTTTGCTTTTATTAGCTTTTGGTTATAAGGTAAGAGTGTTCATACCTTAAATCTACAGCCCAGAGTTCAGTTCTAGAAGAGCTAAGTTTTCAGTCATAATTTGCATAAGAAATCTCTCAAAGTGAGGCTTGAAAACAGATTTGGAACCAAATGGCTGGACTATCCTGTACCTTCCTCCAGGATGAAAGAAAGGCTTAGCACCCAGAGCAATGTGAGAAAGGCAGGGCACACTCCAGGGCAGGACAAGACCCAAGAGCTGCAGAGGTTTCACACACACAAGGTTCCACTCAAACCAGGCAAACAGCCTGTATCTCTTTCTCATGAACTGTTCTGATTTTACACTGTATGCTCCACCAAAATGCTTTCCCTTGGTATTCCCCGTGCCTTCAGCAAGTTTTTGAGTGCTGAGTGACATTCAGGAGATTGCAATGCTACAAGCAAGAAATTGGTGAGCCTGACTGCCTACAAATACTGTGCACTGAGAAGTAGTCAACCATCCTGAATACTAAGCTGTTAGAAGTGAAGGCTGTGGATGATGGCAGAAAACAAAAAACCAAAATGCAGAGTAGCTGTATGCTCTTAAAAGAGATTAAAATACATCTTAATTTTTTTCCGAATATTATCTGCCTGCAGATTAAAGCCCAAATTCCAATTGTCCAAGGCCAGACTAAATAGTAAGAAAAAAGGTTCATGTGGGCTCACAAGGAACAAATTACAGCCCCCCTGAAAAAAGCTTCTGGCACCTCAGATTGCATTGGGTGAGCACAGGGCTGCCTATCAGGTTTTTTGGCTTTTTGGGTCACAAGTGCCTGAAGGCAGATGATAGGCCCTTGAGGATAAAGTCTGTATTAATTATCTTCATGCTGCAGTGCCATCCTATCCAGGTACTAAGAATACAAGTGGATTGGGAGGCCTGAAGGCAGGTATGTTCTGTCATTTTAAATATCATAAATCAAGCCCTCCATTTCAACGTTTCTTCTAAAAGCTAAATTTGGAAGAAGAGGCTCCACAGTAAGCAGATACATACTTTTCATACATACATGCCTATGTAGATATGTATACTCATAAATAAATCTTAATAAAACTATTTTATACAATTTTTAAATGCATAAAGAAATATTTCTATGTATCATCCTCTATATAATTTAAAATCCTCGCATTTGAAAGAAGTCTTCAGTTGTCCTCTAAAAGTTTGACTTTTTATATTTGCTGCATAACTGATTAACTTAAAATTATATTCTTGAACCACCACCAGTAAACTGGTCATATGTATTCTGTCATGCATAAACATATTACATGTACAAAACCAGTTACTAACATTGCAAGAGCCATACAGAATTACCTTAAAGCCTTCTAAGTCATCCTGTAACTCAGCTTCCACCCCCAGTAGATAGTCAAGAGACTACTGAGTAGGATCTTGACATTATGGAAACATTTTTATGGCGAATTTTCCCTGCAGATTTTTTTCTTGTTTGTTTCTTCCCCCCACCATTGTCATATTTGTAGTCTTTGGTGCTTTTCTTCAGCTAAACACAAATGGCCAGATTCTTTCTCTAGGGCAAAGCTATAGCAAAGACTGTTTTCAATAGCATTTGGTGCTCTATTTATCTTATCTTTCTCTGCTGCCAATTTCAGTAAGCTGTTCTCTATTTCTTTCCTCTGGCTTTCTTCTGCTCTCTTTTATCAATCTCCTCTAGTGACCTGAAAAGAAAACCTAAAAATTGAGAGCCACTGAAGTATATGCTGAATGCCCCCATTAGTCAAGCTGTAGGGGACACTCAGCACAGAAAAATGCAACAAACCTTTCAAAAACTCTTTATATAAATGTCCTACAAAATCATCCTGCTGGTTCCAGGTCTACTGGAGACACCCAAGAAAGAATATTTCCGGGACATCAGAGGAACCATAAAGGAGAACAGCTCAGAATTTATCCAAGAGAGTCGGGAGAGATGGAGTTCTTTGGTCTTAGGGACATTTTTTCCTACCTTCTCCCTTTTATTAATAACTAAAGAAAAGAGGAGTTGTTCAAAGTCACAACAGAGATCTGATGTTTCTGAATTCCTGTGTGCCTCATTCAACTCACTGAATATCTCTGTCATCCCATGAAGATATGTGATTCATTCTTGGAAGCCTATTGCAAACCCAGCATTGACTTTTCAAACGTTTGTAAAGCTTTTTAAAAAAGTTTAATTTAGTCTTATTTCTAGTCTGAATACATTTCTTTTCCTGTTCTCCCCACCCTCCTCCCAGACTCCCACAGGTCACAGCTCATCTAGATCTAGGAAGGGTGAAAGGAAGAGAAAATGGATAGCAAATTCATTTTAGGTCAACCAAAAGGTGTTCAGCCTCTGTTTTTTCTAGTCGACTTTCCCTTATTTCCTTTTGTGTTTTCTCAAAGGACATCACACAGTTGGCTTCTCAATCAAGGACCAAGCAATGTCAAACACTTCACTTTGCCCATAAAACAGTCTTTAACTGCTGACAAAAGGAAGCTTAACAAATGAAGACAGGCAAGGTAGACATTACTGATTCCAAAACTAAGTCTCTTCAAAAGATACATGTCAGTGCTCAGGACTGAACTATACAGACCAATTATACTACCCTCCACTGTAGATAGTATTTAATAAATGGTAATTAAAGATACAGCAAGTGATCAGAGAGTAAGTATAGAACTTGGAAGATGAGCAAGCATTAGGAGCATTTCATGATGCCCAGTGTGCAGTTTCTGCAATCACAACTCATACAGCTTTCCAGAATCTCAGCAATGTTTATAACAAGGATGATATAAAGGACCACTTATCACTTAAAGACACTCCACTCTAGAATTTACAAAATACTATTTTTTATTACTTTGTAACATGACTACCTATCTATTCTTGAGCATTGAAACAAACACAGATCTGCATTTCAGTTGCATCATGTAAAGACATAAAGTGCTCATAACACTGAAGTTCACAGCCAAAATTAGCCAGAATATTTGACAGTATTAATATTTAACATTTGTCTGCTATTCATTATGCCTCCCAAATACCACCGAGACTTTAATTTTCTGTAGTGTAATTATTATAAGCAATGAGCAGTGCATTATGAGGTTTCTTCAAAACATTGATTGTGAAATAAAACTATGCATAACCAAATAATAACAGAGCAACTGCTCAGCATAATTAGGAAAGAATTCCTTCTCATACCAATGAGAGCTTTGTGTGGTGGAGATAGTCCTAGGTGCTATAAAGACATTTACTTTAAATAACAATAAAGGAGCTGCAGAGTACTATGCTACCTACAATCATCTAGTAAACTCATGTTCAACCAACCAAAAAAAAATATTTTTGGCATAAGGATGACAAACAATTGAAAAACAACCAAAAAAACCCCCAAAAGAACCCCCTAGTTCACTGAAAGCTGAGACCCTATCTTCACAATTTTAATTTATTTCAGATATATAGCTACTCTCAGTTTTAGTTGCTTTTTCTGGGACTCAGCCAGAAGTGCCCAGTGTTAAAATTTCTAGGCAAAAGGGATGACTGCATATGGAAATAAGCTAATGCCTAATAAAAACTGAAGATAACTTCATAATAATGAAAGAAGTCACTTAGCCAACTGCAGAAACGTAACTCTACAGCAAAAGAATAGAAAGGTCTATTTGCCAAAAGTTTATCTAAAAACATGTAAATAGAACCATTTGCATACAGCAACTTTTTTCCTTTTCAACTGAATTGGACAAGGATGGAAGAATATTTCAGACCACAACTTAATTCTCTTGGGTGGCCTTGGGCAGATTTGCTGGGAGTATCTACACAGTATATTGCTGGCAGATGTGAGCTTTTTCTACCCGTGTTCCAAGCTGAGTTGGAGCTGACTAAATGTGGTTAGGACAGCACACTGTGCCCAACCCAGTAAGTCCTACTGTGAGCCCAGGCATATGAGCTTGTGATCAGACCTGCTAATTCAGATTTGGCACTGTGATAAACACGTTTGTGTCGCTCCAGTGGGCTGAGATTCCATCTGCCAACGATAGACTTTGTTGACATGTCCTCTGCTCCTCTAGCTCTATCACTAAACTGAAGATGATAATTAACGCCTGTATCTGAAAATGATGTTGTGAAGGTAAGTTAATTTACTCTCACAATGAATGTAAAGATGCTCTAAAAATAGTCGTGGAGTCATGTCTTTATTGCTTAAAAGAATAAACCTTTTCCATATGTACACTGTGGAACTAAGCCAAAGAAAGGCTATATTCATAATATCCAATTTGGTGAGCTCTCCATTTTGATAATATAAATCGATTCATCTTCGATATTCAGGTTCATGAGACTTACCAGCATTTGACAATTCTACATATCTAAAAGCCTATTTCATTTTCAGAAAGTGTCAAGCTAAGTAAGTTATATGGAAACAAGATACCTAATAAGTATACCTAAGGGCGTGGACAACTTTGCTTCACCACCTCGCTGACTCTCCAGTCAGTGTTCACAACAATTGTAATTATAATGTAGTCCTTTTTCACAGGTAGCATTCTGCATGCTAAATTATGGCTCAACACTTCAGAAAATTCCTTTAACAAGTTTCAAATGACACTAATAAGCTTCCTCACTCCCATCTATAAAAGAAACCTAATTATTCATTCTATTAATCTCATGCAAAATGTTAATATTTTTTTATGTTATCATTTACTTATTGCTGTAACTGTAATGCACAGTGAAAGAGAGAGGATGAGGAATAAACTACAAAAGCTCCACTAAACACTGGATTTTATATTTCGTATTTTATTCATGTGCTCTTTTATGGTTTTATTTTTGAAGGCACAGGAATGTCCCCAACCACATTTGAGAAAATACAACCTCCATCATCCCCCACATCAAGCCAGTATAATTTTATGAGTGGTTACATAAACTGTCCTCCAAAATACTTTGTTATGAAATATTTTGCAGTACTGAGAAACACACAATGCTCTAACTCAAAAGGTCAAGATTTCATGGCTTTAAACACCACACATGCACAAATAGGTTAAAATAGACTGAAACAAAAATGACCAAAAGTTGCAAGAGTCAGAGAAAAATCCTGTACTGCATCAAAGTCATAAATTTAGATGACAGCAGGGAAGCCCACACATCTGCACAGCATCGGGGCAAAACACCCCTTCAAAATGCACTGCAAAGTTCTCCCACGCTCACTGGCACTGCAGCTCTGAGGAACTGAGTCAAGGTGCACACAAGTTCCTCTCTTCTTTACTTGGTGTGTGATAATCTAACTCATTTACCCAAACTTGCATGGTGCAGACATGTCCTCTACAGCTTCTGGATACTCATAAATGTGCAAAGATGTATTCCATACCACACAAATGTTAATAAGTGCCTTGGAAACAGAAAGTAAAATTGGATGTTACCAGAGATACGAAACACAGTTGGAAGTGGAGTTGTTGAGCTGCAGTTTTCCCCCTGTAGATCTCTTTCTGATACTGAATCTCCCTCATTCCATCACAGACCTATTTCAATTAATTTAAAATCAGGAAAGGATACATACAGGGAAGGAAAAAAAAAAAAATTCCAAAGCATCAGAGAGATTTAGGAGCATAAATTTCAGTGAAAGTCTTAAATTCTGATATGATTAAATCTCACTGACTTTGAAAACATTTGTGACCCCATGCATTTGAAGATCTTCCCTCGTAACAGCAAACTCAAACCTCACAGTGAAATGTCATAAGCCCACATGTGGAATGAAACTTAAGTGCAACTGTTTCCTTTCAGCAAATGTCATTTATTTTAATTTCCAAAATTGGAGCCAGCAGTAGTTTGATGCTCTAAAGTGTGTACTTTCCCTGCAGCTGTCCAGGTGGGGAGGTGATTGCTTTCTCTGCTCTTGCATGTACAGAGTGAATGACTGTCTAAAGATACTTTAGGGATATTCCAAACTCAGAAGCAGTCTCAAGAGAAACCTCATTGCACCATAGAAGTGGCATTTAACAATCTGCCACCTCTAAGAACAGACATGTCTGATCTCCCATGGCAGGCTGGGAGCTGTACAAGATCCCAGGCTTGCTAAACTCATCTCCACAAAGAACAGAGCAACTTATGAAAGAGAAGTTTAGCTGTCTTAGAGGAAAAGAAAAAAAAAAAAAAGGAACCTTAAGAATGAAGTCAGCAAGCTTTGAAGAGCCAGCAGGCTCCCATGTTAGCCATATGCCTTCATATGTCTGTTCTGTGGGAGTGTTACAGCTCCTGCTGTTCCATTCTTCACTTTTTAAAGAAAATGTTACAAGGCCACAAGGACTCACAAACATTTGTTGACATTTCTTCTGGGTCAGCCTTAGGAGGCCTGCAAGAATTTAAACATATGGCAGCATTTAGCTGCATGAAGAAATGGGTGGTTTCAGAGAAATGCACTATTAAGTTGCAGAACAGTTTAATCCCCCATAAAGATTTTAAATTTTTTGGCCATAACCCAGACATTTCTCATTATATTTTTTACATTATATTTTTAAAGCAATACGGTCTTACCAGTTGAGCTAGTATTATGAAATATTTCACAATATTTTCTCCTGTCCCTCACATATATAATACCTCAATCTGGGAAAGAGAATTGATGTGTGTTCAGATTTGAAAAGGGGAAAAAAGAGAGACCAACTGACTATTGAAATGAAGGTTATTTTTGAAAGTATTTGTTCAAAGGACACAGAATTGTTGCCATTTTGAACCACAAAATTACTTGAATCATGTTCTCAGCATGTTTCAGTAGCCATAGGTATGCATTTTCAAAGTAGAAAAAGGGAGTTTCCAAGGACTTATCTTGTTATTTAGATGGCATTGTTCTAAATCAGTTGCTAGTAAACATACAGCTTACTTGCTGACTGTCTTTTTATCTTGCTGGTAAAAAAAAATACACTGCATACAGAGATCTAACCTGAGGTTTATCTCAAGCCATGAGTAAAGGGCAGCACAATGTTAAACTTGGACAAAAACACAGTGGGGAACACACTTGATGCAGCTGTACTGACCATGCTGCAGCATCGCGTGTGGACCACAGAGCACCTTCCATCACATAAAGCTTTGCAAAGAAAAAATTTTATAATTTTGCTAAAATTAATTTGACGTTCCTTGAAAGTTACCCACCCCCATTTAACATTTATATCCAAAATTACCTTTTATTCTAAACTGTTCAGTAATAAGCTGCATGAGGCACTCTGCTCTTAAGGGAAGATGAAAACTGAGTTTCCAGTTCCAGTTATCAGCAACGATCACCATCAGACAAAGGTTTCTGTGAGTAAGAACCAGTGACTTCAGAGGAAACAGTAAATCAAACAAATACTGATTATTAGTCACCACATACAAAATCCTGATGGCTTTGGAATAGGAAGATTTGTGCTCAAATGCTGAATTTGGCAATGATACAAGGTCCTGACTGTACGGAAGACACGTTGCATGGTATGAAGAAAATAGTGTCCTGATGGAGACCAGCTGCAAAGTTTTCAGTCAAGTGCACATTTGATGCAGTAAATAAAAATAAGTAGTTGAAAACAAATAGTCTAACAAGCCCAACCTTGCAGCTGAAATCAAAGCTTAAGAATATGTGAGCCAGACAGTTCAAAAGATAAATAGGCAGCATGAGAAACATAAAAAAACCCTATGAATGAAAGGAACTGGATGACTCACTCAAATGTCAGTAAAAATAATGGCATCAGAGAGCTGAAGCAATCACTTTGTAACAATAACTAAAAGGTTAAAAATAAGTTTTATGTATTCAGAGAGTAGCAGGAAGACCTAACTGCTAACTTTTTCTTTCCTTCAAGGGCAAGGCTGGAAAGCAATTAAAGCTGGGTATTGTAAAGAAATTTTTATAATGAAATTTCTATACAAGCACTTGGCATTAAATCACATTCTTGACAACATTATGATAGAAAACAAGACACACAAGTCAATTTTTATCCTGAATAAGGCAAACAATGAAAATACTAAGTACCTCCATGTGGGGAAAAAAAGGCATCTTAGATTCTTGAGTCTACAAATTAATAATATTTTTCAGGAAAAAAACAACCAAACAAATAAAAACCCCAAAAGAAAACACAAACCAACCAAAAATGATAAAGTCAGTTCTGGATCTGGACAATATATAAACAAATGGAAAACCAACAGTATGCAGTATGGAACAGCCAGACTGTATTGAGTGGGGGGATCCTACAGGAGGGACAGTTTCTTGTAGGATGCCAGCGGGATGCTAAAGATTTTCCCAAACTTTTAGTTTCAGAGCAGTGTGCAGCCCAGGTAGGGAGGCTGCTGCAGGGGCCAGGGAAACAATCCTGCAAGGACACAACTCTGCCTTGCAATGTACTGCAGAGCCAGTGCTATTTATCATGGGTTTCAGTACTACCAGTCTTTGTCTTAAAAAGATGAGCAGCTGTGCTTTGGATTTCTTTATCTTAGTATTGAAGAGAGCCCTATTCCAATTATCTGAAATCAGAGAAGAGTTTGTTTCTGTATTTAGCTACTTACTCCTAGGTAATTAATTCCTCTTTTACATGATAAGAAATTGAAGATGCTCTGGTATACCCATAAGCAATTATAAAGGCTATGCAAATATTGTCAGTATTTCTATAAATACTCATTTCGTTTTAAACCTTTTTGATCAGATTCGTGCACTTTCAGATTCTATTTTTGCAAGTATTTCCCTCAATTCAGATTTTCAAGCACGTTTGCTGAAATAGCATACTTTAAGTAACACAGCAGACTTTCACCTTGTAATTACTAATATTCATGTCAGAAACCTAACTCAAAGAACTACATTTATCCACTTAGGAAACTGAAGGTTATCACATTACTTATACAACCCATCAACACAGTTCAAAATGTATCAAAAGGCTCAAATTACCAGAAGAAAACAGGATTGCTCTAACAATGCCTGTTAGTGACCTTGTGGCAAGCAGTCTGCTGAGATGAGGAAAGCTGATGACACACAAATGTTTGCTGAATATTTTGCTAGAACTAATTTTCCATGGCTGTATTAGTATGTAACTACTGCATGACCACACTGCAAATGGAAAAGCAACATAACCCTCATTTAAAGAAACCTTTGCTACAAAGTAACTATCCTCCTATTAAAAAATACTTTAAAATCTCAACTATATGTACACCAAATGTCTCTATATTAACTGGAGTAATAATGCAGTATTAAAAAATACAATTCTAGAATAAACAAAAGAAAATTAAGTTTATGTGTTTTAATACTGTTTGTTGACCTGATGCACCTCCAGCTGAAGTCAATGCAAGCCACCTCTTGGCAGCACTGTTTGTGCCTTAACATATCAGCCATTCTTTTGATGAAAACATAGAATGGTTTGGGTTGGAAGGGACTTCATTTTTTTGCACTTTTAAAACACTGGAACTGTTTCTGAAAGTCATCAAATAGATACTGTCTTCTGCACAAGCATGTGGGCAAAAAATATTAACAAAATAATTTTCACAATTACAATACATCAACATATTTTCAATTCCTACACTTCTCTATTATTCTTTGGGCATTATTTGTATTCCTTTGCCTGCCAGGCATGAGGCTGAGCTTCAGCTACTTGTAGACTTCATCCAGCAAAGCTACCTCTGAGGCAGCATTTGCTCTTATTGCTTTGTTTTCTTAATATAACCCATTCAGCTGAAGTGCTTCTGTGCTCCATCATCATTAGCAGGACCATGACGAATCCAAATCTCCCAAAGAGTTGTACTGTCTCTAGTCTTATCATTCAGTTATATGAAGGGTTATGAAACATAAAGCTAGCTACCTATTAGATTACTGTAAAGCTTACTTAGCTGCTTGTTTTCATTCCAATCCTTTATAATAAACATCCCAAGATTTTTTTAAGACAGACTCTCAGTGGCACAATATGTGCTAACTTCTGTTTCAACTTTTCCTATCATGGCTGATACATGTTGTGAGCCAGATAATGTGGAGATATATAGCTATTGGGAAATGTCATAACAAAAGAAATGTAAAGCTCTGTTGCATGTGAGATTAAATGTTACATCCATTTGTTTAATTTTAACTTATAAATTCTGAAGAAAGGAGAACACACGACTATAATTTTTCAGCAAGTTAGGAGCATATGTTTGGATAAACTGTAATAATCACACTTAGGGTTTCTCATTATCTATGTCCAGCTGAATGCCAAACACTTCTATTGTCAAATCTAAACAAACTACAGCCCAATGTTCAGCAATAATTAGCTACAATTAGCAAACTTGATGGCTGCTTCAATCAAAAACATCACAAGTGAGATGTTACAGTTCCCATTGCTTGGTCTGAAATGCAGATTTGGTGAAGATGACTTCCACTTATATAAAATAAACATTTATATAAAATAAGCTTAATAAAATACACCAGTTCAAGCAACTATTATTTTTGTTGTCCAACCATGTAACTGGCTTTGCTGCACTGAAACAACAAAACATGATAGAGCTGTTCAGACGTAGGATTAAAACTCAAAATTAAGCCCCACAAAAAATACAAAAAAAAGTAGATAAGCCAAGCATGAGTTCAGTTCATTCCTGGAGTTCTAAGAGATCAAGGCATCCTGATGCACTCACCACCAGTACTGCTCTGTAATCCTGCCAAGACACTGGAGCAGCTCATTTTGATGCCTGCATTCTTAGCATCTCTGCTGTATTTAGAAAGCACTTTATCGTCCTTCATTAGTATAATCCCAGATAAATTGCATACAGTTCAAAAGTAAATTCTAACTGCTCTTGGGAAGGAAGAAGTCAAGTTCAATAAAGTGATACTAACCTTTTTACTGTCTTGCATTAAACACTAGTGAGTTTTCAGCATTAGTTTCAGTTCAGCTTTTTCTCAGATAGCTTTTAATGGGAGAGACAACATCTTGTAGCTGTTACATCTTACAACTGCTATCTGTTTAACAAGAGCTAAAGATTAACCAACTTCAGCTGGAAGGAAAGCAAGGTGAAGTTCATTGTGTCTTTCAGTAGAACACAATTTTTTCTGGATGGCCAAAATACCATTGCTAGGATCAGAGTGGCTGTGGCATTATGTGTAGTGACACTTTCAAGCTAGGAAGTGCTTAATTTTGTTAATTTTATGTTGATGCATATAGTTATCTGTAACATCTCCTGCAGCTTCTGAAGGCCACTGCTGGCCATATTCAGTTGTATTTTAGGCTCCTGCACAGGGCTTTTATATAAGAAAACAACTCTGACATTTTAGATAACTTTGATTGGAAATTAGTTTGACAGTAGGACCTATTTCCCTAAAGCCTCTTGGTTTCTAAACCCACCTGTAAGCACATTATAAAAGATGGACAGAGCCATCTGGAAAGGTGTAAAGAGACAAACGACCTGGACAAAGGCCATTAAAAAAATAATTAAAATAATCCACAGTGATAGGAGAAGAACTCACATTTTTTACTAAGATCCATCTAGATTAGAAAATGTGGCATTAACCCATATACTCTACAAATCATTCTTATTTTTCTGTTATTACACGACCTAAGATTTCTTTTTCAATGACAGCTTTTCTGTTGGTAATATTAGTGTTGCTTTAACACATTAATTGTGACTTTAGAAATAGATTTTCTCCTCACTGACCATGGTGTAAGACAAAAACTTAATAATAGAGCAGCTTGTTCCAACCCCCATCCAACCTGGCCTTGAACACTTCCAGGGAAGGGGCAGCCACAGCTTCCCTGGGCAACCTGTTCCAGCATCTCACTGGAATTTTCCTTGTTCTTATCATGCTAAACAGAATCAGGTACTAGTGCTGTTACACAAAGTAAAAGACTCTCCCTCTAACTATAGATACATTTCCATGTATCCACATGACTTTCAATATATCCATATATTCTCCCCCATGCAGAAACAAGAGGCAGGCAAAGGAAGAAATTTGGAAACTAGAACAATCTTCCATCTTACCAAAAGAAAGATTTGCTAATGACTTTGAAAATTCTTGCATGACTCATTTGCTAAGAATACTAAGGGATGGAATTAATTTTCCTCTGAATTAACAATTCTAGATTATTTTTTTTTTAATTCCAGGAAATAAGTATCTAAAATCATGCCAAGGGTGGCACTTTATGATTTTTGCCTATTTTAGCATCTGAGAAACAATAAGTTCAAGACAGTAAATGCTCTTTCTTTTCTGCATAAGGAGGTGCAGTTATTTGGCCTGTGAGTACAATAGATGCAGAGTAACATTATTCTAAATGAAGCTGGAGAAAATAACAGCAGTTCAAGATCAAGGAAAAAAAATGATTGAAATTCTATACAATAGTACCAGGAGAAAATACTTAGATGACATTATTAGTCTGTTTGGATCTAATGCTCTTTCTTTTGAAAAGAAAGACCATTCCTTGGGAGTCTATTACAGCCAGACTTATCTCATTCCTCATCACGTCCTTGAGGAACAGTTTGCTGCAGAAATAAAATATTTACATTTCCTCATTTTAAAACTAAGGAAAAAAATCAGAACTAAATTAGAATTATCATACTGCTGGGGAAAAAAAAGGACTTCAAAAGAGCAAATTAAATACTGTAAAGAATTTTCTCAAAATTTATTTTTCAAAGGTAAGGACAGGACTATGGATTTCAATACAGGTCAGTTAATCAAATATATATCCCTTGGTTTTCTCAGCTTCTGTGAGCATCTAAACCAATGTAATGTTTAATTTGAAAGAGATCAAGAGTTATTTTATACAGAAAAAGCACTGAAAATAGAGGTCATCTTATCTGAACTGAGAGATATTAAAAAAAATCTGAAAAGGACAATTGTAGCAAACAACATAAATTTCATTCTATATTTTCTTATTATCTGAATCTTTTCAGAAAAGTGTTGATATTCCTTTGCTCAAAGATCCCTATTCCATTAGGGTTTCTGACTTGAGAAGCAGTAACTCACACCAGGATGTTATTGAGGATAAGCTGTTTAATGACCTGCAGTTCAGCAGGACCAGACTGATTTAGCCAGTTCAGTCCAGGTTTAGGTAATTAAAACTTGTACAGTTGAATGAGTTGGAAGGTCTGCAGCAGCTTAATCTTAATCTTGATCATTCAACAGGGGAAACTCTTCTGACAACCATTTAGGCTCAGTGATACATAAATATTCTGCCATAAGTAATTCAATCCTCTTCACTCAGCTTCCTCACTGCAATCTCTGCCCTCTTTGAAAGACTTTTAATATTATTTGCTTTTGAGGATAAGATGCACATGATCTGCCTGTTTTAGTGTTTAGCAGATCATTTAGTACTCCCCAAAATTTGAAGCACATAATTATGCTTGAAAATATTAGAATCACAGAGGGGAAAAAAAAAAGAAAAAGAAAAAAAAAAAAGAAAGAAAAAAAAAAAAAGCAACAAAAAACCCCAAAACAACCCACCTAAACCCCCACAACAAAAAAACTACCCTGCAAAAACCAAAACACAGAAAACACTGTGCTGGAAAATTTGAACTGAATTTAGCAATCCTTTGTATGTGGTACTCTCAATACTTAAACCTGATGCGTTAGAGTTTAGCATTAAAAATCTCACTGAGGTGGAGTTGAAGAATGTGGAATGGGAATCTGTGATATCAGTGGATTTAAAAATGGGCAACAGAGACAGAGACAAAGGCTAGAAGAAGGATCCAGGCACTGACAAGGTGAAAGACTAAGCAATATGGGAGTGAGAGGTCAAGAATAAAAATCCATTTTATCTGTCTTCTTTAATGCAAGAGGAATGGCACAGTGCATATGGAGCAAAGATTCGTGTTATTTTCAGCTCTGTTGAGAATAACATATCAGAGAAATGGAGAAAATCTATTTCTTAAGTCACAATTAATGTATTAAAGCAACACTAATATTACCAACAGAAAATAAGCTCCCAGCTTATTTTATTTCAGCTCTCATGCTGGAACCCATAAACTTAGCTTGCTACAGAAGAAAACTTAACATGACACTGAAATTTTAAGTACAACACTTCCACAATCTTTCCCTTTGCCTCTATTTTAGCATATTAACCCCTCCTCAAAAGTACCCATGCCTTCCACATAAACATGTGCTGAGATACCTTTGATATCTAAGAATATCTAAAGTTGCTTATCATCCCCTATCACTGTGCCCAAAATTCACTCAGAATTCAGAGCACCTCAGAAAAGACAAACCAAGGAAATGATGTCAGTAACACCCCTGCCTTAATCATATCTGGAGCCAAAGGTCCCTTTCCCCACAAACACTTAGAAATCAGAATTTCACAGATAAATTCTTTGGAAATTTCTCGAAAGAGCCCTGCTGCATGTCCTGTAGTCAGTGACATAAAGCAAAGCTGAGAGATAATTACCCGGTGAGCATGGAGTCAGTGCTGTGTAAAAAAGGTGCCAAAAAATCCAATGCTGTCATTAACTGCTGCTTGGCTGCTTGTCATCTCAGAGTGGGGGACAGCCCATCAGCCTGGACTGGTAGATTGGGAGATGAGAACATACCTGTACACAGCAGGATATTTATAAAATCTAATCATGCAGGAAAAAAATACAGAAATTGCTTCACAAAGAGTTGTAGCACTGATTTCTGTTATATGACATTTCATTTTTCCTCTAGAGCCAGCAATGTCACACTGCTGATCCTTCCCTGATTTAAAACTACCTTTTCAAAAACCTATTGAACACTGAATTCTTGTATAGTCCTTGAATCAAAACAGGATCAAGGAGGAAGAAACCACTAAATTAGTGAAATATTCTGTCTATTTGCAGCTACTTCCTCTGAAAGCTATCAACATTAATATTTTTAATTTTTTTAAAGCACTCTGTAAATATTAGCACTTAAAACACAATATCTTTCTTTTGTGTTACTATGCAAATAACCAAAGAAATTGTCTCTGCTCATTTGATGTTGTACTACTAAATAAAGGAGAAGAGCAGCACCAGACAATTTTTAGTCTCTGACTGAAGCCAGCTCAGAAAGGTGCATCCACTGAAAAGCACACTCACGTGTGTGCAGCATTTAGGTTTCAATGCTTGCTATGATGAGCTTAAGATGCCATACAAGACTAAAATCCTAAAATTATAACGTGCCATAAGAGAGCTTGAGAAATGAAAAGGTCCTGGAAGAGGAACATGCTCTACAAAAGCCCCAGATTATACTACAAACCCCTCCCATATTCCTTGTTGCAAAAGATGAAAAGAACAAATTGAAAACAATGCAGAGTCTTATCTGAGCTTGCCTAAAGGTGAACCATTCCCTTGTTCTGCCTGGATGCCAAACTATCCCTCAGGGAGTTAGAAAGGAAGTGCTGGTGGTGCTATTTAATTACCTTAATCTTAGGCATTTCTCTAATTTGGTTAGCTATAGCCTTTGCAAACAAAGCTGTTGTTGAGTTGATAGCAAAACTATATTTTGGTTTGCTAAAAAAACCTGTTCCTGTATATTTGTAGCATTACTGTATTTACAATATCTCAATCTGCTATTTAAACTTTAATTATATTTAATTTTATTTTACTGGCTGGCCAAGTTCTGTAACCACTTTAAGAGACAACTTGCTAAACTTCTTTAGCATTTAACTTGACCTGATTCCTCTTTCATCTCACATATTGAGTGGTAAAACATATTTTTCTTATTCATGAAGAGTGCCACAAACACAGATTTCAGCTGAAGTATGATCTACATGACAGCTGCTGGAGCTGGACAAGAAAAGCTATACATCAAATTGAATGAAGCAGGATATAAAGGATCACACCTTCAGTAGTGGGTGCATTGCTGAGCAGCACATCAGCAGAGCTGGTTAAGATACGTGGCTTTAACTACAGGTTTTTATTCTCATAGCAATAGCAGATTGAGCATACTTGTGGTTAGACTGCAGCCTGTCTTATTCTCCTAGCAAGGTCATAGCAGCAGAACTAAGCCAATGCTGAGGTGCTACTGCATTGAGAAATTTTCCCAAACTGAACTCAGTGGTTTAATTCATCTGTGTTAGATGTAAACATAGAGATTCACTTGGTTCATTTGACCCCCAGGTGCAACTCCCCATGGAGGGCATATCCTCAGATGGCATGAACTGGCACTGCACTTAACTCTTCCTATATTTCCACCTTTCCCCTTTTCTTCTTGGCAACATTCATTCTCACCTATGCAGGCAGGCAGGCTCCCCCCAGATGGCCAGGAGGAGCTCTAACAACAAAGAGCTTTGGTGACATTTCCAACTGGCATTTTTTCAGCTGATGTTTAATCAACACAGCAAGATGTGCTGATGCTTGGAAGCATCAGAGTCCAAAACCAGGTGCAGTTCAAGTGAGATTTCAACTCAACAGGAATATTCACAAAGCTCACAAAATCAGGTTGGGGTTCACAGAGCTGTCACACACTGTATATTCAAAGTAATTTAAAAACCATTGCATGTGCCCTTGCTCCCTGCTCTACAGCTCATAAGCAGAACGGGTCCAGTGTAAGAATATGAAGACTGAGCCTAAACATTGTTTATCTCAGAGAATATCATTGAGCAAACAGACAATTGTTATTCCATTACTTGCTACATAACCTTCTCTGTAAACCCCCTTGAGAATTCCTTGCATGTTTTAAAAAAAATATCCAAGGAATATGGACAAATGGTAGGAAAATAGGTAAGGAAGAAAAAAGATGAGGCAGGCAACACAGCACTTGCCAAAGGAGCTTAAGAGCAGAATGAGGCTACATTTTCCAGGACTGTGCAGCATACACAGTAACTTCTATGAGAAGCTGGGGAAAAAAAAAAAAAAAAAAGTAGCCAGTGTTACAGCTTCCTAATCACTTTAACAGGCCTTTTTATTGGTGAGTTCAGTTGCAAAAGTAGTCTCCTAGTCTCCCCTTGGTTTTCTCTTTCTCTTAAAGGTGACTGGCTTTATATTTATCTTTTGCACATCTCTAAGCCTATTGAGCATTACCTGACTGTCAACATATTAATGTTACAACTTCAGTAATGTGAACTTAGAGCGTTCATTCTCATCTTTGTCTTCAGTTGTTGCATGCACATTGACACAACACTGCATAGAAGCATTTTGACACATTTTGGATATTAATGGTTACTATATAAACCAAAGTTTCATTCCAATTTCAGACAGAGATTAAAGTATTCACAAATGTCAGATTTTTGTCTGCTCTTATACTTGCATAACTTAAAAATACAAGTCATCATGCACGTAATACACCTACACACCCTTTTCCCAGTATGGACTAAAATGCAATTCAAATACAAGAGTCTATGATGTATGATGGTTTTAAACCAGCTAAGGTTGGTTTTAAATCAGCTAAGGGATTTAATTATGTATTAAAAACTATTAGTATGAATGTTTCAGTAGAGGACTGAAACACTTGTCTGTTTAATCTCTTACTAAGAGCATGGCTGTCAACATCTAAATATATTTTGCATTTCTTTTAAGACATTCTACAAAGATTTTCTTTGGTAAAATGTATATAAGTTTTGTACATGCTAGAACATGGAATACGTTGCTTTTTATTGCTACATGGTAAGATAGCATGATAAAATAAAAAAAAAGACATATTCCTACATTTTAATCTGAATATCCTTCCTTGGGCAGTAAAAGGGTGAAGGAAATGCCACATACAAAATTCAGAAAAGATCTAAATGATCTTAGGGTAATTCTGTCATATTCCATAGATGACCTATGTATATAAACCAATTCCTCATTTTGATTATATTTTTAGCTGCTACAAATATTACAAAATATCCTCTATTCTTTCTCAATTTACTAAAACAATGATCTTTTAAAATCAGAAGTATCTAGCTAAGCCCTTATTTTCATAAAACAAAGGTTGGCCTTCGCAGGCAATAATCAGTGATGAAGGTTTTCATTTTCAGCATCTGAATTTCTTAATTGCTTTTCAGTCTCTAACTTACTTTTGAGAGTTTTCATAGATTAGACTCTATATAGTAATTGCATCTAAACAAACAAAAAGGTATCCTTCCATTAAATTTGTAAAGGTCATCTTTGGTATACAGAAATAACACACAGTGGGTTTATATCAGCTTGTTCTGAAATCAGGGAACACAGTCCAATGCTTTCCCTTAGCAGGTCTCATCTTTCAGTATGACATTATCCACTTATTTTTATGTAGCTACTTCTCTCTAATAAATGTTCTACGGAATTCAAAGGCTTCTATAATTGAATTAACAGGTTTACAGAAAATAAGTTATAGCAAACATTGCAGAGGTGGGGGTGGGGAGAGAGGGAATATTTCAGCAAGAAGCAGCCTATTATGCAAATTTGTCACCACATGTCATAAATAATAAATAAACTTTGTGCTCTTAACACTTTGATTATAGACTATACAGACAATGCAAATTAAAATTCCTGCTGCTCTATAAATGCAATGAGAGAAAATTATGTAAATTTTAACACATTGGATTGATTTGGTTGAAATGAAACCTGTTCCACTTGATGTTTTAGGGGAAGAGCCACAATTACAATGATTGAGAAAGTGCAATCTTAATGAAGTGTGTTATTGCTAATCAATTCCTCCTCCTCTAGTAATGGCACAGGCATGTGCACTGTCACTACATCATTCACTGGCAAATGTAAGCTTTCACACAACCACATAGCTAGTATGGCCAAAATTAAGGCTTTCATGAACTCAGGTATATGATCCTGTTTAACATTAGAGATTTCACAGTAATAGTTATATACACACATGCAAAACCTTTTGGCAATATTGCCTGGATGACTATAGTGCTGCTGGTTTGAGTGCTACTGTAGATCTGGTATGATCCTAACCAACTCATCACTTTGAAGAATATATTCCCCTTTCTACTGGCTCATCTCTCATGTTAGTAATTTGAACATGTTTAGTTGATTGAAGTTTCAACCAAGGTATTTCAAGCTTTAAAGAAAACTTGCTGTCCAAATTGAAGAAACTGAAAAATTCTATTCAGTGGTTTCAAAAGTTTCACACAGAGTATTCTTCCAGGAACAGTTACCTGGGTGTTACAGTAGGAATTTGGAGTATCTTCCCAGCTGAGTGTAGCTGATTTTGTTCTGTAACCTTGTTGTGAGGAACTGCAGTGCACAAAGCTGACAGTGCTGTTTTACAGTTACTTGATATCTAGGTAGATTGCATCTTATTTCCATGAAGCACAAGAGCACATCTTTCCAAGCATCGTATCACCAGTTTAAACAAAATATTTTGTACAGTTCCTTGCCAGCATGACAAGGAATAGAAAAATTATTGTCCTAGTTATTTACTGTGTTATATGGGATAATTAGATCATTTATCATAATCTTTCATTTGCAGTCATATTGCTCTATCAAAATTTCCAAGGCACTTGTAAAGAAAATTTTTAATTTGCAAAAGAATTTGGAGTACTAGGAATTTTGTAACACTTATTATTCCACAGGCAAATAGGAGAAGGTGGGATGAGCCAACTAATTTTGTTTCTGTTTATGTAACTTTTATTCTCAGAAACATTTATCACCACAAAGCATGGCTGCTTTCTTTTCTTGACTACTGCCTTGTCTTTCACTAATTTACTACTGCCTTGTCTTTCACTAATTTATTTTTGTTCCTGCTAAGATACAAGGAAGGACTCTGTGCAGACATCTCGCTGGCTTCAGCAGCTGTTTGACATGGAATTGTTGCAGGTTGTGAGCATAACTCATTCACAATCAGAAAAACACAGGCAGTTTTATGGAGAAATGACATAACAGATATACATACAACACACTAAGACTGGCACTTAACGTAAGAAATTTCAGTGTTTTAAGTTTGGTCTGTGAACACAGAACAAAGAGGAGCTGGACCCCAGCTGTGAAAGGAAATCTGACAGACCAGAAAATGAAAAGGCAAAAATTACATAAAAAGGAAAGGTACAAAGGAATTAATCTTTCCAAGAAATAAACTAACACTTATTTTTTTGCAGGCTAGGAATCCATTTTTGTATCAGCAGGCACATCTCTGCTGTGTTTAGCATTTTAAAAATAACCAATTTTTGCTTCATTAATCCTGAACTAACGTGACTGCCACCACTAGTGAGAAGCACAGAGGGTGCTTGGGGCTGAGCACTGTTCCTTCAGACCATGGGCTTCTCTCACCACCCTAAATTTCTTCTGACTTCTGGCTGAGGCTTCTGGAGGAATCAGCTCTGACCTCTCTCCTCAGCATTAGGAGTGGATTGCACTGCATTGCACTGCACTAATGAGAATCTCAAACCATGACGTAGTCAAAGAGCCACTTGGAGCTTGGCAAACAGCATTTTGCAAATCAAAATGCAAAAAATCATGTAAAACTGAGAAACAGGAAAAACAATGTCAGCTAAGTGAACTTACAGGAGTAGGAGCTAACATTTCAAATTTGCAAGATTTGGTACAGATGTTTAGTTATAAAAAATAAACACAGAGAATCACACTGGTAAATATCTCACCCCACAGGAGTCAGCTTTAATTTCCAGTGCACGAAGATCCTGGAAAATCTTCTCCACACTAGCTTTTGCTCAAATTCTTTTACTTCAGACTGCTTTGTTGTAAGGAAAAAGCTCTCTTTGATGTTGGAATATTAGAAGGAGTGAAACAATAAATTTCCCATAGTCTAATATCCAAGCATCCTGAGCTTGTTCAAGAAGCCCTTGATTCATGAAGGCTAATAATTAAATTACCTGAGCTTTGATCAAGGAGTTGCTGCAGACCCTTTTTGATGTAGAATGGGGCTTGTTTGAAGCTCCACACAGATAACTTGCTCCTATGGTTTTTAACCATTTTGCCGCTAGTAGGAGATTTTATGCAAATTCTGGCATTTCAAAGTGAATCACAGGATCATTTGGGGATGCTGCTCCAATAGCATAGTTGGTGTACCAGGATCCTTATACTACAGACTTGATGAGATATTTATTGAAAGACTGAAATGCCCCATCCTAAACAAGCTGAAATTATTATTCAGTCAAGTTGCCTTGCCTTAATACTATGCTTTGGAAGTTGCTCTTTAGTTGGCATGTCACTGAGACACACAGAAATACTTCTGAGAAGCAAGTGAGCTGCCTTTGCAATACAAGAGTTTTCATGATGTGCATTCCAGCAATCTCCTGAAAGGAAACATGAGTGGGCACACACTCATCTAGTCAAGTGAATAGGAAAAACAAATAGATGAAATTAAGCCTTCTATTCTTCCCTCTCCTCAAATGCCAGCACCTGGATGAAGTCACCTTTGCCACTAACAAATCAAAGTCCTAGCCATGCTGTCTGCACAAACAAATAGAAGCTAGAATTCTGTACAGATCCTGTTCTCTCAGCTGATTTACTGTTTTGATTATGATTACCAAAAGCATTCCTCTCCATAAATGAGGAATTATACTCCATTCATTCTAGGATTCTTTCAGGACATGAGGAAGTTACTAAAAGGGCATAATTAGAAGGCATAATTAATGTATGGAGATCTCTTCTCAGTTCCCTACACAGCTTCAACAACATAACCATACCTTTATACCCCCATATGTATACACCCCTAATTTTAGGAACAGTTCCATGGATTACAGAAATTACCTCACCAGACTACTGGAAAAAAAGGCTTTGCAACAGAACTTTTTCTAGTGTCATTCTTGTTAGAGAGGCACCTGTCCTACAAGGCACAGTTGTGGAAAGGATTTCATGTCATTCAGACTGACGTCTCTGTTCATAAGGATACAGGCTTTAGAAAGCATAATGAAAATGCCTGACTTACTACAGATAATGGAAAATCTATTTTGGGGCATGAGGAGGCAGATAGAAATTCATGTCTAAGCAAATTCAAAGGACTTGATATGTTATTAAGAAGTTGGTATGTTCCTAATTTCTTGGAAAATAAAACTTGGGGCCTTTTATAGAGCCCCAATCCCCAAATCCCCAATTCCCCAAGAGAAAAATGCATATAATCAATCAGTAAGAATGAGAAAGGAAGTAAATGTGTATACAATTTATGTTTTTTCCTTTAAGTTACAGGAGCTGCATATATAAGTTAGGAATGAAAGAGGAAATAGCCATATCAGAGTGATTTGATGTATTGCTTGTAACATTCCTGAAAAGCATGAAAGGAGAAGCTGGGGATGTCATTCAAGATGCAATAAGCATTTCTTAACTCCAGGTAACAAATTGCCCAAAGCATTTATGGGTTAAATACACTCTACTTTTAAGCACATGGAAACCATGAAAGCACATGCTTATCTGCAGTTTATTTTGAATTATTTAAGTTCTAGTAAAAATGGATTTAATTTCCAGATGGGTGTTACCTCTAGGCAAAAACATTGTTCTTCTGTCCTCTGGTAGACAAAATGATTTAATACCAATAGAAAACTCTATGGCACACATTATTAATTTAATTCACATTACTTTCTTAATAAAGTATCAATGACATTCAGTTTTGTTTTTTTTTTTCCAAAAAATAAATAAAAGTTCAAACTTCAATTTTTTGTTGCTCTCATACTATGTACAGCCTTCAAGAAATAACTTGCTAATAATTTATTTCTGAAGGGGAATATCATAAAGGTTAAGCTGTTCCATAGACTGTATATGGTGCTAGTCAGAAGAAGCTATTAACAGCTCTGAGAACTAAATACAGATTTGCACCCAGTTCATCAGTAATCTTTCACCTGTAGACAACATGGCTGAAGTCTGTTGAAGATGATCTACCAAATCTTATGAAGGCAGTAATTGCAGCCAGCATTCTTTGACCTCTAGCTTATCATAAAAAAAAGCCAAGGTCATAACAATGAGCAGCTGTCAAATCTCAGGAAGTATCAGAGCTGGCACTTTCTTCACATACTTTATTATTTCAGCCAAACTGATATAATTTCTAATCCTAGTAGGAATAAAAACTGGCCTGGCCCTGAAATGTACACCTCCATGTAAACTCTGTTTAAAACTATAAGTGAATGCAATTAGTAAAATCACTTTGTATTTCCATATCAAAGGTAATGTTCAAGAATACCAGTGTCCATTGACTAACACCAGGGTTCCAATAAAGTTTATCTTTACCTCAAGTTGACCAGACAGAATTTTAATCAGTGAAGTGTAAGCATCAGATAAATAGTGTAAACTTGTCTGCTCAAAGCCATTTAAAAAGTCTGCTAGCAACAATAACAAAATTCTGAGCCTATAGTAAGGTGGACATTTCCCTACATTTTGAAGGTCACAATAAAGTGGTATTCAATGTCAACTCAATGCCATTGAAAAAAACAAACAAACAAACAAAAAAACCCTTTGCAATTTGTCTTTTGATTTTCATCATGTGTTTTGACTACTTTAAAGGCACCAGCCACTTACCAATTGTTGAAGCTACAGAATCACAGCACATCAGTGCAGCATGGAGTGCATCTTATTTCTTTTTTCAATGGAGTTCATCATGTCTTAGTCACAAAGAACACCTGCATATAGTATAAAACAGTCCAGTGAGGCAGTAAGGCTGATTTCCATTTCCTTCTCCATGAGATTACTCAAGTACTTTTCAGATTACACCTTATTTAAATGTTGAGTTCTCTTTTACTGAAGTAACTATATAAAAATTCCTCAAACATACTGAGATTGAATCGTATCTAATTGGTCCCAGTAGTTAACTAGCCAAATATAAATAAAGTAATATTTATGGATAAAAAAACCCTAAGTAATGTGATCAGAAGGTAACTGGACATTACTAGCTACGAGCTGTTAGTGAGGGGCATGATTATACTGAAGTCTAGGAATAGGAAGCCCTTCTTTAATCCAAGTAAAAGTAATAGTCAAAGGAGAAGGCAAGTGTTGGACTAGCCTGAACCAAGCCATCAGAGAAGAATGTATCCACATTTGAGGATACGTAGTTACAGTTGAGTAAAGCAGAAAAATTAAATTCAGAAGGCAGGCTAGAAGAGTCCACTACACCTGATAAAATGGAGGTTATGAGAGGGCAGAACAAAGTTTGCATTGAGAAGTAGAAAACTTTGAAGGTGAAAAATACACTGAATATTAGGGTCTGTGCTGTAGAGGGGGGAAGTAGCTAATAAAATGAGGCACAGGAAATATCATCTCAATATAAGCAAGTTCAATGAACTCAAAATGATTATGCAGGAACCTGAGAAACCAGGAACTATATCTAGGAGCACAGGTTCAATCTTATCAAGGTCATGTAGACAGTAACCTTAATTGTACACATTTTATTTTAACCCAGATCATGCAGATACCTCAGTTAGCTTTAAAGTCTCCAAATCAACTTGTTTGTAAAGATCAGTGGACTGTGAACTGCAGTACAGGATTGGGAATCACTGAAGAAGGGATCATTTTAAACCAGTTTCCTTACAAGGGGGTATAGCCAAAGAGTGCACAACAAAAAAACACTTAGATGTCTCAGAGAATCATTAAATTTAGTACTTGAAACATGACTAAATTTTCACAGTTCATGAATATAACTTTTGTATAAATATTACAAAATGCACAATCTTAAGGACAGAAAGAACTATAATGAGGCTGCTCCTAAGTCTGACCTACAGTCACTTGTACTACTACCAAATCAGGTTTTTTGTATGTAAATGAGAAATTGTTTGTATGTTAATGGCAATGCCTGCTATGTTTTCTTGCTTTAGAAAAAGAAATGCTATGTAAATTGCCACCATGCTAAAAAGAATTGAAATGCATACTAATCAGTTGTATTCACTGAGCTATACCAGCTATGACTGGACTGGTAACAAATAAAACACAACGGATCTGTTGTGGACAAAGTTTTCTGTTTGAACCAGAGCCCCACATAAAATTTTTATTCAACTGAATTACAAAATTTTGAAACTTCTTATGTCTGAAAAAATTTGGTTTGAAAGTGTGAATAAACAGTAACTACCATAATGTGAAATACTGAATAATTTCACTCAAATTTCACCTTGAAGAAAAATATGCTGAGAGAATGGGAAGGAGATGTTATCTTTAAAAATATCTGTTCACTGTGTGTGCACTGGGTTTGAGTGATTCTTCAGTTATATCAGTTTGGTGATCTCTGTGGTTAAATAATGATTGCTACATGTAATATGAAACTGGAGGCTTTGTGTTCTACATACTGAATTAACCTGGCAGCATTCAACTGGTCTGGTATTGGTCATTTCTCAGAAAAACTTACAATCTTTTCTGCCATGACCAGCAAGCACCCTGTAATGAAGAAATGCTCTAAAATCTTGACTAGAATTGTGATCTAAAATGAACTGAGTGATACCTAAAAAGTACCTAACTACGTTGATATGTGGTTGGATTTGCTGCAGATTTGCTGACAGGACTGCCTGTTGGAAGTGTTGCTCTGAAAAACATGGGGTTTAATCCTAAAATTCCGAGTGTTTTCTACTGCTAATGGGACCATTATTTTGTAAAAAACTATTTAAAGTCCTGTATTTAATTCAGGACTTCTCTCAGATAAAATTAAATTATAATTACAAAAAAGTAGTTATGAACTTTTTGAATGTAAATTTATTCCATTAAATACCACATTTTTAACCTGTTGTTTCAATTAAAATTTCCAGTGACACACAAAAAAGTAAAATTAACTACATAAATGAAAATATATATAAAATTGCATAAAGTACACATAAGATGTAGGCAAGTATGTTATATGACTATAAAAGGTTCTGAGAATCCTTGTCTGGGGGCTGGTGTAGTTACAGGTGTTCTGCTCTGGTAATGAAAATATCTTTGTTTTCAGTTCAAATGCCAGACAACGTTGCAAAACCCTATTTCTTTTATTTGCCTTAGGATGTCTACATGCAAACTAAACCAAACTAAAAAATTAGTTGATAAAAGATGAAAAGAGTAGCACACATTCATTCGGTAGCCAAGATCTTCAAGATTATTACTTTAAATCAAGATGGGACAGACCATTTAAATTTATTACTTAATGCTGACACACGCATGTATTAATAAAACAGCATTAATGGAAATAAGGTTTAGTCTCCTGATTCAAGTAGAGCTATCATTTCTGGTTTATACTGAAGTAATGACTTACCCTTGGCAGAATGATATGTATGCATGTATTTAACTATTTAACTTAACCACTGAGACCAATTAATATGTTTCTAAAGTTTTATTTTATTCAAAAATAGATATCAGCAGCCTCACTGGGATAAAAATTATGTTGAAGCAGAGTTTCTATGTCACCAGTTTAACCTTAAATGAAATACTTTAGCATGGAAGATTTCATGATCACACAGTATAAAATGAAGGATAGTGAAATGCAGTGCAGAAGCAGCAGCTCTTCAGGTGGATTGACATGGAATTAAGGAACTTTTTAGTTAACCAAGCTAGCATAAACTGCGTGTGATTAAGAGTATGTTTGTAAAGAAACGGTGGCTGTAAGAGGGTACACCATGAATTTAATCTCTATCCCACTTGCTAGTGTGAGCATAGATGCAAGGAACAAACCTGTGCATATTCCTCTCAGCCAGGCCATTTTCAGGCTATGGGGTAGTACTGATCCATACTGGTAAAGTAAGAAAAGTTGGATTAGTTGCACCATACAGAGATAAAGGAGCTAAATGCTTGGTGCTGTGAAGCTTACAAACATGGAAATGCTGTGAATTGTGTTTTATAGGGCTACTAAATATAATCACTTCTGCTCATCACTCCAGTCTTTGCTTAGTGGGCCTGTATCTCCACTGCATCATTGGAAGTTCATTGTAACAGTGTCAGATGGCTCAGTGAAAGGCAAATTTAAGTGCAGTTTCTGTCTAGATGGGTACAGCTTAGCAAAGTTCTGGTCGATTTTGTCTACCTCATGATCCACAGTAGCACTCTGTTAGTTGAACTACAATCGGGCTACAGTCTGTTGATGAACTATTAAATCATCATAATAATGATGAATTATATTTGGAAACCTATAGCTGCATTGTTCACCAATGTGGAAAATCCTGGCAACCCTTTTACATTCAGTTACTTGGTCCTTTTCTTTTAATCCATTTACATTGATTTCTACTCCTACAATTTTGCTGTAAGGGCTCTTCCTCATTGCCAAACTTTGGAGAAAAACCACAAAAACTCTTTAGAATTTGCTTAAACCAGCACTTTAAAATTGAAGAGCTAAACTGTGGCTCATGGAGCCAGCAGAGCTCAGTGGGACTGGGATCCCTGAAAGCCAGAGCACCACCCAAGCAGTTATGGAACAAGACCTAAAGCCTTTGTCAGGCAAAATAGGCGATAATGTAACCTTCCCCAAGGGCACTGCTTAGCGGCGAGGCTGGCTGCTCCAGATGTTTATCTCTTGAATTCCTGCTGCTTTGTAAGGGACAGGTCCCAGCCATGTGTAATGTGCTCTGGAAGGCCTTGAACATGACTGGCAGCTCTACCTTTTCCACTCACCTTAAATGCATCTAACAGTTTAAGGAATATTCCCTGCCTTGGAGCACAGAGGATGGGCAGTTAGTGGGTCTGGGACTATTGTTTGCAAGGCAGTGCTCCTCAGCAAAGCAGTGCCCCTTTTTTCAGTGTAGTAGTTACTAACTCTCCCACCATGAGTTGTTCCTCTAATTCTTAATTAATATCCTAAATCAGGTGATGGAAATCTTTACAGCTATTACAGCTGCATTGCCCACTTTGGGCATCAAAATTTTAGACAATTTCTATGGAATACATTGGCATCTCTGGCTGCATATCTGCCCAAGTGGATATAATACCATATTACAAAATTCTGCACTATTACTTAATATATATACTTATTATACATAGGAATCTGACTGCTCTACGAATCAAACTGAAGAACTATGCAGCTCAGCATCCTGCCTTTAGCAATACCCCAATGCAGATGGTCTAGGGAAGAACATCAGAACAAGGCAGGTAGAAATAAGACTCCTTCTGAGCCTGCAACCATTTAAAATCTATACTGCCATGTACCCCTTTTTGGCCAGCATTTGCAAAGACAGGTTGCAGGAATTTATTTTATATTCCTATCTGCTACAGGATCTACAGAAACAATTTAGACCAACCTAGTTTTCTGAGTTCTTCTGTTGTAAGCTCCACTGACCTAAATGTATATGAGTAAAATTAGACTGATTTGGCCTAATATGTCCTTTTTTTCTCTCAAGGATGTCTTTATAAGATCTCTCAAGCATGACATTTTTGAAAGAAATATTTTTTGTTTCACCATCTAATTTTTTTTTTTCTTCCTTTAAACTCTTTCTCTTGGCATGGCAGGCACTGACACTGCCTTTATAAAAGGAAGAGAGCACAAGCCTCTTACAAATCACTGCCACTGAGAGGACCGAGCTGTTTATTTTACACCTAGACTCCAGCTGTGGCACTCTTCAGACAATCTGAAGTTACACGATTCCAAAACTTTGTAGTGAGTGCCAAGGCGGTAATATGACGCCGAAGGTAACGCGATCCACCGACTAGAAAGATGTTAATCCTGACAAACTGCCTGAGCGTTAGCCCGAACCGCAGCGAGATTGAATCCTGTCTCCCCAGAGAGGGCCAGCAATGCCGGTGGTAACAAAACGGCTTTTCATAGCGCCCGGAGAGCAGGCGGGACGGCGCGGAGAGAAGGCAGCGAAGAGCATCAGTGCCCTCTAGTGCCCGACAGCACCGCCCGGCTGAGCTCCGAGCCCCCGGCATGGGCCAGCGAGCCCCCGGCATGGGCCAGCGAGCCCCCGGCATGGGCCAGCCAGCCCCCGGCATGGGCCAGCGAGCCCCCGGCATGGGCCAGCCAGCCCCCGGCATGGGCCAGCCAGCCCCCGGCATGGGCCAGCCAGCCCCCGGCATGGGCCAGCCAGCCCCCGGCATGGGCCAGCCAGCCCCCGGCATGGGCCAGCCAGCCCCCGGCATGGGCCAGCCAGCCCCCGGCATGGGCCAGCCAGCCCCCGGCATGGGCCAGCCAGCCCCCGGCATGGGCCAGCCAGCCCCCGGCATGGGCCAGCCAGCCCCCGGCATGGGCCAGCCAGCCCCCGGCATGGGCCAGCCAGCCCCCGGCATGGGCCAGCCAGCCCCCGGCATGGGCCAGCCAGCCCCCGGCAGTGCCGCCGGTCCATCCGTGCCCTCCTCCGGCCGCCTGGCACGGACCTGCGGAGCAAAGGCGAAGCGGGAGCATGGGTCGGTACCGGGAGAATGGCTTCCACACATCCCGGCTCCTTGAGCAAAATCTCTCCTCTGGGAGTAGCGTGTGGAAATTCGCTCCCCTTCGGTAATATTTAAATGACTGTAAAGTCCTTACTTACACAGGAAAAGAAAATGAATGGGTTTAATAATTCTGAGTACGCAGGCTTGCATTTAAATGCATCAATAATTTCGCAGTCTATGAGTATGCTCGTCTTCAGTATCCAAACCCAACCAAGGGGCTACATTTTCTCCTTAAGTACTATGAAGGAGTTTTAAGAAATACGTGAGTACACTGCTCCTCTTACCTGATAATATCTATAATAATACATATACCATAAAGTGACAATATTAAAGTGTAAAGTAAGTCCTCTTAAATCATATGGTCAAGGTGCCTGATCCAAACTACACTGAAATCAATGGCCATCTTTCCATTTATTTCCCTAAACTTTGGATTGTCCCCAACAAAGGGACAATGAAAAGGGAAGTGCCTTTCTTTAGAATAAAGAAAGAAAAAAAAGGAACAAAGAAAAAAAAGTATAGCGTAGGAAAATTATAGCTAGGTTTTCAGCTTAAAATGCTAGTAGAAAAACTCAGACACAAAAAAAGTCTAGAAAGTACGTTGCTAAACTGTTTCACAGTAATTGATTCCAGATGAGACGTCTGTTTCCCACACAGTGAAGATACTTTGCTAAACATTCAGCTCACAAAATGGATTCAAAATTGGTTTAGGGAGTTCACCAAGAAGAAGAGACACTAGTTTTAAATTTGAAATTACTTCAAATTTCTGTGTGATATCTTAGAAATAACTTCTAAGAACATTGTGGAAATCTCAGCAGCAAAATATGTTTATCAAGTTGTGCTTTGTCTAGATACAGTATTTGCAGAAAAAAATAAAATAATGATATCTACTGGAACTCTGAACTTCCCATATGTTTCTTCCACTAAAATTAAATATATCAAATATCAGAATAGCATATTAATTGGAGCTGAAATAACATTATGTATTTTAAAGCATTTTATCAGATAAATCACAGAAATCATTCTAATCCTTGTAGTTTCCCCACATTGTTATGCAAGAGAAAAATTAGTTAGGCTGTCCTATCTCTCATTCCACCATCTCCATACACATTCCCTTCTGAAACAGCTGATGATAAATCACAATGACTTATCTCTTGACATACCCTATTGTAGCAACATTTCTAGCAATGAAGTAATCTAGTTCTTAGTGATTTTTCAGGACAGGCAACACTTAGAATTTTAGCCAAGTTAAAGCTGATGTAGAAAGTCTATAAACAGCATTCTCTGTCCGTGCTTATTCTCTGATGCTCTAATGCAAGGCTGAAGTGAAAAAACAAACAAACAAACAAACAACAACAAAACCCACAATCAAAACATCTTATTCCAGGGCCTAAGAACAAAAGCTTGTGGGGGAAAGATGTATCTTAAGTAATTTTCCTGAAGGATTACTGATTATTTTTTTTAAAGATACTGTTCTTTTATCCGTAACTTTGCTTTGTTTCTCTACTATGAGAGAAAGAACTGCTTTATAAGTACAGTCAGAAACTTCTGCTTTCTGAAGTACAGTAGACTAAGAAACGGGCTAGGAAAATGCTTTCTGTGTTAAGGTATGAAGCTCAAATCAGACCTACTCTCAGTTTCCCTACTGCTCTAACAGCCCATCTCCCCAGCAACATAATCTGTGCTGCTCTGCTATGAAAATGCTGTTCATAAGTAAACATCTGCAATTCCACTTCCATGTACTTCTATATATTTCTCCACATAAAATCATCCAAAGGATTGAGTACAATCATTGCTTTGTGTTCCAGATCTCAGTGGACCGATCTGACTAAGGCAGATGTCAGATTAATTATTGCAGAACTTCAACACTGAAAGAAATTTATTTATTGGTATATGCTAGCCAGGGTAGAAAAAGAGAACAAAGTATTTACCTGGAGGATCACACAGACTTTGGAAACACTGAAGCAAGCATAAGAGCAAAGGAGAGGGAAAAAAGATGGACATTCAGCAGTGTCTGAGTGCGTGCTTCACTGCTTCTGAATCTGTTAGTGCTTTTCTCATTCAACAGTTCCATTATTAAATAATTAAAAATGTTTAATTTCTTAACAGAGGGGTGCAAAGTCAGTGAAATTCTTATTGTATCACCATCACAAATCAACAGGAAGAAAAAGCCTTTCCCAGGGAGTTACTGGTCATTGAAATGTGAAAAAGAAATGAGCATTCTCCTTATGAAGGGCCAATTTCTGAATTAGTGACCTCATTTGCTAAAGAGGTTCCTTTGTCACAGATATCTTGGTAGGTAAATACTGTGTTACACAGCCCCACTGTCCTTTGCAGCAATGGTACAAAGATGATCTCCTAGCACACACTGGTTCTCTCCTCACCAAATGAATATTTAAAAGAGTAGACAATAAAGGGGGACTTCTATAGAAAGTAAAGGCATTTATATAATGATGTCAGACTGCTATATGTGCTCCCAAAGGACAGCACAGGAAGCACTTTTATTCTAAAAGTTAATGGTATTTATGGTGATGTGCAGTCTGATCTATTTTACCTTTCTTAGGTATGTGCTTATGCATGTATCACCCAAGAGTCTAATGCTTTTTGGACTAACCTGTGTTAGAGATAGATACCATTTTGGTACCTTGTGAATAGTAATGCATTTGAAAGCCAGCAAGCAAAATATATACATGTATTTTTGAAGGAAAGATTTAAATCAAAGTCTTTTCCTTTTTAATTCTGGATAGAGTATCCTTCATTTCATGCACTCATTATTTCTGCATATCCATTTCATGCCTGAGAGCTACAGTACAAGTAAAAGATTTTCAGTTCGGGGCTCTCAGTATCTGCTTATCCAGAGGAACATTTTAAAACGGACGAATTCTCTCCCTCCCCCCTCCCCGAGCAAAAGACGAAGAGAAATAATACCGTTTGGCCACAGTGATTCCTTTCTGCCTTCGGAGAGACTATCTCGCCCCTTCGGGGACCCCGCCGGCCGCCTCCACGCCGAGCTGCGGCAGAGCCCCGCACCTCGCCCGGCGCTGCGCGGCCCCGGCCCCCGCTCCCTCCCCGCCTCACACCTGCCTGGCCCCGCCGCACGCCCCAGCCCCGCTCCTGCTGTCAAGTTTCTGGTGCGCCCGCACGCAGCCTGCCGCTCGGTCCCCTTTCTCGGAGCTGCGGGAGACGACCCTTCTCCCAGCCTTTTCCCCCCTGCCAAGCCGCCTCCTCGCCCGGCAGCAGCGCGTCCTTCACCCCGCCGCCCTGCTCGCCCAAGACACCTCAGGCGGCGGCGGTGGCCCCGCTGCTCCCCCCCCGGCTTTCCGGGGTTCCCCGGGGCAGGCGGCTGCGGCTTACCTGCGGGTCCAGAGGGGCTGGCTGCTTCCCTTGGCCACCTCCGGAGGAGGAGGGAGAGGAGGCAAGTCCCATTCACAACTAGACACTGAGCACGCACGGCAGCATCTTCAGCCTATTACACTCCCTGGCAGCGGCTGCTGAATGAGGCTCCGAGCTAGTGGCAGGAATTAGAAAGAGGGAGGGAGGGGAAAGTGGAGAGGAAAGGGGAGAGGGAGGGAGAGGGAGCAAGGGGGAGTGAAGCAAGATTAGAGGAAGGGAAAAGCTGGAGGCTGTTGCTTCTTGGCTATTTTCTTCTCCCTTCCCCCTACCCCAGAGGAACGTAGACCCCAGAGCCTGCCCTCCTGCAGGGCCCCGCGTCCCGAGTGCCCTCTGATGCCAGCGGGGGAGAAGTTGGGGTTTGAAGGGCAAAGCTATGGGGATAAGGAGCCCAGGGTGCTCCCTCCGTCTGCCCAACCAGCCCCGGGGATGGGTAGGGTGCGCTGTCCCCACCCCACAGTTTGGCTCTGCACCCCCTCAGCCACACAGGCACCCACACGCACATCTCCGAGGGGGACGGGGACACCCATCCTGCTGTGCTGGCAGGCTGCGGTGAGGGATGCCCTGTCCCTTTCCTGTCGCCACTCCTCTGCAAGCAGCCCAGGACCATCCCACGGCGTCGCCGCGGGTGGGCTGAAACCCACGCCAGAACCCTTGGCACGGCCAAACATGGCCACTGCCACTGGGGGTCTCCTGCTTGAGGGGCTACTCCTTACCTCATAGCACAGAGAAACTGTCTGAGCTGGACAAACAGCAGAAGCATTTTATGCTGAATCCAGTCATGTTTCCTGTCACGATCAGACATTTGTCTAGGAAAAAAAATGAAAAAGTTCCCCAAGCATTTCTCAATATGGAAAATCTTGGTATGTTGTAGCTCACAGCCTGAGGCGCAGGCCAGGCCTCTCTTCCCGGGCAGGCTGCCCTCCTGCTGGAGGGGATGATCCCTTCCTACTCAAGCACACCTGACCCAGGGGCTGCCACTCTCACTCTCTCTCAATCTCCCTTTTCATTACCTAAAGTGAAAACCCCTGGCACAATTCCCAGGTGTTTCTGATCTCTATCAGCCCAGGGAGAAGAGCACTGAGCCAATGTGCCCATCCAAACCCAGAGGCAGCACACAGTGCCCTCCTGGCATGCCCACACAGGCACACCTGTGTCTGCAAGTCCCTTCTCACCCATCAGCTTTCCTCATAGTGGCCAAGAGCCGTGTGGTCTGAGGTGGCTGTCAGCACCATTAGTGCCATCTGGCTAGCTGCAGAGCAAAGCAAGGTAGGATGCCATGTAGGCAGCCCCTCAAGAATAAGGATTGTATTCTCTGTTGAAAATAACTAGGTACCTCTTTGTGAAGAAAATCTGCCCATCCTCAGGCAACCCATCCAACTGTTCATCCCCCCCACCACAAGGCTGCACTCACACTGCTCTGTGACCACACCACTCAGCCCCAAAGAACAAGGCTTTTATATTCTGTGGTTAATTAGCTCTGCCAATAACTCCAGGCTAAGGAAAAAAAAAATGGCACAAAAGCTGCCACTGTACAAACAAAGACTCTGGAAAGAGGAAGGCCGATAAACAATGCATCCTAAGGAGGCTGAGGAACACTGAAAGTAGCACAGCAAAGTAGCAAGTCCTGCCTGATGTCAGCCCCAGGAAAAGGGCAGGAGCCTCCTGGGCACAGAGCTGGGGTCTTGGTGAATTAAGGCTTCAGAGAGATGTTGAGAATTGACAATTCAATTCACAAATGCACCAGGAAAAGGCCTGCGTGTACCATGAGGTGGAAGGACGCAGGCAGGAGGGCTCTGAGGTAAACACAGGGTGAGGTGGGCCTGGAGCGGTCACAGCCCCCAGGAGCTCACTGCAGGATCTGGCTGGGGGGCACCCTGGGGCTGAGTCATGAGGGGAGCAGTCCCTGTGTGGAAAACTCAGAGCTTGGGACAGATGAGGGAAAGCAGTGAACGAAACCAGAAACACCCTGGTCTGAGTGAAAGCATGAGGTAAAAAGACAGCTAATTAGCTTGTATCAAAGTACTAAGGGCTTTGTTTTGAGAGGAATAGGGCTGTGGTGCTAAGAAAGCTAGGTTTAGAAGTAGTTTTTCATTGAAAACAAAAGGAGTAATAAATTGCTATTGAGAAATAAAACACGTAAGGATCACTTGAAGTTTTTCGGGAGATTTAGCTGAGGAAGGAGGGTGAGGCACATTACTTTGGAACAGTTTTGTCAAGAAATTGGGTTTGGACAGGAAAAATGAGAGGGAGGGAAATATGTCTCAAAATAGCTCCATATAGTCCCAGTCCAAACCTGTTGCCTTTAATGGACACCATCAGTCTCCTGTGATGATAGTAAGACAATCACCATTTGTTTTCTTCATGGATACACTGAAAGTACTACTTAGTACTGCCAAAATTATCACTAAGCTGAAGCCCAGATCAGGGCAGTTGGCTGCAGATTTTTTCCTTTCACCCTTCTCTTGCTAGCTTCAGCAGCACAGTGCAGGGGATGACTTTTGTAATTCCCTTTTTTAATCTGTTGGGATCAGAATTTTTTTTTTTTAATATAGAGGAAATGTGAAAGCAATTTCAATCTCATTAAGCATATACAATAGGTACCCATAATACTTTCAAGTCAAAGAGCATATTGATCTATAATGAAAGGTTTTATTAATTCCATTCAAGAAGGCACATTAACAAATGAGTGCACTAACATCTGATCTGGCGAGTTGCTGGTTTCCTCCCTTTCTTCTGCAATGAAATCTCAGTGTAAACCAATCAGATTCTAACATTATTTTTCTTTCTTTTGTTCATCTTTCTAGAGGATCTATAGATAGATGTTCCTTATCTGCAAACAAAATGTAAGCAAAACTCCTCTGGCAATCTATGTTTGCACCTCTGGCTAAATCCCAAGTCTGATTACATTATAACCACTGTGGAATTAATTTCACCTAGCTTAAGCCATTTAAAAATTCAGTCTCTAGCAAGTTATCTACAGTAAAAGTTCGTTTAATGTCAATAAAAAGAAGTCATTCTAACTGGGACAGGTCACTAGCTGGAGAACTCTCTCTATATACCAAAGAATTCTTAACAACTTGCTTAGATTAGAAACCTGTCTACAGCCATCTACAAGTCAGATGAGATAAGTCCCACTTTTTATGTTAGATACAGAAAATAAGTGGTCAAACCAAAATCAGTATGACAATCTTTGGTATATTCCCTTTAGCCATTTCAGTTTAGCCATTCAGGCAGTTCTAAACAACTCCATTATTGCAGGAGAACTATTGAACAAAGTCCCAGCATAGAGGGTGACAAAAAAACCCAAACAAACAAACAAACAAAAAAAGCATTCAGAGAGGAAAGCCCAGGAACACCTGGAAAACTACTCCACTGAATTTCAACCAGTGCTCAGCTGTGCATTCACGGTACATTAGATGAGAGATTTTTGTAGCTTGCCCAAGTCAGACCTTGCTATTCCTACCATATTCCAAGTCAAGGAAAAGAGAATATGCTACTGCAAATTTCTGCCTTTGCAGCCTGTTTCTGTGGGTTGGTCACTCTTCATCTATGAAGCCTTGGGTTACATGACTGAGATATTGAAGCTAATGAAAACTTGCTATGGACATTATCGGATTAATTAGCGGGAAACCTTTCTACACACAGTTGTCACCTCTCTTCACAAATAGTTAGATACAAACCTAAAAAGCAGACTTAAGCTATCCCGCTGGGGGGATATCCCACCATGGGAGTCAGGGCAGAACAGCAGGGGAGCACAGTGAGGTCTGGAGTTAGCATTTACAGCTGCTTCTAACCTTGTGTCAGAATGAAATCAGTGGCAGACATAAATAAAGGAAGTTTATACATATTTTAAACAGTATTTGTTTTTGCATATCCATATATTTAGGTTACGAACATCTGTGATAACAGATCTGCCAAACCTAAAAAAAGGTTTCTTTATCTACCATGGGCTCACCGAATTAACAAGTACAGTTTCTTACAGTTCTGCTCAGTGCTTGGTAAGTTAACCCATTTATCATTTGAAAACAAGCTGACTGCTTAGTTTCCTAGTTATCCAAAGGGGTACATGCACTTCTGCTAAGTGAATCATTGTTCTAGGAAACATCACAACTGAGTTTATGAAAGAAGTATACACAGGTATACCGTAAATTTAAGCTGGACATTTGTAGAAGGATGCATGGAAAAGCTTGAACTGTGAACCTGGGAGGCTGAACTCCAAAAAGCCTTTCACAATTAAAAGAAAACAACCAACCAAACAACCAAACAAAAACCAACCAAACAAAAAACCCAACTTATCAGTGTCTCATTTATTTAATAGCTTGGCCATATCTATGTAGTAATTATGAGAGAAGAAACTTCTTTCCAACGTTTCACCCTTTTTTCTCCAGAACTTATTCCCACTTCACTTTCAAAAGATTCTCTTCCTTTTCATCTACCTTTAACTGACCAGCAATTTCCTTCACTTTCTCTCTTACCTGAAAATTGTTAGACATTTAAAAGAATTTAAAAAAAAAAACACAAAAAGGAAAAAAATGAACAGCATAATACTCTCTGCAGGAGCTGGGAATTTAGGTAGAATCAAGAGAGACAGTGAAAGAGAAGATGTTTATAATAAGGGATATTCTACATAGTCTCAATGAAGTTTTTGTTCTTCATGATTAAAAAACAAGGAAAAGACAAACGTCTAAGAAGAGTGTAACTTAACAGAAGTGAGCATCTTGTCACAAGGAAACAAGACTTTCACACAATGAAGAATGAACAGCTCAAAGCAGCTGCTATTCAAAGCTGCTCTTTTCCAATAACAAATGTCTTCCTTGTAGAAGTGTAAGAATATAACGTGTTTACCTGAGAAAGGTTAAAACAAAGGCAAAGTCACTGAGATTAAAAAAATTCTTCACAAAGCAACTGGTAGAGAATGCATCTCTAAAGTCAACAGTGCAAAAACCTTTCTTTGGCTACGATAGTTATACTTGAAGCATTGAAAAGACAAATGAATTTTTTTAAGCTGGAAGCGGATTGGTGTAAAATAAAAATTGAACTACAGAAATACTACAATCTTCTACAAGTGATGAAGGTTTTTGGAGGGGGTTGGTTTTTAGATTTTAGATGTGCACAAAGAGCTTCTTGTGAGTACACCAGCTACACTGATAAATCATCAGCTTGAATCACCTAATCCAAACAGTGCCCAGGGTGCTATTTTCAAGTACATGACTGATGTGCCTGAGGCACATCCAGGTCTATCAAGGAGGAACCCATATTTTGGGCTTATCTCCTTTCCCTGTTCACCACAAAATGTTTCATCCCTATATCAGAGTAATGCAAAGCTCTTCTCATTAATCTACCCGTAGAGTCTGAGCCTTGATGACATTTCATATTTTAACTCATTTTTCCTGATGAAAATGAAAACCCTCATCTCAAGTCAAACCCAAATGGCAAGACTCAGGCCATAGAATAAGCACCTGACTACTCACAAAAGATAACAGAATTGAGTTCAACTTCATTTGGGCTGCAGTAGAATAGAAGTCTATTTTTCTCCATTTTTCAGAGACCTTTCAAGGTTAGGTCTGGTTTTTTTATTAAGACTGTGTCGAAGGGAGCTACCTTGTTTATATAGTGCAAGAAAGAGGTTTGGCATGTATCGAGTATAGAAAATTAGACATTTCTGTCACTGAGCTTTGAGACTGTCTTGCTTTGATACAATCCTCAGAATTTTGGGGGACTACTTTATTCAAGTTTTAAAAATTTTTGTCTAAGGATGCAGCAGTATTCTGGCCATCACTCCATTTTCTCATCTCTACTGCGATGTACTGAAGTCCAGGCAGGACTGAACCAGTCAGCTTTTATGTTCTGAAGGGTTCTCTCAAGCCTGGGAAATCTCCAGAAACACTGAGGCAGCCTTTTGGTTGCTTTGGGTTACAGACTTGACCCAGTCAAGCATTGCAGTCTAGGATCAGAGAATGATATCAATAAGGACATTAACTGAAAAATGCTGTATGCTAAGGGTTTGCTGAACAATGTAGATTAACTATAAGCTCTATTTGATAGTTCAAAGTGAGTATCCAGAAACTACAGCACAAAAAAAGTCAGGGGCAAAAAAGGTCTAAATGGTGAGTGAGGCAGTCCTCATAAACTTTTTAATGTATCAGTGTGTTTTGCTATCAGGTTTTTAAAACCTAATCAGAACCTATAGATCGGAAAATTAAATTTCTCATTGAGACAAGGTATTATCTAGTTAAGAGCTTAAAACTCGTTTATTTCTGACACTGAGCATTAAAAGAAAAAAACACTTTTATGTATGTGTGTATGCACACACATCTGTGTATATGACAGGCCATCAAGCTGATGAGGCCTCCAAATATATTCCTTCAATGCATTTAACTTATATAATTCATTCTATTAGGAAAAAAAATTGAAAAAGTCTGTGCATCTTACTTGGGAGAATGCATGGCTTGTATACACATCATTTGATAGCAAGATTCAGCATAGCTTAATAGCTGGTAATAATTATATCTTCCATTTCTGAGTGTCAGTTATTTTGTGCAGGATGTGCTGTACAATTAGTGATTTTGTTTCTTCCAAAACCTAAGGAAAAACACATTGCCCTCACAATTTTGTATTTTTCCCCATTTTTCTTTGCTTTGTTTAAAGAATACACATTTGATTTGTTAGAATGCACTTCTGCTCTGCTAAGAATACTTTTTTTGTATATTGGGTCTATCTATCATCAGTCTGCAAATAGCCCAAACTGTGCCCAAGAAGATTTAAAGGAGAATGATGTTCCTGTAATCTCAGCCACTAACCCTTCTGTACTGATGAACACCAGGCAGTCATGCTTATCTAGTACAAAGATCTTTCTTCATTTAATGCCCACAGCTTGAGATAGTCAATCTTGCCCAGCATGTGCCTCAAGTATTACAGATTGTTATTTGTGATTTTTGTGTATGTCCCTATGCTATTTCAGGTACTATGAGTTGGTAGCTACTTATCTATCCATGCAAGGCCATAATCAAAGGCACTTTTACATCAGTGTCTGAATGACCACATCCTGCATATCCAAGTGCTCAATCCCTATCATGATTGCAAGAGTTTGGTAAACAATTAGAAACTGAGCTGTTGTATGTGGACTAGCAAAATAATACAGTTATAAACTTTTAGCCATAAAAATCCACTTCAAGGCATATGTAACTCTGAATTAAGTGACATGCTATCACTGCATTAACTTCTATCTGGTACTGAAACAAACACTAAGAGATTTTTCTCTAATGAGCTGGAGTAAAAATGTTATAAAAAGAAATACAGGTTTTGCTTGACTATTTTAAGTTCACAAGATTATAATTCTTTAATACTGCTTTTACAACAGTAATTAGAATTTGCCAGATGAGTCATAACTAGAAATATTAGATGATTCACACAATAATCAATCACAAAACTAAATCACTAAACTTGCTGAAAAAAGCAATGGTGATGCTTTACTATAAATCTGCTATGTTGTTTAAAATTTCACTGATCACTACATTTTGGGGTTGTTCAGTATTTTTGTTTGTTTTCTTTGCTGTTGTTTTTTAATTTTATGTGTAATAAGGAATCATTTAGTTTGAGTCCAGGTAATTATTTAAGGAGCATGGTCTGTATTTCCCAGTAACATAAGCCCAAGATTACATAGCATTTCCACTTCCATGTACATGTGGGTTATAAATCACATTCAGAGGGGTGATGAGACGCCTGCTCAAAAATGATAGGCTTTCCTTAGGAGGCTAAGATTTATATTTATCATGTCTAGATAGATAATCTAGCAAGCTTCTGTGGGAAAAAGAAGTGGTGTCCTTTAGGCACGTATTAGAAATCAGTACACACATTAAGGTTCTATGTCTGAAGGAACACGAGATGGGAGATTTAAGCAGGGAATATCCAATGAATAAAGAAGTTGGGGAAGGTTTCACATTGATTTCTGTGAGCTTTAGATCAGGCCCTGTAGCTTTGCAGCATGACACATCAGAAAGGAGCTAAATGAGCTCCTTTTACCCTTTGACTGGGCAGTAAGTGCTCATGAGAAGACATACGTTGCTACTCAGGCTTCAACTGCAGAGCTCAGCTCATTACACAGATGCACTGTGATCTACTCAAACAGCCATTCCAAATACACTGCCCCTGTCCCAGGAATCATGTCACAGCAACAATCATGTAAACTAATGCAAGCAATTCTCACGTGACTTACATTTTGGATGCCAGTTTAGTTTTTGATATTTCCGTGTTTTAAAAATACCAGATTTCTGTCCCTACTGTATTTTATGACACCGATGAGAAATAGAGCTTTTTATAATGCATTTCTCTTGCTTGGTCATTTGATGCCTTCAGTTATTTGCGTGTTTGGTGATGGTTTTTTTAGTTTTTGAGAAAAAAACCCACACAAATCTTCTGTTGATTGAATAGCTGAGATGTGTTACTGTTTGCCTTCCATTTTTCAAAATCAGAAGGTAGATTAACACAGATGCTTAATGCATCAAACAATGTCAGGTTTTTTCCAAGTGAAATATTGTAGGTGCTAACAAATCATGGAAAACATGCTCGAACTATGCTGCCACGCTGTCAAATATAACTACAAGAAAAACATATTCCATCTGAAAATCCAATACACCATCCCCACTAATTTAACCAACAAAGGAAGAAAAACTGCATATTTAAAAAGCAACTAATGCAGATTTCCACATGCACTAGGCTTCTTCAGCCTATTTTCAGGTTATACAACACAAAGAAATGCTTCACACAAGCATTTCATACAATTTAACATATCCGAATGGGTCTTTCCTGGGAGTATTGGAAAAAATTACATATGTTCTGGATCTGCAGCACCCTTAATCCATGGAAAATGCTTTCATTTCCATAAGATCCACTCAGAGAAAGCCTCATCTTTCTCCATTTTCCATCCCTGCAGTCTAGGAATGTGCAAGTAGCTCTCACTAAACTGTTTAGCATCTAGATGAACTCATTTCCATGGAAAGCAGTACCTGCAACCCTCTTCTGTGTAGCAATCTCTAAGAGGTTCTCTGAGGTTGTTTTCTTGCTTTTAGGGATGTTTTATGACTCTTCCTCTCCTTAGCTTTCCTAAGCAGCTTCTTGGGAAGGGGTTGTCTTCCACAGCACTTCAGAAAGAAGTGGCTATTCCATTGCTGCCTGCACTGTATTCCACAACAGACACTGAGACCTGTCCTGCATGACCAAGATACTGCTCTAAAATTTCAAAAGCATACAAGGCACTAAAATGAGCCAGTTAATAGTTTTCTCAGACTTTAAAACTCAACTATTTCAGTGGAGTCTTAGCTAGCCTTCTGCAAACAAAGTCATGGACTTTTGTCTTACAACTTGATTTTTATGATGCCACACATAAACCACATGGTGCTATCTTACAGACCTTGGCACTTCCTTTTTCAGTCTGATAATGCACTTTGGCATTGTTTAAAAGTTTTAACTGGACTGCACTGCTTGTGGTAGATCATAGTGCTTGATATTTTTGATTAAAAAAATACCAGAAACAGAAAACCTGAGAACAGTGTTGATAAATAACATCCTTATGCCCCCTAGGGTTTTACATATGTGCACACATTTAAAAAAAAGACTAGAATCCATGGACCTTTTTAGCCTTTTAATTGTAATACTAAAATTTATAGTAGCAATGGCTACAAGTGTCCAAGGAAACCAAGATTAAAAAATACACTCAAGTGTTTGAAATTTCTGATCATGAAGGGAAAAGTGACATTTTCCTCTTTTATTGTAGTGATTCAAGCAATTATATTCCTGCTATTCCTGTACTATTTCAGTATCTGTTCTTTTGAAAAGCTAACAGAGACTCTTTAGAAGAACTGTAAAATAAAGAGACAATGAGATGAGATAAAGAACCTAGAGAATATAATTGATTAATTATTAATGTCATTAGTCCTCAGATGAAGCTCAAATAAAGCAAACAAAACTTTTGGCTAGTAAGGATAAAGAAGGAAGAGTAGATGACTCAAACTTTTACACTTTCTATCTCAATGAACTAAAACATAAGGATATTGTGCCAGATTCTGTTCAAATGCCATAAATCCAAAATAACACCATTGGCTTACTTATATTCTACACTAACTTCAGAAGAGTTACTTTGAATTTACATCACTGTAAAATCAGGATCAAACTGCTGAGAGGATATTAAAAGGAGATTAAACATGATTTTAAACAGTGATATCCCAGGAGATCCAAGGATTTTCAATTTGCAAGATTTTACAACTGTCTGAGAGTTGGATAAATTTCAAATCCAGTTGCTGATAAGAGCATTTGCAGCTGCCAACAGAACCTGTTTTAAGGACCTGGAAGTTGGCAGAAAAACTGAACATCGTGGAATAGTGTAACCCAAAAAGCAAGGCTGCAGAAGGGGACTGCAAGGTTATTTATGCAAGTTTACCTGTGCTGCTGGATTCATCTGTCACTAGATAGGTTTTTGCTATTCTTCTAGCCACTCCTTCAGTAAAACTTTGACTGCAAGTCAAATATATATTTTGATATCAAGCTCCATGTTCAGCTACCTTATTTCTGTTCATGATACATTCAGTGTCTGTCAGTCATACTGTCAAGCCAAGCCAGAATATCAGTAAACATCTTGTTCTGAGTTATTTTACTTTTTCCTGGGCATAAGGCTAATATTCAGCAATTCCATGTCTGTATATTGATTCTTATGATGATGCCTCATCCTGTTTTCCTTCATTCATTAAACAGTATTCTTATAGAATTTAATGGAAAAATTTATTTTTGTCTACAGGTCTGTGCTCCTAGAACTTTATACCTCTTGCAACATCAGCTTACTGAGAGCATCAGTGAGATGACTGCAATAATCAAATCTGTAATTCTTGAAGTGGAGGATTATTTTAATTTCATTAAAATTAATTTCTCATCTGGCATAAGAGGACACAATAACTATTTTCTTATAGTCTGAAAGTCATAGACTCAGTTGATAAATTTTCCTGAATAGAGGAGAATCTGATTAACAGTTAGTTCTGTTTTGATGCTGATCTATAGATAAGAGATTCTGAGAAGAGATTAATGCTGCATTTCCAAGCCATGTGTACAGTTTCATGTGTGCTTCCTATTATCTTATGCATGTATGTATAAAATGAGTAGTCTTGATGTTGAGCAGCTTTAGGTACTTAGATTTCTGAGTACAACTATAATGGTTCTGTTAGCCAAAGTAATGACTAAAACCACAAAAAAAGTAGAAATACAGAGTTTTTTACACCTTTAACCCCGAAAATCAAGCACTGTAAATCATCCTCTTCAGGGATGTGCTTCAGTAACTGAAGCATGCAAATTTGAAAGGGCTAATTTGAAGAAGCCTCTAAATTCTACTGACCTTAAAATCTGGTCAAGGAAAAGATTTAAGAAAGTTGATTCTCTGATTCGGGATTGGTTTTTTATTATTCAGATGATATGATGCAACAGTGTTTTAGATCATTTTAATGCCATTATATAGCAGTTTTTCTGAAATAAAATGCAACTGAAATGCACATACAAGTAAAACAGTTTATCTTTACTGTCTGGAGTAATTGTGGCCTGAATTTAGATATAAACACTGCAGAGTATATAAAATACCAAAGAAAGTACTCAAATTTCAATGTAACTTCATTCTCCAGGAACAAAGCTGTAACTAGGAACAATAAACTGGTATTTTTCACTCATTATAGTAAAAAAGCCCAAAACAAACAAAAAATGTATACCATGTACTGAAGCATGTCCCACATGACATTCCTTATTATTAAAAGTATTTCTCTAGTACAGTATTCTTAGTCTGTGCAGCTCCAAGCCATATCCATGGCTGCCAGGTATTTCACTCTTCTGCTCTCAATCAAAGAGCCCCCATAGCACTCAGTTTCTCACCTTTCAAACCACTGAGGACTCCAACTCTGGTAAAACTGAAATTAAAATCCCAATTCACAAGAAGGATTTCTTTTCAGCACATTGTGTGATATAGCAATAAAATATTCTGTGCCTTGCTTAATCTGGGCCTGAATTTGCATGTCTTTTTATCAACTACAGTTTAGAATGTTCATTTCCATAACAGATTAACTTGAAGATTTATTTATTAGTCAAAATATTAAGCTGATGTTTTAACAAGAAACTATCAGTAAATTGACAGGAAATCCAGTATGCAAGTTGACTGAGAGGAATCAGGGAAGGGAACATTTTAGAAAAGTCAAAACATTGTTTTCATATACTTGAAACAAAATATCTGAAAAAGTTATTTGTAAATGTAAATTAAAATGGTATGTAGCTAAAATTAAATTTTCAAATCAGCTACAACATAGTCTGTTAGTAGAATATACCATTTAGTTCAACTGTAAAAATATTTTGTGAGTTTCAGTGCTAGAAGAAAAAAATAAATGTTTAAATTGTTTCATACAGCTAACAAAGCAGAAAAAATCAGTTCTCTATTCAGTTTAAATAACTTTTATGGGAACACCTATGAGAGTTTATGTCAAGTAATACGATGTGCACAGAAATATTCCACTGAACTATCAAATTATGAAGTTCACTGGTTTGATAATAAAGTACTTGTATGACTGTTCCCCAGGAGCCTATGGGTAGGTTCTCATGATAATGTATCCAGTATAAGTATCTTTTTTATAATTTACATATTGCCAGAAAAAGAGAACAGTCTGTTTTATCAATCTTCCTACCTATTAGATATGGAAAAAGTAATGAAATATGAAAAGGCAGAAGTTAAAGTGTGTAAAGACAAACATTTATAATGATATAATCAAGTCTGAACAAAAATGGCAGCTTCTTCATGGTGCAGATTACATGACATCTGATGATTGATGAAGATGGCTCAGTGAAGTTCTATAAAAGCAGTGTGATGCTCAATAGAATGAGCATATCACACTACTAAGCATATTTTTCTGGATGGAATTAACAGGTAAGCCTCATTGACCATGAAAATATTGTATTGTAATCAAAGTCCTTGAAAACACATATCTGACAACCTGGTTATGTAAATGGCAAAGAGAGAATTAGATAATCCATTAGTAGAAACTGTTACATAACTAGAAAACTATGGAAATACACAAAAATTAAAGGAAAACACAGCTCCAAGTGGAGGAAAAAATAGAAAAGTTTCTGATAGTGGCTAAGATCTGTGAAGAATAAGTTAAAATGAAGTGCTGTCTAAAGAATCTACAGACATGACAATATATTAAAATCACAGGTACTGCCTTCTCAACAAAATACCACTAAACATAAATGCTGAAAATCTGCCTCCATAACAAAGCAATTATAATGAGACTTGTCATTCATCCCCTTGACAAGGGTGTCGTGAGGCACCATTCAGCACATTTGCAAAGCCCTTTGAAATCCTGAGATGAAAGATGCCAAGGACATGCAAAGTGTTGCCATCAAAATACAGAGCAGTATTATCATTGTCATCAAACAACGTGCTTTAGGAAAGGGCACTTTTACACATGAATTAATTTGTGATTTTAACAGCTCGCTTACTCCAACATCAAGCTTCTGTTGCTATTAGATCCAAACCTGGATCCAGGGAGTGAAACTATCAGGAGTATATTCTTGCATTCCCAGCCCCAAGATGTCATTGCTATACAGAGAATTGCAGCTGAATTACAGCTTAGCACAGAGCAGGCACATTTAGCCCATGTCTGTCAATTCAGCATCTACCTTGGCAAGCAGCAGCTGCAGCTGAGGAGCACCTCTCCTCTAGGACACTGTGCATATTAATTGTCTCTTTGGAGCTCAAGGAAGTGTTGTTCTAAAGAATATTGGACAGAAAGTATGCCAAAGCAAAAATCTATGCAGATGCATAAAGAAGTGAAAAAAACATTTTTTGTAAAAACAGCTCTTGTCCTCTGTAGTATAACACCCTCCCCAATTCTGCAAATAATTTACCTTCAAAAGTAGATTAATTTGATTCCTCCCAAATTTCTTCAGTGTTAGCTGAAAATTGGCTTTTTTTTTTTTTTTTTTTTCTAGGTAACAACACACATTCACTTTAAGATCTCTCTCATTCAAATAATGGGGCTATGCTACTTCTGCTGAGGGAAGGATTCTGGTTCTATATCAACCACCAACTCATCCACTGTGATACAGCAGCAGAATTGCTACTGTCAGCATCTGCACATGCAGACCAATTTGGGGAAGATGCTCCCCACCAGCGACTGAGCTCTAATGAACCCCTTTGTCAGGCAGACCTGTGGCTGAGTTACAGCTTTTGCCACTGATGTTTCCTACTGATTAAGTATTAATGATATACCATGCTGGTAATCTGTCACTTTTACTCACTAATCTAAAAGTAAGCAAATGGCATAAAAGTTTAAAAGGTTACATTTTTTTATTGATCTTAAACCATGATCTGACAGTTATTACTTGCTTTCCATAGGTGCTGGTTTTGTCAAGATTCCTCAGCTGAATAGCACTGAAATTAAATTCCTGCCTTGGCTCATTAGAATATTCAGCAAGATAATACATTTTAAATCATAATTAACTACTCCTTGCTGTTTCATTTCTCTCTTGAATTGTTTTGCATTTGCTTGTTACTGTTTTAGGGCAGAGAGGAAGTATGTATATTGAGGATTTTTGGACCTCTCCTGGATAAAAGTAACATCTACTGACTGCAGCTGAAGTAATTTGTTCACGCCTGGGGAGGATCAAGCTCTCATTCTCCTTCTCCAGTTAAAACTAAACCAGTCTACTACTTCAGCAGGGCTGTCCAGTGTTCACATATTGGGCCTGTTGCAACTTACACCTACAGCTGTTAACCTCTGGTATTAATTCAAAAAACTGTTTTGAAGTCCATAGAGTTGTGCCAGTTTTCACGTACAGAATATTCTGCCCATTATTTCTGACATTATACAATTATAGCAAAGCTCTACCAGACTTCTTGTTTTTAGCAAGAAATAGTTTATTGAAATCAAGTGTATTGTAATGTACAACACTTTAGAAAAGGCTTAGAAAGCCTAGGGAGTATAAAGAGTAGATTACTGTATTACTTACAATATGGGGGTGGAATAGCTTCATTTTAATGTAAATTCCTTTGAGGAATGATGGGTTCATTTTGCTTTAAACATTAGTTCAAGGTAACAGTAATTCTTTGTGGAAACATCATATCAAATATGCAGAAAAGGCTTCCATTAGAGTACACTGGAAAGTAACATACTTGTTACTTTTAATAGAATAATAAATAGTTTGGGAGCAGTTTCTTTTACTTTTTTTTCCCCCCCGCTGATGATATAGAAAATGATTATCAGCATTCTCAGCTCAAGAGAATGGCAGAATGCTTTAGAATGCTTTGGGATAATTAAAAGACACATATGCCATATCCAAAGGGTGAAAAGCAGATGACATTGCTATTCATTGTGACCCTGGCCAGCCATCAGAGCAAACTGGACAGACATGCTCCTCATTCAAAGGAATGATTAGCATAGTGCTAATCCTGTCTGCTGTATGGTGAGCATCCTGCTAATCCTGAAGACCGAGGAAACGCAGGATTTTGCTCTGCAATATTTCAAACCACACCACAGACATACATCTATCCACTACAATCTGGCCTTGAGCTGTTTGTTACTGAAGTGTCTTGTTATAAAATAGTAACTGACTGATGTTTTCTAATAATGATTTCCAAAGACAGTACAAAAAATTTTAAAACTTGTCAAGTCAACACATGCTCCCCTTTCCTCATGCTACAACAAATAAGGGAACAACTACATTTTCATGCTCTGCAGCCACAGAAACTCTATTCCCCATCTACAGACCCGTGCAGAACACATGGGACATATTCTATGGATCAGAAGTCAGATGAGACCAAACCTCCAAAACTTTGGGAAGCTCTCACTGAGTTACCACCTTGACAGCTTCTTGTAGTTCCCATCTTTGTAGCAGTGTATGAGAATCAGCATTTCACTAGTTCTTGGATTACACACTAGCAGATCTTAATGGAATGGCCACAGCATACACAGGGATGTTAATCACAGAATTGTCATGGTTGGAAAAGCCCTCCAGGATCACCCTGTCCAACTGTCAACATCTGTCTGCCCTCACCAAAAATAAAATAAAATTTAAAACCTCAACATAAAATGTTGCTTAAAGCAACATTTTCTCTTCACATCTACTGGATTACTCTTCTGATTCAGAATAAAATTTCTCTTCTTATGGTGCTATTCTTCATCACCACTAAATTAATTTACATTTATGCCATTGGCAAAGAGAAATACTCTGTTTCTGTGTTGATCCTTGTCCGTCTCAAGTTCACAATATGATTACAAAAATAAAGTGATGATCCTCCAATAAAACTTACAGACACATGAAACACTGTCCAGGAAGCCCAGTTAGACAGTAAAAAATGAAGGAAAAGATACAGATGAAAACTACATATGGCTGTCTGTTCAAAGTACAGACTGCCTGAAAGAATCCAGGATGAATATAACATTGAAGGGACCTACAATAATCATAAACACTTTATGTTTGAATTGCAAGACAGAAAAAAACCTAGGTAAGGATATCAAATGCAGTAAAAAACAAGTGAGGATAATAGCTACAAGGCAATGTACAAAGGTGAAAGAAAAGAGATATTGCAAAAATCCTAAAATAAAAAGGTATTAATTGCCATTAATCTTTAAAGTACGCAGTTTTCCAAGGCACTGTATAACCAGCCATACTGGTCCTGTTAGTATGGAAGAAAAGCATTTCAGGTAGAACACTTCAAATAAAAAGCCAAAAAAACCCAGACCAAATATGAGAAAAAACCCCAGAATGTTCCAAGTAACTTGAACTAAAACTCATTTGATTTGTAAAACAAAACATGAGAACCAAGTATACTGTATATAATCATTACACCTCCTTGTCTGGGAATATCTTAGTGAGTAGGTTTACACGGCTATTTTTATCATTTAGCACAAGCAGCTGGAGACACAAAAGCTATTATTTCTTTATAATGCTTCTCATAGTGTTGCTTAAACTATCACTTTTTTAAAAAAAGAAAATGTTCGCTTCAAACTAACTCTTACATTTATCATTAGACACATAGGAATGGACTTTCTATTTGATTTTTAGGTACCATGTCCTCATAGTCAACAGAAATTTGCAGGAAAACTTACTCTCAACTTTTTCCTTCATTGATGTTTTGAATGTGGTAAAGGTCCATATTAAGATATTCTTTAAAGTAAAACATTCCAAAAGATCAAGAACAGTAGAATTAATGACCTACATTAGTAAATCCTAAACCATGTCTATGCTTTTTCCTCTAAGCAGATTAAAAATAATATGGTAAGTAATACAGAAATAAATATATTTTCTTCTAACGTTTTCTTCTCAATCAGCATTTTGCAGATTTGGGGAGAAAAAGTTATTGCTCTTGATTCTTGCATAGCCATTACTTTCCTTGTTTCCAACCTTTACTGTGCTCTGCATTCCACAGCAGGAGGTGTACATCTGACTCCTTCTTGCTTCTTTGTGATCTGATCTATATGAAATCTTCCAGTCTCAGGGGGACTGAAGAGATTTGTGTTCACCTACAAACATCCATCCCATTTCGGCTGAAACATTTATTCCAGCTTTAGTCACTTATCTAGGGTTAAAAAAATTTCATTTTTCTTCAAGCCTTTTGGCCACAGTGAGACCCAAGTTATATACAATCTATGGAAGCAGAAAAGCTACACCATAGCCAGTTTTCTCCTCTAAATTTTCTTCTATAAGATGTCTAATTTTTTAGTATGAGAATAAACAGCACATGCTCCTGAAGTCCTGATTAAAACCTGTATCATTTGGAGGGGCTGTAGTTATAAAAGTCTTAGCATTTACAGATTCCCCAGAGGAATCCAAAGACATCCTCAAATTTAACAGCTAAGGGATTTAAATGGACTAAAATATCCACCAGAACATACAAAATCATCCAGTGAAGAAATGTTTGGTGTAGACATTCTTATTAAAATCTCCTTTTAGTCTGACTCCATCTGTGACTTGTTGATACTGACTTGCTCACTACCATAGAGCAGGATCAGACAATCCAGTCCAAACCCATCTATGTGTTACACATCTTGGACTGCTGCTGCAGTGAACAGTGCTTCCATCTGGGAAAATTCACTGGGGAAAATAGCAATGGAAATTTTATGAAAAAATGTAATGCTGCCTCTATTTGAAAAGCATTTTTTTATGCCTTGAACGAAGAATAAAACATAAAAATAAATTGGATTCTACACTGCAGATGCACAAATGTCTGTCTGCTAGAAGAGAGGAAAAACTATTGCAGTAGTGGGAGATAATTATGTATGATGATAGGACATCTTGTAAAGTCTCCTGGGGAAAAAATAATTGATCCAGGCTATTGATAAGAAAATTCTACTCTATCTTTCTGTCTCTTCCTCAGCTGCTTCTTTTTTTTTTCCCCTTTCTACTTTACTACTACTCTTATTTAACCTTCAGCTAACCATTTAAATAACCCTTGAACAGCAGTAATAGTCATATGAAATCAATAGTGTGGTATATGATCTTGGTTTTTGCATTAATGTCAGGAGGTTTTATTTTTTATATTGCTTTTTTAATGTTTCTAGCAGGGTTAGAATGTATTTTCTATTATCTGCAATCCTCTCAATTGTTCCTTTAACTACACTTATTACTTTCCAAAATTTGAGATATGCTTCAGTGACATGAACTAAGATTCTTAGCTTAATTCCATCATCCTGCCAATGAATTGTTTTGGATCAGTGCAGAACTCTAGACCAGGCTGTATGACAGCAACTGTTTGTTCCATTGTATCCTTTGACATTTAAATAGGAATTACTTTAAAATCCTCAGAATTCTCATTGATAAGGTGACAGAAAGGTACAAGAATACTGGTGCTGATGTAGCCCTGTCAATAAAGGGAAGAATTATAAGCTTAAAGTAAAAAATACCATTCCTACTTTTCAGATTTGCTGTAATGCTGCATATCCTATTGTATTACTTATTACCAGGGACTTTTATGATACCAGTTCTGCAGAGCATAAACACAATCTTAACAGAATTAATAAGTACAAGTGTTAGGGCCACACTAACACAGTACTAGAAAAATTGTTGTAAAACATTAAAAAATGCTAACATTAACATTTAAAACAAACAGTGCATATAAATGAAGCTGTGAAATTAAATAAGAATCTTTCTGATGGCTTTAATTTTAAGGAAGTGCTTGAGTTCCCTCTCAGTAATGCTGCTAGAAAATTCATTTAGCCTGACCATGCATGCTAAAACTGGCGTGGCCTCCAGGAGAGGAGACAGCACAAAGAGATGACTTAAGGAATATTCTAACCAGACCTGCACAAAGACATTGAGACACACAAGCAAGACCAGAATGTACCAGTCTGATTTGTAGCTAGAACTGCACTAGCAAACTGTTACTGCATCTCAGTAATGTCACAGTGACAATGGGAATTTTCAGTGACAAATGGAGGACATGTGAGACCAAGTGCTCTTTTTTAAAGAACAACAGTATTAAATTCTTTGATGAATACAGTGAACTTCACAGCAATCTTAGCTTCGGAAATCCAAAAGATACCTGACATAAAACATGCTGAAATCAGACAAATAAAAACTGGGAATATATTTGTAATGGATAACTGAACACAGCAATAATTAAGGAAGGATGGTGTCTTCATCTTTCCCCATCTTGGTGGTTTTTTTGTTGAAGTGCTATTGTCTCATTCATATCAGGGGGCCCAGTACAGTAATGTAAAAGGGCAAGATGTATTTCACATAAAAGATCAAACAAGATAATCTAATATTTCCATCCAATACTGAAATTAAAACCACTTTCTGCTTACTTGCTCTCTAAGCTTTGTACACGTCTTCATAAATGCCTGTACTACAGAAGGAATTTCCTTCACAGTGCTTCCTTACAAGCAAATTGTTACTGTTCTTCACATTGATTTTTTTCTTTTCTTTTAATGAAGCAGAAACAGAACATAATAGGTAAAGATGCCTATTTTTTTTTTTTTAAATACAGGTTATAGGATATTCCCCTTATGGCTCTATGGATGATATTTTCAACACTATTATTCCTCACCAACAAAGGGTGTGAATGTTCTACAGTCTGCAACAGGCAAAGGTTATTCACACTGAAAAATGAATGGTTTTAATGTTTATGAGAAATATCCCATTTTGACTTTTTAAATCCAAAAATCTACTTTTTCTGAACAAAAGAATGTACCAGCAGGCATTCAGTATATGTTCTTAAAATGAATAAAACTAGGATTAAGGTACCATCTACAGATATATCTGAGACTTGTGACTTGCCAAGATTAGTTAATGTGGCATAAATGTAAATGAAAGAGATAAATGATATAATTCTGAGAAAAAAGCCAAGAAGGTATCACCAAACCAGAATCTTATTTTGAACTATCTAGTGAATATCTTTGGATAGCATATGAATACATCAAAAATGTATGGGTCCCTTCCATCTTAGTTTTTATGACTGGAAAACTGACAGAGAGAAGTATGAAAAGGGCAATATTCCCTGCATAAATATATGGGATAGATATTCACCAATACTATTTTTATGTGGAAAAAAAAAAGTGCTTTCACAATATATTTAAGTCTTTTTATACATCTCCATCCAAACACATGCTGAAAGAATGTCAGTTTGAGGAAAATAAAAATGTGTTCTGGATTAGAATTACACATAATGAAGAAAGAATTCCAGTCAAAATAAAGCAAATCTCACGTTACTTTCTTGGGTCCAAGAACCAGATACATTGTTTTGCCTTTTTTTCTAATGTATGAATTTGAAAAATGTTTCCTTGTTAGGACGTAATCATGAACATGTGTGAAAAAAATCTGAACTGATGATATTCTTACAAAGCAATGAAAGAAACAAAGCTTCAGAAACAGAATTTTGATTTTGTAAGGTACAGACATAATTGCAACTACAAAGGTGAAAGCATAAATTTATAAAAACACCTGCATTCAATCTACTTGAAAAAGTAAATACAGCAGCTCTAAAATTCCACATTTAACCTTTAACCTGCAAAATACTGAAGTCACAGTCCTTCAGAAAAACCTCACCCTTAAATGTACCTGAGTGCAGTACACTCAGATAAAGGTATTTTTCAACATCTTGCTTTAAAAAAAAAACCCAACAACAAACAAATAATCCACCAAAAACAACCAAACAAAAATCCCCAAAAAGAAAACCACCAAAAACTACCACCAACAACAACAACTAAAAAACCAACAAAAACCTGAAACAAAAACCAACAAACCCAAACATAAAGTCAAACACACAAAAAAAAATCTCCATTGGATCTGTGATTTGACAGAAACATAATTTAAGGATCCTATAACTCGTCTGTTTTAATATCTAACTTGCATATTTTTCACCCCAACCAAATATTTTATTGTCCTATCTAAAGTCAGTAGTAAGAGATCTAGAGCACACAGACTTAGTATTTCTGCTGGGTGCAACATCCAAATAACCTCTGATGTTTTCTAGGAAGTTTTATTTTACAAGTTTTCAAACAAACCTCTGTTGAGATATGTGAGTATCAGGCATAGGTGAGAGAAGTTTTCTTCTATGCAGTACCTGGACTCCTGAGTGGAGCAGGAGAAATAATGTGATATAAATGAAACAGAAGACAAGAAACCAGTGAACAGAGCTGAAGTATCTTGACTAGAGGTCTTTTCCAACCCTGAAATTCTGTGAACTCATTTCTGTTCATATCCACTGACATCCTCCTCATTAATCCACATTTTATTGCCAAATATCAGCATTCAGAAACATCTCAGGGCAGGTGGGGTCACTGCACAGAGAGGTACAAGCACATGCTTCCTAGCATACAAGGCTCCTCAAAAAATTACTTTAAATTCTTATCTGCAGCAGAAAGAAAGTCACATATTGGTCACTTTTCTCCCTCTTTCATGCATTTAATTAGCTAACTGGATAAATGATTTTAGTCTCCCTTCTCTTCATTCTTTCAGAGCCAACTTTGGTTTATTAAACAAGTAAAGCAGATGTGATGAACATACAGATATTGGGAAATTTTAATTTAACTAACTACACTGAAGACAGGATTTTCCACCCTCCAGTCTTTTAGGTGATATGTATGAGTTAAGGCAAAAAACTACAATCATGCATCAGTTACAATTTAAGAAAAAAACAAAAACAACTCTTCAAAGCAGTTTATATTAAGAATGCAAATAATTTGTGTCTCTGCTTCTCCCAAATATTTGCGGAACTTTTCTGAACACAGATAAGATTCTGTTATGGCACAATTGGAAGTCATTAAATCTGAGCTAGCTTACTCCAGCAGAAGATGTGCCCTTATATGACAAACTTCAAAATCATATAAAAATGAACACACTGTGAAGGATGATCACAATTCCAAATGTAACTATACTGATTTAAAACCAAACAATAGCTCTGTTAGAAATTGGCAGCATTCCCAATAATAATATTTAAACAAGGAAAGACAGAATACAATATGCACAGGCATACTCCAACTATTTTAAAATAACATATTACTGTATACTTTATCAGAAAAGTTCAACCAGATTTGTCAAATAACTCGAGGTCTAGCTATTCAAATGCCCACTGCACAGAACAATTGCCTCTTTCTGAGAGCTGAATTTTTGTATAATTATTAAAACGTGCTTAGAAGCTCCCATCTGAGGGCTACCATCTTGCTACCAGCAGGAACATCATGCAAATTTTCATGCACAGTTTCTTGTGACAGAAGGGGTTTCAAATGACTGACACAGGGTCTGGTCATAACCTAACTTACACACTGAGCAGGCTGGGGACAAGCTGATTCCTGTCTGCCCATCTCCAGATATTATGCTCTTCAGGGAGCAATTTTTTTTTTTTCTTTTTTTCTTTTTTTTCTCTAGAACAAAATGTCTGCTCTGAATGTCTGCTCTGGTGAAAAGTCTCTGCAAGACTGCTCAAGGAGCTTGCAGCTGTTCTGGGAAGCTGCTGAAGGCTCAGAGAGCTTTGTCCCTATTAAAGCTTTACCAGCACAAGGCCTGTGAGATTTAACAGCTTGACACCTTTTGAGCCCCTGTTCATGGCATAATGGGAAATTTTTAGGCCAACACATGTTTATAGGGGCTGTTTGATACTTAAAGATGTGCAAGAGTTATGGCTCCACAATGGGCTTTTCAAAGATTTCTTTATCAGCAAATACCAAAGTGAAACCCATCAGTGGAGACCCATGGATGAGATTAGATGTTTTTAGGTCGCAAGCTAAAAGCTTGCTAATGCTCACAGGCATTCCTTGTCTAGGAATGTTTGTTAATTTGAACTCCCCTCCCTTGCTGTGTTTCTTTAATCTCCCAACCAGCTGTCTCCCATAAAAAGATATTTCTGTTTTTAGTTACAAATCTGTTTAGAGATAAAACTTGCTCATAAATACACAACTGCGTCCACGGTCTTCTTTTGCTGACAGCAGAAAACCAACTCCAGATGAAAATTAATTTATTTAAGGACAAAAAATGTATTCTACTTGTTCAAAGAATGGCACATGTGTCATAGACACTCCGGGTTTTAGATGCAGTGTGACACTGTGAAAGAACTCACTGAAACAGCCATTTTTGTCACCTTTCCAGATTTAGAGCTCCCGAGATGGGATAAATTGAAACTCTCTCAGTGCCCAGTAGTGTTTTTATGTGCAGAACACCTGAACATATGTGATGGACTCATTGTAAACAAAAAACCTCCCCCAATTCCCACAACTTCTGCTTTTCTAATAACAGCTAAACAGAGGATAATTTCTAACTTGTTTTCCCTTCTCCTGATTTGTAGATTTTAACTAAATAAATACATTACACCTATTTCTGTCATTGTATATTCACCACTGCTACATCAATCCAGAGTTCAACATTACTGGGAACATTGGTTTTGAGAAGAATTGAGAACTGTGAGCCAGAACCTCTGGTTAAAATACACATACTTTTTTAGATGTTTTTATAAGTATTTTCACTAGAGTGTGTTGAGACTTCTTCAATTTACCCGTGTCCTCACCATATTCCTCTTAAAGAAACTGCTATCTTCTGAATAGTTCTGGTTTCCACTAAAATGATTATCAGATATTTTATTAGAGATAAGTTGAAATAATTCTCCTTGTAACTCAAGCTACAGATAAAAGAGCAATAGATTTCTGATGCTGAATTTTACTGCTGCAGAAAGTACAGCAGTACACAAGCAGCATTCTGCAAAATGCTTCTATGCACCATCCTTCATACCTACAGGAAAACATATACTGCCCCAAATCTATCATTCCTCCATTTGTCATCTGCTAATTGAGGCTCTGGAAGCTCACCTTGCAGTATTTCTTCAGAATTTAGCCAAGCATATTTTTGTATATATAATACCCTGTTATTTTCCAGTATATGTTCATTTTAAAAAGATTATGTCAAATGTACTTTCATTAATATTTACATTACTTCAACTGCAATTCAGAATACAGTTCTGTGGAAAACTGATTAAAATATAGCTGCATGAAAGATATGAAAATTAAATTTTACCAGTCTCAAAATATCAAGTTTTTATGGACAATGTGCCAAAACTCTGTGTTATACTGCAAAGTATAAATATTTACAAGTGAGTTTATATATAAGTAGTTAAATGTTGTGGGATGTCTTCATTTTCCCAAGTGAATTCACATCTGAAGAGCCTCTGCAGTCTGTCAGTTATTCCATATTGTTATTTTATCTAAACTGCCTTCCATAGGAGGCCTGTCCCTTTTAGATCCTGAAATGATTGGTGCCTTATAAATGCCTGAAATAGATAAAGGGGACTGACAGGAGCAAAACGGAAGCAGAAAACTATTTCAAGATGAAGAAATATTTCCTTGGAAATATTTTCTCACCTCAGAAACAGTTTTTTCAGACAGAAAAACTGCCCTTTGCTTCTGCCAGGGATCCATCATCAGATTTTCTAACATAGGTGTGTTTGTGCTTGTTTGTCCCTGTGCAATGGGTACACAGCTTCAAGGGACAGAGCCAGGAATGAGCTCTGGACCAGCTGTAAAATTCACCAAATTTGGAAGGTTTGAGCCCAAGAGCAATCTCCTCACAGTCTGGTTTCACACAAGCCATGTGATAACCCTGGGATTCCAGCCTCCTCTGAGAAGTCTCTGAAAGTACCTGGGGGCCTACAAGAAGCTAGGCTGAAATTCTGTAGCAAGAAAAGAAATTACATTGGCTACCACCATCCATCTGCCCATGCTGCACTCTTACTTAAACCAGAGCTGAAACATAGAACTCTCACTTACTGCACAGTCATAACAGGACTCTAATAATAAAAAAGGCAAAAAGCCTGAAAAAAAAGAAGTGTTATCAAAAGCTTGCTTTAAAAGAAATAATGATAATAGTATGTAACAAAATAGAGTTCCTATTTATTCTTACTTCTTAAATGCCATCTATAAATTAATTAGAGAACTTCTATAAGGAGAATAAATATCACATACAGGCCTTTGTGGCACAATTGAAAAATGATCTGACAAACGTGATGCCTCCAGAGGAATCAGCTAGCAGTTAAACAAGACAGGTTAATACCCTTCTTACATCCACAAGACATTCACAGTGCTCCCTTCTAACTTCCGTGACTTGAGACTGAAAGCTTTAACCAATAAAACCCATTAAAACTGGGCAATAAAACAATGCCAGCCACAACAGACCACATGACTATGGATCAATATGTGGTATTTCCTTTAGAAATCATGTCATAAGATTTTCAGCCTGAAAATATTCTTTTCGGCTTTAAAAATGCAGAGAGAAAAAGAAAACTTGGTCAGGTGTATGTTTCAAGATTTAAAATCTTTTCAGTTTTAAACCAATAAATAGGGCGATAAACAAAAGAGATTCATGGTGAGATCACTCCCAAAATGATAAAAGGAAACAATTCACATTTGTTCTCACAGGTATGTTTTTTTCAGGGCCAGTGGACCCATATATTTATCCACAGCTACACCTAGTCTTTAAGAAGATATATATACTATAAGCAAGAATCTACCAGATACTTTATAGAGCTTTTTCAACTTTTATCTGATATACAGTAAGGAAGACTAATAATAAAGAAAACTCACGTCCAGTAATTCCTTTCCAAGTTTCAGGTATCACATAAAAAGAATCACTAGATCAGTACTGTTCAACCTAGAAAAGAAAAACTACCTCGACATTAAGCGAGATTTCCCCTAGGCATCAGGCATCTTGAACTCACACCTCCCTGCTCTCTGCACAAGGCAGAGCACCCAGCCTGAGCTTTCCCAGCGTACAAAATCCTCCACATCTACAAAAAGTTGATCAGAGATTGGGGTTTTTATCCTTCACCAGATCTTCATCACTGCAGTGACTTGTATTTTCCCCAATACACAGCATATTCATAAAGTGTTCTTTATAGGGGGTAATAGAATTGTTTGCACTGGAAGGAACTTTAAATATCATTCAGTTCCAACCCTCCTGCCATGTACAGGGACACCTCCCACTACACCAGGCTGCTCAAAACCCCATCAAATCTGGCCTTGAACATTTCCAGGGAGGGTAAGTCTTATATTTATATACTTCTTAAGTATCAGGTAATAGTCTGCAGCAAAGGAGAGAGAGAGCTCAAGATAGAGGGTCAACGAATATCCACAGAAGGTTAAAAAAAGACTCCTTCCATGTACATTTTCTATTGAAATCCCTTCCTCTTCTCACTGTTTTGCACTGTCAGTTATAAAAGCAAAGCCTCCTAACTTGACTCTCTACTTTCAAAGAAAATTGAGGGTGAACTTGCCACATGAATCCTCTGCACCAAACCTCAGGAGGGCTTCTGAGCCAGCTTCCCAACTGTGCCAGGCTACTTCTGTGTCTTCAGGTAAAATGCACACGCTGCCTTTTAGTGCCTGAGATTCACTCTGTTGTTCAGTTTTCCCTTCTGTAAAAGGAGGATGATCTGCACTTACCTCTGAAAGCTGCTGCAAAGCTTCATTTATGAAGTCTGTCAAAGATGGGAAGATAACACAGATCCCTGGACACTCCAGACCTGCTATTTTCCAGTTCTACAATCCTTCCTGTCCATGTTATTGCTGAAGGCACAGGGGTGTTATTTCTAAGCAGTCAGTACATTTATCTTACCCAAACACTTGAGTCCAGATAGGCAACACGTTTTGTTTCTTTATGAAAAAGAACAAATAAATGATTTAAAACCATGAAGAAACCTTAGTTCTTCACTGAGTGACCCATTTGACATCAAATTACTCTGATATTTCTATTCCTTGTGCCTTAACAGGGTAGCAGCTTTATCTCTCTCAATGTTAAAGGCCTTGGGAAGTTAGATCAGCAATCAAAGTAATAGAAAAAGCAATACAGAACATATATAAATTGAGCTGAATATCCTCAAATGTTTTCTCAGCATGTTAGCTGTTACAATATCAGGCACCTGGATAGTAAATTACTGCAGTTTGATTTGTGTAACAGGTATTTTGTGTGTGGTTACCAAATTAGCAGAAACAATCCAAACATTCCCTGTAGTTACTGGCATCCATGTTCTCTTCTTGAAAGGTCATTGCAAGTTTACTTGGGAAGGAGATTTGAAGGGCATTTTTCCAGAAACAACTTAAATACATTTTCATGGGTCAGTTTCTGAGGAATATTATTGCTTCTACTATGAATTGTTTGACCTTCATGTTATGAAAATCAAAGTCATGCAAAGCCTTTTAATATAAACTGAAATTAGGAAAATGTCACTTCTTACATTGGAAAGAAAGCCTCAGAAGCATACACACATGCACATACACACTGCATCTCAACTCCTAGCCAATTTTCTATTTCAGTAAGAAGAGAAAAAGGGAAGATTTATGGCAAGAATAGTTTCCACTTCTTTCTCCATGGTTTGACTTTTTCCCCTCATTATGCACATATCAGAGAGAACGTATTTTAATAGAGTAAATACACACACAAAAGTTAAAACTTTATCAGATATAGGAACAAATCTTCTGGACATCCTACTTGCTTCTTTTCAGATAATATATGGTGTTTTTTTGATTGTTATTTTTTTGGTAGTTTTTTGGGGGGGGAGAGTAGGACGGGGTATTAGAGCTAGGAAGGGGTATTAAAGCTCTCATTAGAGGCAAGCAGAAAGAAGTGAGGTGAGGAATTACTTCTGCTGAGAGAAAGCATCAAGTCAGAAAGAAGACAAGTCACAGGAGGAAAAATCCTCCTCTATGCTACCCTATCTCCTTGTAAAATTGGAAAGATTTTCTTCTTCCATGATTCAAAGTCAATAGATGCACGAAGACAATGACCCATTGACCTCAATGTGTAATAAAAGGCTTGCACTGCTTTCTCCTGTCACTAACAAGTACCAACAAACTCTTTATGCTTTAGTACACTTTCCCTCCCTCTTTCACTGCTTATCTTGCAGTGCAACTAAAGGTCATCTTTATTAAAGATTGTTTCTGCCTATTTCTAGCCTGAAAATTGGAAGTCAGCTAATACATTAAAAAAATCTACTAGTACTGCTTGTCTAGAGCTACAGTTGCGGATGGGTCAAACAAAATAGAATGGAAAGTCTACTTAACCAGGAAAGCTTGATGTTGCACCCATGTCACTATCATTACTATCAGGCAAATCATGCATAACTATAGATCTCTATCTTCATATTTATTTTTTTTTAAGATATTTTAAATGTGTATTGATTTGTGAAGGCAGCCTGAGTCAAAACTGCACTGACCTTGGTGAGGCTGGGAAGACAAGTAGTTTTAACTTTTGTATAAAATGACCTCTGGTAGCTATAATAAGCATGACATCAGTGTCAGTAACCACCTTGGGAGAGCCTGTACAGCACACTCTCACATTTCCCACTTTTGATCCCTCTTGGGATACAATATCAAACTCATTAATTCAGAATTGTGGTGGCCAGATGCTGAGAGTTTGGAAGGGATGAGAAAAGTAAACATCTAGGGAGAAAGAAAAGAAGAATTTTGTGGCAGAGAAGAGGAAGATGGAGGCTGAAGGAAGAAATGCTGCTTCTTATAAGGAAGTGCTTGTTTCAGTTGGTTAGATTATGGCTGAAGCTCAGACACGGGAGTTTAAAAGCACAAAAAATGCACACACACACACACACGACATTTCCAGACTGCAAAATTAGGAGTGAAAAATGCAGAACATTCCAAACAAGTGCTGGTAAGACTTTTGTATCCAGAATCATTTCATATATTCTATCAAAAACTATTTCTTGAAAGATTAAAAGGAGTTTTAAAATAGATTATTGAAACTATTTCTGTAGCCTGTGCCCATAAGCCCAAGTTCTACACCCTGTGCCAAGACTGAGGTCTCAAAGGGAGAGAAAAAATGGGAACTAATAAATTCAGTTTTGCTTTTGTGAGTATGGCACCCCCTCTCAACCTCATGCTGATAAAACCTTTATGCCACTCCATTGCATATTCTCTCTCTCCCTCAATTTTGAGTTTTCCCACATTATATGTAGCACATGCAGAATACATGATGGTGCTTGGTATAAAGGTTTCATTAGGACTCATTTGGGATGCAGCATAACTTCTTTATGATTTCATAACATGGAAGTGAGGGAGCCATTCCAAATGCCTCCTGCTGAAACATTAGCAGTGCACCAAGTTAGCACCCACCTTTCTCTTTCACTCCACATCCACACCCCATGGCCACACACTGCCCACCCCATTACAAACTCTATTTTGTTTGGTTTCTGAGACCTGAATTAGGAGACTGCTGCTGTGTATGTGCACATCCAGTTCCTGTTTCTTTCTGCATATTAATAATTTAAAATCTTTTGTTCCTATGGGGGTTTGGTGATGGGTTGGAACAAAATAACTAGCATGAAAAAAAAACAGTAATAAAGATTGATAAAAGTCCCACCCTTCTTTACATGCCCTTTCAAATTTTATTTTTTCCACTGAAACATTGTGGAAAGCTATAGGAAGAATTCAGCTAGCATTGTATCTTTACATACAATACATTCTAAGGCATCTCAATATTAGAAAAATTTCCAAAAAAGCTGAAAAACTCAATGTTTTAGCAAGACACAACTGTGTATCTTTATTTTGCTGGCCATGAAAACTAGAATGATATGTGCATTTATTTTAGCTAATCCATAAGAAAAACTCTCAGCACCATGATTTTGAATATGTCTGTCATTTTTTAGTTAGGTACTATACATAGTCTCTAATTGTACTGGGGAAAACTGTGTTGGTATGAAAAGCTATTAGGAAGAGTAAGAAACTTTTGGGTGGAATGCAGTGTTAATGAGAGCTCATTACTTTACTGCAAATTTTGACATATTGCATGTTTTCCTTACAGTCCCAGCTCCCCAAGCAAAGTAAGCTTTATTTCTCTAAAAAGTTAAAATAGAAATAAAACTCCCCTCTGCCTTCAACAACCACAAAAAAGCAGATTAAATGGAAAAATAATTTAAATACCTATTAGTTGAAATTACCTTAACAATTTAGGAGAAAGCGATTCATGACTTCTAAACAAACATGGTTAGCAAAATAAAGAATATTTAATATCTGCCAACAAAGCAGAAAGCAAGGAACTGCCTGTCAGGGGAAGATGAATCTGGACTCCCTGCCACTAGGATGTAACCCTCTGGCATCACTTTGCCAACCAAAGCCACACAATTCATTGCTCAGTGCTCACATCTCAGCTTTACCTACTGCAGGAAACACGAGACCATTCCTTCTGATTCTTTCTGATTTCAAAACAGTGATTTAAGAATGTAAGGTAGTTTTATTAGTTTCAGACAGTTTCTTAAAGACATGATTTATGGAGTTTATGTTCAAATGTTAGAAAAATGTATACAGGCTTCTATTTAAAGCTGGCCCTGAGTAGTTTTTTGGTTAGTTACATGTTCTGTTAGAAGCAGGACCCTTCATACAGATTTCATTACAGTTGAAGCATCTTAAATAAAAAATGTGAGTTTTCCTTATTCTTAAGTTTCCCAACATTAAATAGTATGGGAGCAAACCAGAGTTTCTGGTTCATTTGAATTTCTGACTGAATTTGCCATACAATAAACAGGCAAAATTGTGAGTAGAGCAAAAATTATAACAATATGAAACTTCCTCATTTTTTTCTAATGGAAGCCCTTATGGTAAATAAAAAAACCCCAAACCTAAACAAACCAAACAAAAACCATAATGCAGGATCCATTCTAGAATACATGTTTTGATCAGACTTGCAGAGACAATGCTGCATTCCCAGCACAGATCACATAAAATTCTGTTAGACTCTGTTTAGAAGGATACACTTCCCCTCTGCATCTGCTGGATGACTAAAAGAAATCATTTCATTCTTACAGTGGCAGCACCACTGTAAGAACCAAAGACTGTATCAATCTGATGAAAATTCTATTCTTCCTTGTCTTACAGATGGACAAGAAATGAGATCAGATCTGAATCCCAGTATTCAATGGTATTTTTCTGTCTGTTTGCATTCTTTAGCATATTTTACAGCCCTTTTCCCCCAGAAAATTATAAGTACTTTAGTCCATTTCTTTTTTCTTCCAATATCAATTTCAGGCATTTTTCTGAACATAACTCCAGCATAAGTTTGTTTTGAAAACTTAAATTCACCACTCTGTACATTCTAAATTTAGTCTAATTACTGTTGCTATCTAGCAGACAATGCAAAAGGCAGAAAAATCCCAGCCCAGATAGAAATGTACTTCTCTGCCATACAGAGGTGACCATAAATACTGCATCATATTCTTAGGTGCACTGTAAAGGAGGCCACACATTTTCCTTCTCTGTCTGTGTTGCTTGATATCCAGCCCGTCTGCCTACACCATATGATGTATTTATAAAAGATACAGCTCAGAAAAAGCTGTAAAATTTATTCTAGGGTCTGTAAAATATTATATAGGGTCTAAACCAAAAGCAGTCTAATTGTAACTGGTCTTTTTGCACAGTACCTAAACCCAAGAAAGAATGGCAACAATATAAATCCAATTTGTTCCCATCATCTTTCATTCCTGTTATTTATTTCTTGTGCCCTTCACTAAGATTAAAAAAAAACCAAATTGTTAGTATATGAAAGGTTTGGCCTGTATTGCAAATCTTTAGGAGGGGAGCTCTGCTTGGCATTTTCTAACCTGAAATTCCTTCATTTTGTGGGACTTGGGTGATGATAAATCTCCTCTTGACACAGTGGTTTTCCATTAGATATTGCTAAAGCAAATAAGAAAAAATGAATCGCCAAATCAAAGCCAAGAGAAGTCCCCACAAAGTACCTTGAATAAATGAGTTTTCAAAATGTTTAACAAGAATTGTCTTGGTAAGACACTCTTTAAAGTGATGTCACTGGGTCATCATCGTGCTGTTTCCTTCAATGACTCCTACAGGCCTGAAGAGGCACCACACTTCGACCACCTGTGCTCCAAATGCCAGGCACACTCCTGTCCAATATAAACAGAGATGGTTTGTATATAAAAGAAATCAAATTACAAACCCTACCCAAAACAAAATGCTCCACTGCACACACCATTCTCCCTTAGGGAGAGAACCAGAGAACAAACACATAAGACAGATGTAAGTCATGTTGCTTAATGCACTCCTGGAAGGCACTCATAAAAAGCCTATTTTAAAAACAGAGTAATTTCCTGTTCTCCTGTTCTACTCTTTTTTTTTTTTTTTTTTTTTCTACACCACAACAATAACAACTCATTTTCAAATTGAGCATAAAGTTTAGTACAATTACATTAGAATCATCCCATCTCAGAAAAATAAGAACCCAGTGTTTCCTAAAAGGGTTGAAAAAATTTCATGTCAACCAAATGCACAAAAAGCTGGAAGAGGTAAACAAGTTCTAGAGCTACCAGAAGGAGGAATTGTGATGCCTCTAAGTCCTCACATATTATATCCTGCTGAAGGAAGATAAATGAATTTGAAGTATTTTTATTGTGTTTCTGCACAAACATAGCATAGCTCTTATTTACATAGCCTTATGTATACAATGCACACATTTACTTACACAAACCCTACTTTTTTGAACAATTTTGGTTTCTTTATTTCTGTAGGTTTTTTGGTTGTAAAATAAGTGACTAATTTGATTTCAAGCCTGTTTGATTAAGTGATAAAATACACTGATGTTAGGTATTAGTTACTTATACACATGGCTAATATATATTTTAAACAATTTATATGAATTTTGGGTAATTATAAAACCATTGACTACTTCTACATATTTGTTATAAAAAATCAGATTAGATATTGGAAACAAAATCTTGAGCAAGGGTGGGCACACAGATCCAATTGTCTGTCATTACTGTCAGTGATCATGTCACCAACTGAAAGTGTTAGTTACAGAACTATCAAAAAGGTAAAGACATCCTTAATCTGTCAATTATAATAAAGAAAGTCTCTCCATCTGCTGTTCTTAAAAACTTGGAAGGCTCTGTCTTATACCTAACATATTTTTAGGTATCTACATTAGATATCACATTAGATCACATTAGGTGTCTACCAAACACACAGACTCTATTAAAAGTAGAGTACTACCCTCAATTACAGCAGACCTTTGCACTTTGTATCCAGTCCAGAAAATGCCAGACACCCTCAATCCCACTAAAAAGTCAAGAGTCAAAAATGCTCAACACCTTGCCTAGCCAGGCCATTTGTCATCCAAATGCCTGCTTACATGAGGAGCAGCTAAGTGACAAGCACCTGGACAATGTGTGTACCTTTCAGGGCCATTTTAGGCTCACAAAACTCAGCAGCCTTAGCAAGCTCTGCCTGTAGGTAATTCAAACCATTATACCAGGCTGAGGTTCTACATCAGTTTAATAAATGTCTTAAGGGATAGAGAAATATCTTCCACTAGCTAGATCTCCACTGAGGATGCTATGATAGTATATAATATACTTAGGCACAGCTTAAAATAAAAGGGTCATCAGCAGTCTCTTGTTCATATAAAACAAGTTTGGGAAGTGCAGAGCTCAAATCACTCATACTGAATTTAGTAAGTGCTGAACAGTTCTGAAAATGAGGACAAACTTTTTTTTTTTTTTTTTTTTTTTTTTAGTCTAAATACAAATAATGCAGCCTGAGGCTGCAGTTCTCCTAACACCTTATATTTGTTTTTTACTTTGCTGTTGTTTTCCCACCCATACACAGGAAGAAGAGTCTTCTCTTTCTGGTCTCCATTCTGCTCTTGGCCAATTCTCTGCATAGTGGAAAGTGGATATGAATATGTGTCGGCCTCCCAAAGCCATGAAGCTGAGTAAAAATTTGTAACTACACAAAGGGAGTTCACCCTTTCCCACCTGAAACATAGATACAATTTTGCAGAAAAAAAGCTGGAATAATAATAGCAGGGTCCTTGTATGAAACATTTCCATCCAACAGTTACAGCTCAAATTTAATTACTTCTTATTCCATTGGGAAGCACATCCTATTCTCCCTCCCTCCCTTGTTATTTACTGCTAAAAGAAAAGATTAGTATCAGCAATAAAGAATCAATAACATTATAGTTCTAACATATTTTTATTCTGTATTTAAACCAACAGCATTCACCAAGGAGCCTGAACGGCTGCTTCAGGTCTTCTGAGATGTGAGTTCTAGAAATTTAAGTTTTCAATTAATAATTCCAGCTGAAGAGGCACAATAACAGAACCTTACAGCTTTTAAATTTGCCTGACTATAATTACCTTATAATTGCTCGACATAAAGATTCATCTACATGGCAGATGAATCTGCAGCATTCCCGTGTTTCACAAACTGTCAACATCTTTTATATAATCTCCTAAGGACCTCTAAATGCACAGCTTGAGGGGGAAAGATATAGCTCCCCAAGCTGTCTGTGTGCATAGCAGATCCACCTCTACTTTCAAAAAAAGATGAAAATCAGCACAGAAATCTCCCTTTGCCACTTTTTCAGAGCATAAATCTTTGTCTTACAGTATTTATCAGAACTGCCCTTGGTTATCAATTTCTGCAAGATTTCTCCACAAACAAAAGAACAGTTATTCACTTACATTCTCTTGGAGATACAGAACATCATGGGCATGTCACTGCACTACATGACTGTCACCAGTTTAGGGCACAGAAGCACCTGGCAACAGGCGTGACCTTATCCTTCTACCAGTGGTTAGACAAGGCACACGACTTCTCACTACAGCTTCAATTTACAGCCTTATATAACCCCATTCCTTTTACATTTTCTTCAGCATCTGATGTCACATATTAAAGGGCCATAAAGCTTTTTATGTTTGCTTACATAAATTTGATGTTCCTGTTTAAGTTGAAATTAAGAATGCAAAAGATTCCCCGTGCACTTTGCTGGTTAGAAGTACACAGGTTGTAATTTCCTGGCATGAGTCTCCTCACTGGCATTGAGCAGAACATCAAAAGTACCCAGGGATTCAATAGTGAATGGAAATTACATTGGACTGAAGTGAAAGGGCACTTTAAGTGACAGAATAACTAAACCAGATTATTTAATATCTGAAAATGAAGCAACTTAACATAAAACTAATTGGAATTTGGAAGTTCTGACCCATAGAAAATGTTCATTTTTCAACTCCCCTCCAAGTGGGGTAAGGTTAAATATCAAATAATTACGGAATCAAATATTAATAATGAAATGACAATTCTAGTTTGAAATCAGATGTTCTAAAAATTGCTGATAGAAGGGCACTCCCCTGAACTCCAGGAGTCTGGTTTAGGCTCTGGTTACAGACCTCTGAATGTGTTTTTCTGAGGAAAGCTGATATATTACTCAGGTAACACAGTCAGTTAGGGAAATCATGTGAGTGCCCCGGACAAGTATAAACCTTGAAGCATGAAGAGTTTAAAAAGCAAATATGAATTTTATATAGCCCTTAAGCAAACTTATCGTTGCACGTTTTTTCACTACAGCTCAAGATATTTAAACATTTCTAAGCTTAAAGTGATGAACACTGTTGAATACAGACTACTCAGCATAAATTACTCTCTTTAAAAAACTTAAATTCTACCACTATAGTGAATTGTCCCTAATTACAATAAGAACATTACAGATACTATGTTTGGGAAATAATTAGAACTATTCATAGAGGTTTACACCTTGCTAAGAAATTGAGGTTATGAGATACATAAAAATATTTCTAATATTTTGAGGTCTAGATGAAATGAAAAGAACATTGGATTGTGTTTAATACAGTAATGGAAATCAGTGCTTATAAGAAGCCAAGTATATCAGCAAACCTACATTAATTCCCATCAAACTACTTATTTAGCACTAAGTAGTTATGGGTTGAAGTTATGCGGTCCAAAATCCTAAAGACTTTTATATTTGTGAGGGTTTTAAATACCCTTGCTGCTTCATACAGTTATCAATCTCTACCAGGGCCTGTAGATTGGAATTAAAAACATATTGATCTTATAACTATTGTATTGAAGTCAATAATATTTAACTTTGATATAGGTTTAAAATGCCAGGTGGGATTTTTAGGGGGTTTGAAGGGGAGAAGAGGAAGGAAAGCTATGCAATGACAGCTGATAAAACAATATTAAAGCTAGAGACAAGTGAACTTCACCAAACTCAGAATCTGAGTTCAGGTCTGATAAGCATTTGGAAGTCCAGGGGCTTATCTGGTTTATCAGAAATCACTGGATATTCTGGGTCTGCAAAACCGAGCTGTAAATCTTTCAGAAGATCTCAATTTCTGGTTAGAAACACTTCATAGATTATTTTCCTGTATTTTAACATTTTAATTATCACTGTGACTGGGACTTGGTCAGCATATGAAAGTGAAAAGAAAAGCAAGAATGCCATTTTTGGAATTTCTATTTAGATTCCTCAATCAAAGTTCAAATTGTCTAAACCCTCCTCCCCTTTCAATTTCAGAATTTGATCTGAGATGAAATGTGGGGGGTTTGTATACTTGTTTGTTATTGTGTAACTCCATTCATGATCCAGAATCATGAAGAGCATTAACTTTAGAACTCACCTAGTGTTGTTCTAAGTTCTACTGAAAATGCCATCAATAATAGAAAATACATCTATAGCTTGGAGGCAGCTTGTCAACAGGATGATTGAGTTCTGCAATCTTAAATTGGTTATTTTAGCTCACATAAGATCTTATGGACATTACCTTAAATGATCTTCTCAGACATAGTCATAAGATTTGGCAAGATCTAAAGCCAAGATAAACTATTGAGCCACATATTTCCAAAGGTCAATATTACTTATTTCCTTCAAGAGAGGAGATAGTGATGAGAGAGAACTTGCTGAAAATTGTGTCCTGGACATATCACACAAGCTTTCCTATAAGACAGTTGTTTTATTTAGCACATCCAATATTTTGGTCAGAATTTGTAGTTGCTGATTGCTTATACTTCAGTTTGTTATTGAAGGAATTTCTCAAAGATGAAGATAAAGAGGGTTTCTAAAGTCCTACCACCTGCTTTTTAAGCAGTTTGCCCTTGAAACCCCTGAGAAGTTCTGCTTAGAGCCACTGGTTCAACATCTCCTGCTCCATCAGACTCTGGCTGCATGAGCAGCATGGACTTGACCTCTCAGTGTCTGCCAGCATTGCCTGCTGCAAGACTTCTGTTGAGAGAGATTCTGATATTGCTGGAAGATGGAGACCCTCACTGTGGCTGTCACTTGTTCTGATGTTCTTCTACCAGACAATATTGCTGTTTGTTTCCTTTTAAAAGCTCTTCACTAGGCTTTACTTCACAGTGAACAACTGTGTGTAGCTTTGTCCATATCTCACCTTCCCCATCTACTGCCTTCTCCCCACAGGAAGGAAATATAAACCTCGTGGGTTTACAGTGAGATTTCCTTTATCAGCTGCTTCAATATTCACGGAAGCCAACAAAAAGTTCTTGTTGACCTCAGCACACTTTAATTTATTTTTTTTTCCTGCAATATAACAAAGTTTTACAGGGAATGTTGGAAGACTCTTGTTAATAAACTTTTTAAAAACACAGAAAAGACTGAAGTGTTACCAGGAATTTTTAGGTCTGGCATATTTTGCAATCTCTTATGCAGACTGTTATCTATAAATAAAAGCATGATTGCAAACCTTTTATATCTCACCTGCCACTTACTTTAATTGGCTTCATTCAAATGTCTTCTGGTGTCAAATATTATGTAGACTGGATGAATCCCAGGAATTCTAGTGCCTACCCAAGCCTTGGACTGTTGAAGTCTAGGGGAAGGCTCTTCCAATGCAAAAATAATTTTCTTACTGCCATATACCACCAACCACTCTTGGGATTATAAAGATGAGAGACAAAACTAAAAGAATTTTTAAATACAAGGAAATGTAGCATTTTGGTAGTTAGTACCCCATTGACCAAGACCAAACTCCAAAATACACAAATGATTTCAGACAGCAGCACCAATTAACTACATTCAGAAAATTCTGACACTGTCACTTCTGAACACATTAGAAAGCACTGAACTGTCTCTGCATTTTCATACATGTGCTTAAATGTTACCTCTTTCACCCTTTTTTCTGCTTAGCTAGGATTGTGAGGTCATTCTGGAATGCATAGATAATTAACATAAAATTATCATTTGAAGGAAGACAAATGATTGTACAGAACTGTGCTTTTCATAGAAATCCAAAAGGCACAGAATATGAGCTGAAATGTCCAACTCTGAGTTACTTTGGTCTAATTCTATTCATTTTTCAGGATACAAAGGAAATTATAAGCTAAAATCCCTGTATTTTAGGCATGGGGAATAGGATAACTTTTAAACAGCATATTGCTATCAGCTGTAGATTTTTTAAATAAAAGCTTCTTCAAGTGATGTTGGAGTGACATTAGACATTTGCTTTTCCATTCTCAGCCAGGTGGTGTTTTCCCCTATGGGAACTACTAGTGAGCAGAGTATATTTTTATTTTATATATATATATATATATATGTATAGACACACACGTATATACATACATCTGCATATATATTTATGTATACATAAACATGCATACATAATTATACTTATGAATAGATACCTAGAAATCAAGGTAATATATATAAATCATTTCACTTGAAAGCCCAAGCACTGAAAGCCAGAAGCTCTCAATTGAACAGAAGGTAGACTGTGTGAGTAGGCACAATACCTGCTCCCTTTTAGCATTCCAGTAAAGGCTGACCTGCAGCTACTCTTCTGTACGAGTGGGAGGTAAATCTGCTTCTATGTTAACTTAATCTTTGGCCTTTCTCAAACAGACACTGTGATTGCTTCACTGTGCTGCATTTTTTTACATTTAATATCTTCACAGGAAGAATACTGTTCCAGCAGGACCAAGCCTAAACCATCAAATAGATTTCACACAGGACTGGACCAGCGATCAGATGGAAACTCCAGTCCCAGGGGCACAAGTTTAGTGCTTTATCCATTCTTTTGTATCTATTATTTATCAGCAAGGAGAGACTGAAGAAGAGATTGAAAGAAAGCAAGATCTTGCAGTTTAATGCAAAGCCTTAATCTTTCACATATCAGAGATGAAATAAGTTGAAATGAGTGACTGAAACGTGGTCAGTCATTTCATTACAGCTCTCACTGGACAGCAGCATCACATCAGACTGCTTGTCTCTCCAAGGGTCACTTAACTGGCAGAACTTGAAAAATGAGTTAGTCCCATCTCAGTGGAGCACAGGTTACAAGGACATGGCCCAGACCCACAGAAAAAACAGTATTGGCAAAACTGAACTTTAAAAGACGTGTTCAACAGAAAATTAATCTCGTTTTGACTTTGTCTTAACAAACATCTTGTGAAAGAATAAGCAGAAACAGCTTAGTTTAAAAGCTTCCTCAGCTGGAGGGATAAGCAGGTCAGAGAAGAAGCAGCCTATCTTTCAAGCATACTTGCTGAAGGAAAAGATCAATCCACACACAGAACGGGTGGCACCTTGCTATTAGTATTCAAAGCTATTTTAAAGGGCTAAGATTCCAATAAGAATCCAGGGTCCCAGTACCTACATCTATTCCTCCCGCTCTGCTACAGAAACAGATTGAATGTCATACCACCTGGAAGTGTGAAATTATTTCACTAGCTGGAGTGAAACTTTCTGCAACCGTTCCCCTGATAACTAATCAATTGAACTCCCATGATGGCCACAAAGTATCCTTCAGATATCCAGGATATTCACACTCTTTATGAACATCCTGAATTATACATGGAAGCAAATGGAAACACATCACAGCTCTCCAGCTGGTATAGTATATTCACATCAAACTAATACTACCAAACATATTGGCAGCCTTATATGCATCAAGTGAACTTCAAGTAGATTTCCATGTAGACTACAGGAAGGTAATTGGACCTGTCCCAAGGAAAGCATAGATCCATATGCAGAGGCGAAGATTTAATGGAGGAACTTGTAATTACTTAGCTGCATGCAAATTATAGTACATTTCCCTCCAGGCTACCGTTGCTGGCTATCTAATCTCAGCCACAGGGCAGATCCATAAATTCTGCAGTTCCCCAGTCTCTCTCTGAGCGAGGCACTAACCTTTTTTTCACTTTCCTTAGCATAGATTCCCTTCAAGTAAATCTAGTTCAACAGTCAGACCTTTAGAGTTATCGCAAACTATAACATGCAAACGTCTCTGGATCTGAAATGAATTCCTGCTTCTACCCAACACTTCACCAGCTCATTCCCTCCATCCCCAAAAGAGTTGATTACCCTCCTCATCTGGTTCTGGAAACAGAAAACAAACCGATTCATCTTCAAAAAAAATTTTCAGTGATTTCTCAGCATCATAAGGCATCCTGAAAACTGAAGTCCTTCTGGGTGTTGATTACAGGAATATGAATTTGTTACCCAAAGAGACACCTGCATCTCTATTGCCTGGCTGCACAGAACCTCATTTATATGCTATACTATCCCAACTGAGTGCAACAGGAATAACAACAAACCAGATAGCTACCACGTTTTAATACATGGTAATCTGAATATTTAATTTGATGTGAAAATTAATGTATCCCATACTGCTTTGAATGCACAGTTACTCTGCAACTTACACTTTCCACAAGTCCCTAGGAGAGTTTGCTACTTCATTTTAATAGCTGTCTCTGTCTCCTAGGATTTAGTGCTCAGACTTCAAAATTTGGTATTTGGAGTTATGTCCTCACATGTAAAAGCCTTGTTCCTCAGCTGCATGAGCATGACTACTTTGTTTCAGTTCTTCTCTTGTGATTTAATCAAAAGCACCCTAACTTTATCACTTCTAAAGGAATAACCAATTGCCACTTTTTCTGTCCTGCTACCTGCAGGCTGCTGCTGTCTGTGAGGGGAAGCGTCCTGGCAGAACATCACAACATGAGAAGCCTCCTGGTTCTCTGCAAGAAAGCCTTGTCCTTCAAACCACTCCTCATTCATCTTCACCTTTTCTGAACCTGGTGGCAGACATTTAGATCTTCACCTACAGGCTAATCAGGCCTCAGATAAATGATTGAGTGTATAATTCCACTTACTTTTTGTGGCATGGGGGCAAATTGAAGCCTGAACCACCAGAGAGTCTAGAAAAGCCGAAGATGCTTGGGACAATGTTTCCCCCAGATTTTATGAAAGAACAGATCCAGAAGACATATTCCTTGAGCTCTGCAACATCTAGAATAACTGGAGCAATTTAGCACATAAATATGTGGCTATGAAAGAATACGGAAACTGTCACAGCTTTGGTCCCCTGGCTTTCAAAAAAATTAAATCAGCGTTGTTATTACGGATTGCAGTGTTGTATTTACGAGGGGATATTGATCTCAATTTTCTCTCTTTCACGTTGAAATAATGCAATTGCTTACTTCACTATGGGAAATCAGGGGACTTTAAATCCTTTTGAAGAATAGCTGTGAGAACTTCAGTTTTACATAGCATTAATCAGGCCTGAAGTCAAGTGACAGAAAACCAATAGCAGTCTTTTAAAGTGAGGTGGGAAAAACTGAGTGTCTTATCAGATTCTCTGCTGTAACACTGGTGATCTATTTGTTTCCAGATTCTGGACAGGAGCAGAGTATCTGGCAGAAAAGCCACGGGGAATGCATGCAAAGCAAACACCCATTTCCCTTGGGCTTCATCTGCAGTAGATGCATGCAGAGGGGTAGGAGGACAAACACTGCCCACAGCATCAATCTACAGTGAAGGCTCATTTTGCTGGTCAGTCTGCTCTCTGAGACCACATCTGAGAGCAGCAGAAGGGAGCCTGTCTCAAGAGAAGAGTGGAAGTTTCACCTGGAAGGAAAGCAGGGTGAGGAGATTTTTCACTGAATCACAGATCCATGTGACCTCAAAGACTTCAGTCCCATAACGACAGCAGAGGCTGTTCCTTGCATGCACCATCATGCTCCATACCTGCCTGCCTTCTCAGAGCTCAAAAAGCAAGACAAACCCATAAAGATGCACAGCTACATTCTTATCACCTAGCCCTGGGAGGCTTTGTTTCAGAAGATAGTAAATGTACCAAATTTATTACTGCCATTAGCATTTTCACGTTGCATTAGCAAACACTGCTTGCAAGCAGCAGAAAAGTACATGGAATTCATTAAAACCTTCTGGGTTTGGAATATCAGGAAGTGGAAAGAATAACAGATCCTGCAAGGAAGGGAGCTAAATTTGGTACCTGAGAGCCACAGAAATCTCAATGAGGGGAAGCAGGAGGGCTGATTTTTTACAGAGATGATCAGCTATACTGAAGATCAGGACAAATCTTTATATTTTCAAACCAGCAAAAAAACTACAAGGAATTTTTGCCATAGAGGTTTTTCATGCACTTCAACCAGTTTTCTGGAGGAAAGAATGAGCCTGTGTGCTCCAATAGTGTGGTAAAAGAGGCACAGAATCAACAGCTGCCACTGCAGAACAGTTTTCATTATTTAAACTGGCCTCAAAAACATTGGAAAGCAGATTCCATTCTCAGATCCAGTCATGAAGATGCTTATCACAGTATTCAGCATACATGCTGCTTTGTTCAGCTTCTTCCCACACATCATTGGACCCATTCCTGCTTCTCTTCCGTGTTTTACAGACTTAAAATTTTTGCAGATTGTTATCCCATCTATTAAGCTATATGACACAACTGCAGGCAAGAAAAACACTGAGCTGAACTTAAAGGGGCTGCACATGGCCTCTAGAATGATACAAAAATGACAGTTAGGAGAGTCAAGAATTTAAAGCAAAGAGAGTACAGGGAAACAACAGTTTAGACAACTGTGAACTGCTAACTGAAAAGAGTCTTGTAAGATAGGGTCATTAATTTCATGGGTCGAGGAAAGAGCAGAGAGAATCAGTGATAAAGTCAAGAAGCAAGTACCAGAGTTTATGAATAAGGCATTAATTTGGATTCAAACACAGCAGGAAACAACAGGCTTATTGGATAATTATATCTTATAGACTTACTTGCTAACCCATACTACATTTACACATGCATTTAAACCAAAATATGATAATAAAACAATAGAACAAAACTCTAAGAACAGAAATTTCCTGATTACTCTCATTAGGATTTCTGAGTCTATGGCTTTGCTGTTCTCTCAGTCCTGAAAGCCCAAAAGGCAGAGATCCTGTACTTGGTTAACCTGAGCACAGCTTCTGTTCTGTAGCAGAAAAATCATAACTAATAGGGATAGAACTCAGTAGGTCAACTGGTCCATTCCTGTGCTGCAGGCAGAAACAATGCCCACACAATTCCTAGCAGAGTTCTCTTGAAAGCAGTGATGGAGTTCACCCAAGCCACCTAAGGCAGTCAGTCCATCCCAGTACTTCATCCTGCTGGCCATGTAGGTGTCTTTCCTAATATCTACAGTTGCTCTTCTGAGTTGTAATTCATAAAATGTTTATTGCTTCTTTTTCTAAGCAAGACCAGAGCTTGCTCCTTGCCTCACTTCAAGCACCTTTAATAAACATGAAGGCTCTGAATATTCACTGCACAATCCAGGAGGAGATGCTGTGTGACAATACTGATGCCACCTGCTCATGTGCTGAGAGAACATGTTTGGGGACAGGCAGAAAGAAACCTGTTTCAGCAAAAACTATGCTACTAATGAATTTTTCCAAGTGTGGGGAGATGGCAGGAAATTCCACAACAGAACAGAGTAAGTGCTCATCAATCCCCAGACCACCCAAAACACGAAGAATAAAACCTAACAGAAGAAACAACCAAGCATTAAGACAGAACATATAAACAGGGGTAGTGGTTGTTCCTTTTGTAGATGTTTGTGTGAATTGTTGTGAGAAAACAGGAAAGTGACTTTTGAAATACAAAGGTGCAGGATTGTACTTTGGGGGAAGTTTTTTTTTTTTATTTATTTATATTATTAGGGACATTTTCTTCAGGATCTGTACACCTGGTGTGAACTAGAGCTCTCAAATATATCAGGCCTGCAATCTCAAGGCACAGAGCTGTCTTGTAATTCCTGTGTCAGGGAGTCTGCTAAGAAATCTGAGTGATTTTCAGAAGTAGGTACCAAGCCCTTCAGTCATAGGTGTTTGTTTCTTCCTACCCCCAGAAGTCTGCATATATGATGTGGATGTGGGTCAGTCTTTCAGCAGGATTTTCATCTCATTGTGTACAGCCATTTCATACAATTTGCTGCGTTTCTGCCCCCTATTTAATAACCCATGTAATTAAGAAATGTACAGAAAGAGGAGTCTCTTGGGTTTAGAATTAGCGAGAGCTGACTGCTTTGTTCATCTGAATCAAGCTAAAAGCAACTGTTAGTTGAGGCCTTCATATAATACTCAGAGAAGCAGAGGGTATAATTCTTTAAAAGCAAAATCTTGAGAGTGCTGGAAAAAAAGATTTTCATCATGCCTAAAATAACAGGCCTTCAAATTCAGTATTATGCTGCTCTGAGCAGTTAGCTGAACATCAGCATCTTAACTCCCTCAGCACAGTCACTCCTTACTAGAGAATCAAATTTTTCCAAAAAGAGCCCAGACACTCAAGTGCACGATATTCATTCTAACATCATAATACTATAATCCAATCAATATTTTAGTAAATAAGACTAATTTTTAAACATTACTGAAAACGTGCAATGCCAGGTGAATTTTTTTATTACAAAGGACGGGCATCTCAAGAGCACATTTTTAAAGTTTGTGTTTTTTAAAACTTGTTCATTATAACACTCCTGGTTAGCTTTATTTCTATACTTCTTACTAAGTTGCATTTTTTACTTGTGTTTCCACAAATGAAAGATGGAATATTCTTAAGATTATAAGGTTGATTCCCACTTATTTGCAAACAAGATGATGGCCCCATTTTCATATGGATTTTGTTTTAAATTTGATATAAAGAGCTTCAGCAAAATCTTAACTGTGATTTTCATTCCTACTGCAAGCCACATCAACTCTTCAGGCTCACAGTGAAGACAAACAACAAAAAAAGTGTCTTTGTAAATATTTACATCCTTCTACATCTAAATGTGCCGATAATTTCCAGCCACACTTCAACCTGTTGAGGTTTCAAGTACCAAGCATATCAGATAGGTTGGGGTTAAGGCACTTCATGGAGTGAGGAAAGAGGCCCAGCTGTAAAGAGGAGACTTGTTCTTCCACCGGATAGTTAAAATCAAAGTAAGAGATGGTGTGATCCTCAGCATTATTCCATTCCATTTCTCTCTTTTCCCCTTGAAAAAGCTGGAGCAAGTGAGGAGCAAGAAGACAGAAGGGCACAAAAAGAATTGCTGTAGGTGCTAGGAAGAGTTAATGGAGAACAGGAATTGTACCACAAACAGGAAACGTTTGGGGAGAAGCAAAGCTTCATCCCTTGCTTTTGCCATAGTTTGTATTCACAACTCTGTTACAGAGTCTTGGGGACTTCAGCTTTTAGGGTACATGTGTTTTTTATGCTTTGCTCTGTATCTATACCACTAAGACACAGGCTTTTATTTTCAAATGTCATCTTCCGGATCTGGGGTTTTAAAGAACACACCTTACATTGCAAGCAATAAAAGTCACCTAAGAGAATAATAAAATCAAGAAATCTGGCTGCAAGCCAGTACCATATGTTGACTACAGTGGCAATGCAGAGAAATGCTCTGGGAATTTGTCACCGTGCATTCTTTGTTACAACTGCCACAAAGTTTAAATCTAATTCCTCTAGATTTAAAGGCTACTTTTGTTAACTGTATTAAATATCTGTTTTATGACACAGAAGTGATATAACTGACTGGCAGTACCTGCCCTTGACATGAACCCTATCTTTCCTATGGAATTGTTTTGTTAGTTTCATATTACTTTTTGATGATTAATGCAGCAGCCCTTGACAATCACAATAATTTTCAATGTTATCTGAAAATATTGTAGCTTGCTCTTAATGTCCTGTGCTTCCCAGATCAATATGAAGAATGATCACTTCAGGGAAGCTTGGGTCATTTCACTTGCCTCCCAGTGAAGTGCCTGGTCTTAACTGGTTTACCAGCAGACATCCAAATATTGATCTTTCTTGCTGCACTGGATCAGTCTGAGCAGTAACGCATGCTTTGCCTCTGAGAATCAGCTCTGCATGGTAAACTAAACAGAAGTTTGCACATTTTAGTAAGTTTGTGCAGGTTTCAGCAGTTTCTCCACTGAAGTTGGCAAAGAATCCTATGGTGTTTGTAAAGCTTCAGTTTTGCCATGAAATGAAAACTGACATTTCAACACACACTAAATTCCAACAATTAGGCTTAAATTGAAATGCTACTGTATTCTCTAGAACTAAGGCTTTCAAAATGAAGTAAACTAATACTATACTATTTCCAATTATGCATTTTCACAATATTTTCCCTGCAAGCCCCCTGCCATGTTGTACCATAGTGCAACAGGCAGTGTTTACTTAATGAACAGTTATTTGATATTTTGTTTTCTCATTGCTGCTCAATGTATGATCCTAAATCTTATTTACTGCCCCGTTTAAACCTTGCTCTGTAGATAATTATTCTCCAGCCTCTGACTGTGCCTGTCAGGACAGTATTTAGCACCCACGATGGAAACTTTCAGTCTGTGCAGTTAAAATTTTGGAAAATTCTTAAGCAACAACAAACAATTATTAATGAAAAACATCCCTTGACATTAACAGCAAACAATTCTACTAGGGCAGCTTCTAAAATGTGAACTCCTGTATCATGCACTTTTTCATACTCGGGGACCTCGGTACCCTGAGGTATTTTAACAGCAACAAATTTCTATTTTTGTACTGATTTAACACTACGCAGATTAGGAGAAATTAAATACTGAGTTACTCTACATGAACCCATGGGCACGCTATTACATTTCAAAGAAAACCAGAAATTGCCATACGAGTATCTGCAGACAGGGAAGGATACAACAGAGAGAGGAAAAGGCAGGATTACAGGATGAGGGGGAGAGAGGACACAGGGTGTCTGCAAATGCTTTAAACCACACAGCTTTTACTGCAGAGCAGTTCCACATGCCTGTGCTGGGAGGGCTCAGCATCCTAGGAATGTCTTTTGCTCTTCCTTATTTTTGTGGGCAGCCAACTAAAATGTTCTATGCAAACTTAATAAGGCAACTGGGAGAAAAGCAGCTCCCAAAGTAGTAGTGTTACTAAGCACACTGGCAGCAAACTGCAGCCAAACCATCTCTTCTCAGTCAAAAAACAAAATACAGAAGTAATAGCTCATGTAATGTCTCAGTACCCAAACTTCAGCACTGCTATCAACATTTCACACAGACAAGCTGCTCTGTCTGTGCTAAAAAATAAAACAGAGAAGTCGAATTCAACTCTCAGCACAAAGTTTCTTTGGATAGAAAACTTTTTTTTTTTTTTTTATTACAAGACATCTTGGAGCACTTCTCTTTTATTCAAAGTTATATTCCAACCCTCCACAGATCCTTCCCACAGTCACAGAATATTTCCAGACTCCTAGAGAGCTTTAGAGCTTGACATGTTAAAATACTCATTGTGTTTGGGTTTCTAGAGGGGCTGAGACTGTGCACAAGACCAGTAAAGCTTTTACAGTGACTTAAAAGTGCAGAATCAGCTTCAAGAAACTTGAGGACAAATAATGAGATGTCTGTGCTGTATCAACTTCTGTGTGAGTGAATCCATCTGTTCGCCTACATGGGCAAAGTACAAAGTAAAGTGTAGCTGTTTACCTATCATTATTATGGGGTCAGAATCTTTTAAGAAGAACAGTAAAAATCATACTGTGAAGTGTTTTAACTACAGTGATCGCCGAATGGAAATTTGTTAAACAGAGGCACACAAAAGAAATTTCAATTATTGAAGCACAGGAAAGGCTTTTAAAAATACAGAGAATTCATATCGTTATCAAACACAACAGAGTTCTATACACTTTAGTATAAAATGCAAAAAGATCTAAAAAAGTCTCTAAAAAGGTTTGGCACTTTCTGTGGCTATACATAGTTCAACAGGAATAATTTGATCTACTTTTTGGAGAGGATATTAGTTCATCTTGGAAACAATATTTGCAGAAGAATGCATGGAAATGCATATGGTAAACAAATCCACATGATAGCAGGGACAGGATGTGAAGAGGATGTTTTTACAATAAATATTGGGAAGATACAGCACTGGTTAATTGTTTCATATGGCATAAAGTGGAGATCTTAAGACCTAGTTCCATGACTAGCAATGATAATGGATAGAAAGTTTGCAGTGATTACAGCAGCTCTGGATTAGCTTTACAACATTTTTTGAAGGACCAGAAATGAGCTGCACCAGATAAATCTAGATTCAGGCCTTTACATTTGGATAGCTAAAGGCAAGAATTGGTTTCATTTAGGTATGTGAAAACATGAAGAAAACCAGCATGAACAGGAGCTCAATATCTAACCCCAAGCTGATCTTTCTGTATATAAACTGCTTGGAAGGTGCAAGGCTATTGTATTTTTTTTTTCTTGACATATGCCTTGGGACAAAAGGTGACACCATCTGTTTCTGTTTAGGTTCCACATTTACACTGAGGTTTTTGCTCCATATGATCGTGAGTCACATAGTAGTTGTCTGATATCTTTTCTCTGTGCTGTTCCTTACACAGGGACAGGAAGAGCCTTTCTTTTCCTTGAAAAGTCAGAAAGTCAGCCACCATTATGGACTGACAATTTACAGCTCTTTTCAAGAGGTACTTCATACTGGTTAAATATAAATACAGGTCCTCTCTTTCACGTTAATGCATTCAGTGAATTTAGCATCTGCTCTATAAATATCACTTCCTCTTTCCACATCACCCCAACACAACATCAATAATTCCATATGATGATGAATACCACTGTATGGAACTTTGTAAGAACGGAGTTTTCCACTTTATATTGGATCACATAAAACAAAGGGCACTTGATGCTGCAAAGGGCCAGCTAAAGAACAGATCTTAAGAATTGTATTCCCCTGACCAGGGGATCCAAAAGACAGCATTGTTCCAACTTGGAACTTTTTGTCCTTAGCACTCTGAAATTATGTAATTTGCCTTTGGAAGGTATACATCTCTCTAGCCCTCTGAATACATCTTACTGTCAGCCTGATGAGCAGCACAGAGAGAAGACTTAGATAATGCTTCAGTTTGCTTTCCTCTCATTTATAATAAAAAGGCTACAGAGGGGTGAGAAAAGTGCTTATGGAACAAAGAAGCAAAGAAAGGAAAACACTTGCAGAGTAAAAATAAAAAAGGAAATGCCAATATAACAGGCAAATTAGAAATAATGAGACAAAAAGACGAGAAAAGCAAAGGCCTACTTCTACAAGACAATTGTGACCATATAAACCAGACCAACCAGATGTGATGCACAAAGGCAGCAGCAGATCTAACACGTCAAGGTTCATACATCAGGAAAAGGCACTTGGGTAATACCAGTCTTACTTTGCCTGAATAATTTTCCATGCAAAGCACAAGAATTTTTCTGAGCATTTAAGTCCTTTTCTCTTCCTGTTGCTAACTGCCTCTTCAAAAGATGCTAACATTTCATTTCCACAGCAGTCTGGAAATATTCCATTGTACTACAGAAGGGTTCCCTAGGAACTAGGAATATGTGCACCTTCCTCTTTTTTCTTTTCTTTTTCCCTTTGCATTGAGGAAAGCCCTGAAGCCATGTTCTCATTAAATCTTTATGGCTTTTTAAAATAAGAAGCTATTGTCCCATATACTTCCTTAATTATGCACCAATCAAAAAGTTTCAAAGAAGAGCTCTGCCAATGACAACTAGGAGGCAAGTGAAAGGAAAGAAACTTAACTTAGGAATTACTGTTTACATTTTTTCCTGCAATTCAGGGATGCAAGAGGATGGTTTTGCACAGGAAAGGGACTAAAGGCTCTCTACAGAAAAAAGTTCTACCTCCGGCTATTTTTTACCAAATTGATATTCTTATTTAAAAGAACTATTATTTACTATATATAATAGCTATAATAGGCAGCCATTATTTACTGCCTCAAGTAGGCTTAAATGATACTCATAAAACAGATGTTCAAAACAGACTTCGAAAAACTCTTGAAGTGTCCATTTTGAGACATGTGGAGATCAAACATTGGAAGCTTAGATATAGAGCAGATAAGCTCTATTTAAGTAGCCAAATTCTGACAAATGCTATGTAACATTTAACTAACTCTATTATGATGAATGCTACATATGGGAATTGCTTTGGCTTCAGTGACAGCTAGGCAATGCAAAAACCATGGGAAGAAATTTCTAAAATAAAAGCAATAGCATGATGAGCAAAAATTTTGTGTCTATTTCAAAATTAGGTTTGCATTGATTCATACATAAGATTTAAAAGCAATATTAGTGCTTCTCTCAGGTTTTTGTAAAAAAGCTTCAATGCAAACCGTAGAAATCTCTAGAAGAAAAGTTGTTTCTACCACCTTTGCCCACAGGAGGAGTAAATGCTGCTAACAGCCCCATGCTGGCAGTTTTCACACCACAAGCTGACACCGTGGGAGAAGTCAATGCCCCAAGGTAAGAGCCTGTCTGACAAAGATCAGGAAAAAAATCCCTCATTCAGTTTCAGATCTGATGTGGAACATAAAGAGTTTATGTTTACATTTACCTTGAAGTTTGAATGAAGGTTTGTAATAAGGAAAATTTCCTTTTGTTCTCCCACAAATCATGAGTCTGTACAACACAGATGGTACTAAGCAAGCAGAACTCTTAAGTGGCTCATTGGCTACATCCAAATCTACAGCTCTGTAGTTGGGCTGTCCAGAACTCAATGCTGAGCTCCTTGCAATACCAGTTAATTTTTTGCAGCTGTACTCATATTTTAAGAAATCGCATCCCGGGGCATGAAGCAAAGATTCTCTGGGGATTATATGCTTTTCTAAACCTAGATGATATTAGAAATAAATTAACATAATTATTTAAAGTTTCTTGTTCATTAAGCCATTAGTATTGGCACGATAATTAATATCACTTTTTGTGCATTTTTACCTAGTTAAACAATGACTGGAGGCACTGTCTGAAGGCTTATCATTGACTGTGGTAAGGCTGAAGAGACACTTGTGTTTCATATGTTCATATATCTCAGCATGAAAAAGGAGTGGTGAAAATCAGTACAGAAGGCCTGGCTGTGTAATCAAGCACAGTGAGGAGAACCACCAATCTTTGGTTCAGATGCTAATCCAAGCTCTGGCCCTCTCTGTCCTCAGTCATGCAGCTCTTCCAGCAGTCACAGTGACAGATGTTCTGCCCGGGTAATCCTTTGTCCTTCTAATCCCAACCGAGGGTTAGAATTGATGGACACTGGGTACACATAAATAAAGAACTTGAAAATACGTAAGTTTGGGCTTGAAAAACCAGTATTGAATAAGCACAGTAATAACAATACGGGCTTTAGAGTAAGATTAGCTGCTGACACAAATAACAGTTATTCACACTACAGGGAGTGATTCCAAAGAAATAACATGAAAGTGCATAGACAAGGGTTTTTAAATCAAAACGCCTTTACACAAAGCAGCAAAAAAAGGAAAAAAAGGTATGACAAGGAAAGTGATGATGTTTTCTCTTTTTTAACTGCATAACAAAAAATTAAACAGCTGTAGTAGCTGCAGGTGCAAAGAAAATGGGGATGATCAAATCATTGTGCCTTTTCAAATGTTCATAAGTAACTTTTTCTAGTATGGGACCTGAACAGAGAAGGCAACTCTTTGGTTGTGCACAATGGCACAGTTCCTAACTCCAGTCAGGTACAGTTTCCCTTTGTTGTGCAGAATTAGCTCTTTAGAAATGTCACAACAGAAATAGACTATCTACCCTCTATTTTCTCTATGTGAATCCATCACATTTACATCTGTACATGTACTTAAAGTGCTCTAAACTTATCCTCTAATGTTCAATTAAACATGACTGACTCAGAGTCAAGGCCTCAGTTACAGTTGGAAGCATCAGGCAGGTCTGATTTTTGTCAAGTTTGGCCCCCAAAAATACATTATCCAAAGGGCTCTATAGTCTATTCCAGTCACTTGCAATTCACACAGGAAACTGAAACATGGTTTTATCTGAGATTTCTCTTAATAGATTGCAGAGAAAATAAAAAGACTAATTTATGAGTGGACTGGAACAAAGAGTTGGGAAATGGTTGGTGCAGCAGGAGTGTAACATATGTGATGGATACAGAGATGCCAACTGGGTGAAAGGGCCTGATGGAGCCGTATGTTCTGAGAACTACTCTGTTTTTCTGCTCGAAATGAAAGAGACAGATGGATTATTTTGACCGTAGGGATTAACCATTGTGCAGGTAAGTATTAAAAAACATCTAAAGCTGAAAATTTACCTTAAATTCCTTAAATTGTCAAACATGCTCTATTGCAACAGCACTGGAAAAAAAAAAAAAAAAAAAAAAAAAAAAAAGCAGTTGGGCATGCTAACCTAGGAAAGGAAAGATAGGAGGGGAATGATGGGAAGTAATTATGAATTTCTATCTTTCTTGCATTTTCTGTTCTTAGTTTTGCTTTAACCAAGAACCTGCCCTGTAATTTAGTCTTCATATACAATAGATACAGAATTCCATTCCATGCTTTTAAAAAGACTAGTGCAGGGTCTCAGTCAGATTTCTGAGCAAAGCTTTTCACTATTTTCATCAAGGTACAGTGTGAGTCTGTGTGTGAAACCTGACCACTGACTCCATTAAAAAAATTACATATAAAGTTCTTAATTGCTTTACAGTCCTTCAGTCTCACTTTCCCCCCCCCGTTCTTTTCCATGGCAGAAAAAGAGACAGAAAGAACACAGTGGCACACCTTATGTTCTGAGAATGCATCAAGATGATTGAGAGCCAGTGAAATTTCCCAGATTTAAATGAATATTCCATGCATTCAGCACAGAGCAAGGACTTCTTTCTTCAGTAGTCCCACAAGGAATAATGAAAGTGAGCTCTGGTTAATAAAGTGTTTGGACACTGTACAAGCAGAGTTGAGTAAACTTTCTTTCTCTGGCAGATGTAACCATAAGTTAATTGGAATCTTCTTACATCCAAGTAAATTGTTTTTACTGGCATATTACAAATTTTCATCATGGAAATGTATTCTCTCTGATATATAGGACATAAAATCTGAGATACTTTAGATAATTCCAGTCAATTCAAGATTGACAACAACTTTCAAGATATACCTGATGCATTTTATAAAGGGTCAGGCACAGTGCTCTGCTGTCATTCCTTGCTGATGATGTCAGGGACTTGCATAAAACTTGACAGACCAGACTGGGATCCCTTCTATCATTTGTTCACAGGCATCCTCACTGAATTTGACTATGGCACTTGCTTACTACCTACTGCATTTAAAAAACAGATGCAAAATGGAAGTAAAAATTGCTTTCAATTTCTTATGGATACTGTATGAAGGAGATGGGCAATCAAAAATTTACTGCACTCTCAGCTGTCAGTGATGAAGACTGCACATCTGAGAGTGGAAAAGTTCTGCCATATTCTGGTCTGATGTCTAGCACATCCCTAAGAATATGCATCTAAAAGGAAAACAAGAGCTTCAAGTTACCTCAGTCTTTGAGAGCTAAGGGCAAATTACTTCTCATCCCACAAACAAAAACCACCTTCCTTTTGCAATGGAGTGGCATAATCTGTCTTCTGGTTTGACACTCAGAACTAGGTCCAATTGTAATCCTCATTACACAATGAGTGAGTTTTCTGCAAACTGCCAAAACCTGTCATAAAAGAAGAAGCAGTTTAATGTACCCACCATAGCTGGGGAAAAAGGCAGTGAAGTGCTTCCAGAGGAAAAAAGTTAAAATCTAGCAGTAAAAACTTTGCTGGAGTGCAGTTACTGCAGAGAACGAGGAGAACAAGCCTCTGCTCAAGTATGAACCAGTATCATGGCTTTTTTCCTGCCAGAAACTATAATGCAAGAAGAGAAGTGTCTGAATTCTAGCAATGTAACAAAAATTGGTGCACTTTCAGGTTTGTATAGCACTGTAAACACCATTTTTGCTAATGAACCATTTATGCCTCTAACAGCAGTGTCTGAAACCACAATGCAGTTTTCAGATAGTGGGTCTGTTCAATAATCTAATGAGGTTTTTTTACATATAGAAGTGATCTGCTGCTATTTGTCATCAAGTTCAAACTGGCAGAGAAGGGAACAGAGCAGCTCTCTGCAGCAATGCTGTGTAGAAGTGCTTTTGCAGAAGTGTAGATATCTGTAATATCTGCATTCAAAGTAGGCCACATAACTTAGCAGTAACTCTTGCTATGTTCTCCAGATCCTAATAGAAGTAGTAAAAAAAACATTCATTGAAAAAGAAAGAGAATGCTTTTATAGAAGGTCTCAGAGTTCAGATTGGAGAATGGCAAAACTCTTTCATCTGTGGTATGAACCCTCTCTGTTCTCATCTTCACTGCCCTCCTGTCAACTGAACACATGGTGAAAAGCACATTGTGGTCCCTAACTAGCTGTGATACTGCTGCTTTCCTCAAGACACCAGCTTTTTACACAGTTCTTCACTAGCCCTGTACAAAGGCTATGGACACAGCAGCAGCAAAATATAACTTACTCTAAATCTAGGATGCTTGATTAGTTTCCAGAGGCCTTTGAACACAGAGTTTCCATGGTGCTTTGATTTTTTCCCCCTGCAATTTTATTACTAACCTTCCTTTCTGATCCAACAAGCTCATGACAATCTAAACTTTAAAATCAAGCAGACCTACATCAGGAGCACAGGTAGTGTTTTTCTCAGTCCCTTCAGTGGCAAGGAAGAATGCTGAAAGCAACAGGAAAACACACCTGATTAACAGATGGCTCAGAGGCTGGCTCTGGTGTTGGAATTTAGGTTTTTTTGATCATGTTTACACAGCACTGGGCCTGCTGGTGACAGATGGAGTCCAGCTGCCTCAGAAAGGGGAAAGGATTCTATCTGTCTAGCTCATGAGGCTCCCCAGGGAAGTGGTGGAGTTACCAACCCTGGAAGTGGTCAAAACCCATGTAGACGTGGGACTTTAGGACATGATTTGGTTGGCACAGTGGTGTTGGGTTCACGGTTGGACTTGATGGAAAAGACCCAGGGTCTTTTTCAACCTTAATGATTCTATACAAAACTTCTAAATGAGCCATTTCAGATGGTTAGATTGTCAGGAACAAACCTTATGTAAGCACCTAAAAGTAAACCTTATAATTTAATTTTTCCCCCTTATTTGTTAAGCAGTATCACTAATGATTTGATTGTGAAACACTTATGCATATGAATGAGCTTTTATATAAGCCCTGACTTTAATGAAAAACCAAACCTAATCTTACTAACTTCAGAGCTACAGGGAAACAGGGAAAAACTTGGTGGCAAGTGGGGCACTAACACTGCAATTGGTATTGGCTACTGACCAGTGTGACACTGCTATAATTTCATAAATTATTTAAGAAACCACAAAGAAACATTCAGAGAAAATATAATGGAGGAAAGACTGAGGTAGAAGTGGGAGTTCAGAGGGTACTGAGAAAAGATGTTTCAAAGAAAATGGTTCCAGGGAAAGAAAGGTTTCAGAAGAAAAGAGGAGGTCTTTTACCCAGAGGACAGCTGAGCAGTGGGACAAGCTCCCAGGGAAGTGGTCACAGCACCAAGCCTGCCTGAGCTCAAGAAATGTTTGGATGATGCTCTCAGGCACATGGTGGGATCCTGGGGGTGACCTGCACAGGGGTAGGAGTTGGACTTGATGATCCTTATGGATCCCTTCCAACTCAGCAGATTCTATGATTCTAACCTGCACTTTCTGCTTTCCTTGTTAAGGTGTAGCAGAAACAGTTTATTGTGGGGTTTATTATGAAAAAGTTCAAGCAAACACCTGAATATTTTTTCACACTGTTTAAAAAAAATCAACAAATCATGAACAGAAGTCTAACCATCCTAAATTATTTGAAATTGTAGCTCTCGATATTCCATATTCTCAATATTCCATATTCTCAATATTTAATGTGGCCAAATTAATAGTACATATACCATTTCATTTAACTTCCTGTATCTTTAGAGAAAATCAAGAGATCTATTAAATTTCAAACTAAGTAATTCCAGCCAGCAGTACATGATAGTCTAGTCTCTTGATAAAGATTCAGGCACTTTCTCACCATTATCTATGCTTTTAGTCCTGTAACTGCCCCATGCTGCAGTCGTTAGCCTTCCCATTTTTTCTTCAGAAGTGGCCATCAGTGCAAATATCTGCAAACCCACCTGTTTATCTAATATGCTTAATTAGGTATAGTTCAGCTACTTCAAAAGATGTAAGCAACACAAACACAACTTTATTTATTTCACAGTAACACAACACCCTATTTAAAAAACAAATGTATTAATTTCCAGAGGCTTGTTGACAGCACCCTTCTCACAGGAAAAAAAAAATTTGGGGTGAATACTTAACTGTAGTTTAGATTGTCAGTTTAGATGTAAACCCTTTTAAAAGCTTCACTTTGGGGCTCAACAATAATTGGGAGGTCTTCACCAACATATTTACTGAGCTCGAAAGCATCAGCCTCAGACCAAATCTGTTTGACCCTTCATTCACATCACTGCAGCAGAACTCCAAGCAGCCTTTTGCACTTGAAATACTTATGAATATAACAACTCCAGAAACACACTCCTGGGTAATTTGTTTGTAATCTTCAGCTTTCAAGGTTTTCCTGCTTCCCTGCTGCAAGTTAGGCTGCTTTGTAAACTATAGGGACTCCAGGGACCACATCTTACCCCCTAAGAAAACTCCTAAACCAGAAACCCCATAGAAAGTATTTTTAGCCAGTCCTTCAAGGAACCCCTGCAAAACTTTATTCCTTTTAATGTCCCCTAGAGACATTAATTAATCACTTATCAGGTCATGAGCCTGGAGACATCACAAAAAGAATTTTCCAGGTGTGGAGTTTTTTTACTGCTCTTTGTGCTTTCAGTGCAAGTCTTTACTGACAACACTTTGCCCAAGAGTAAAACACATTTGATTCCATTTAGGTGAAAATCTGTCATGTCATAAGCAGTGACATAGTCTTTCTCAATATTGATTTTTTAGAAAGCAAGTTCTATAAGTTCACTTGCCTACTTCTTTTAAGATGGAATCACAGATATCCATTTGGTATAATAAGGTCTCATTGATATGAAAACACAGAAAAGAGATTACAGGTGATTACTGAGACATTCTGCTAGATTTCACATTTGCATTATACCAGTACCTGCATTAAAGAGGATTTGGCCACAGAGTAATGCAGAAATTCTACTCAAAATAAGCTTTAAGTGTAACCCACCTTCAAAAGCATGCAGAGAAAATTAGTCATCTAAAAGCTCACATTTTGGCATGGGGAGAGGTAAAGTGTTACAGTGATTTCCCAAGTGTCTAAAAAGTAGATCAAGTAACACTAAAATGAAATTGTCAAACTGGAAAACGATTTTCACTGAGATAATCTTTATACTTAGGAAATCAATATTGCAGATGATTTCTAGTGCAGCCCAACTCTGATCTGTAATACCCCTTTACCCATTCTTCCCTGTTGTCACATACTCATTTCTCCCCCTTTTTAAAAGATGCTTGCAATCAGCCCATAAAGTGATATTCATTAGGGTCTGGTGAGTATTTGAGATGGCAAGATTTATGGTAAGTGAACCAATGCAGAACATTTGGCTCCTGACTCTTATCATCTTGATTCTTCACTTAATCCTATCTCAAATGAAATTTCCACTGATGTTCATCACAGGTTGTAAGAAGAGCCTGCTCTGAAATGCAAGTTGCTTCTCTGCTCCTGGGTGCTCCATGTTCAGTTGGTCCAAGCAGCACAAGAAGTACAAACTACCAGAGAGTACTGTAAAACAAACCTGATCTCTGGATGCTTAACTCCAAAGATAACCTTCTGGAAGGTTCTTCATCTGGACAAATGCACTACTCACACACAATCTGCACTGTGAAACACCAATAACCTCATCCCCAGCTGAGCACAGAGAGCACATTGTACCCCAGTGAGCAGGATCTGGGCTGTATGGGAAAGCTTGCAGCACATGAGCTACCTGGAGCCTACAAAGGAGCACAGCAGACACGACCTTATGCTCTGGGTTTTAATGGTTCTCTCTAATGTATTTTCTTCACTCTACTCTGCCACTCAGTACACTAAAAAAGTACGAATATATTTTTCTTCAGATCTCACTATACAATGGTACTGCATTGAAGCAATGTCCTGGAATTTGACCAGTTGCAAACATGAATGCCCCACTAGTGGATTTTCACTTCTCTGTGTTCTTCCTGGTACCTGCTATTTGGGACACTCATTTGGTCCCTCAGCACACAAAACTAGCATCACAATTTCAGGATAAATGACTGTAGCATATTATGGTTAAGAGAATATCAGGGGGGCTGACATGCCTAAGATTATAACATTTGTACTAAGTAGACACTGGACATCACAATCTGAAAGCAAACATTATTTTAACATCAAAGCAAGCATATACTGATGAGGAAACTCTCCCCTTAAACCTACAGTGTTTCTGCACACTTGACTTCCCACAGGAACTCACATGCTAAATAGTGATGTTTCAGGTTATTGTAGCATTTCCTACTCTCCCATTCTGCCTCAAGAGGGGATAACAATCTGAATCACAGGATTAAAGAGAGAGGAAAATATAACTCTTCATTTCAGTCTTCTTCCTTCCACTCCAGGACACATGCACATGCTGATCTAGAGACTGGACTGCTTTGTTTTATTCAGCTTTAGGTTATCCAAACAACATAGCATCATAGTCCATCTGTAGGGAAATTTTCAAGGGGACTGTTTGGTGAACAAAGAAATTTCAAGTCTGGCATGTTGCTTTTATCCTCTCTGAATTCTTGGCAAACTACTTAGGAGAAAGGTTTGGTTGTTCAGGGCTTGTTTGATTTTATTTATTTTGATAATGCATTTTATAATGCAAATACTTTCCTACTGCTTAAAAGATCACCTCACTGTTAACTTTTAAATGCTAACAGAGAAGAGTTACGGTGGCCCCAATTCTAACCTTGGTGCCCACTTTGCCAAGGCCAAGCATGTTTGAGTGCTTTTGCAGCTCTGTTCCACTTCTCTGCAGATCAGGCTGCAGTCACATCACCTTTCCACCTCACTGAACATGGCCTGATTCCTAGGGAAAAACCAGCCTTCAGATTTCTGTAACCTAGAAATAATCAAGATGGCAACATACAGCAAACGAAGGAGATGAGGAAGCATTTGCAATATCAGATACATATTTTTATACTTTGCTACAATTTTCCATCTGTGCTGCTCTTGGGCCAACCCTAAAATAAGAGCTGCAGGTAGTCATGGACCCTCAGACCCCAAAACTCAGCAGATGAAAAAGTTGTTTCCTTTCCTCCTACCAACCTGCCCCACAGAACCTGTGTCAGAACAGTCCAAGAGGAGAAGCTGATGTGTCAGGATGGAGTGAAGCTGTAAGATGCTAAGAAATCAGAGGGTTTACTATGGAATGTGGTCCACCAGCCAAGCTGTATGGCATGGGTTCAGAAAAGCAATTATAAACATTCTTAACTTGATCCCCCCTCAGGAAACGACTTACTAAGGTATTTCTCTTTTAAAAATATACTGTGCACTGGGATGTGTTTCCTGAACGGGGGACTGTATCTGGAGATAAGATCCATGTGGACTAATGGGTTTCTCACCGGGTCTATAGAGTGAAAAGTTAAAAAAAATGTCAAATTAATAAACATTTGTGTATTCCTGTCAAAGGGACAAAAGAAATGTACAAAGACAGCAGAATCAGTAGCCTTCACAAATGCTTTTCAAACACAGCAAACAACTGTCTAACAGAAACACACTGGTGGCAGCCTGCACTTTGGTCTGTGCTAAAATACATTCACTGGTCAAGGTGCTTTCATACTTTGCTCTCTTTACTACACTCTCATTCTGAGGCCCATGTCAATCAGAAAGCAGGAAAAGAATGTATATCTTAATGCCTGATAGCAGCCCCTGAAATTGCCAGAAAACCTGAGCAAGAGGGAGGCTGTAGTATTGCACTGAGAGCCAGGTTTGAGTGAAGCACCAGGGTGATGTGCCCAACAATTGAACTGCTTGGAAAAACATTGTCAAACCAGTTTTGAGCCTTTTGAGCCTCTGTGACCACATCAGTAAAGGACATGATGCCTCCCAGCCATTGCCATAAATTTTGTTTTAATTACAGATTTAGCAACACAATTCCAAATAGCTTCAAAACAGCCAACACATTATGATCTGTGGGACCACTCTGTACTTTCACAGAGCACTAGGATTTTTGACATTATTTCTACCTGGCTTAGATCCAGGCATAACTAGTCACAAAGTTTCACGCAGACACTAAATTGATGAGGCGTAAATAGGCATCTGTAGAGAGGTTCCCCTGCAACAAATACTTGAGAAGAATGGTGAAAAAAGCACAGGAAAAAGGCTGAGACCCATGGTACCCCACAAAAAGCAGGTTTTAAGGTAGACACTGTCTAAGATCTGCTGAGCTCCTCAGGCCACATCTCAAGAAGTCAACAGACCCACTGGGGTGTGCTCAGCAGGCTGTTCTCTCCTTTGCCTTATGTTAATTCCTGCTTCTACAAAAACATCTCCTTTATCCAACAAATCTATCACTTCCAGTAAAAGCAGAGGTACAGAGAATTCATCATGAGAGAGGGCATACCAGTGTCTAGATCAGTTATCAGCAAACTCCTGCCAATATTAAGGATTTGAAACATTGAAGTGGGAAACTACTCAGAGGGCCATCCAGACTTTTGAAGGGTCTAAAGACCTAACCCCCACCAAAAGAAAAGCAGCATAAGGAATCCAAGCACTTTTGAAATACCTCTGATCCTCGTTTTTTAGCTGTGTGAAGGAAAACATCTTGCAGTGGTAGCTTCTTTACTGCACTGTATCTAAACACACCATACCTCAGCAACTTCTGATTTTGGAAAAGGCTGATCCTGCTCCCTCAAATATAAACACTGTTCCTCCTTTTAATAAAATGTATTTGAATACAAAACTAGGATCAGGACTAAATAGGCAGAGTACAGATGAAAGCTATTCAAGAAGTTGCATAGACTGCTGCTGCCTGTGTGGGTGGGGTGGGATATTTAAGCCAAGGAGAGTCTGGTTTTCAGTACACCAAAAACATTAAAAAGAAAAAGCTGGCAACAACTGCAGTTCAGTGAACAGGCACAGACAGTGGAAGAAGTGTCAGCTAAAAATCCAAAACTCTTGAAAAGAATGTAAAAGTTTCATCAAACAGAGTGTACTTCCCTGAAAAACAGAACTGTAAAACAAAACAAGAAAGAAGAAACATGCATTTTATAGTGGGATTTTGCTTTTAACTGTAAAACACAACTTCCGATCTCTCTTCTGCTCTGACACATTCCAAAAGGGAGCAAATAAAAGGAGGAAAACGGAAGTCAAAATGAGAAAGAAGGCTGACTTCAGCCTGCAGACTGAGCACTACAAGAGACGGATGTGGTGTGGGCATGAAGTCAAATTGCAGCAGAATAATGAGACAGGAATTTCTATGGATATAAACAGTGAAGGAAAAAAGGGTTGGGAGGGGGGAGAAAAAAAGAAATTTTACAGAACAGTTAGACAAGGAGTGAGATGAGAGTTTTTTTTGAAAAAAAAAAAACAAACTAAACCAAACAAACAAGAACAAACAAGCCAACCACAAAACAAAATGAAAAAAACCAACCAACCGAAAAAAAAAAATCCCCATAAAAAGCCTAATAGCCCTTTATATATTTATAAAGTAAGCAACAGAAAAGCTAACCAGGAAAGTCCCAGTGTTGCATAAAGGACATATTCACACAGCTCACATTAGCTGCATGTTTTCCAACACTACTGTCTTCAGGGGAATTAACACATTTCCTACTGAGAAAGACAAAAACAAGACAGTTCATTTATCTGAAGGAGTTTACCCATTTTATCACAATATCTGAGCAGATCAAAGCCTCCAGACACTACTAGTACTACTACCAAAAACTGCAGAATGTCTGAAAAAACCTCCCATATATAAATTAAGCAGTTAAAAAACCAAACCTCATGGCATCACTGCCTTTAGTAATGTTTTGCTGCAGCACTGACACATTAGCAATGAATCTGGTTCCCTGAATTAGGAGAATACTCTTAACACTAGAGGATACCAGACTGCATACCCGAGTCTGAGTCCACACATCCTGTGTGCCATCCTGTCCTAAAAACTGTGTGGTAACACTTAGAATACCTGTAAAATTCCAGGTCCTTCTTGTTCACTATAGGGTTTTTCCATCTGCTCTAATGGATTGCATCTTGCCTGACAACTTTCAGCTGAGAGGGACTTCACAGCTTTTTATTTTCCACATACAATTTATAAATATATTTATTTTTTTCCAAAATTATTATTTTCAAGAAGTACTAGGAATGCCAAAGTCACTTTTTAGAATGAAATACAGAATTTTCAATTATGTGGGCACTTTAACACTATTTCCATAAAAATTATCAAATTGAACTTTAATTTAAAGAAAAAACCAAAAATGCCCATAGGCTCACCTTCACAAAATGACTAAACCAGGTTTAGTGTACTCAATGAGCTGCATGAGTGAGAGATTTAAGCAGTTACCAACATAGTAAATTACTTGTCATGAACTGCAGATTGGGAGGTTTGACTACATTGAATATATCTGGAAAGTAAACTTCAACTCCTAGTATTTAAGTATTGCTCCAACGAAATAGGAATAGCAAGTTAATTAACTTCTCTGATTCTTTGAAAAATGCAAACCCACAGATTAATCCTGCAAAGTGCCAGGCATCTTCTGCTCTGAGTGTAGTCAAGATAGAGTCCCAGAAGACCATTAGGAAAATTTGAAGTAATCTTACATAATTAATGGAACAATCCTGTGACTTTTGGACAGCAGGTGGGTTTATGAAAAGGATCTTATAACACCACCAGAAGCCAGTTGAGAGATTACAAGTGCCACAATCTGCTGCAACGTTCTTTTGTTAACTCCTGTGTCTTGAAATTCTAACCAGGGAATTAGATGGAGGTATGTCTTTATGTCTTTTAAATTGTCATTTGATTAAAAGTAAGCAGCTGCATCATCTGATACAATACAGTGTTCATGCTGGGAAGTCACAAACATAAACTGCACTTTATTAAACCAGTTAGATGCTGTTAAAATGTGGAATGCTGCTGGCACACCTTTTAGAGCAGATACTAAAATATGCATCATGAGGGCACCTTAAATGAGTCATTTTTAAAAAGATTTATTTTTCAATCACTCCATAAACAAGAATAAATCAAAACCAATTCAATCTTTCACCCCACTGAGATAAAGTAAATGCAAATGTTGTTTCAAAGCTAATTGGTTCTGAAGCACATCTGGGAAAATAATTTTGAATGACAGAACTTTTGCAAAAGTTCTGTATTTTTTTCTAGATCCATCATATTCCTTTATGTTTGTAGCTTTTGAGGCATAAAAATATTTTTAATAGGTTAGCACAACTACATACAAATGCTGGGAAAAGTATTATTCCTCATATGAAATCAGGTTAATATTTGTTCTTATTCTATTGCAGAAATAAAATGCAGAGACATGAATAAAAGTGAAATGTAAATGGTCTGAATGTGGCTGGTGACAAAAATTAAAGCTTTGATCTACTGCAATTGAAATGGTTTTATCTAGGCTATTTTGGTTTTGCTTGTGTGTGCTGTAGAAGCCTAAGCAGCAAAGCAAGAACAAACCTGTCACCTTAGAAGCAAATTTTACACTGCCACTTGTACTCATTGACCTGGCTTAGTGCTGAACATTGATCCCACGCACAGAGAATATGATGAATGTCCTTCAAATAAAGCACTGACTGAGAGGGCAGCTGGGGTGCAGCTCAGCTCCTCAGCCACAGTGTGCCCCACGTTGCTTCGCTGCTCTGCCCCATTCAGCACGGGGAGGAGCACGCTCAAGGTCCCCAGGGCACTAAAAGGCCAATGAAGACCTGCTCAGCACCCTCATGGCCACTGGAAAGGTGAGCCTGGCACCTGGGATGCTCAAATAGGGGTCCCCTGCTCCCCCTGAGCAGCACCTTGGCTGCCGACTTGTCCTGGCTCAGCAGCCTCATGCCTGGAAAGCTCTGCCAGGCCATGGAGAGCAATTTGCAGGGCTGGGGCTCTCACATCTGGTGCTCCAAAAGCCAGAAAGCACCTCGGATTCTTTGTTTGCTTAATAAGAGCAGACAGTGAATGGCAGGGAAAATAAGGATAATTCTGCTGATATCTTTCTCAAAAATGTCACCTGCATTGCAATGAGCTGCAGACATTGGTGGCAGCTCTTCTGGACAGCCCTGAGATGGTGCCTGTCTGCTCCTCTCTGGTGGCACAGACAGGTTCCTCGCCTGCCTCCTTATGCTAATTAGCAGCATGCACGCTCTGCTGACCAGACTATGATTGAATACAAATTCTGCCTCCATCCCTTCTATCAATCCCTGCATGCTCTCTTTCTCTTTCTTTTTTCCTTCTATCCCCAGTCACAAGATGCTTCAGGCAAAAGGCAAGAGCATTGTAATAAAATGACATCTCCAAAAAGACAGCTTTTTTTTTTTTTTTTTTTTTTTGCCAAGGCCCCCGGCTATCTCAGTTTCATTACATGTCTCAGGAGGGGGCATCACTCCCTGACAACTAACATCTGGCCCAAGAGACCTCCTAATTTAAAGCAACAAACTAATTATTGTCACCTACTCTTTCCTCTTGCTTTTATTTTTTTCCTGGAAGAAATATGTCAGCATACTTTTCATCTGAACTACTAATGCTCTAGGTTTTTTAGCCCCTTAAGTATGCTTAACATTCTTCTGAGGGGAGGAAATCCATACTTTATCAATAAGTTTCCATTACCTACTCTATTTCTTTCTGTGGTGTTGACATATGATTTGGAAGAATATCTGGATTAAAGACTTTACAAATACCTAGATATCAAAGCAACCAGTCTTCCTGCCCACGTGATGGGTTGTATGGAACACAGCTGAACTGACATTATGCTACATTTAGTTTATTGTGATTTCTTTCGAAAGTTGGGACTATCAGTCTCTTTTAGAGTGCTGTCTAAGATACCAGAGGCCAGTTTAATGTATTTTCTGGTCAGAGAACAGCCACAGGGGCTTTACTCTACTGGAACAAACACTACATTCATGACTTGGACAAGAGAAGTTGCAGTCCTTCTCATCACCAATTTACCATGGCTAATTGGTAAGTTATTTACCAAAATTTGGTTTTAATCTTTCATACCTTTAAATCCAGGTCCATAGTGCTAAATGCCAGTAGAGTGTTGTTCAGTGATTTTAAAACTGAACAGTTTTAGAAAAATGCAGCATTTGTTATTACTGCTAGTGACAAATCCCATGGCTGCACATAAAACAAATTAACTGAGATCTACCATATAGCTGAGATAATTTTTTTTTCTTCTTGGATTAGTGGAAAAAAGATCAGTATGACCAGGATACAACAACAGAAAGTTAAATCATGGTCATTTCAAGTTAATCCAAGTTATTAATTGATACCTGTTGTAGCAGGATTTTATTTTTAACCTAGTATAGAGCAACAGTCCCATGACAATCCAGTTTCTAGAATGCTACAGACACAGCAGCAGCTTATGCTGTTTTGTTGTCGGGTACATATTGTCTAACAAGAAAATCTCCAAACTTATTTGGCAGCTTGATAGGCACTTGCCTTGGGAATTATCCATCCAACACATAAAACACCAGGTGGACACAGCTTTATCTTATCACAAGAAAAATGTTTTAAACAAAATTAAAAAAAAATATCTTCAAGGAGAAACAAACAAACAAGCAAACCCCTGAAAAATTTCCTTATAATATAAGGATGATAAACCCTCAAACATGAGTTTTACTGGAAAGAGGAAAAATTGTTCTCAGTGAAGGTTAAACATCAATATCCCCTGATGAAAATGGGCAGTTTAGGAAAAAAACAGGAAGGGGAGAAGAAAACTAAACATTGGTTTCTAAATCCAGTGGGAAAAGTGACAGTGCTCCAGTATTTTCTGGTCCTGACTGTTTTCCCCAGAACAGCTATTGATCAACTCCACAACCACAGCTTTGCATAAAGGAGTGTGGGATAAGAGAAGGGGATGCCAGCCAGTCACCATCACTGTTCATTAGGGATGATTTATTTATTTATTATCACATACCAAAGTTCCTGTCCCTTTGATGTAGACCAGAGCTGTTTCTATAAGCAAATGCTTCAAGGGAGACAGAACTAGTAAATACCCAGCCTCAGACTGCTCAGGCTTGAAAGAATGTTACAGACTTCTCAGGAAGCAGTTATTTTGTTCTAAATAAAAGCAAATTAAAAAACCACTTCACTTTAGCTGCAGGAATGATAAGGAAAGATCCATGACTAAATTCTCCCCTTTCTAAAACTAGTGAGCTCCTAGCCTTGTGCTTTGGAAGAGATCAAAAAAGGGCTCATTTAAGTTTAAACTGGATGTAAAAGTCTTTAAAATTATTATTATTATTTTATTTTATTACTGAATTTTTATTCAAATATCAGAAGACAGTACCTCAGGTGATTTTATGCTCCCCAGCCAGTTTGTTCAGTTCCCACAAGCCAGCTGCACAGGGCTGAATTACCTACTGCAGCCTGACTTTTATTTGCTATTTCTCTATCCCTTCAGCAGAACTTGCCATGCCAAGAAGTCGGGGTGGGGGTGAAAAATTTCGGCAGATCACTCCATCAGTCACTGTGGGGCCAGGCTGAGGGTTTTGAATATGATGGAGGAGATAAAGAAAGTTATTTTAGTCCCAGGAACTTCAACTATGGAGAATTCAACAGGAATCAGGAGTTCACCACATGGCAGCCAGATGACAGTAATTTAGTCAAGGCTTTCAGACTCCCCATGACTTCCATTTAGTGACACTGGACGGAATACTGGTTAATACCAGGTAACACAAGGGTTGGCAATGCCTCTGCATTTACTGTCTCCCCACCTTTTATGTTCATTGTAGAGAACATATGGTTTTTGTTCATATGTAGAGAGTGGATTTTAGCACAGGTAGACATTAGAGTCTGTGTGGCCTTACTGGTATTTATTGTAACACGGTAGTGAAGAATTTAATTTTTTTGAAGCACCCGAGGGATCTAGCAAGTCCCTGCCCCAGCCTGCAGTAACTTTTTCTGATAGCTAATTCTGTAGTGACATGGGCACTGCCATCCTGTACAACCTCATGTGGACCTTAGGCTGCAGGGGAAGCAGTTCTGTGCTCCTGGGTAGGGAATGAGCCAGCACACTACTCAAAATTCCAGTTCTGCTGGGTCCAATTTCTAAGCGCCCCAGGGACTATTTAGGAGAAGTGAACCAGATTTCCCTCATGTATATTTGAAGTCTAAGCTGAACTGGAAGGCAAAGTGAGAAAAGACATAATGCAGTTGTTTACTTAATAAGTTCGAGTGCAGAAAGTTACTTTATCATGTCCTAGATGGTGACATTGAATTCCCCTGAGCTCCCAGCACATGTTTGCTTTACTTCTGGGCTGTGTGATTTGTATATAAAATAACATAATGGATATAAGCTGTCACTTATAACACACTCAGTTATCAGGCACACACCAAAATGATCTTTGACATTATTTTTTTTTACATGGGGTTTGTTTTTGGCTTGTAACAGCATGACCTTGATGCAGCTCCAACAAGCAGATTTAAAATACTCAATGGCATAAGTTTTAAGGGATCATTACTGTAACTGCAAGAGTACAATTAAGCATCCACTGGCATTTCTTTTAGAACTGTAACATGGCAATTTCAAAAAGCTCTAAGCTTTGGAATACACTGAAATTCATGGGTTTTGTTTACACATATAGTTTAAATGAATAAAAATCATAGATGCACAGAATTGCTCAGGCTGGAAAGGACCTTCAAGATGATCAAGTCCAGCCTCATCCTAACCCTACTACCGATGACCCACCCCTAAACCATGTCCCAGATGCATGTGTATTTTATGCAATCAGCTTAAATATTAAGGGACAAAGAATAGGAATAATATCTAAAATAAATAAAACCAGAAAATCTATCTAATCAGAGATTTTGCCCTCAAAATGAAGAGATGCCACTAAGAAAATTCAGAAGAGTTGAGGCTGCTGCTTATTTTTACTTTCAAGGTGCACAGATGCTGGAGTTACAAAAAGTCCTGTGATGCAGAGAGAAAGGCAGAAATAACTGCTGAATATTCGAAGAACCCCATTTCCCCTTTTACTCTAATTTCCTGGGTTCATATTCTGCAAAGTGCTTAGCAACCACTCTTTTGGATGACATTTACTCCTTATTAAATAGCTCTGAATAGAAAACATTACACACAGCAATTAATTATTAAAAGAACATGATTATCAGTAAATATAGCATGAAAGCTTCATTAAGTGGCACCCTTTTTTTGCATGTTTTAAAAGGAGGTAAGAAACACTAGCTAGCATTTGAGAACAGTGTTACTCCCAGATTTATGGAGGCTGTTGCAAGAGCCAGACCACAGGGAAATGAAAAGAGGAGGCAACAGCAAGAAAATGAGAAAAAAATCCACAACACAGAAATCTGCCACTTCCTACAGGTCCTTAATTCACACACTTGCAGTTCACCACTACACACATCTAACACAGTTCTTATACGATGTGATACTTCTTTTAGAATATACTAAGAGAAGACACTTGAGAACCACTGCAAGGAGGAGAAACAGCAAATTAAGATACTTATTTTCAAGGTTCTCTCTATGGGTTTAAGATGTTTTCCACAAATATATAGAGACATCCAGCCCAGGACATTCACCCAGTGAATACTAGGGCAATACTACAGCATAAGAAGGCTAACAGCCTCAAAGGGGCACAGAGATGGCTGAAAGGCAGAGAGAAATAATGATCCAAGAAAAAAGAGCTGTTTTGGTGGTCTCCCTGCAGACAGGATAGTCAGGAGACACTTGCAAGAAAGGAATTTCTGAATAATCACCTAGGCTAACATCTCAACCACTCATGCCTTACCTATTCAAAATTATCAGTGTGACTTTTTCTCTCATAATCCCTTATTCACATGAGCAAACTTCAGTCTCAGGAGCAATCCTGCTGCTCTCAGGAAGCACTTGCTTGGTACAAATCTTTGCACTGTGAGATCCTGGGGTTGCGGAGAATTCTCTCCATCACTTCATACAGAGATTTCTTTGTACTCCCTTCCTGGGACTCTGCCCTTTTGGGACAAAAGCACCTCATGCTATCAAAATGAGCAGACTTGTTTCTGGTAAGCATCCCAGAGCACATTTAAGAAATTTCCCCTCATTGTCTAAAGAGCCTCACAGAATAATCTCTTGAGATTGACACATGGGGAAATTATTATGAACTGTAGCTAATGTTGAAAAAAACCAGCACCTGAAATGGTGTCATTCAGGATATTATGACTAGCTAGGTGTTAAGTTTTTACTAGCATAAAGGTACCTTAAAGTGAAATATTTATTCAACTGAACCAAAAACTTGACTGGCTGTCAAGCCCATTTTTAAAAAGCCCCAGCTTTGGACTTGGGAAATTCTTGCCTGCAGGTAATTTTCAGGAACATCTAGGCACATTTGTAATAAAAAAACCAAAACAAACCAAACCAACAAAATGGATGACAACACAAAAAAAATATTTTTAGTGTAAAATTTCTTCAGTTCCCCAGTGATCCAAAATGATCAATAAACCTTTTCAATCACTCCATTAGAAGAAACTAATCAAAAGGGTGTATTTCAGATAGAAATGAGGCCAACTATATAGTAACCAGTCAGACATACAATGCACCCTCTTTAGTTGAAAATCACCCTCAAGAAGACTAAAAATGAGTTTATGGCAGAATTGGGATCATACCTAAAATCTACACTTCCTCTGATGAAGAATGAAAGTCATAGAACCAATTAGAAGCTGAAATGAAAGCAAGCCTGTGATTAATATATATCAGTGTGGGTTCACCCAAATCCCATGTGCTTACCCATTCCCATATGTTTTTAGAGACAAAGTTTCTGCAGAGCACAATACTGACTTTTTTTTGTCACTGAGCTATAGCTGCAAATAGGAAGCCAAATGCTCAGTTCTTCCTTGCTCTTTGCAGTAGCAAATTGCAATTTGCAAAAGGTTTTTTTTGTTAATTGGACTTAAAAATGTTAATCTCCCAAATCATTGTGATCGTTAAGACACAAAGATGTAAATTATCTCAGCATGTTAGAGAGCAAAACCACAGATTACACTGAATTTCTCAGGATATGGGTACTTTCAATGGACAGCTAAAAAGGTATCAGGGTGATTTACTGTTCTTGATCGTTCCTTGTGTGAAAATTAACAAAGCGAGGACACACTATACAGAGATAACACAGTTTGAGTTTGTGAAAACATATAGATGCATATTTTCTAACTAAAAGTATATAGAATAAACATTTGCTTTCAGCCCTGGAAAATCCACAAAAGGATGGGTATTTCCTGCTATAGAAGGAATGACATACTAGCCACATGAGTACCATTTAGAGCTAACTATCATAAATGTGACATGGAGAAATCATCAGTGTCTTAAGCATTTTGGGTTGATTTTCTCAAGAGGAAATGAGAATTATATTAATATATATGAATGTATATTATATTAATTATATGAAAGCATATGTTACATAAATATGTATGAATGTAATTCTTTGAATTACAATGGTTTGTTACATGAACTCTCCCCGTTAGGATCTTAAAAACCTGCAACTACCTGCAACTCAATTAGCACAATTTCATTGCAGAGAAAAAAAAAATGGGCTTAGTCCATTATAACAATTATGAAAACAAGATGACAGTTTTTTCAAGTTTTATTGAGAGAGAGTAGCACACTCTCCATTTTTTGCTGATCTCTGTTCAGGCTTCCATTTTAGCAGAATCTCTTTTACCTACTGTTCTTAGTCTATTCAGTTTCATTCCACTAGCTCTTATCAACTTCCTCATTAAATATAACATTTGCACTATAATTTGGAGATCCACATATATTTTTCTACACTGTTTTTCACTTCCTATTTTACAACTGAGTCGACATTTATTTTCTTATACTTCACCACAACCTTTCTTGCCTCAGCTTCTTATTGCTGTTTTCTAAATTCTATCTCCTCCTGTTTTGAAGCCAGCCTCAAAAAAAAGTGCATATTTCCAACACACACTATTGCCTGATTGCCTGGCTCTAAACCTACATATGTTAGAAAAACCAACAAGCAAACAAACCCAGCTACCCCCCTGAACTGATGTATTAAAGACAAGGCTGTCTTGGCACCAGCCCAACATGAGCTCTATCTGTAGCCTCTCCCATCTATCCATGGAAACTGCTGTTTATTCTCATCCCTCACAGATCTGCCTGAATAAAGATCTTGACTTTTTCATGCTTATTGACACTGAATAATGCTTCTCTTTTTATATAGCCCTATTAATTTCTCCATGGCATGGCTAAGGTTACAGAACTGGTCCTTTACTTTTAATCTTCTTGTAAAGGTTAACAAGTTTTCATCATCTCTAAACTGCTTTGTACACTTGAGCTGGAAGATGGTAGATAAAGGGCAAAGACAGGGCAAGGTGTTCAGTGGCTGCCTCATCATGTTTGGTTTGGGTGCCTTGGTACTTTTACCCAGTGCCCAGGTCTAGTACCAACAACTGGTTAAGGGCAATGATCAAGTGTAGAGGCTTCAGCTGAGAGGCACAAGAATGGATAAGAGACAAGGTATTGTAAGGGACCCAGGAGCACAAGCTATACAGTGAAAGCTAAAGCCTCATTTACTCAGAGGCTTTAAGTGCCTACACATGAAAAAAAAAGAGAAGTGGTAAATGACTGTTTTTCTAGTGAGCATATCTAGCAAGAAAAATTCAAATTCAAATTAAAAAATACACAGATGTTGGAAAAATTGATTAAGAGCCATAGTTGATCACCAATAAAGACTGAAAATTAACCAAAGCTTGCAAGACTCAAATTGTGACCTCTACTTCAAATTCAGGCTTCTGACATATCTACAGCTGTAATAGGCACTCCAGCTGTCTTTTGGGGTTTTACAGTTTCTTCAGCCTACAGCACCCTACACAAATTGGGATGACGAAAACATTTCTCTCTTTAGACTTTCACATCTTATACCAGGTTGTTAAATTAAATTTATATTAACTACTAGGATTTCAACTACAAAGAAGATTATCTCTGTTACTTCAGGAATTTAATACAAATAAGGGCACGCCATCAATACTGGATTCAACACATTATTAATTTTGATGTAATAAGCTACAGTTCAGATATATGGATCCTAGGGCACTGTAAAATCCACATGAAGACAGCATTATAAAGTTACACAAATCATATGATACCATCTGTAACAGAGAGTGAGGTAAGAAATAGCACTGACCAGGTTGCATATAGGGCACATTAAAAATTAAGCATATGCTGCATGGGCAAAGATATTTTTGTGACTTTAGCCATTGTAAGAAATAGTTTAAGAAAAAAACCTGCTGTATTTAAGACTGCTGCATCAAGGACAACATACCCACATGCAGAAAATAAGCCTTCTAGTAAAAGCTTAAATTTTATCCACTGTGGAAAAAACTCAACAGCTATTAAAATGATGCAGTTCTTCAAGTAGCCCAGAGGGCATACTCAGATTTAATGTGGATACCTGACCTAATGTACTGTACAGTTATGCCAGGTTTAAATAAAGCTGCTTTCATTCTTCTTAAGATTTTGCATTGGAAGAGCTAAGTAAAGGAACCTTGTGCACAAATAAAGGGCTTCTGAGGACATTATGGTAACCAGAAAAGCACCATTGATTTGTCATATAAGAAACTCTGTGCATGCACTAACATACATCACAAATGCCCACTCCTTATTAAATTCTAATAACCAAAAACCTGCAGGGAAAATCCCAGGTTTTATTTGATAATTTGGCCTAAAGGATCAATCAGCAGTTTCATTTCCTTGAGACACTGGCTCCTCTGGGTCAGTACCACATGTGTGATATAATCTTTCAATGCCAAATAGCCATTTAAGGTACCAAATTCTGAACTAAAAAGCAAAGATATGAAAGGCATTCACAGGTTGTATATTAAGCCCATGCTAAAGCACTGCAGCAGGTTCCAGATTTCCCTGTGTTCAGCCATCACTTGTATAAACAATTATTCCAGTTGTGCAGACCCACTTAATGTGAATGTATCCTCAAGAAGGCAGCTAAGTATGTAATTGGTCTTTTGTACATACAATTACTGTGATGTGTACACTGAAGAAGCTCTCTAAAATACAGATAGTTAATAGATTTTTTTGAGCAAATATTGTGCATCAGGGTTTAAAGAGGAGAATCCCATTTTAGAAATCCAAATGCCAATATGACTGCTCAGATATGAAACAGGGTTATAACCACGATACTCAACTTTGAAAATGCAGCTCACAAGTAATATTTAAAATAAAGCAATAAACCAGCCTCATACTCTATCAACATTTCTTGTTTTAATTTTTATGCTGCTCATTTGTGCAGCCCTCTTTCATGTCAGCTTTTTTTCCATGCACACAGCCATGCTAATATCTCCGTGGATGTGTTTATAATAACCTTTAAATCCTTTCCTTATCATTATGTTGCATAGCTGTTCCATTGTATAAACTCTCTTTACTCTGGTTCATTGCCCCATATTGATTATTTCACATTTGTCTATGTTAACCCCTGAATAGTATTTTCCACTTACTAGTCCAGCCATTTAAAACCATCCACATCCATCTGTATAAAGTTGTTTGCTTTTCTCATAGTTATACATTAACTTTGACAGCATTGGCAAAATATCAATCACAGAGATTTGGTGTATGTCAGAGAAGTGGTCACAACACCAACCTCCTGACTGATCATTTTCAGTAGTAACAATCACAGAATGATAATTCTGAAACTGCTGAGTTTTCTATTCTGACCTTAAAAGACATCACACATCCTGTAAGAAGCCAGACTAAGAGGTATTAATATGAAGTAACAGTATGAGGGCATTTATGGTACTTATATTGTTCCCATTCTTGCATTAGTTTTCAGAATGCTCTCTACTGTGGCTTCAGCTTTAAGAAAAACCTGAACCAACAGCAATCCAGTATCATCTGTACCATTTAGGTACTTAATACTTGGATTATAGGCTGACAATTTGGGGCTTACAGGGAAATATTATAATTTATATTTTACAGCTGATGAATACTCAGCTCTGGAACTTACATGAAGTTATACAGTCAGGTGAGTTTTCTTTTAGGGGAAAAAAAAAAAAGACAATTCTGCACTCAAAAATATATTCCCAGTGTGAATTACATTCACCTTATAATACTCAAGAGAAAGCCTCTATTTTTTTCAATTAATCTGACCTTTCTCAAGAGCTAGCACAAGAAACAAACAACACTCTCACTGAACTAAGTATTTGGAGTCAGAGTGAGAAGCATTGTAGAGCTGTACAGTGTGTATTACACAAATGGATGTTTAAAGGTATATGTGTACACACTGTGGAAATGCTGCTTATTTACAAGACTGTACACATTCTTGACTAAACTGTTCACTAGAATCTTCATACCCAAAAGCAAATGAAATGCCTTCAAGTGCCAAGAAGTGCTGAGAAAGCCCTCCCTGGGTAGAACACTCTTCAAAGTCACTTCTTTCCAGGCAGGATACATTTAAGCCTGAGACCAATTTTTTTTCTTCTCACTGGTAAGGAACTGAAGAATGAAAAAGCCTGCCCAGGAGCAAAACCTGCTGTCACTCACACAATGGAGCCCTGCAAAGGGAACCAGACTTAGAACTGTTTGCGAAAAAAAAAAAAAAAAACAAAAAAAACAAAAAAAAACAAAAAACAAAAAACAAAAAAAAACCAGGTTCACTCAAAAGCCCTACCTGTGGCTACATGGACTAGAATTTCAACAATGGTTTTCTTTGATTCCCTCCTAATAACAATCATGAGTGAAAAAGGTAAGAACTAAGTTTAGGGACTGATCTCTTTCACCAGCTAGAACCACACTCTAAACAGAATTGGAGGGTATTGGGTTGAGAGGTGTGAAAATTAAAGGAAAACTCCAGACACAGAAGGAAGGGAGGAAGGCCTGGACCATCATGAACTTAGAATTGCCTCAAGCTAAAATACAGCCTAGAGTCTGTTCTGAGAGCACACTGATTGCTCTGAGAATACAGGGACCAGTCCTGAGAAAAGGAAAAAGCCAGATACTGATTTTGTTGTAAACGACCCAACACTGTACAAAATCAGAACATGTGGTTAGTTTTTTACTTTGCTATTTTCAAGTAACTGTCATCACCCTCAGCATGACCAGAATCCATTTCTCTCTGGTCTGCTGATCCACGTGTATCTTAGCCATTAAAACATTCACCTATTTGAAACCCCCATTTTAGTGCCAAAATGCCATAGAGTTCTGAGAGTAAATTTCACATAACACCACCTCTGCTACACTGGCAAAGATAAAAAGGTTGAGTTTAATTAGGCTGCTTTCCTTGTATGCTGTTTTCTTAAAAAGAGCATATATTTCAGTTTCAGTCATTCTGTACTGATTTAGGAATATCATCTTTCAGTAATTTTTGAAAGTGATGAGAACACAAAGTCTACTCACATTCATTGAGGGTGTCTACTTTGAAGTAAGAGATCTGAACTCTTACAAACTGAAATTATGAATCTGAAAACACATTTTAAAAAGTGAAAATAAAAAATTATAAATTCCACTAGAAATTCACATTCATTATTTTTCTTCATTAATTTTTGACTGCAACCTGTGTAACTGATTGCAAAGAAGAGGATGTCTAGTAGAGGAGCAGAGATGCCTTGGAATCAGGTGTCTGCATCCGTGAGAAAGCTATTAAGCAACAGGTCATGCTGCATGCCTTCTGTGAGGTTATTGCCTTACATTCAATCTTTCACTAAATTTACTTTATTATACATTGATGCAACAGGATTCTGGAGGATCAGTGCCTAACAGAAAATGTATGAAAGCATGTGCAAAGGCTGTCAGTACCATAGTTGCCAAGTCTCTTGGCTAGAAAACCTAAATTGCCTCATAAGTACTGCTATTCCCAGCCAAAAAAAAAAAAAAAAAAAAAAAAAAAAAAAAAAAAAAAGAAGCATATATTGCCTTACATTTTCCTTTCCATATTTCTCAGACATTTACTTTTATATCAACACATAATGAGTAGAGAAAACACAAACGAATTTGAACAGAATTTTCTTTAGCTTGTAAAAAATGCTTTTTTCTCCCTTCTTCCTCACATTAACATTAATTGGAGCTGGGCAAAAATCCTCACATTAATAGCAATAAAAGTAGTGCTAGTACATTAGATTTAATTAGCATCTAACCTAAAAATTCTACACCCTGCAAGCAGTTTCTATGCAGGAAACAGTTTGTCTGACAACCAAATGCAGTCAGTTCTGATGTGGTACAGGGGAGCTTTTCCAGATGAACAAGAAAAGGGGAAGAGGACCCAAATTCAAGCCGAGGGGCAAGGAGAGAGTAAATTTGCCACACTAAGACTAACAAGGAGAGTGTGGTAAACATTGCCTTCATCGAGAAACCAGGCTTCCCTAGGAGTAAAATCAAAATATTCGTCAAAGATAACTGAAATCATGTTTACTACATAGATTCATAAATCTGAAATGTGGAGCTGCACAGATACCATTCGATCCTAGTAACATCACTGTAAATCAAAAGCTCAGTAACTTGAAAGTCTTTTATGCTTCTTAGAATAACCTGAAAGACTTTTCACAGCATTTGTTTTTTCTGGCCTCCTTTATTTTTCTGTCTTGTAGGACGTGAGTTGCCATCTATATTTAACAGCAAATGCAAAATACAGACACTCTTATGATCAGAAAGGCTAAAGTTTCTTCTTGTTCTTCTGTTCTCTTCTGCTCATTCCAATCCCCTCCAAGAGCTTCCCCTCCCTGGCTCTTGTTTTTCTCATCTCTGTGCTGTTTCAGTTTCCCTCCCTTCCTCACTCCCTGCAATTCCCCATTGTTCTGTTTTCTCGTCTTTCAGCTCCACCTTGTCTCATTGCAGCTCTTGTGCTCTGATCTATTTTAAAAAATACAAGAGAAGAAGGTTCTGAAAAAAATCAAAAGCTCTTCATAAAGCTGCTTTTCTAAAGTAACTAACTGGACACTGTGCTCCTTCTATTTATGATTTTTAGGACAAATCCAAGCATCTCTCTTTCTCTTCCAACATGAAGGTGGTTTTTGTTTGGCTAGGTTTTTTTGGGTTTTGGGGGATTTTTTTACATAAAAATTGTCCAAGTTACAAAGTATTATTATTCTTTTTTTTAAAGAATATGAACATTCTGTAACTTTGGTGGTGGAAGATTAGGAACTTTATCAGAGATTCGTCACCTTTCAGTTAAGCTATGCACATTAGTCACATCTCTTCTTAAAATAAAAAAAAATAATTGTTTGTCTCATTTTCAAATGCTTTTATGTTAGTTTCAAGTCTTGGTCAAAGTTCAACAGGCTGTTTTGTTCCAGGTCACAGTTCTAGCCAGATCTCAAGAAAATAACTTTTTTAAATATGCTTCTGGTTCATTTATGCTCTTGCTTTGACTTAGCCTCTCATTCTAGTCCTTGATCAATGATCTCAGAATCACCTCTTTTTATCTCTTGGTAAAAAAAGAGAAGTATCCCATCATAAAGGATTTCAAATTGATTTAGTACTCATTTGCATGCCTAGTTTGGAAACAGCACATGTCAGTTAAGGGAACTGGCCACTTTCACATCCAAGTGCCCAGTCTGTGCATGCAGTCATGGTAACTGGATAGCTCACTTGCTCAAAAAAACCCAGCTCAGCTTGTACTTTTCCTTAAAGCACATCTCAGGATGAAGTTTTAGTGATTCTTTTTTTCAATAAGGTTTAAGATTTTTAAGTGGCTGCTTCCAGGGTTACATAAGCAATTCTCTTCATTGTCACTGGCAGGCATCACACAACCTCCATAACCACACTATATCGCTGGGATCTAAGAAAAACTTTATTTCCTATTAATTTCTGACTACCCCAAATAATGGACCTTGAGGGTGCCAAAGGAAGAGAGATAATGGAAGCTATGCCTAAAAATAAAATATCCACAAATGTGGAGAAATAATCCTAGTGGCCTGCCCCACCTTTTTAGAGAGTATGCGCATACAATAATGTATCTTGTATATGTTATCATTTAAATAGGCAGTGAACAGAAATAAGCAGCAAAACACTTTCCAAACGAACATTGAAAGTCTCTTAAATTCAATGTACAGAATAAGGTTTTGGACTGTTTTTTCCTTGTCACCCTAAAGTAAAGGTTGCTTTTTCCCAGGAGAGGATGCAGGGAGAAAATATGTTAAGGGACATCTACAGCTGTAGAGCTGGCACTAGATTCCGTGGCTCCCTGTGTACTGTCAGTTCGCTATGACAACTGATATCTTGGATGAGGATGAACTGTGTTTCCTCACTGACATTGTCAGACAGCAAGGACTTGAGTTTGCAGAGACTTCTGCCACTATTTGAAACAGATAAGATTAAAACTGTTGTGATTTTGTTTTGATGGAAGCTACTGTACAAGTGCACTGCATTGTCTCCAGGGCAGGGCTGTGCATTCCTGGGTAGAAGGGGGGAGGAGAGGAGGAGGAATTGTGGTTCAGAAACAGTATTTTTCTAAAACTGAATGCAGCAGCACTGAGGAGCTGGGGACATTACTAATGTAATAATTTTTAATGCATAGCATTAGAATTGTGTACTGCCCAGCAGAATTTCAAAGAAGGCAGGTGAATGGGATAAACAGATAAAGAAAAGCATGGGTAAGACAAAAAGTATGTAAATGAGGGTGGATATTAGTTTAAGAGAACACAGCACGAGAACATCTGAGTGTAACAAGAAAGAAAAAGTCCTATTAACTGTGCACACAGCAGAGATCCTCCACACCACCTCAGGAATGTGGTTATCCAGTTTCTGGACATCCAGCAGTACCAGCTGGCTGCCTTTGCACCCTGCAGCCCATTAATCCACAGTCCTGACACAGGAGTGGTGACAATGCATATCAGTCATGATGGCTTATCCCATCTTCCCAAAAGCACTGCAAGCAAAGGAGGAAAAGAAAGCACTAACACTAGCTAAGTGCTGGTTAATCTTACACTAACAGTTCCATCTGTCTGTTCTCAAAGAATCAGACATAAAAGTTTGTAAAATGACTAGAACTCCAGGGAAGGCAATAATTCTTTGAATTACTTAATTAAATATACTGCAAAATGCAGAGCAACCTTCTTGGGACTGATAGGATTGGGCCAGTTCCTGTTGCCTTAATGTTTCTCATTACTTTAGCTATACTGTATGATCTTTCCCTTATTTATCTTTTTCAAAATAGAAAGAAATATAGGACTAGAGGGGATTTCCTGAGTAGCCAAGTGTAATCTCCTGCCTCCCGTGGGAACAATACCATAGAAACCTTTTTATTCCCATTTAGTTCTTCAGGATAGGCACTTGCTCTTCTTCCTGAAGAACATTCTGCAACTCAAAAACACAGACAAATGCTGAAAAAGCCAGAGCTGATTAAAAAAAAAAAAAAGAGAGAAATAATGCTAACAGTCTGGGCTGCCCACTCCAGACACATTATGACCTATGCCACTTTCTTACAGATTATTTCAAAGCTCTTATCTCTGTCTTTATGGCTAATGGCCTGGAATAAAAAATTGTCACGCTAAGGCACAAAGACAACAAGCAGTCCTACAGAGGAAATTAGCAGTTGTCTCCATAGCTTCTCCCTTGGACTTCCCTCTGGCAGTTCTGCAGGTTTTTGAGGTTTTTCTGTTGTTAAAAGTGAACCCAGTTTAAGCTGCCTATGGAACAGATGTTGTGGTTCAGTCCAGCACTGAGGGATCTCCTCCCAAGTGAAGAACTATTAGAAAGGCAGTGCTGTACATCAGCTCAGCTGCTGACCTCTGAAAATAATCCATTCCAACCACCAATATGTGACTCTGCCTGAACTTGCCTGTGGCACGTAATGAATAAATAAATGATACATAGATCAGAAGTATTAGTGCACGCCTCGTAGGCACTAAAACCAGGGCATTTATAACAGGCTAGTTAAATGTCACGTCTCTCCAGAAGCCTATGCAAAGAAAAGATAAAAACTATTACTGCTATCAATATTAGAAGCAGTGCTACTTGTTCAGGTGGTTGTAGCCAAGATGTATGGTTTTGTTCCTATACATCTTAGGGTCTTCTCTTGCTGGTGATTTAGGACAGGGGTTTTTATGTAGGCATGAAGCTACTCACTATGACAGGAGATGTTCTAGATACAATTGCCCCAACTAAGGACCATTACAGTATCAGTAACATTTCTCTGTACAGTTTATAGTTATCTTTTTTTCTGGTTATTAATTTATTAGCTCCCAGTACTACATCAGTGCCTAAGAAAAGCAAATTACACTGAATCTATACAAGTAGATTTTTTGCATGACAAATGGTCCACAGTTGTCAGAAAAGCATGTTGATTTCTGAAGAATTGAGAAATTGGCTCTGGCAAGCTGTAGTAAAAAATACAGTTTTCTCTGCGTTGATTTTTCAATACTTGGTGTGTATTCAGAATACATCCTCAGTGCTATGCTATGCTCTATAGACGTGATATATGATTATACAGCTGTGACTAAGAAATGATGTATGAAATAAAAATCCCTGTACAATGCACTGGGAATTGAGAGTCTGTAAGCTACTGCATGCGCTGGTGGCTGCTGTGTGTTGCATTCAGAAATAAGAAGGGAGCCAGAGATTTCAGTAAGGTTCCAAACACCGATGATATTAAAAAACCTTTCAGAATATACAAATGTCCTTTTTCATGTGCATTATGCATTGTAAGATAAGGCTGAACAAGGGAGTAATTTGGGATCTTTGTTCAACCTGTGAAGGCAGGATGCTGAGTATCTATTCTAATCCTCTGTAAAGGGCTGAGAGCCCACGGCTCTGTGCCAGCCACGCTCCCAGGCCAAGCCTGGCCCCTCCATCTTGTACTGGCATTTTTGTCCATTTGCAGAAGTAATCAAATCCAACTGACAAAACTTTACATACATCTAGGATAAGCCTAAAATAAAGCGTTAACAAGAAATTTCACTGTGGCTGCTGGAACGTTACTGCAAGTTTTCCAACTTAACCTGTCAGGGGAAAAAAAAAAACAAAACAGGATGGGCAAAAAGAAAACAATCCCTTGTTTCCCAGTCTCCATCTTCCCTAAGACTGAAATGAAGCCAGTATAGCAGAGCCTGCTCCTTAGCTATCAAGATTACAGCCTTGCCAGCCAGCATCCAACTTGTTTCTCCCAACCATAGGAAAGAACATACTGAGCTTCTAAAATTTTAAATCAGATTTTAGTTGGAGTAATCAGGCAAGACGTAAGTGAAGCCACTTAAGCAAGCTTTGACTTCATTGATAAGTTCCCTAGAAGATGCTCAGAATCATGTACCTTCCTTCTGTGCTGTTGAGACCTTGTGACTATTCTCTTTAGGTTTAGAGTTTACCTGCCTTTGCATTACTCCTGTGTTTCTTTTAACACATGTGGCAGAATATTTCTGCCTTCAATAATGGCTTGTATGTTTCTCTCTACTGAGGAAACTTCTATTTAATTCTGTATGCTTATATGGAATACTTTAATCTCTATGAAACAAGCTGATCTTACTCCCTCTGCCATACATAGACCCCAAATGCCAAAGCCTTGTCCTTCCACCTCCCTCTGCTCACTTCCCCAGCAGCACCCAGCACAGAAGTTGGCCACGTCTCTATCAGCAGCCCATGGTGACAACAGGGCCACTGGCAGCCTGGGTGGGTCAAATGGAAATGAGGTGGCAAGATGGGTGCAAAGTCAGTCAGGGAGCTCCAGGGACTGCTGAGGGAGCTGGGCCAGGGATGTCCTATGCCAGTGGCTGTGTGGGGCAGGGAAGGATTCTCAGTGTCCTGACAGCTACAGTGGTCATAACAGCTCCATGTCAGCGAAGGAAAAAAATGCTAAAAATAAGCATCTTCTATTAAGAACAGCCTTTAATTGTTCTGTCAGCATTGTTTAATGGATGTGATTATAAAGTATAAAAAAATATAAAAATTAGGTATCCTTACTGTTTAGACAAGAAGTGACTTTTCTCGAAGTAGGGCTGCAAGTGAATAAGCAAATCCACAGTGCTGCTGCACTGGATTTATATGCTGGTGGAAACGTGGCTGGAAGTTCACTGGTGATAAAAATACCAAACTTCATTAACAGCTGCTTTTGTGACTGAAGAGTTTGTGTCTAATTGTTCACAAAAAGCCTAGCACCAGCAGACAGCATGTGAGAGGACCCTGAAAAAGGATTAAATCAGGGGTCCAATCAGCATGTGGATATTAAATTTCTCTAATAGTCTGGTGTGTATTGAGCCCCACCATAATCCTTTACATGGTCCTGCTGGAAGAGCCCAGTTTATTGTGTATATCCTCTTCAGCAAGGCTGCCTACTGGAGAAACTGCACCAGCTCACACTGTGAATACACCACTGCGATTCAGATGGGATCAGAAAGGCAGTGTTACTACTAGTGTTGGTATTTTTTAAATAAAGCTTCTCAGGATGCCATTAATAACTAAAATAATAGAATCAGATCACACAGTCCTCCCAGCAGCTCTGCACTGGGATCACTGCAGGAAGGGCCCAGTAGTGCACTGGGCAAAACAAGCCCGGTCCCAAGCAAGGGAAGTCAGACCCTGATCCCTGCTGTACTGCTCACCCCTATGCCTAAATCACAGAGCAGAAAAAAAAGTATCCCTGGTACTACAACAGATCCCCACAGACCTGAACAGATTGAAACTTTTTGCCTGCAGACTTGCAGGAAAAAAACAAGGAATTTTAAAGCTTTTGTCTTTTGCTAATGGCATTCTCCGAGCTCTCACGTAGCTCAGCAAATGACAAGGATTCCCAGCTTTACTTTCTCCATAAGAGATCTGCTAATCCAAAATCAGAGCAGACAATGCTAATTCTGTGGTGCCATATGAAGGGAACTTGACTAACCCTTTTTTTTTTTGCAGAGAAACCTCCAGTCTCTTTTTATTCTCCTGCCTCAGTAGGCTTAAGTCCTTATGGCTATTCCCTTTAAGCTTCTCTGAAAGGTTTACATACTGATTCTCTGAACTCTACCTGAATTTCCCACATCCATTTCTCTCACAGAGAAGTACAGATTGCACAGTGGCACTATGTAGAATACATTTCTAATTTTGTCTTCAGATGAATACTGCTAAGCTGATGAGAACTTCTTAAACATCAGCAGCTTCCACTGACGTCAACTGGAATTGCAAGTTTGCAGTCAATTTAGTCCACTGAAACTAAAAGCACCCTTGGGCCACTGATCTCTAATCTTTTTCCACTTTACCATTTTTCTTCTCAAACTGCACAATGCATTCTGCATTTAGGGCACACTAACTCCATATGGTAATGTGACTTGTATTACATATGCTAATTGGCAAAATTTGTTTTTTAAACAGTTGTTCATTACAAATCGTGACACTATAATGATAAATTACAAGTATTGGTAAAAGCATTGATCAAAGACCAATCATTGTTATTTAATTATTTTAATACCAACCAGAATTAGGCTTCCAAATTCTGTGAGTTATGGAATAATAGGCATTAGTTAGTCCATTAGGATGCTATTACTGCATGCCATTGCTGCATTCTAATTCCCTGAAAGCTCTAATACAATGTCTGGACTCAGGCAGATAGAGCAAGGGAATGTGAAAGAGGAGCACAGCACACAGAAAGAATACTGAATTAACATTCAATGATGGGCATATGTGTTTATGTATGGTAGCCTGGAATGTGGAAAATTAAAAATTGAAATTCATCTTTCAGTAGTATCAGGATGTACATTACTGAAAAGTCCCAAATGAAACAATCTATTAAAATAAAAAGAAAGATCAAGTAACCTGTGCAGAAAACTTGACCTTTTAATTCTCAGAGAAAGTTGTGCACACGATATAAAGACTACATAAAGAGGACAATGATATTCACAGTCCAGAACTTATGCAGCAAATATGATGCTACTGAGATGAGAAGGAAAATGATAATTCACTAGGAGGTTTCAACAGAAATAGAATCATATATATTTTTAAGGCAACTTCATGAAACAGTTTGGCATTAAACCCAAAACTGCCATTCAGTTAAATGATAAAGAAATATAGACCAGAGAACTAATTCAAAATATGCATAGGGTTTGGGAATGCAGCTTTATGATGGTTATGATGTATGAGTGTCAGCCTCAGAAAAGAAATACCAAAGTAGTAACAGGATCTGAGGCTTAAGATTTCTCAGTATGTCTATTTTAGTTACAAAAGATTTTTATGCTTCATTTTAGTCATTATTTAAATATTGTTATTTCTGCGAACATGCCACACTGAGATAAGGTTTCCTGCTGTACCACATCAAAATGCAGATTGGTGAAGAATTCAGGGAAGTGTCTTTATTGAGGTAACTCTTTATTAAGCCAGGGAGGAATTGAAATTGCAAATTCTGAAAGAAAAGGAGGCAGAGGGAGAAGTGGGAGAGATACGTTACATTCTCTTTAATCATGGGATTTGCACAACATCAGTACAGTTATGATCTAAATAAAGTTTATCGTCATCAGGATATTATACTGTAACTGCTTCATTTAATCTAATGGTCTCCATTTAGGTAATTTTCATAATTTTCATGCATTTTAATGTATTTAATGATCACCTTCCGAGCTGATTTACTACCTCCTAAGCTATATTGTACTTTATCTGTGAGATTTGGGATTCCAGACAATGATACACAAAGACCTAGAAAGTTTTGTAAAGATGCTGTTCTGCATTCCAAGTTCCTATTAATCATGCTATTTTACTAATACAGAAAAGCTTGAATATAATTTCAACCTATAGGAAAACAATACTCAGGAAATTTACAGAGAATGAACTCGACCTAGATTCTGGATGATTTCTCTCTAACGGAAACTGATAAAATTTCAGATCCTGACAGCACATTAAAATGAGCAGGAACTGCAATTCTGCATTCAACATCTGGCAAACATCAGCCCTTGCTAAGCTGCCTGCCTGCCTCCACAGCAGGCTAAAAAGAAGCTCATTCTCTGAATGTTCTTTGGCTTACCTAGCCCGAGGAGCCTGTTCTAGGTGCAGTAAGCAGCAGCGCCTGGGTTATCCTGGCACAGTTAGCACACAGCCTCTGAGCTGCTGCTCAGCACAAACACATCTCTGGTGTATGAGATGTGCAGCCTCCTCACAACAGGCTGGAAATACCTCAGAGGCTGTACAAGAGGAAAACATCTTCCTCAGCAGAGCTTCTCCTTCCCTCCCCTGGCATCAGGGAATTCTGGATAGCCCTGACCTGGCAGAGCAGTTTCCCCTATCCACTGAACACCAACCAGCTCTCCAAACCCACTTCCTCACTGTAATACACAAAAGTGTTATCTGAATACACAAAGTGAGGCAACAGCATTGCACCAGGCATTTTTAAACTAATTAGAATGCAAAGCTGCTATGACTGCATGTGCAAATAAGGTAATTACAAATGCAAATGCTAATTACTTTCACCTGCTTGTGCAGTTACCCACTCCTTGTTGGGCAGTTGAAATAATTGGGTGTGCAAATTAGACCCACAGCTGGATGCACTTTACACTTGTAATTATGCACTGAAAGTTGGGTGAGGATTCGGAGGGGTTTTGAGTTATGGTTTTGGTTTTGTATTTTAAAACTACACCCCTGGATTAGTAGTAGATACACATTGCATGTATATACTTCAGGAGAGGAAAATTTTTTGCCAAAATTATGAATGAGAAAAGGAAGAAAACTACACAATTTTGAAAGTCGGGCTAGATTAAGCTAGTAGCAAACAATGAGACTGTGAAATTCATACCATAAAATGTAACATAATTAGAAAAATCAAAATGTCAAGTTTTACAGTCCAAATGTCTCAGCTGTAGGACTGCAGATCTGAACAATATACAGCTACAATACCAACAGCATGAATGTTCAAACATAGTTAGGAGGCTGCTCTAGGGGACCCAGAGTAAAAGAAAAATAATGTTGTCTGCCAAATACATAACATATGTATGGTCAAATTTTTGCAGGTTTTGTTTGGGTTTTTTTGGCAGGGTATGCAACTAAATGCACTATGCTTTTACATGGGTAAAAAGGGTATTGGATTTAGCAATAACCAAAACCATTGTTCAGGTTTGTGGTCAAAGAGAATGTGCTTCTAACATCTTCTCTCCATTGTTTATTCAGACAATGCATTAAGTACTTTTTACCCTTTTGGATTTATAGCACTCATATGCTAATCTTTGGTTATTTTAAGTTCAGTTAAGCAGTCAGCATGGGTGTGCCATAAATATGTACAGCATGCTAAGTATAAAAACAAAAACTCTTCAAGGCACATATAGAGTTCATGGTCAGGTTTTCATTATAATTGGAAATATCCAATCTGTATCACTTCTGGATTATCACTAATAAAACAACTCTCGCTGAAACAACAAAAATGTTTCTTTTAGTTCCTGCTGATACCCAGTCTGTGACAGCAACTGTAGCTTCAGCACATTAATGCTTTAATCTAATATGTTTCAGAGAAGGAACCTAAAATAAATTAAAAAAGAAGAAATGGTAGAACTTTTTCCATAGTGCAAATCCTAGCACCAGCATATGGATGACAACCGATGTCAGAATCTCCTATCATCAGCCTCTGAACAGAAAAGCAAATTAAAACATATGAGAGCATACAAACCTACAGATTCCTAAATGGACAGAAAAAGAGAGCAAGAGCAATGCAGAGACCTGCTGAGAAAGAGGCTTCATAGAACACTTGCCCACCAGAGTCCTTGAGCAGGTAGCAGCAGAACCCCCCCTGTCCATCCCTACCACATCCCCTTGACAGTCAGCAACACTCTGCAACCAAGAGCCTAAAGCACTGCTGGGTATCTTAGCAGCTTTCTTAGAATCAGTACCTTGTGTCTTAATGAGAATGCTATGCTAGATATATATATTTTAAAACAGGCTTGCGAGCTGGGATTTTGCTCAGCTCTAATGTCTGCTTCATACTCTCCCTGAAACATGCACAGCCACCATCAAATATAATCTGTCTGCCTTGAAGATGAGGGGTACTGCATGAAATGGCCAAGGGCTGGCAGCATGGCTGTGTTCAGACAGCCTGCATGCAGGCTCTGAGAGTGCTGCCACAGAGCTTTGGGAAGCACACAGAGAATCTACAATGCAACTCAGACTATTTACAGCAGCTCACTTGTCTCAGAGACCATCTCCAACAAAAATACACTCCTACGTGTTACAAGGATGTGTTATTATTCTGTTCTTGCAAGGAAATTTGAATTTATGTAATAATTTTTAAAACTTAATAAAACCAAACTAAACTGACTTGATCTAGTTTTATATTCATCAAAACAGAACATAACATATTGATAAAAGAATGCTGGGTGATGAAAACTTTGGTAAGCAAAGTTATTGGTAAATTAGTTACAAAAACAGATGCAACACTGAACGAAGAATATTTTGATTCTTCCAAAAATAATTCACCTCACTATCACTCAGAGAACTGGTTGAAAAATTGGATTTGTCACCAGAACAGATTTATTCTGAGCTTATGAATTCCTAATAAGTCTGCTTTTCATAATGATTAATGATAATTATCTTTTAAAGTTTCATCATTTACCTGAGTATTTTCTATCTATTAAAAACCATGAGTAAGTAAGAATATTTATTACAGTGAAGGTCTCCTAAATGCCTCTTAACTGGCTGCAGCAGAGACACAGTAATTAATCTTGGAAACACTAAAAAAATTTTAAACCACACTCACAAGTGTTAACTATAAAAGAACAGCCAACATTCCTGCATCCTACCAAATAGTTACAGTCAGACAATGAAAAGGAGAGGAACATCCTCCAACACAAAATCCAAAATAGGTCCCTCATCCAAGTCTGTACGCAAATGGACAAATCCCCAACCGAAGTCCTTAGGAGAGGAATCCATGTGAGCAGCTCTCCCATGCATGCATCTCATTCCTGCTCCCTCTTCTGTTGTGCTGCAGCCCAAACTAACCCAGGAACTGTATAAACAGAGCTGCACTTGGAAGCTGTTCTTTTGTTCCAACTAAAACCATCACCTCTGAGCATAAACAGTGACAGCAAAACTGCTCTCTGTTAGAAACAAGGACAACAAAAAACTAATTCAAAATTAATTTATCACTGGTTTAATTCATTGCATTAAGAAATTAATCTCTTCCAAACAGACAGGACAATGTGATTAGTACAAACAATATCAGGCTAGTTCTATAGTTACAGGACATTTAGGAATACAGGGCAGCATTTATTTCAAACCAATGGCTCTTTCTGGTTTTGTTAACCTCAAGCAGGGCTGTTTTGGTTGCAAAGATATCTCAAAAATGTGCTCTACATTCTTACCCTCATTCCCAAAAGACTTTTTGTTTTCTTCTTCTTTTTTTTTTTTTTTTAAATGATAGCACATTTTGCTTTTGGAAAAGGGAAAGGGTCTGTTTCAATACTGAAACAAGAGATTTATCCTCATGGAATAAACCACGTTTCTTAGTGTTTTTCTTTGCTCTCAGTCTTTGCACTTGATCTCTGCACTTCCCTGAGTTTTGCAGTAGTTTTTTTTCAAAAACTGCAGAAGAGCTGAAAGTAGGAAATATCTGATTTAAGGCAAAAAAATTTTCAAAGAGAGCACTCCTATACTTAGAGTGGTAACTCCCTGAGCAACTCTTCAAGCACAAAAACAAGAACACAGATTCCCAACACCAACTCAAAGATTCTTAATCAGACACATGTTATTTTAAACATCATGTGCTGGACACACACTTCTTCACAGCTTCTACACATCAGACCCATACTGAAATTGCTAATAGCATCAGAATAGCATCAGATCACCAAGTGATCCAGAGGGATCAGCTTATAAAGAGATGTGGTCAAAGTATTTAGATGAAGTATTTATCCAAGCCATCTGAAAATAAAACTGAATGCTAAAGTTTAGGTCATCAAAAATACACAGATGATCTATTTAGTATAGGAATGCTTTAAAAATACCAATTACCTCTAAAAATGGAAAAAGAGATTGTCTTAACAGAGCAATGTTCTTCCTACTTAAAAGACTTTGACAGATTAGATGTACTTAGGCATTTTTCTTTTTTGAAAATTGGACTAATCTTCAGAGTCTTTTCTTTTTCAAATAAAAATTCTTCCAGAATGGTGAACTGACTGATGAATGCCAGAAAAGCAAGTCAGATGTGTGTCAGATTGCCTGCATGTATCTCAGAGGAAAAAAAAAAAAAGAAAAAAGGAACTGTTAATAGTTTTTGCACCACAATATGAGTACATCTGTTATACTTGCAAGAGAGATAAGCATCCACAATTGGAACTACTAAACTAAATCAAAGCATGCTTAGTTTAACCTAAAATTTAATGGCAAGAACACAGTTGTGTTTTGGAGCACACTTTTAGTTGGATACAGATTAATTTAAAAGACAGCAAGACCAGAGTATCTCCTTTGGAAATATTTTCAATGAGAAGCACAAAGATTATGTTCCATTCCTTACTCTCAGAAAATGTTAACAAGTAGGTTAGATGATTCAACAAATACTGTTTTAATGAGACATCAGTTTAATGCTTGCTGCTGCTAAGGTCACATATGTCCTGTGTCTCTACTTCTCAGATTTCTAACCCAACAAGATTCTTTTTCTTTAATGAAGCAGCCACATGAATCTGTCATTTTACTCTTTCGTAATTGTTCTCAACAATGGAAGACCCAAGGTACCTATTAATTTCTACTTAGCATTTTTTTGGAAACAAATTAAAAAAGTTGCTAGACTATAGGGCAAACTACATCCTCAAGTACACTAATGTAAACCAGGGGAAAAAAAAAAAATCACTAGTGTGCTATTCACACCAGTTAATAGCATCACAGATGAACTAAAGTAACATCAAGAACAGGCAGAATTTATCCCTGTCTGATTTATCATCACAAAAATCCCATCTTTCCCATGCTCAGCAGCTACACAGGGGTTTCTATGCAGGCAGAGAAACAAGAGTGGGCCCTCTACAACTGAGAGGATGAGACTGGGATTCTGGTAAATATGGATGAAATGTAGTTGCCTGGGAAAAAGCATCTCCTTGACCTCAGTATAATTTGGATCAGGTCTAGGTAGGGCAAAGAAAAGAAGAATGGCACAGCCAGTGGCACAATAAATTCAGGACTGTTCCTGCCAAAGACTGATTAATTCTAATTGCAATGTGAAAATAAGAAAGTTTGCTGTCTTTCCACTTCTTTCTAGTATGAAAATCACGAAGTATACTCCTCAATGGTTCTAAGACAGTCCCACTAGGGAGTCTTGCATTAAGGAATATTACAGTAAGGAATATTACAGGAAAATACACCCTGCAGTAACTAAGTGCTAACCATCCAACCATATGCTAGATTTGCTCTTTTACATTTCTTCCTCTCTCAAATATTCCTTTTAAAAGATTATGTATATAGCACCTTAAAGTTCAGTGACTACCCAGGCATTCTGTTAAATATATTTCTAGAAATTGTTCTAGAAATCCCTTCATCATATTAAATTGTGCTCAACAGCACCTTTCTCATGTCTTAGCTGAAAGCACCCCATCAAGCTTTACTTTTTAGAAATAAACACTCTGCTGAGCTTCTGCCTTTTTCTACATTTTTCCTCGTAAGACCCAATGACAAGCATGAATTTCCTTTGCCTGAAGATCATTTGTCAGGACAGAATGATTCTCGGTGAAATAAATAAAACTGAAAATTAAACAAAACAAACAACAAAAAAGAACCTATCATCCCCACTTAAGCAGAAGAAAGGAAAAAGTAGCACAAATAATTTCAGCACTACTAAAAACAGTATGTTATTTCAAGGGTTTGAACCATTTTCTTATGAGACATTGCATACCTGCTTACCCATTTCAGCATCATTCCCCTAACATACTTTGGTCTTGAAGAGCATATCAAGGATATGTGAATATAAATAAGCATCTTCAGAGGCTCACAGACACTGGAATTGGTACAATTCTGCTTCATAATTATGAATTTGCAAGGGGTTGGGTTCTCTTATCCAAAATCCTGCTGTTGTACAGTATTATCATTGAGTTCTGAGAGGGCTCATAAATTTCATATTTTTGAGGGGTAAAGGCACAGGTTACTGTACTACACTGGTGACCTTTTTTGAAAACCCAGACAAGTTTTGACTCTGCTTCATCCCAATTCCATTTCATTTTTCCAATCTCTAATTTAGTTCTAAGCCTATTGTGATTTCATGCTTATTGCTTCGTTTCTTTACTGATTTTTTCTCCATTTCTTCCTATTCAGCAAACAAACACACTGTCATGTATTTTTTTTTTTTTTGAGTCTATGTATAATATTCAGACTATATATAGACATCCATATAGACATTTCAGAAAGCAGCCTGTCCCCTTAACAAGCAGAACTGCTGAGCATTTGGAAATGATAGGATGCAGGCCTGAGTGATCTTAGATGGCTACAGTTAAAACAGTTTTTACTCAGCACATATCTGCCTTAAATAATTCTTTAGCTGTTGAAAGCTCCTCATGATGGAGTATCAGCACCCCTCTCTCTAGGCAACATGGGCTGTTTGAGAAGACCGAAGTAGTTATCTCTATCTTAATGTGGAATCAATTAATTTATAGCTACAAACAGATCAGTCATAGACCTCTTTATTCAGTTACCTGTATTGCATTGCACCTGAAGTTTACCCTTCTGCAATGGTGCTGTAATGAAAAATAACACACCCTTGTAGAATACTAGTCAAGGGTTTGTTGTCACTGCAGCATATTGACTTGTTTTTCACAATAATCCTTAATCAAAGGAAGCCCTAAAACAACTGTTCCATGCCTCTTCAGGCTTAAGCAACATCGTGGAGCCTTGCCTGGTGACCTTGACATTGCTGCATCTTAAAGGAGTAGCTCCATGGAAATCATTCCTGTAAGAGCTGGGGCACTGGTTAGCTTAGTGCACCACTGTGATTCTCCTTGATCTGCTCTTCATTAGTAAGGGATCAATTACAAAACAAATAAATGTTTTGCTATGATGTCTTAAGCCATTAAAAAGGGTGTTTTGCTTCTGGGTAAATTCAAGTTGCATGCAGTAGCTAATGTGAAAATACAGTAACAGCAAACTCCAGGCCTCTATGCACCAGGATAATTGAAGCATCTTAACTAATTAGGAAGTCAAATTACTTTTCTACAAGGTGACCTAATAATGCAATCTGTCAAGACAGCAAGATGTGCCATCCCAATCTTGAGACCAAAATCAAAGTTGGTAAGACCACTGTCACATAACACTGAATATCTTAAAGTATTCTTCTTAGTCTCCCCTTTTTTGTCTAGACTCCCAGGCCAATAGCTATGAAGAGTGTTTTAACCATGTCACAGAACAAAACTCTGGATAGCATTGTTACAACTAGGGTTTATCATAGAGGCCCACAGTGCCTTTAAATACCACAATTACTGTGCTGAATGTATTAATCTGAGCTTTGTAGCATAAACTTCAGTCCATAGCATGCTAAAGTATATTTGGAAAGTCTATGTGAAGTATAGAACCAGATTAGACCATCTGATAGAGATTTAGATCTCAGTATACAGCTAGCATCTGTGTTTCAATCTGCAAAACACTAATAGAAAAAATTCAACATATTTCATTGTAGAATCCCCCGAACAAAACAGAAGATCCAGCTAAATAAAGACTTAAATCCACTCAGTGCATTCATAGCATACTGATGTCATATTCATCTGAAAGTGGATATGCAGGAAGAAATAATACATCTAACTCTTGAAATCTAGGAGTATTAATTCACCTCCAGAATAAATCCAGGCTCTAGTTCACTATACCCATATGTTAACCAATATTTCAAGTATTACTGACAGGTCTTGAAACAAATCTGCTATCCACAAACAAGTAAAACTGATTACTGTTTGTACCAGCACAAACAGTACTGCATTCTTTTATTAGCTGAGTGGAGCAATATTCCTTCAGTCTGTTTGCAATTGTCTTGTGAGACTGAACCTCCTCCTCTCCATACAAATCCAGACACACAGAATCACTGCTATCTCCCCTCTGCTGCAGACAGACTGCCTTTATTTCCATCAGCACCAAATATACCTCGACACGTGAAATACCTTGGCTAAAATCTGAATTGTTTAACAACTCATGGAACGATAATGTGTGAAAAATAAACATAAACTCAGCATTACTATGAAAGAAGTATTGTTGGTTTTAATTTGTGCTCACTAATTCATTGTTGAATTGCTTTGTATAACAAGCACTCAGAGTTAGCCCAACCATTTCAAAAGAGCTGAAACTTTGATCTCATTTAACAGATTATCCCATTGCATTCTGCAGGGCATGGAAAAAAACCTAAACAAACAAAAAAAAACCCTCGAAAAAAATTACAAAGCTGTTTTAGGTACTGACAGTTGATCATCTGAAGTAGGAAGAACATTTTCTGTCTTTGTGGGGACGATAACTGTTTTTCAACACTTTTGGCTGAGAACACTAGGATGAAGGAGGCAAAAAAGCAATTAAAAAGAAAAAACAAACATGGAAGGACTGAAAATTACTTTATCAGGGTAGGCAAGAGGAGCCACACTGTAGAAATGCAAAGAACAGCAGAGATTGCATCCAAGACACCAAAGGAGGGAGGCTAATGCTGAAGGTAATAACAGATTGTGGATGGAATAAAGACAAATGTCTTGAGGGCTTGAAACAATAAAGCAATTCTTGAAGGCATTTTATAACACTACAAAAACTTAACATAAGGAAAAATACACAATCTATAAAAGAAAGAGAAATTGTAACAGAGAGGATAAAGATGAGACAACATAAATATCAAAGAACACAGTGCTTCAAGCAATAGACAGCAATGTCAAACATTTTCTAAGCTCTGAGTAAGTAGGAAAAAAAAAAGTTAAAGACTGTCTCTGAACTGACCTGTGCTCCTCTGAACACTACTATTTTAATTTGGATGAATTTACAGTATTGGAAACCAGATTGCAAGGCAAATCTTCCATTTCCTACAGTTTTAAGGTATGAGCAGCTGAAGCCAGCCCGAAAACCTCCTGAAATCTATGACTGCAGTAGGATGTAGCATGACCTAAAAGGAGCAGATGTCTCAAGAAAATAAATCAGTTGGTGCTAAGTATTTTGACACTCAGACCACTCCAGTATTTGAAACAAACCATCTCAGTTATGACTCTCCAGTGATTCCTTCAGAATCATATTTCTGTCTAAGCTGCACTACTGATGTGGCACACCTTGCAATGCTTGCATTTATCAGCTTAAGAGGACTGGAGGGGCAAAGAAAGGCATTTTGTTCAGCTAAGCCTATTGCATATTTTTGCCTCTATGCACAGTCTTATTTGGGGCAGTATAAAAATATGTGGAGTTATAAAATATACCATTTTAGCTGATTATGACTAATTCATAAAGCATAATAGATCTTTTCCTTTATTTAAGAAAGGGCAAAGCTTTGAAACCGAGAGGACTCTGTGACAGCTGTACATCTACTCATTCCATCAAATCAGAAGTGCTCCCTTAAAGCTGTTTGTGACACAGCCTTGTTATCCTGCCTCCAAAAGGTTATCACAATCTTAATTTCAACTTTATTTTTGCAAAAGAAAATACTTTCACACAGAAAGAGAAAGAAGCCAGACGAACTGCCCTGGTATTAAGAGAAAATCAGTTTGTACAATAACTGCCTCAGAGTATCTGCTTCTGAGAGAATATCTTACTGAATGAGATTCCAGACTACTGTACAGACACTGCTTCCTTCAAGAAATACAAAAGGTTAAGAGACAAATTACTGTATGCCCAGTAGTTCTTTAACAATAAGGAAAATGTATTTTTAAACACTAGGGCTAAACTTCTGCAAGGAAATCTCTGGTATTTATTGAGCATCTCTGTGGTGGCATGCACAAGTCTTGTAATGATTTGGTGAACTGTCTGGGTCCTCTACTGTTAGGTTTCTGTTGCAGGCTACTGCCAACCCACTCTGTGCCCAAAGTCCTGCAAGCTTATATTTGCATTTGAGAAGACTTAAAACTACACTGCAGTCCAAAAAAACAGACAAACAAAAATAGTTCTTTTCTCACATACACCAAGATCAGCAGGAATCTTCTTATATTTTTCAGATAGGTATCTTTCCACAACCATTAAGTCACCTGTTAAACATATGAGGAACACTGGGATCAGCCTTCAAGATATGACATGATACTTGGCCATATACGATGCCAATGCTGGACTGATGATTGATCACATCTGAGTTAGGCTCAATTTCCCTTAAAAGGCACACCAGAGACTTTATCAGTTTTAATAATGTTCACAGACACTTTGTACTGGTATAACAAAGCTGCTGTATCTGGTACACAACCTGAATTTGAATGGCTTTCTCTGGAAGAAGAACTGAGGCCAAATGTTATGCTTATCACAACTGAAGTTTAAAAACATGTAAATGTGACAAAAAATCTTGAAACTTCAATATATTTGAGATATCTTTGTCTTAATATTGGAGATCTCAGAGGATCAGTACATGCACACGCAGAGGCACAGTACCCAGCCTGGATCATTATTCTGTGATAAAAAGTATTGGTTTCAAACTCTGAATAGAGCAGTGATAGAGCAGCGATTTTTTTCATGTGCCAGGAGGCATATTGTATCCCAAGATATTTGTTTTTTCTACTGAGCACCCATTTTTTCCTGCAATGATCACAGCACAACCCTCTCCTAGAGGGCAATTAAAAAAAAATAATAAATCAGCACATGGAAATATTCTTGATCATGTGTTAACTGTTATCTTGATGAATCCAAATACTGACCTATATGCCTAAGTGTCACTCTAATTAGTCCTTATACTTCTAGTATTTCTCCACTTGCTTTAGTCAAAATTTTGGGCACTTCACACTAGAAATATATAGCAAAATGAAGACATGACACTCAACTGGACCCCAGGAAAGCTATGTGAAATCCATACTGTTTATGCAACACTGCATATTTTACATGTTAAAATTTGTAGTTATCATTATACTTTGATCTTTAGAAGAATTGTTACTGTTTCATTATAATTTAATTTTTCCTGGCCTTATCTACTGAAGATATGAGAGATAATGATTTAATTTGCTACACAGAAGCATGCAGGCAAAACTGTCACAGATAAAGATATCTTGTAAGCTAAAAGGCAGGAAAAGCTACTGACATGTATAGGGCAAGACTTATTAGTTTGAATTTAAAAAAAAAAAAAAAAAAGGGAGGGGTGTGGGGGAGAGCAAGGAAGCAACAATACTCATCTTTGGCCACAGCTGGGAGACTTCACAGGTAATTACCTGGAGGTTCAGCATACAAAGCTGATATTTTTGTGAAGTTTCAATTTTGCAGTGGAGAGATCTATATTTCATTAACATAAAGCTAGGTTTTTTTAAATAACACTCGGGACACAAAGTAAACCCCAGTATTTGTGGTATCAGTAGATTTCACTTGCAGTTGTGTAAAAGATTTCAGGACTAATCTGATATCCTTCACCTTCTCTCTCAGCACCTCTTCCCACAGCTTTTACAAACCCCACATGCTCAGGAACAGGACACACGTGTGTTTCTGCCCACAGTGCCAGGCCCAAGGTTACTTTTCTTTGTTCTCCCCACTACCAGAATATTCAGTGACTGCTCATATTTTATAAGCCACAACTCTCAACATTCTGGAATGCCTTTAAAACCACATTAAGTTGAACTCAGCTGATCTTTTGTTTCAAAACCATATTTAGAAATATTTCTTCAAATTACAGTAATTCAAAACACTTGGAGTACACAGGTTTTGACTACAAATGTTTGTTTCTGAGCATCTAGCCTCTCTCTAAGGCAGATTCTAAATTCTTTTTTCTTCAGATACACTAAGCTCAATATTTGGTACAATTTTTTACAGTGGTTCTCTTAAATGTGAAAAGAATTTAATTACTATTTATAGATACAGGTACAAAAATACTTGATGAGAAACTTTGTATCATGAAAAAAAAACTGTTTACCAGATAATATAAAATTTAACTGGAAGAGGTTTATGAGAATCTGGACTTCAATGAGAAGCTGTTCTACTACTGACTTGATAGAGAGCAATGCCATCACAGTGGCATTGATTCATTTTAAATGTCAAGGCTTTAAAATGTCATCAGTTGAGAGAGCCTCTGGACAGACTCTCTGCTAGCATAAATCAGCTTAGCTTGGTTAACTTCAGTAGAACTACAGTGATCTAAAACCACTTGAAAATCTAGCCCTTTGCTCTGAGCCTTCATTCTCAACAGGGGTAAGGGGGAGAAATAGAGTGAGCACTGCACAGCCCACTAAGTTTTTTGCAGATTGTCATAGCACTGATTATCTGTGAGTGCAGCTCACTGCTGTTAGCAACAATGAGCCCGACACTACAAACCAGAGTCCTGACTTTCTGGCACCATGTTAAAAGCCCCTCTCAAAGAGGAGTTTGATGACACACCAGTGAAATCCTTCTGGGAGGCATAGTGTAGCAATTGTTAACACCAATGCATCTCCAGTCATTGCTAATAACAAGTAAAAACCTGTTGGAGTAGTCAAGGCCAAAATGGGTCTTTAATCAGAACCGCTGTCAGGCCTGTATTGCTGGAGGTTCCCACAGTGCCCAACTCTGTAAAAGATAGCATAATGAATATTTGATGTGAACAGTGCTGGAGAAGTGGAAGCAGCAATAAGAATATTCCCTTTAACTGCTGGATCCTCCCAGCATGTCCTGTTGCAACCTTTATTCATAGTACAGCCAAACTATTCCACCTGGAAGCCAGGGGACTTTTAACCTAGAGATATTTTCAAGTCAAGTATATTTAAATAAGCCCAGTGGAAAAACTAGATTCATTCACACTACAGAATGGCATCAACTAAATGCAACCTGCAAACCAAGAACAATATAGGCAGAAAATAAAATTAAGGTTGGCTCAGAAATTAACACAATTTTGACAGACCCTATTGTAGCATTGAAGCCCTATAGTTCAAAATGTCACTCATCCAATGGATTTTGGGCTTTGTTATCTGTACACAAAGAAAAGCCAAAGATACTATGATATTTTTATCAATTACAGTTCATATTTTTTGTTTATATGAAGTTCCTTTATTCATCTTTGTGTAAATAATGTTACACAATTAAAAAGTGCTTTCTAAGTAAAGAAAAAAAAAAAAAGAATGTTTAAAATTATATAAAAATGGATATTTTAACCTTTAATCTTGCATTAAGGTCCCTAGTTAAGATTACTGGAATACCATTAGTATTTAACTTCATGATAGATGCAGAAATGAAGTTCAAATACAGCTTTTTGCAAATAGATGTAATATATGGCTCACACCATTTTGCACTGATAACAACCATAGGATTTAGCTTTTCAGCCCTCCCATAAACTCTTTTCTCCAGCAGAGAGAGGGGGGGATGCCTTTCCAGGCCCCACCATGTCAACTTTCCTTGCACAGACACAGTAATATTCCCCTGATTTTAGGAGCTGGCTTTGCAGCCTTTTACCTACACAAATTACTAGCTATAACCTACAGTGAGCCAAGCTGAATGTGGCATCTTTAATTCCTTTTCTGATTAACCTGTTTGCATGCATTTCAGTAATTATGCAGCTTTGCATGCCTAACAAGAACTATCCCACTGTGCAATGCCATCAGTTGATATAGCACAGTAATCTGTCTTTACTGATGACACAGGAGATGGTATTTAGGGGGGCACCGAAACTTGGCCATTATCTGTGACTGTTCCTCTCATACTCCTCCAGCACCCACAAGCTCTGGATCAAGGTGTCAAGGGGAACATTTCTGCTCATTCCTGACCGTATTTACTTTGAATGTTGTCCAGGAGTTTACCTTCTCTTTCTGCAACTGATGGCACTGTTAATCTCCCTCCTACAGTTTCATCAAGCACTCCCAGATCTCTTACTGTGAAAGCTGCTCTTTATTCACCTTAGCTTCTGCTTTTCTGATTTTGCAAAGTTCAGTCATACTCTTTCCCTCAGCCTTCCTCACTCTAAACTAAGAAGTCACAGCCTTTCCAGCTTCTCTTTGTATAGGAAAAGCTTCTTATTCTTGACCATTTCCCTTGCCCTTTTCTGTTCTTTGTTAACTCCTATGTCCTGCTGGAGATGCAGAGATCAGAACTGCACACAGCGCTCGGAATGAGAGTGCATGAAAGTTTTATACACTAGAAAAATAATGTCCCACATCTTGCTCTGGCTGTACCCTTTCTCAGGGTGCCTGACATTTTGTTGGCCATTTTTTGGCTATCGCTGCAAAGTGTAAAATCCAAATTTTCGGATTATTCTTTCACGGAGTATTATCATCTCTACTAAAGCTTCTTTGGCACATTTTTATCCAGTGACATTTAATTTTCCAAGAATTGTCCTGAAGTTCCTCACCTTCAGCATAACATTTAACCACCTGAAAGAGCTTAATACTTTGTAGGTGAAGATCTCACACAGATGGATGTATCCCTATGTCAATGCAACTATTTCAGGTGCATCTAGCATACAGTGCATATAGAAGGGACATATGTTAAGAACATGGAAGACAAACTTTGGGAAATATCTGACAAAATCCCTGTGTGACAGATAAGTGTTCAGAAGGAACGTGCACTCCAGCAGCTTCCTTGAGCTGCAGCATTTGTTTCTTAGCAGCTATGCATGAAGTGCTTCAATCCAAAGGGATTTCAGCTCCTTTTACAGAGACGAAGCCTACACAAAATTGGAAAAAGAGGGTGGGAGAGGATGGAGAGAAAAGAGAAGTGCCACAGCAATCTGGTGCACTGGTACAGTTTCACTGCACTGCAGACCAACTTGTAGGTGTGAAGAGTAAAAACTGAGTACTCTCTTTTCTCCAGCACTCAGCAGGACAGAGACTAAAAGACAGAGTTGGCAAGACCACACTTTATTCCCAAAGCGAGGATGGAAACCAGACACACATTTATGATGGTTCTTTCATTAAAAAATTCTATGATTTTATGATTTTACTCTTAATCTTGTTATAGATTAACCTTATATTATTCCCTTATAGATTAACCTCTAGTTTGACCTCATTTCTGAAACATTGTTTATATATCATGAAGATTTCCTATCTAAACTTTAGAAACTAAAGATTGAAATGCATAAGAGTGTATAGTATTTAGCAGATACCACCAATTGTTCTGAATCATCTAAAAAAATCATCTGCATGACAGTTCTTTTCCTTTGGCTGGCCAGACAAATTGTGACTGCCCCCTCCGGGAAGTATTCAAGGCCAGGCTGGACAGGGGTTTGAGCAAACTGGTCTAGTGGGAGGTTTTGTTAGAAAAAATGCCAACATATAGAGATGGCAATTTTCTTGGATAGCAACACAAAATTTAATTTTTCACACGTAAATCCTTATTAACACATTTTGATATAGAAAAAATATGATTGAGAAAAGATTATTCTTAAGAACCTGTTTGAGCATAACTACAGGGCTGGACAAAACAATCCCAGCCAGACTAACATCATCTGTGTTACCAGGCTTAACACACCTTCAGCCAAAAGGCACCAGAGGGATTTATGCAAAATATCAAAAGGGAAATAGAGCTTGTGGAGAAGGAAGGCAAGAAGGAATATTTTTATGAGAGCAATATTGCTGGCAAAAATATGCAATAATATGGCTGAGGATGTATTAGCAAACAATTAATGTATCTGGTGGCATATGTCAGTGAGACATCACTGAAGAAAAAAATTATTATGCTAAGTAGTAATAAGGCACTTCATAGCATGGGAAATTGAAAACACTTTTTATCATGTGACATCAAGCATATGGTACATTGGTGATTGGTGAATGACACACTTTGAAAGGTTATCATTACCCTAATGAGAAAAACCTGACATAAAGGAATTAATTAGCTTTTAATGTATTTAGCATTAAGAAATAGCACAGTCTACAGATGGTACTTTCTAAGGTTTGAAAGGACGGGGGTTTCTGTATCTTAATACTTATTTTTCTAGGATGGCAAAACAGAGGAAGTTACACAACTTCTCAGATTCTTATTTGCTATCAGAAAGAAATCACAATAGATCTGCTACATGAAGGATTTCATCCTGGTGAGCATTAGAATAATTTTAAGGACAAGGTGCTCATTCAATAAAAATTATGCCTGGTTCATTTCCTTTGACAGCAGCCCATGATACTTGAATAAAGGTGACATTCCAAGCCCTCAGTAGATTTCAGACATGGAAAAACTGTTACATCACTTTGCAGATGATCAATCCACTGAGAAACCAAGGAGCTAGGTTAGGTTTTGTTTCTGAAATATCCATCAATACTATATTGGCATATTATATGATTTTTTTAAACTTTTGATAAAAAGTATACAAAAAGAGATTGCTCTAGCAGTGAAAAGTGACTGTTCACCCTGCACATGAATAGGAAAAAAGGGAATTAAGAGGACAAAATTAAACTACCCAATAGTTCAAAGACATGCAAGTCAGTGTTTTCTGTAGCACTGCCTACAAAGTCACATTCATACGATCACAAGAGAAAAAACAACCACGCCCCTATTTTTTTCTCCATTCTAGTTTGCAGCCTCAAAATCAACTAGGCTTTTACAGCAACAGCAAGCAAACTTTTGGATTTTTTTATCACTTTGTGAGGCTGAAGGTTAGGTACAAGGCTTCATGACTACAACTTCCCCAAAACTTAATTTTGCCATCACAAATAGCTTTGCCTTGGTTCCACTTCTGACTAAAATCCTTCATGACAGGTTTATAGTATTAATTTCCTCTTCTACTGCACTCCTTATAAATGTTTTCTTTACAGCATAAATCACATTTCCAGCACTAGATAAGTAAAGACTTATACAGATCACTTTACTGGATTTTATATCACAAGCATTCTGTAACAGATTAGTGTTCTCTATGGATTATTCACAATGACAGGCCTTGACCTGAGCTATTCTAATGGCCACGGAAATGAAATGGTGATAAAAGGTAAAGAACTTTAAACTAAATTATTTCTTAAAACAATTACTAAGACGGTCACAGGGATTTCCAAGGGGTATTGCTGATTTTCAAAAGAAGTTAATTCTACTAGTAATATTTGTTTTCTTTTAGTTTTAGAAGTGTAGTTTCAGACAGACAGAGACGAGCCTAAAGTCTATTTGATTTTCAGAATGACTCTATCTCCTGGGCTCTGAAATAAGAGCTATGAGTTTTGTGGATCTGGGAAAAAAAATTCTGCTGAGTCTGAAATCAGAGCACCCTACCTACAGCTTTTTTTCAGCCTGTGCTACAGCCCAGATGGTTGATTCTATGAATCCTGAAACTAAACAACACCATCACTCACTCCTGTCATCAGCATCAGCAGGCAAATATCAATCCAACCTCTGCAGGGAGCCCTAGGTGGCTGTCATGGGGGCCGGGGGAGAGGGGGTGCTGGATGCACAACCCCAAATCCCACCTTCTCCTATGACATGTAGCAGTCACCAGGTAAGCGAGACCCATGGACTCAAGGTAGGAGTCAGGACCATTATTGCAAATATTCAACTGGATCAGCAGGTGATCTCCTGCTACTTCCAGGACACCTATGGTTTGTGTCTACTCTCTGGTTGACAATACATGTTCTTCAAATATTCAGTCCCAGTTCACTGCCAAAAATTCAGAGATCTCCAACACGCTGAAACTACATATCAGAAACTACATATCAAATTGAAAGCACTTCTTTATAAAAAAGTATTTTATTTGTAATTGTTTCTACTGCGATAAAAGTATGTGACTTTTAGATGAAAACCATGGGACTCAATAAAATACATGTAAACTGAGCCTGTGGCTGTACTAATAAAAAAAAGGTAAGTTTTACTGCCTTTGCATTAAGCAGATCCAGTCCCCTCTCACTGACCTCGGTGTACCACTTGGAGCCAACTAGGAAATCATAATTAGGTGAAAAGAATTTGTTTAGCCTCTTCTTTCAACTCCCTGCAAATGTCAAGGACAGAGACATGGTTCTCTATGGCATATCATTTAGTGCAGCATTTGCAAATTGATGTTGCTTTTTTTCTCTTTCCCACCACCTTCTGAGATGGGGACCAAAGTCTCCACTGGTGACCTCCTCAAATGAAGAAAGCCACGCACACTGTTCCCAGAAGTGGAAGATGCCACTTCAGTACTTGTTCCCCTACCAGCACAGCCAGCAAACAGCTTTGCTTTCATCCCTGCCTTGGTGCTCCTCTTTGATGAGCTCATTAGGAATTCCATGACCCAGAAGCCGACACACATGATCTCCCTGACCTTTTTATTTTTTCCTGAGACAGAAATTGTGAAGCTTGAGTCCTTGTCTAGACCTAACTTTCCCATGTGGCCAAGTAAGCTCCATTTATTCAGACTTTTAGAGGATAAAGCAGGCATATCAGCCCGAGGCAATGAATTGAAAGGAGCATTACAAAAATATGAAAATAAAATGTTCCATTAAAAAAATAATTTCATTACAACTCAAAACTAATTCCCTGTTTTAAACTGGCCCAAAGATGGGAATTTTAATTTTTCCTAAAGCTCTGCTGACTTGAAAACTTATTCATTATGAGGTTCTGTTTTTTTTAAAGTACAACATGTATAGATCTAAAATAGTAACCTTATTTTATAATGAAGCCACTTAATATTAGCCTCAATTCTGACAACTTAATACTGTATTTGAGAGCAGCAGTCCATGAAATAACATCCATATCCCACCATCAGTGCATGCGTGTGCTCCCTTACTAGATGCATATCATATTGTCCTGGCAATTAGAGCTCTTCTTCAGATTTTGTTTATATGGGAAATGAATATTCAAATTATGAAAAAAATTAAGAATCAAAATGATCATAGAATATTTGTAACAAGTAACATGAGAAGATTTTTAAAAGTTCTCTGATTCTTTGGAAAAGCTGTGCTTAAGAGATGCTACTCTACATTTAATTATAAATGGAAATACAAATATTATCCATGTGTACACAGACAAGAAATTTATAAGATATCCCACATTTATTCTTAAACAGACTGAACCTTAAGAATTAAATTGACTTTTAAATAACCCTTTATTCTAACTGGATATTCTCAGAGTGCTTATAGCATGTTCTGTTCCCAAAACAGCTTTTACTCATATATTTGCCAAAGACAACACCACTAAGACTCAGGAAATGGCAGGATAGTGGAAAATACAGCACTTCAGAACAGATTAGCTTTACAGAAGTATTTTTCATCACAGAAATACAAAGCAATCATTAAACTAAACCATATAATAGCTTCAGAGCAGAGAGAAAGGACTGAAATCTGCTGTCTCAGAATCACAATTCTCATTTATTTCAGGGACTACACAGCTGCAGCCAAGCATCACTGTGAGCCCAGTAGACAAAACAAATCAGTAGAGAATATAAATCCATTTCTGGACACATCCATCTCTTTCACAGGGTCTTTCACCTGACCTGCCTCACAGCTCTACAAGCTGGGGGATCTCTCACAGAGACAGAAGCAGAGCAGTCATTTTGGGACATGGCCCTGGAAAATGTAGGGAATTCTGCCAAATGGGGAACATTAAAGACATTGACTGATTTTATAGAAGTAAACAGATGACTTTGGATGCTGTGCTTAGGATGGTCTCATTGTAGATCAGATATGCTATTCCCCCCCCCCCCCAAAAAAAAAAACAAAAAACCCAAACCAAAACCCACCAAAAAACCCCAAACAACCAAGCACAACCCAGCCTGGTTTTGAGGATCCATGCCTATCAGGTTTTTGCCACTGGGCTATGCCTTGCTCTACTGTGAACACTTTTTTTGCTAAGATCTGAAGGTCAGCATCACACACGTGCAACCTGTCAGTCTCAACATTGTCCAATGCCAATAACTTAAAGTAACTTACTCAATATTTCACCTGAATTACTGACATAGGTCATTTTAATTTGGAGCTGAAGGCATCAGAACAGGTAACTACACCCCTCAAACCTTCACATGACACACAGCTCAAGATACCACATACAAAACCACTCTCAAGAAAACCTGAAGCGTGTATGTTCTCACTTGCCAAATCTGCAAGCACTTCTTAAGCTCACAAGTATCTGCACCCAGAATTCAATTCTGGCACACAACAGCCAGCAGAATTAAAATATTTTACAGCAATTCTAAAAAAACCCTATATTTCAAAATAGGTCTGTAATGATCAGTTTCATTTCACCTCAAATTTCTGCTCCTGCTTGAAAAACTTTGATGTTTTATTTCCATTTTTAAATTTATTATGTGTGAAATCCTGGGTGTGCCTCTTAGCAGTTACATACCTAACAATCACTAGTGAAGTTTAATGTCTTAATTAGATTTGCAAGTCTCAAGACATCTGCATGACTAAACTTTTGCTCCTCTAGTCTGCCAGGAAAAAAAAAAAAAATTGGCTCTTGAACTTGGAGCATGACAGTGGGGGAACAATTAGAAGCAGACATTGGCACAAACAAAAGTACTCAAAAATGTGAAGGTTGAAGTCTTCATCCTTCTCCCTCTCATTCCTCTGTCACAAAGCAATTCCACAGCACCAGAAGTCTCAACAGATCAGCAAACACCAGAGAGCAGCATCTCTTGCATCAGCCAGACAATATTTTCATTCCAAATACTAAATGCTCTGATTTATCATAAATTTGAAGCATTTGTCAGGACAAATTGAACTGTCCCTTGTTCTGTCAGTGAGGTATCCGCGTGGATATCCACACATTTCTCCCCATTGCCAGGATGACCACAAGAAAGAGTGACCTGGGAACATCCGAAGCTGAATCAACTACATGTTTTAGCTCCCTGAGTGCTGGTTTGAAGCTACACAAGTTCTTACTGTATTGCAAAGCCAGTAACAGCTTTCAGTCCTGTCACATTCAGAAAATAAAGATAACTGTTGTCATAAAGGATACTTTGATGGATACACATATACAAAATATATATATACAAAATACCCACAATTCACAGAAACTATGCAGTAAAAAGAAATTAATTCAGAGTTTCTATTAACAAGAATATTGATGCATTAAATGATAATGAGTTTTTATGGTTTATAATAATTTTGGTTTTAACCCCTCCCCCCAAAGAAACAGTTCTCTAAAAGGCTAATTTTCTAGTATCCTCCTTTACCTTCCTCTACCTGGTCCTAACCAGACACAGTGCTATTGATCTTGCATGCTTGGTTGAGCTGTAGATTATGATGTACTAAAGAAATATTCTGCTTCCGAGACATTTTACTTTATCCTAAAAAACATTTCACAAACCAAACATATTGATTCACATTGTAATAAAGAATAAAATTGAACTTCTCTCTTTTTTTGTTTTCTTTCCAGAGACAGTATCTCAGTCCTGTGCACTCATTAATAGAACAGCTCAGGTGAAATACACCATACTTAAGGATTTCAGTCATTTTAATACTCCCCAAACTATAAAAATAATAAAAAAAATACAGAAGCAAGAATTAATTTTTGCTTAAAAAACAACAACAAAAAACACTAACCCAAAACAAACAAGAAAACCAGAATTACTTGATAACCTTCCAAACAAACTATTTGGATTCAGGATTATTGTAAATCTAATTTTCCCAGAAGCCATTAAATTACCTGAAACATGAGGTATGATGTCACTTGATCACTTCTGTGGATAATAACTCTTTCACAGATAGGTTACCTATCCCATCCTACATTTCAGAACTATTTCTCTTAGCCTAACACAATATACGAAATATGAGAAAACCTATGTCTAGTACACTAAAATATTGTATTTTATTTCAGATTCACTATTTCCTCGATAAGGTATTCCTGACATCAGAATATTTCAAGTTAAAAAAAAAAAAACAAAAAGCAAGCCACAATTTGATTTTAGTTCCCAAAGTATACAAACATTAAAACCAAACCAAACAACAAAACCCCTACACACATAATGAACTTCAGAGATGATAATTTGGAGTATATGCAAATCACTGCAAAGTTTGATACACATACATCAAGTCAGGCATAGTTGAAGGGCCAATTCCACTTATGTGGCAAGAAAGTCTTTTCTTCTGTTTAAAGGATGATCAAGTTATGGATATTGCTGGATCAAACAAGAGGTTGCACAGTGTACCCAGTAACCCTTAAATTAGAATCTTAAATCTGATTCAGACTATAGCCCTGAAGTGTCTATTGTGGTCGTCTTCATAATAAATCAATACAGATGGCAAGCATGAGAGAGATGCATATGGATCAAATGTTCCAAGTGTTTCTCCTTATCTGCACTTAGCTCTGGAGCTATTTTTTTAAACAAACAAACAAGCAAAAAATCCCCCCTCTAAAACCTCTAAATTACTTTGGCAAGGTTGCTTTTTCTCCATCCTAACAATTCAATAAAAATATCAAACACCATTCTTAAAGATTTGAGCTTCAAACATTTAATGCATTACAGTGTTAAGAAAAAAAATCTGTTCTAACAACTTTGAACAGGAAATATAATATCTCATTTACTAATATATACAACTCTTTATCTCAGACTATTCAGCACAGGTTAACCTCCATGATGTTTTCATTGGCTCTCCAACCTCACCACAAATATCACTCTGCTTTTAACCATCTGTTTTAACCTTTTTTTTCCTTAATCTGTGCTCTACTACTGCCTTGTCTTTTTCTGTAAATTGAACAAGAGCCTTACAATGCAGTTTTCACTTTCATTCCAACTATGAAAATGAGGATTCTGCTCTTGGACAAGCCTCTAGCAAAATTCAGGAGACATTCGAGCTCTGCTCAGAGAAGTATCATGAATTTAGCTGCACTATACAAGGAAGAGAAAGTTACTCAAATCCCTTTCATCTGTTAATTAGAAAAAATATGTTTAATGATGAATTAGAGCAGTTGTTTACTCATTAGGAACCAGCAGTGAACTGATGGCCCAAGTGAAATCAATGGCAGAATTTCAATTAGGATATGAATTTACCACAAATCTTTGCACTCTTCACAAAATTCTAAGTAAATCAGATCAGTTTATAGAAAACTGAGGGAAATAACTTCCCCGAATCTGTCTTTACCAACAGGGTGTAGGACAGTGAAGTACAAGACAGTCTCAGCTACATACATGGAGTACCCATCCCAAGAGCACTTTGGGTCTCATCATATGGATTACAGCTGAGTAAGTGGCAACAGCTCAGCCATCTCCAGAGACACACAAACATGTTCCCAACAGCAGTTCAACCTTTTGCAGAGATCACTAGGGGACTCAATAACAGCTAAAATCCCACCTACTTCTTAATTACTTCACAACTTTTTCACTGTGCATGTACACAAGGGGGAATGTTATCCCTAATGAAAACTTCCTACACTGATAAAGTAGCAGAATTATTTAGGGATGTTTCTTCTTCCAAATTAGTTCTCATTTGATGTTAAGATACTGTACTTTGCATAGTGGAAGGAAACTTTTCTGTATAAAGTATCTCTAAAAGGAGAAGAAAATGTATTTTCTTGCTGGTGATAAGAAATCTTGGGGTGATCCCATGCACTGCTGCTTAAGCTTTCTGTTTTTGAAACACCATATAGCATTTCTCAACTCCATATACACTTATTCAACATTTGCCAGAAAATAAGTGTAGGATTTAACATTCACACATTCAAGTACAGTCACAGAAAACCTAATTCTGTGTGTTTAAGAGCAAAAGCTGATTAATGCTAATAAGTATCAACCTGAATAATCTTGATTTGTCAGACTTCTTGTGCCAGCTCATTTCTATTCTGCCAAAAGCACGTTGCTGTTCTTTAAAAAAAAAAAAAATTCCTTAAATCTTCCTTTCTTTGGAAAATGAAAAGCTTCTTTCAGGAATGTAAGCTCAGAATACATTAAAAATGTCACATTGAATCTTACAACAATAGATATAGCTATCAGCAGTTTGATGTATGTTGTATATTCCTCAGAAGGTCTGAAGCACTTGAAGGACATTAGGATAGCAATCTACAAATGGGACTGTGTGTCAGGAATGCTCAAGGGTTAATCTACATGAAATGTCAGGTGATGTTACTTGACTGCAGTCAGCATGTGGAATCTGATTTCACAGGATTGCAGTGTTTCCCAAGTAATTTAAAAGCAGCTGGAACTATAGTAGTTTTGTAATTTCCTTAAATTTGGGGACAGCTGCTTACAACTCTGTTCCTAAGCTTATGCTGGCACATTGCTATTTGATTTGACCATGTTCTGATGTTTCATAATCTTTAACTCTTCCCTGCCTGTATATTTATTCAGCTCCTATCATTGTGCTGTATAATGGTGTCTTTGCAAGAGTTGGGTTATGTTATTTTATGCTATTTCCTCTCATCCCATTCAATTACCAACAGTCAAATCCTATGATTTGACATAAATTTAACTCGTCAGATCATTCATTAACAATTCCATTGCTTCAGCTAAATAAATCAAAATGTTTCAAACAGCATAGGAGCTCTGTTTTTTTCAAGCACTGATATTCTGGAAGAAGGAAAGGCCTGTTCTCTCCATGGTTAAACAACAGGCATCTGAACTACTCTATTTGTTCAGTGCAGGTGTGGGCAAGGTGAGCTCTCTGCTCCCATAGCACTCCTGGTGAAGTTTTCTCAGGCAGCTCTTGGTCCCAGCACATATACAGTGTGAATAAATCCATGGACCCTGAATGGAAAAGTGCACTAACACACATTGGACACAAAATAGCTTAAAATTTCAGGAATTACCACATCTGTCTTCTATACTGAAAAGAAAAAAAAAAGCAAGGTATATAGATATTGGAATAACTAAATGCATTCCCTAATGGACAAAGCATATCATGTGTCATGTAGAGACATTTAAAAAATGAACAAAATTCAAATTATTTAAAAAAGACCTGCTACCAAAAGTCACCAATCACTATCAGCTAGAAAAGGCTTCAAGAACAGTTCTGGATACACCAGATAAACTTTTAAATTATACTTGCAGCTTGTCATAATTTGGTATGTTATGTATCTGAAATCAATGTACCTGCCATAGCACATTAAGAGCTACATCCTCAGAGGGAACATCACAATACTAAGGACTGCATCAACTAATTCTTCAGCAAATCCACAGCATCTGGGTAGATGGCCAGGCTGCTGTACAAACAACAGGGAGACAGGCATCTAAGAATGAAATATTTTTCATTTTATCTGTGCAGACACAGTAAGTAAAGTAAGTTTTAAAGAAATAAATGCATCCTAAGCTATGTTTTCCAAAGGCTTCAAGGCTATTTCAGGATTTTTTTTTAGTTACTGAAGGCATCCCACAGGAATGGAGATATAGATCCCCTCCCTATCTTCTGTGGGACACTAATCCAGTAAACTGAATCTGAGAAAGTTTCCTAGATCAGATAATCTAGAGATGCTCATTTTGTGGTTCAGAATGGGACTTAGACACTCATGTATCACTCTGTCAACACTTTGGAAGTGCTGGGTATGAACAGTAGAAAGCTTTTACACCTAGACAATTTTCTTGGCAGAAAACACAGACTCCTCCAAACAGCAAATGAAAGGACACACAAGGGAAGGAGCTGCTCAGGATTTCTAATTTGGCCTTAGATACCTAAAAGAGAAACTCTGCTGTGCAATCAAGAAAGCTGCAAAAAGGACTGAGCAAATTAAACTAAGCTAATCTCCATGCTGGGTCAACTAGACTATGACCAATGTTCGAGTTAGCCAATTTCAAGCTGACTCAGAAATCTCTGTTCTGCTGTAAATGCACTACAAACAGCCCCCAGAGGGCCCTTGCTTTTGTAGCCTCAAACACACAATACATAAGCAATAAAATTTCTAAGTAAACTAGGAACAACAGTATAGACAGATACTACTTTATATACTTAAAATTTAAATTCTGCCTTTCAAGTTGGTCCTTTAAAAAATCCATAGACCTTCAAAAACACTTCTCTCAGATTTGAGCAGTGCAAGCAATCCGGTGAGAATCCGTTGTTGAGGCTGCATCAGCAGTTACATTGAAGAACATGGAGGAATACTGAATTATTGATTGGGAATTAATTGAACACGAGGAACATGTGGTATTTAGCTAGCTTTTTTCTTTTAAGTTACTGTCAAAGATGAGCTTAAAAAGGACTAAGGTGCAAAGGTGGAGAAAACAATTAATTTGTGGACTTATTCACAAAGAATTTTTTGAACAAAATGTTAGAAAGTAGTTTCACAGTAATATTCAGTGAATAGTTGCCATGTGAACTGTAGCCTCCAGCCTGGTTTTAGAAGTCAAGAAACTCCAAGTTTTCAAACCTTTGGCCTAAACATGACAAGTATTGCAACATTTCTTGTTCAAGGAAATCTCACTGGAAAATAAACAGTAGAGAAGATAAGCTGTGAAGTTGGGCCCCTGATGCTGCTGGCTCTTTCATGGGGTCTTATATCTGTTAACCTTTCATAAATGTCAGTGTGAAATGAAGGAGTTTTAACTACATCCCAGTGCCAAAAATTCCCATACTCAATTCTGCTGGACCACGAGCTTCGAACACAGCTGCATTCCTACACCAAGAACTGAGATATGCAGGAAGTATGAGTAGTACTATGCTGTAGCTTTATTTCCCACAATAAAATTCAGGTTGCAAGTTGCTTTGCTTTTTAAGTGTAATATTATAATTACTGAAATTACATGAGGAACAGTTTTTACTCAACATCAAAAGGAAAATGTGCCAATGTAACAAAACAAAAGCTAGTTCAATCTCTGCTAAAATCACTGCCATTTTTACTGTGTTCCAAAATTTTCAGTTTCATCTTAGCTAGATAACTTAATAAAACTCCAATAAAATAAAAAATTTACACATGCATTATGATGGACCTATTGGAGTACCTGTTTCATTTTTTATTTAAAATTTAATAATTTAATATATACATATTGTAAATCAAATAACTTATAAAATTTGTATCACTGTATTATATATAAAGTCTATAATTTATAATTTAATTTTTTATATTTACTGCAATTTATATGTGAGGCAGAAATGCAGAGTCTGTGAATGTTTTTACTATTTATTACAAAGTAAAGATGGTTTTAATGAACTTACTACCCTGCACTTGTTACTAGTGCTCAGAAACAGTCTGGCTCACTCATCAGTAAGCTTTTAGTGTCTGTGGACTCCAGTGAAACAATTATCATTACATTTAAGCTTCTATCCTATGTCTTGAGCAACAGAGGCAATTTTCTCTTTTTCTTTCAAGAATAGCAAAAACTGCTCATGCTAAAGACCTTTCTGATGTCCATTTAAGCAACATAGCAAAAACCAACAACCAACCCCCAATCTGCATCTAAAGGAGTCTCTGTTCCTCAGTTTCTAACTTCAGAGAGAGGAGAGGTCAGATAAGAATGTGGCTATTTTCCCAAAGCAGTGGCAGGAATACCTTTTCCATATATTTGAATAATGAAGTATTAGATATTTTAAACCACACTTTTCAGTAACAAGTGAAAAACAAAGCAAGAACATTTCAGAACTGTAGTTATACCCCTTCCACTTCTGGTAAGAGCAGACAAGAACTTTCTCTTGGTTGCCATGTGTGAAGCATATTTAATACAACAGAGTCCACTCCAGGTTGCAATGCAACAAGTGGAATAATATTCAGGAAACTCGAATTAATAGAGGAGCATACACCTGAGAGGAAGCAAGAATTTTTCTGCCTTGCTTCCCCCACCCCTCCCTTCTCCCTTTATAAGTCTTTCAAAGGACAAAGATTCTAGCAAAGGCTGCTTGACTTCAGGGCTGCTGTACCCATGTGGTTTAAATTCACCTCCTTCAGGAGATGGGTCAACACCAGGTCAACACCAACCTAACATGTTTCTTGGTTTAAAAAACAAACCAAAACAAAAACAGGATAAAGGCCATTTATATATCACCCTGGATTTGTAACACTGCCATTACCTCCTCTCCTGAAACACCAAGGAATGTAGGAAGACAATGTAGGGAATTGCTCTGATTTGAAATGGAGATTTAATACCCAGCTGTTACCCTGGCCTACTGCAGAGTTAATAGCAGGTGTATACCAGTCTCTGCTATTCACTACCTTAGATCTAAATAAAGATGTCTTGAAATTTCCTGAACTCCCGCTCCTCAGAACCTTACAGTTTTCCTCACAGTTTGAAGATTCTGTTTCTTTCATGTGGATATCACCTGTTTTAAGTTCTCAGAAAAAAATTATTCACCAGGAAATCACTCCTTGGGCAGCAATTTACCCTAATAACAGTTCGACTTTGCACATTCTTTTTGCTGATCAGGTTTTGCTGTGTTACTCCAGTGCTACAGTAACAAGAGAAGCAGAGCTCCCCTTTAACAATGAGAAGAGCCTGAAATTGCCATTGTTGGTTATTACAATGGGGGCAGGAGCTGACCTCACATCCAGCACTCTGCAGATTGTAATTTGTGCACACAGTGGTGAACTTGTCCTTGTTATGGGATTCTACTCCTTTGTTGGAGTCAATGACATGTGGAAATGACAGTCTTGTGTTAGCACAAAATCAAGACAGCTTGGTTTTATAACATCAACAGAAATAGCATTCTGCTTATACTACCAGATCATGTCCTTCAATGTCTCTGACTCCATCCATGGACTGACAGCAATAGTCAAAGGCCAGAGGCTATTACACATATCTGTGGCAGCACATCCATGAGAAATCCTAAGTAAGAGACTACATCATCTTCTGCAACTTCAGGCAAGAGGACAGCACATGTATGAAAATGAGGTTTCATCAGAGAAAGTACCATTAGCAGTCTTTCTTCTATGTAAAAAGTGGGGTCAACTGGTCCAGCAAAACAGAGTTACAACAAAAAGCCCAAATTATTCTAGAGCTCTAAAATCAAAGGCATTCCCAAAAGGTAATTGTCATTTCATAAAAATATTTCCCCCCTGCTCAAGTTCATCAGAAAAAGTTAATCAAGAAACAAAACAATTTCTTTTTGACTGAAACATAGAGGGGAATACAGATTTCTAGCTAGTGCTGAGTGTACCTCAAACATCCTCAGCATTAAATAGCTTTGAACTTGATTACAATACTCAAGCAAAACAGGCAGAGTATACCAGGACTCCTTCCTTGAGCAAGATGTTGAGATATTTTCTAAATACCTTAACCCACTACTTTATCACAAGTATATAAATTATTAATAAAAAAGACTTTAAAATTACTTCTAATTTGCTAACTATAACTAAATACATTAATAACAATGAGTTCATTTAATATGAAGAACCATCTTACATGGTGCTAATTAATGGTACTCAGTAAATCTATTTTAACTTTTTTGTTTAAATATTAATTTTACTGTTATTCTGTAGTGAGGAAAAATACAGTTGCTATTAAAACACTAAGTTTATTTTTTTGGTATGATTTTAGACAGAACTAAAAGTCAATTTATGCATATAACTGGCCACCAACTATCTTGAAAAAGAGAACAAAGTAAAAGTATGTACTTCATGCTCCCTCCAAAATGTTGATACTGAACTGTTTCATACTTCCAGCTCTGTGCTTGTATTTGACAATGTAAAAACTCTGTACTGCTCCTACACACAGACAACAAATCAGAGGCAAAGATTAACTACAGAAATCTCAGATTTTCATTATCTGGGATCTGACACTCTGCCAGCTACACCCACCTATTTGCAGGCAGTTACCACTTGGGACCACCTAGTGTGGAACTCAAATTTCTCAAGAGGCCTGAAGCATATCAATAATTTCCAGTGCATTCTTGGCATCGTGTTGGGACAGTCAAATTTTTTTGTCACCTTACCATTAAAATCACTATTTGCTGGGTACAAAGTCATACCCTAACATACCTCTCCCTAAAGATTTTACCACTGAAAACTAATTTTTGAAAAAAAAGATGAAGCGAGTAGTCTGACAAGCAGGCAAACTGGAAGAGAGAAGATAAGATTAATCTTGATAAGAACCGGTTAGGATAAAAGTGAACATAGTGCTTAACTTAGCAATTCTGAGATGTCTGGAGATAGGCCGACAAACAACAGCCTAAAGCCAAAAATATTTTTTTATGCAGTGAGATAAATATCCATTATTTGTTCAGTACCCTAAATAAATGCAAATGTCAGTAAATATAGATATTTTCCTGACTTCTCAGAAATACTAGCAGCTTCCTTTATATAGCCCACATGCCAGTGGTTCCTGAAGGAGAACAAAGGAGAAAGAGGATACAAAGTCTTCTCAGCTCCTCTGCAAGATTCTATTGAGAAGTCCCTGGGTTTTTAATTGTGCCCAACTTTAAAGATCTAGGGTTACATTTTGTAGGCTTTCTCAAAGGTTGACCATGGCAGCTATAGCCAGAATTTTGAAATGTTAAAAAAACTCCTGGCAGAACCAAAATAAATTTTTGAAACACAGCCTCAGACTTACTATCTCAGAAAGCCTATATTGTCTATTTTAGGGTCTTCTCTGATTCAAATAATCCACAAACTAATAATTAACTGTGAATCTCAGTGTTGTATCTCTCTCTTGGATCCACAAATACATATATAATTTTGCTTTATGTCAAAATTTGATACACTGGTTATTCAATTAGCAAGTTGCTCTTTTTTTTTTTTTTTTTTTTTTTTTGCACATTAGCCACGTGGTAGATAACAGACTATAACACATTTAATCCAATGATTCGTGAAAATGGCCGTGTAGAATGTTTTTTATACAGTTCACTGAGCAAAGAAGTGAAAAGGCAGGAGGAAAGAAAGATTTATTAAGTTCAACTTCATATACAATCACCATAATACACACATGTATCAACATAAGTGTTGTACTTCTGAATTTGTCTTCTTACACAGTGACCTCCTCCATATCATCCCCCATAATCTTTCCAGGTCACCTTTGAACCATCTTATGAGGCTGTACAATTGGAAGCTGAGTACAGTAAATATCACTGGGATTTTTCAGCATTACTATCATAATCAGATGTCCAAAATGAATAATGACCATACATTTATTGCATTATAAATATTTAAAAATAATTTTATAGAAAAGTACTCCACCTGTAAAGAAATTAATTCTGGTTTCTGCTCATTCTGTGCTCCAAAGAAGGTGATAAGATGACTGTGACCAACTGATTATGTCTTGTCTATACTCCTTTTGCCTTGTACCAGAAAGTGCCATTTCTGCAAGCTGACCCTTGGGCATCAAGCACTCTTACAGGGTTTTGGAGCAAAAGAAGAACCTGTTCATAATTAGATGCCAGCAAAATCTTTGAAATTGCAGCTATCTGCTAAAGGAAATTTTTCACCCTTCTTGGTGCAGCAGCTCCCAGATTACCTCTCCCTCTTCCCTCAGCTGCTGAAACCACCTCTGTCTGGCAAGCTCATAAAAGAACTCAAAAACTAACAGTAAGGTATTGTCCTTCTCTTCAGCTTCCCAGCCACAGCCATGCCTCTGTACAATTAAACCACAAACTATGCAGTAATTACAGTAAATTAACTCCTCACCCACAGAGAAATCTTGAACTGTGGCTGAAGCCACATCCTTAACTCACAGAGACAGTGATTAAAAAATAACAACAATAACCAAAAACATTAAAGACTGCCTTATGCTTGTCAGATGCTCAGCCAATATTCCTTTCTGTTAATAAAGGCAGCCCTTAAATTTTTAGAGTTCTCCCACCACTGAAGCTTGAGTACAAGAAAGTTTTCAGTTTCTCATTGCTTGCCCATGAAGACACTGTAGAGCTTTCATCATGTCAAGTTGACTCCAATTCCAGAAAGTAGAGTAGAGTAAGCAGGTGACAGACCTGACACCCACTCGTTAACACAACATTTATGCTTTGTCCCCACAAGGACTTTATGATGAGATTTCATCTTTGATTGAGAAAAAAAGAAAAAAAAGAAAAAAAAAAAAAAAAGACTTAAGAACAGTATTTCTCCTACCTTCTCTCTGAATACTAATTTACTGCAAGAGCTTTTGGAACCCAAACAATATGTGATATGTACAACTAATGTGACAGTAAGAACAAGAAGTTTGATGGAAAAAACTACATCAATTGTGCAAACTGCAGCTTTTACACACCTAAAATTAATGGATTTCTTTCATTGTTTTCCATTTCAAAAGCATGGATCTTGGTCTTAATTAAACAATATTGTTGGCTTGTCTGGTATAAACACTATGGCAAGGAAAAATGAGCAAGAAACTGAACTCACGAATTCCCATGGTCAATAAATATTGACATTTTTATTTATTCTTAATCCTGTATACCTTTTTTAATCCTTTCCTTGGAATGCATTTTTGTTTCCATATTTGATTTTCCTCTTGAAATTTGCAAGAAAAAGCAATTTTTCAGCTAAGTGAGAATGTATGAGAAGGGCATGTCCTCATCTAGGCTACACATAATGAAATGAGTCCAAGTAGGAAAGAAGTTCCAGGATTCCAACAGGATTCCTGATTGTTTACACTTAGACATGAACATAAATGTATTGTTGAGCAGGGGCCATATTTCCTTTTAGACTTTTTAATTGCTCTATTTCTGAAAGTTTTACCACAGAATGGAGAATGTGGTTCCTCCCCTTTACAATATATCCTGTGTTTTATGACTCACCGTAACTTCATATTCACTGGCATCAAGATATACACCATACCAATTTTCTTTCATTTTTGTTTCTCAAACACAGCACACAAAGACAACACTATAAATATGTGACACGACTAAATGATGAAACAGCAGCTTCCTGCTGAAATTTTCAAGCGAGATAGACATTGTTTTAGCTGAGGAAGCCATTTAGATACCAGCTGTTCCCACTGAAAAGATGTGGCAGCCATCAGCAGAAATAAGAAATGCTCTCTCTGTACACATTGAAATGAGTTTTATCTTCCTTTCCATTCTGTTTTGTGTTCCTGATGGTGAAGAAGACAAAACTCATTTCACATTCATGTTTTCTCACAAACACAAGTGTTAAATGAGAGGAATCTGTTTCTTTGCACCCATACATGCACTTAGGGAAGAACCAAACCAGGAGCTACAAAGCACATTCCTTCTGCACAGTAATAAGCTGATTAACAGTTTGGAAACTGGCATTAAGGGTAACAGGAGAAACTTGTGTGCATCTCCTAAAATTATTTTCCTTGTGATAGGTGTTTCTAGGTTGGATTTGTCTTTTATATTCTAATTAGAAGAAAATAATAGAGCATGTGTTGGACACCACTGCATGAAATCACAGAATAAATACAAGTAGTTTAGTGACATGTGAAAAGAATTTTTCTTGCACTGTAGTTTTGAATGAAGATTAGAACTCATCACTACAGTCACATTTTAGAAAGTACCACACAATTACTCAAATTTTCCAGCTTGAAAAATATCTTTAAAAAAATAGACTCCTTATATACAAACCATAAACTTTTCATATGGCTGTATCTGTTCATGCTACAAACTTCTAATGATCATGACAAAATATATGTTGGGCTTTGCATTCAAAAAGGAGGTTATGAATTTGATTGAACTAACATCTCTCCCCAGAGATGGTATAAAAATCATTATATCATATTAAAGATTTTGCTTCTTTTGCCACAGGCAATCAACTCCAAAAATTTGATTAAAAAAAGCATTGCATTAGTGTGATATTCTCAAGCTGCTTCTTATTAACATTTTATTACAGCATACTTTAATGACAACCAGCATCAGCTCTCATTATTCTAAATAAAGAGTACAGTCATTTTCTTCTTAATGACTGAAATGTGTCCATAGGGACATCTTAGTTTACTCTCTCTTACAACATACTATTGTCATTATTAATACTTCTAAAAGACAACTTGTAGACTGAAGTTATATTTGGAGAGTCACCAGATCTTAATATTTAAATAGGTATAGTATCAGTCATATGTAGAATGTTAGATTCCTTCAAGCAACACCAGCCATTCATACAGTACACATTTAGTCATTTGAAATGGTTTAGTACAGCAAGAAAAGTTCACATTATGATCCTGCAACAAAAGACCACAAGAAAAAGCAGCAAATTAATTTTCACATACTTGCGAAGAGGTAACTGCCAAAAACCTCAGATAAAACAGCTGATGTGATTTCCCATTGCCCTGCTAAACCACATGTCAAATATAAAAGGAGGTCTCTAACAGAAGTTGCTCAGAGTACAAAATACATGAAGACAGGAAGTTCCACTCTGTTCAGTGCTTAAGGCAATGAATCCTGAAACAAGCATGCCTCTGTATCTATACTTCAAACAAACAGAAATTATTTTTCTACACTTTCAAAGCAATGCCAGAAAAACATTACCTCTGGGTATTAACCAAAGATCTGGTTTTACTGTACAGGTTGAGGAACCCAGCATTCAGCAAAGGAGCTGCCCCAGTTCAACCAAGTGTCTCCCAGAACTTTCATCCTTCTTTGTAAAGCTTGTGCTCTCCCTGAGCCAGGTCAAGGCAAGCCATTCATGTCACTTACACCCTAATGGTTTCATTTTCAAATTAACTGCTTACTTTTTCAAAGGTGCTTTAGAGCCAAAGGATGCACAGATATGCCTAGGGGCATACAGGAGTGTTTAAAGGAGGTTGGCATTAAGCCCAATTGATTTCCAATCTGAACAGATACCTGCCCAATACGTCTGCATCCAAATTAAATCACACCTTGTACCTATTCCCATCTTTGGTGTGTGACTTGGCACTAAAAAAACCTTCACTAAAAATTCTCATTAAATCAATAGTTATTCAGGACTTTGGTAAACATCAGTTAAAGGAACTCAAATAGAGACTGGAGTCCAGCCCCCTCTTTGGCTATTGTTCTTTGTACTGAGTCACCCACGTCTGCAAGAGCAGAAGGGGTTATTTACATGCTAGGCTACTGGTACAGCCATTAGCTTATTACAAGCTAATGTAATGTTTAATCATTAGATTATACATGCAGGTAGAGACAAATAAAAGACTAATGGCATCAAAACTTCAACAGCCACCTTCTCAGCCAGTTGCCTCTCTGCTGATAAATATCCTCCTACATCTTAGTTCCTGGTCAGACACAGTGACCCATTTGCAGCATCACCTACAAAAAGCTATCTTGGACAGTGCAGTGGCTTTAGTAGACTCCAGCTATCTTCCCCCATTTACCCACTTCATTTGCTGCTTTGATTAATCCCCACTGACATCCATAAAATCTGCTTAGATCATACAAGCTTCAAAGTAGCTGTCACTGTGACTTCTTACAACATCTTTGCTAAAGTCAACACATATTTTATACCACATCCTATCTTTCTAGGGGTCATGGCTCCTTTTGGTAGCATTTACATTAAACAAAATGTTTGTATTCCCTGAGAAAGCAAGTTTAAGTTTTGCAAGATTTGAAATCTTCAGATTTTAAGATTTGAAGGCTATGAGACAGGACTCCTTTGCTTCCTGTCATTCAATGCTCTCACAAGTAAGCATCCTACTATGTTAGTCATTATTTGTACTGTGCTACTACCAATAGACTAATTAAACTCACTACACAGTTTTATAAACCTCGACAATTTATGAAGTACATTTACTCAAAGACTGAAAAGAAAATTGGCTATGCACAAAATAAAGAAGCTTGAGCTGGAAAGAAAAATGAAAAAAATGTAAAGACTACATGATAAACAAAGAGTTATAAATTACAAAGAAGATGCTATAGGAAGCAGTGTATTATATTTTCTGATGTCAGATTAAATGTATTTTATTATCAAATATTAGAGCCTTTAAGTATCTAAACCCTGACTAATCTGGGAATCACTAGCTGGAAGAAAGCTTCTTTAAAGCTCTAAGCCTACAAGATTAACTTTGACTCCTCCTTAGTAAACAAGTGTATATTCTCATCAACCACTAAACTGTACCACTATGAAATGCAAATATTCCCTTTGGGGTTAAAGAAATGTCCATAATTACAGTGTAGAAAGCTGTTGCAATTAATGGGACTATAACACTTCACACCAATGAATCTGAGACTCTGACCTTATCCCAGTCACACAAATAATGAGACTTGCACAAATTTATATGGAAGCAATGTTAAGCTTTGTGTCTCTAAAGACCAGCACTATAGATAGCTTTATGTTTTTCAGATTTATTTTGGTTTTAAAACCATGTCCACCAAATTATCAGCTTGACATCTGGAAATCAGTGTGTCAAAAATCATGGTTGGATATTGAGATTTTCCACTTTTTTACCGTGTCTGAAATGAGACTGGTTTTAATAAAATTGGTTTTAACAAAAATTAACTGAAAGTAATTTAATACCAATTGATTGTTAAGGGGATAGATTTTTGCAGTTTATCAAGTCTATAGGAATGTGGTATAATTAACTTACAATGGCTGGGCAATAATGAAATTATGACCTCAACATTTTTAAACTCCCAAGTAATGTTTAAACAGTTAATTGCAATTTTAACATATAGTGCTATATTTCATATCTATCATGTTAAATGCTAAAAAATGCTAATCAATATCTGTTAAGTAATCCAATTGAGTAATCTAATTTCTAGCATCTCTGAAGCTAAATGAACATAGCTTCATAAATCTGGCTTACAAACCATATAAATATCCAGAAATTAAAGATAAATTCACAATCGATTACATATTCCATTCTTCATGTTATTTATTATGGACACAGAGCCAACCTGGAATCAACCTGATTAAGGCATTATTATAATTTTTTAGCTAAGATTTGTATTTGTACAGCATGTTAATCACAATAACATTTTACTTCTGAGTACACCGAGTGAAAAGGTATTTATTTTGTCCAGTTCAGTAGGTTGGATGTGCAGTTGCCAACTCAGGTCTTTTATGTCCCCTTTCAAAAAACATTAATTGCTGAAACACAGGACTAACATTCCTTAAAACGAGCAGACGTGGGAGCCATGTTTGCAGGGCTACTGATATCAGGGGAATTCTTGGTGTCCAGGAGCTCCTGGTGCTTTTTATTTTAAGATGACACCACTTTTCAGGCCCCACTTCTCTTTCTCCTTCCCATCAGAAAGCCCCAAGATACACAAAGGAATCTTCCTAGCACAGTGAAAGATTGCAAAAGCTACTTTCAAAAATTCTACTTTTCCATTCTGTGCTGCTAAATCTTCACTACAGAAAACATTCCTTTGTTATTCTTTTCTTGCTATAAAGATACATTCCGGGAATTTAAGAGTGTTAAAAAGCTTTATCCTAAATGAGATATCAACCTGCATTTACTAAGAAGCATAGATAGCTGTTAGTGACTCCTATTTTAACCTGATTCCAATGAACCATGAATAAATTATTGAACATTTCTCCCATCACTAAATGTGGTGTTTATAACACAGTGAATACAGCTAAAATAACCTCTTTATCTGCTGCCTCAATTAGGTATTTGCTCATTATACCTACATAAGCTCTAGACTGGAAACTCACCAAAACAGAGACTCATCATCTATGCCTGCAGTTCTCAGCATAATGTCAGTATTTTCTAAAAACGATGGTTTCTTAAATAGCATTGCACAACTCAGTTTTAATGGATTTGACAAAGCAGTGCATCAGCACAAGAGCAAGTCAGGAGATATTTTGCTGCATCTATTCTCAAACAAATCCACTGTATAGGAGAAATAAAGAGGTGCATGGATAAAGATAGCAGAACAGTAAGAGGGGTCATTTTATTTCTGATTTTCAGTTTTACAGTCTAACCACATTCACCATTCACACACTTTTTTTGAAGTTCAGCCCACAAGTATCATCACAGCCTCTTTATGTAACCAATGCAGATAAAACTGAAGGGTCAAAGTGCACACAATGGCAAGATGGACAAAACTGCCCCAAAGCTTTCTTAATTTTATTTAAAAGGAAAATAGAAAAAAAATATTCCTAACCCTTAGGCTTATTCCAGGTGCAGGACAGTATAACATCTGGGTTTACTGATTTCCTGATTATTATTTACTTTTAAGTTGACCTCTAATGGCCAAGGGTGTTAAATGAAACTGAAAGTAAAAGTGTACTAAGGTGCAACACTTAACACTGTCCACAGTGGAGACATTTCAAAGTCTGTGCTCTCCACACTCTATCAGAACTATGGCTTTTTATTTGACAGGCTTTTCTAAAAATTGTGTGACAGTTTCCACTGTAAGCAACACTGAAGGACAGGAACTTGATTCCATCATTTCATGGTTGTCAGCTCTATAGACAGGAAGGTGTACTTTAGGACAACACACTCTTCAGCAACTGCTTGCATGAATAAGAACACACTTCCATCATTACTCATGTCACCCATATAATGTGACAACAACATTTATTATAGAAGCTGGGAGATCCGTGACAGTAGCAAGATTTCAGAATTGTTCTTCATATAATTTGCATGTGTTGGGTGCTTCAAGGAGACAATGTTTTTGAAGATCAATAACATTTGTCTTCACTCTACCCTAATTTACTGGGTAAAGAAGTGCTGAGATAGAATAGTTTACCAAGGCTTCAAAACCTTTTGAGAAGCCACCGTTGGGTCAAATACCACACTGTGAATCCTACAGTCTGGCAGTGGGTGACACATGGTGTAGTTTCCATTAACAAGTGAAGCCAAAAAGGGCACTGATGTTTACATACATCTGAAAACTGATAATCAGTGATCATAAAGATTTAACTGTTCTTATCTATGACCTGGGAACAGTTCTAATGAGATGGAAGAGGAGTGACTCAACCCTAAATGCACACTGAAATCAAATTGCTTTGCTGCAGTCTCAATTCCCTTGCATAAAATAAATGAATATGCTGTTTGGGTTGATCCTGTCACATTAGAACACTGCAGCTGAAAGACACTTTCATGAATAAAGCTTTGAGTAAGAACTGAATGCTGCAGAATTAAGGCAGTGATTAAAGTTTATGGATTTGTCAGTATTTACCTTGCAACTTTCACAGCATTTTTCATGAGTCTACGACAGCTTGATAAATACAGACCAAGCACTTGGAGATTCTTGAGCTTGACAGTCACCGTATAAAGTTACAGTGAAAACAAAAGTTCATCCACTTAGATTTCTGGCATTTCCCAGACTACTACCAAAAAACAGTAAGAAGATGGTTCAGTATGGCATAGAAAAAATTTTAGGCTGGGTCTCATAAAAAGCATCTCCTGTTAAAATCCACAGCTCCTCTGCACATAATGCTTGCACACAGGAAACCTACATCTGTTTCCCTAAGTTGGGTGCCTAACCAACTTATTGAAATGACTGTATGAAAAATCCAAAACCAAAGAAAAAAAAAACAAAACAAACACCCCGAAACCTACCAAAATTATTCTGAACTGACATTACAGATTAATGAGAAAAGCTCTTGATTCCACATCTGAATTGTCTGAGTCTGACATTGCTCACACCACTCAATTAGGTAAGAGAAGATGTTTGAAGGCATAAATTATATTTAAAATGCTTCTTTTAGAAGTCAACTGTTGCCTAAAACTCAGTTGTGCCTACGAGCACCAATTACTACCAAAACTCTGATATATTTGTCATATCTCACATGCAATTTAAAATACAGTTTTAAGTCTGAAAACAAACCACACTGCTTGCCACGTGCTACATAGTTTTCAGCTTGTTTTCCAACTAGTTACACCAGAGATGCTTCAGGCCTACAAGAAATTTCTTAACATCTGCTGCACAGTGAAAATATTTAATGCTGCATAAAAACTTCTTTTCTTCCCAGCCTCCATTCCTTAAGTGATGATGCAAAACACTGTTTTATTGTACCTGGATGAACAGAGACTGTTCCTAGCCAACTCATCCCTAAGAAATCTTGAAAGCAGCTCAAAAAACCTCCTACCTGAAGACAGAGAGCTGACACAGTCCAGCAAAAGGACATCAGATGCTGAAGCAGGATTTTGGTGTTTTCACATCAATACAAAGCACATTTGGGACAATTTCCTCTCCAAATTACTCTTGCCCAGATTATACACATCCCACCTTCTGCAATGCCCAAGTTGCAGTCTCGGGTGGTTTTCTTCTTCATCCCAAGTGTAAAGCAGAAGCAGTAGCTAATAAGAGATAAATGCCTTGTTTCAAACCTTCAGAACTTCTTCAAAGGGCTCACAACATAATTCTACATGCTTTTTGCACATAAACTACTCCAACAATCTGCTGAATTTATATAAAACTTGAAACTCTTCATGTAGTGCATAGTATAAAAAAGCTGAAGACTTTCTAATTTGTTTCTGACCTCCTAATGGCTTTCTCCTGCACAATAATTCCCATCCTAAGCATTTCATAAGATAAGAGACCTCTAGTTACAGAGCTTAATGAAATATTACACTGTCGTTCAAAGAAAAGCAGAACAAGCTTCATTAATAGAAGTAGCAACATTGTTTAAAATTTGGAATCCACACTTTGTACCTTAAAATAATGTATTTAAAGATAAAGGAGATGATTGAGAACACCTCAGCAGGAGTTCTTCAGAAGCATGTACATATAGAAGTACTGCTATTGAACAGACTGCTAAGATAATTGGTACAAACAGAGAAGTTATTAAACTAACACTTTCTATCCCTTCTGCAGCCAGCTCACTCTAGAACTGCACCAGCCAACACTGTGGCCTGAAAATTCCAGATAACAATAAGAAACCCTTTACAAAAAGAAGAATAATCTACTGGTCAGAGATCCAAACAGCACTGTGCTAGTCTGGACTTTAGTCCTGTGGACATGCTTGACTTTTCACTCTTTTTAGGATTTCAGGACCAAAGTGGACTGAAGGACACCTTATTCATGATGCCCTAGCAGTTCTCCTTCAGGCTCCCATGCCCCAGAGTGGAGCACATTGATGTTCTAGAGGAAAACCCTTCTAATAATCATTGGACTGCTTCCAAATGAAGGCCTGTAAGTCCAGGCAGCTTTTCCAAATCTCACATGCCCTGTGGTTTAATAATAGTTCACCAAGGTCTTTCATGCCTATGACCATCACACATTTAAAAGTAATTTCAAAAATTCAATGTTCTAGTGACTTATATATTGTCTTTTTAAAAAGAAGGCATAAGAAGAAACATTATGGAAATATCTATGTAAATATAGTCTATTTAATAAAAATGTAAATAAGATCCACAGAACAGACTTAGAAACCTTGAAATATTTATTTTAAAGAAAAGGGATTAAGCCCTCAAGATAAGATTAATTCCTAAAGTTGAAACTCCAGTATTGTATGGCTCTGGTGTGTTGGCTTATTTCCTTTATTAAAAATCCAGTTAGAATCACAGACCCATGGAATGGTTTGGGCTGGAAAGGACCTTAAAGACAAATAAGATCCAATCCCCCTGCATGAGCAGGGACAGCTCCCACTAGACCAGGCTGCACAAGGGACTTTGGGTTGTCAGCACCCTGGTCTGGACTCAAACCAGCACATTACAGAAAAAATGTTCTGTATCTTGTTACTGGTGTTTTCCAACCCTATTTTCCAAAATACATCTGTACCTTTGCTTAGTTTGTCTTCATAGCATCTGACAATGATAACCTGACTGAAGATGAAGGAAAAAAAAGTAAAAAAAAAAAAAGTCTAAATAACCATTATACATAATTTATTTATATGAAAACAAAGGAGGAAAATTGAAGTGCTATTTTGAACTTCATCTGCAAAACAGAAATACTGATGACCCGAGCCCTTGACTTACTGATGAAACAAAACTTGTTTCACAACATCAGCAAAACTGAAATGGTGCACTAGTTGTACTTTCAATGATGGACCAAACAGTGAAGTTGAATTTGTACACTTTTGTCTCTGCAAAGAAGTTGGTGCTTTTAGAAAATACATGTTGAGTATGTGAAGTTTATTTTAGGAATTAAATTTTAATAACACCATGTTAATTAAAACACCTACACTGGAACTGGAAATCAAGCATGCTTCCTGCCAAAGCCTTGTGCAAAAGAGAGAGAGATATCTGCCTTCTGATGTCAAAGTTTCATTGAAGACTTGCAAAAATAAAAGGACTGATTGGATAATTCTAAGAAAGAGATAAAGCAGATTCTACCCAACAGAAAAATGTACCATATGAAGATATCTCAGTAGCAAAATTTTACTACATTTTGTGCCTCAAAATACATTGTGGATAGATCAAAGGAGTGATATATAACAATGAGCTGTGCTATAAACATACCAGATTTGTAATTAAATGCAATTAATGTCAACAAATGGGTGCATATGGACTAGAATAAACCACTCCTAATGCATTTTCTAAATCTTACCAACCTATTTAGATATGGAACTGTAAAAAAAAAACATCTTATGCAACAAAACCTTAAGGTCAGTGCAGTATTTAGCTCAAAGACACTGTAGCATTGTAAGCACAGGAGCAACACCCTAACAAACTCAAGCCTTGAAATCACTTTTGTAGCACTTCTCTACGTCAGATCGAGTCTATTTCTAAGAGAAGTGTGTAAGCAGGGAAACACAGAATTGCAATCAGCAATCTCAGAAAAGAAAAAGACTTCAGAACTTCAGGATCAGCAGGAGACAGAACTAAAGCTGTAAGTTAGAGGCTATACATCTCAAAGAGTTAGGAGAGACTTTAGAGGCTTCGGGTACATGAAGCTTGAAGGCTGAGTCAAAAATAAGCTGAGGTTTACACTCAGTTGCATCATGCTAAACTGCTTGCTATTGAAACCAGTGTTTGTGGAGTGGGTTTCAAAAAACTGTGTAGTACAGAGGCCAAATTATCATGACCATTGTTTCCCCAGAACTGCATTGCAAGTAATTACACTCTTTACTCTAGATGCAATGCAAGCACAAAGACTGTAGCAGAAAATGCACAGAAGTTTTAAAATATTTATAGCAGCAGTACCATTTATATACATCATGATAGTCAAGTTACTGCTGGATTTTTAATTAGAAATGTTGTTTTCTGGAGAAGCATTTATTAGCTGCAGGAAATTAGAAGTGGTTATGAGCAGGTAAAGAAAAAATAAATAGAATGTTGAAACCCACAAATAACCATCAGTGACAAAAGTCCCATACTTTTTGTGCAAAAGCAGAAACCCAGTAGGTTTCAGTAGACAAACGCTTCAGATAAATATTTCTTATACTCCTCAGTTAGGTGATAAAAGGACACTTCAGCTCTTCAGATGCATTAATTTCTTAGCTTCTCAGACTAACAATAAGGTTGCTTAGTTAGGCAATTTCCAGTAAAAATTTGCATTGTGGTAAATTAATACTACCAAGCTCAATTTCACCGCTTTTTTTCTTATTGCAGAAGTTATTCAACCTGCTGTTGGGATGCCCGTTGTTGGCAAGTGCCCCATCCCTCAGAAACTCAAGGCTGCACTGTTTCTGTTAATTTTGCAGCTGATATAACACCTGGCACAACCCCAGGCACAAAGGGAAGAAAGGGCTAAAATCTCATCTGTGCAAAGCCACAGACTTCCGTCAGCTCTCTTGAAGTCTCAATAGTCTATACCAGCTGAAACACTGGACTGAGCTCCAAGAAAACTGTAATTCAGATTTATGAGAAGACATTTTGCATCCAATATAATTGATTACCTACTGTACTGTGAACAGAACCTAATTTGTACTAATGAACCCTATGCATAATACAGCAAAGCATTTAATAATATAGAGACCAAAAAATGCCAAGCCAGATGTCATCGCTGGTGATACCAATTTTCCCAGATGGCTGTTTTTCCTCTTGCTTTTTGCTGCCTTCAGGTTTGAGAAGATGGCATTTAACTTGGGAGATAGCTCTGCTATTCCATGTCTATTAGTTTTGTGCCATCACAATCTGTGTGCTATACCAAGACACTATCCTATTACAGTTATTGTAACAGTATGGAAACGCTTGTCTGCTCCGGCAAATTTTGATAAATGTAACATCAGATTAAAAATAATATAACCATACATGGAGAATCTAATCAAGATTGAAGCTAACACATCTCTTTGGGTCTTTTACAGAAGAAAAATGAGATTAAAACTCTTTAAATTTTAGAACATTCAGTTATGGAATTGGTGTGGAAATGAAACAATATATATACATTATACCAATAAAAATGTGCCTTAGGGGGAGGAGGGGAAAGGGGAAGTGCCTGTGCATTTTTAAAATTATTCCCTTAATTTGTCTTCTTAATTTTTTTTTTTAACATACTAGGATCACTACAAAAATTAAAGAAGTGGAAATTCTTTCATGCAAAACAGTAACGACCTTGAAGGTTTGGTATGAATTGCACAGATTTCTAATAGGAATACTCCTTTGTATCCTATTTGTTACATTTAGAAAGCCTTTTCCTAAATGTCAGGATGTGCTGTAAAAGGACACAGAACCGCTCAAACTATAAAATGAAAAGCTGAAAATCAGCTTTATATGCCAGAAAGCAAACCTAGACTTGAGCCAGAAAGAGCCTGTAACACAGAGCAGCATGGTTATTTTAGTGGGTTCATTACCAAACACACTTAACTCCCTAAATCAATTATTTTAGAGAAGACAGCCTGCACACATTCTTTCCTGTACATGCAATCAACCCGAGCAAAAATTACACAAAGTAGACTGTAAATAGAACTACTCCTGATTTTGCAGGCTTCACCAAATTATAAAACTAAAATGTAATAGAAAAACTGTAGGACTGGGTAGCAGATGAGGCATTGCTATTAATGAAGAAAAGACAAGTATTTAAATTGAGAAGGCAGCTTGATGTTTTCTATGCAAGCTGAATAGGATAACATAATAGGAAAATAAAACAGCTATCAGACAAGATAAATAGGAATACATCAACAGGAACTGTACAGAATTAGAATGTCACAGCAAGAGAAGCAAAGTCTTTAGAAGAATATACTAAAATTTTTACTTTGCATTATAATGTCATCTTAGAAACAGATGGCAAAATGCCACTAGAACAGGAAGATGTCAAGAAATAATAGTGTCAGCAGCTATCTAAAAAGCTAGAAGATGCTTCAGACTACCTTGTATTTCTAGGGCCATGCTCTACAAAGTCTTAAAATAATTTCACCTATGCAAGCAAAATAAGCAAAGACACTGGAAACGCTTGCCTTGCCGCCCAGTCACTTTGAAAAACAGAATCTGGGTTCAGGATCAACACAGATTCAAACTAGGAGAGTGTTTTTAACATGTTATCAACAAGTAACACTGTCATAGCTTGTTATAAACTACACACGATTCAATACATGCTTATGGTTCCTTATTAAGTTTGTCATGACAATTAGGAATTGACAGGAAGAGATAGTATGGACTGATTTGGGAAAACCTGATTTAAATGTGAAAACCATCACCAATGTTAAAAAATAGTGTGTGATCTCCAGTAAGCTGGAAATGAACCACAATGTGGGTCTCAGAACACACAAGGAGTCAGAATGCTTCATAAAGTATCATTTATACAGCACCATCAGTCTCAAAACATTACAATTCCTTCCTTACATTCCTAGGTATGCCATGAAAGTTTATCTTGCAAGGAATATCTCTTAGTACCACATACAGTAGAATTCACTTACATTAAATGGGGGAAGGAAGAAACAAGATATGACAAACGAGGAAGGGAAAATGGGATAGTAAGCAGCTATTTATGCTAAAGGAGCTCTGTTTATTTAGACTGCATTTTGTGGGAGGACAGACTTTGAAGAAAATGAGGTAGGAAAGAGACAAAAGATGAAGAAGGGATGGAGAAAGAGCTCCTAAAGTCAACCTGCCCAGCATGTCAAGATTGTACAGCCAGATGCCAGGTTAACTTTAAAGGTTGATTCTGGGAAGCCTTGCGAATAAAGACAACCAGCCTTCTCTGATATGTAAGCAGGGTTTGTCTCCAAGAAATCCTACACACCACAGAAGAAATACTCAGATACAGTCCAAAGTACATGCACTTTTGGTTTTCTGCTTGTACGTTGCAGAAAGAATGATTCCAATGTTTCCAGCTTTGTGCAATCAAAAATTTATCCCAGAGTTGCTAAGAAATACTATTATTAAGGCTTGAGCTCTCTTAAAATTAAATGAATCTACTGTATCATGAATTTCAAAAAAAACCTGGTTTATATTAAGCTGTATAGTCAACAAGTCTTTTAAATGTCAAGCTTTTAGTGCATTACTGGAGTTCTATAAACTGAAGCATGTCTTCAAATGACTGTCTGGATGCACCAAATATCAGTATCTCAGGCTCAGTGCAGGTGGGGGCTGCACAGTAAAAAGCTAAAACTTATGTCTGGTAAGAAAAAAGTTGGATTACTGTAAGTGCAGAGAGAATAAATATCCTGTATTTTTAGGCTTTTTTACTATTATTTCTGTATTCGTATTTAAACCAGCTATGAATAAATCCTTATTTCCCAATTGCATAGAAAAAGGATGGATGTCTCAAACTGCAGGGGAATCTGCCAGAATGAAGGCAGAAGTGGTATTTTGATGACTTGAACAAACAATATTTTCTGATAAATGACATAGCTGAAGTCCCTAAAACTTAACCATTTTTCCATTTATGACACAGGGTTTGTTAAATCATTTGGGTAATAAAATGCAGATTGTTGACTAGATCGGTTGTTTTAAGAATATAGCACATGGAAAACATATATTTCAATTCATTCCTAAAGGCTGTAAAAACAGCCTTAAAGCAATCAAAAAGCATGTAAAGAACAACTTTTATGTCAGGATGAATGAATTATAATAAGGCAACAAAACAGGAGGCATAAGTAGCTGGAATCCTTTGCCTTCTGTGTAATATCATATCATCAGGTTTGAACATCCTGCTGATGATATGGAAGAGTTTGGGTAAGTAACTCTTAGCAGTGACACATTGCTCAAGCCAATGTGCTATATTTTGCCTACTTAAATCAATCCTTATATCCAGTAGTGACTTAGCAGGCAATAAAACCAAGGGGGTTTTCAGGAAGGAAAGTTGCATCTACCAAAGTAGTTCTCATATTTGACAAGGAAAATCACATTGCATGGCTACACAGACAACTGAACACACCAAGTTATTGAAATCCTTTAAATTTAAACACATTGCCACTTTTCTAGTGATCTTTGTGAATCTCAGAAAGCTACCTATATCTCTTCTACCCTTTCACTTCTTTCCCCATGCCTGCCTGTATAAGCAGCTCTGTGGTACAAGACATTTCTGCCATGACCACATTCCCACCCCCTCTCCATATCAGTAGCTTCCTGGATCATTTTGATTCCCAGACCTATCTCTACACCTCTGAGTATTTACAAAAATATGCATCTTCAGGTCTATGTATCTGCTCATCAATATGCTCACATTTATTCATCCATACTTCCATCTTTCATCAGCATGCTAATCCTAAAGCAAAACCAGGTCTTCTGTGTTCACGATCTTTAAACATAAACTGCCCATCTAAAGCAAAGATTCCACAGCAGGCAGAAAACGAGAAGACATAATAATTCTAATAGTCTTTTAAAAAAGTTAAGTTGTCCTAGTAGCTATTTGCAGTTCAGTCATGAACTAGAAAGAATTCAGAGAGACATTTAGACCCTTTGCAAAAGAGCTGATCTAGGAATTGCTGTATAATACATACATAGTACTCCAGCAGAATAGAGTCTTGGCCTAAGATCTGTACTAAATGTATTCATAGTAATTCATATTTGTCTGCACTAAATGTATTCATAACAAGTCCCATTTGTTCTTGTGCTAACACTTTGTCTTGGTTTATCTAGATATTTTCTCCCCCAAGGGAGGCAGTGGCAGCAGCATCTGGAGGTCTGACATGACTTGAGTCTAAGATAATAGGGTCCTTTAGGAATGATGCATTGGCCCTACAGGTAAGCTGTCCTCAGCTATCTTATGTTTCATACCCTCTGGACTTTCCTATAATCCAGGGTCTCAGCTCCACATTATCTCAATTATGATTGAATTAATGCATTATTCTATGAGCTAATTCAGATGTTGTACTGCGTGACTTTTTCTTCAAGATTTCTTCTAAACCTCTGCAAACTGCTGCAGTCAGTCTAGCAGGTTTGAGCCACAGGTTTACACTAGATGCTGCACTTGCTGTTTTCTGGTTTCTACTACACTCAACTTGATAGTTGCACTGGAAAACTTTTCTACTGAAGCATGCACGAAAGCAAACTTCTGCATCAGCTCTTTCAGAGGGACAACTTCCACTCAGCAGATAATTCTAGTTCTAGAGTTTCACTGCTGCCTTAGATATTTTTACCACAACTTATATCCTTTAAAGCCTAAAGTTATATTTATTTTTAAAATGAAAATCAATTTATTCCCATATCCTTCTCTATTATTTTTTTTTTAGAGTGGTTAAAATAAATAAATAACAGATTGTTTCTGACAGTCACAGCCACAAAGGTGATAAGCACAGACACCTTTCATCTTGTAATTCACCAAAATGTGGTACAATAAATTAAAGGTGTGATAGCTGGACACAGAAGGTGTTCTAGGGAACAATAGCTTTTGAAAAAGTAATTTGCACTGTATTTCACAATATAATGAAGACATTTATTTGTGTTGATATCTTCAATACCACAGAACATGTCTCATACATAATTGCATCCAACTGTCCCTCACCTTTTTTGTAGTACTGGGCAATAATTTCTCTTACACAGTTTGTATGGGTTTATTCTGCTTCTGAAATCTGTGAACAGACCAAATCAGAAATCCTTGCATTGTTATCATCAAATCATTGGGAAAACCAACTTTAAAGAACGCTTTACTAAAGATAGGATTGACCTGTTGCTGTTCTGCCACCCAGTCAGACACAAAAGTCAGCACATCTGGAGAAACTGAGAATGTAGCTACCTCTATAAAAGATTAAAAAAAAAAAAAAAAAAGGGAGGATGTTCTGGCAAGACTGTCACGGGTGTGTGACAGTAATTAGCTTTCACTGTACAACATAGCTACTAAGTCACAAATTTGGTAAAGCATGTATATGAAATTGTTCCATACTGGCATCTCTGGTTGTGTTGGCTGATTATGTGTAATTCATCATTGCCAAAGAATGACCAAACTAAGACCCTACAAAAACACATGCTTCACATTCTCAGTGCAATTCCTCTATATGGTAGCTCTATAAACGATTGATATATCATTTCAGAGGAGCTGAATTTGAAAACTTCTCAGTATCAGGCAAAATTAGTGTGTTAAATCCCTTGCATGTCTCCTGTGTTGAAAAACCAAAAAGAAAAAAGTTCATTTTTCTATTTCCTTCTTTCACAGAGGAGTTGTGTCAGCATGTTTCATTCTCCTGCAAAGATCTTTTAATGCCACACAGTTGTTTCAACCAAGTTATCTGAGTTTTCCTCAAATCTTTGTCCAAATAACTTGTGGGTTTGTAGCTGTCCTGTGAAAGCTACTTAACTCCTAACCTGGATTGATTACTATGGGCAGACCCCACTTACTTTTCTGTTCATTAAAGCAAGAGGGACAACAGTTTATCTAGTAGTGTTTATAATTATGTGCTATACTCTCATTTCTGAGACCTGGCACAGAAGAAGAATGAAAAGCCAATGAGAAAACTCATATTTTGCTATAACTAAGCCCCTTTTTCCAAAGCATCTGGAACTTGAATAGAGAAAACAAATATTAAGTAGCAGCTAAGGTCAAAAGATTAAAAAAGAGTTTGTCATCTAGTAGGGTGTTGTAAGTCAAGGGTTTAATTCATTTGACACAAAGGCTGGGACCATAGAATTACAGAGAGCATCTGAATAAATAAAGTAATGCTCAAAGGAGAAAAAGACAAAATAAGGGAGGCAAGAGATAGAGAAAGCGCTATCACATTAAGTATCCAATTATTAACCTACACAGAAAGGAATGAGAACAAGAGATATATGGTTAAAGTCCTAATCAGTAAAGTAGCTCAATCCACTGAGAAAGACACTAAGAGACTGAGAGAAGGACCTATGTGAGAAAACCATAGACAACCAGACAAAGGACAGAATAAACTGGTACAAGACCACGGAAGTCAGCAATGTGAGGTTCTGATTTAAATAGTTATTCTTACAAGAAAAAGCAGTAGAAAGTGCAAGCTAGACCTATGTGCATATTTATCATTTCTCCTCTAATGCCATTATGAGAATTATAGCTAAGCTTCTATTCCTTTTTTGTTGTTTTTTTTTTTTTTCCCTAAGGAATTTATTTTCATTGAAACATGAAAATATAAGATGGAGTTGTAGGAAGCCTCTGTGCCTAGCACATGGTATTTAATCATCCTATCTTTTGACATTGTAAACTTCACTATATTACCATATAATCTTGTCTATTGTCATTACCCATTACTGCTGCTTCTTTCAACAAAAGAATTGTCTAAGCCAACATTGCATAAATTGTCTTCATGAATTTGTGCTGACTACCTCAAAAAGTGCTACAGGTGATCCTTGCCCCCCTCTAAATTATCCACACTCCTGCATTAATGTATCTTCATCCTGCTGATGCTTCCAGCATTTCCTGGGAGCACACAGACACTTCAGTGCTCTCACTGCAAATGTGGCTTAATCCTTACTTTAAAATACTTTATGTGATACATAACAGAAAGGCTAGGATCTGTTACATTAGTAAAGATTGAGAATTTTTTTTTTTTTTTTTTTTTTTAATATTAACTTGTCCAGAAACAAGAGGAGTTCACAAAACATTTGCTGTGGAAATGTGTTTTTTGAAGGACTCACTGCTTGATGGATCACCTTTGCCACAAAGCATACCAGCCAGTTACCACATACTCAACAGGAATGCTACAGGGTCTGACACTCCAGTAGCTTCTCAGGAGTTAATAACCAGACTCTAAATAAGACAAGACATATTAGAAACAAATCAGTAAGAACAAAAATTCATAAACAGAAAAATTGCTCCAAGCAGAGACTTAGTCTACTTAGCAACATAGTTTTATCATGGGGAGCCAAGCTGATCTGCACAGTATATCCACATACATGACATCTGTCTCCACTAAAAGTTAGATCTACTTGATCTTCTCTAGACAAAATTCTGACCAACCCAGTAATTTTGAGACTAACCTTGCTCCAGTCAGCAAGTTGGCCTAAAACAATATTTGAGGGCATCTTACAATAAAACAGGTTTTAAAATAACAGATAAAATTCACTATGGCTCCATTTCTGTAAATGAAACACTGATGCTATATGTTAGTCTTACCTTATTATACTAGTGTTAAAAAAGCCTCAGGGCCAATCACTGTTGAATGTTGCAAATTAAACAACATCATCAATACATTTTCATCATCATACTAACTGTTTCTGAGTAAAAAAAAATTTTAATTGTAAGACAAGGCTATTTACCAGTTTTGTTTTACTTCACTTCTACTCTGCAGAATATTTAAGGAACATGAGAAAATGAAAACAGAACAGATTCTAGATGAGTTCAAGTTTACATGTAATTTTTTCATTATGTTATGCTGGGTAAAACTAGCATTAAAACTGAGGTAGAAGAGCTCATGCACTCCTGCAATAATGCCCAGGGAATTAATTCTGACAGGCTCTCTGCTATCCAAAAGAAAGTAATTCACAAGTTGAGTTTTCAATCCACTGTCCATTACCTGTATTCTTGAAATTTTAATTTGTCACGAGAAACAATGTAATAGATAATCACTTAGTAGTAGCTCATTCCATCCCTAGTCCTTTATAAATCACTGCTGATTATAAGTAGTGAAACATACTTGGAAACACACAGATTATGGTATTGATTCTCCTCTCACATTGGATCACAAACATCTCTCTCTTCTAACGAGATTATCCTTCAATTTGAAACATGCTTACTCCATTTCAGTATGCTCTTTTGGTGACTTTACTGAAAGGCCAGAAAGTGTAAAAAAAAAAAAAAAAAGTACACCAGGAATACTTTTTTCCACATGTTTGCATTGAATGTGGCTGCTTTACACAGAAAGATCAGTGAACTCCAAATTCTTTCAAGAACAACAGCAACACCACTGCTGTAGGACCCCTGTAACAACAGGTGTATGAACAGCAATTGCCAATTACTTCAGTTTTTTCCAGCTTTTTTTTCCAGACTGCTTCCCACTTCAAATGAACCTGTCTGCATATTGTGGTTGAAAAGGAAAACATTTGTATTCCTCTGACAAATTATTTATAATAAAAAAATATATACATATCTATGTATATGTTAGGATAACAGTAAGTACATTGCACCTGAAATTAGGTCAGATTAGCAAAGGAAGTTTTGAAGAACACTATTAAAATGCAGTACTAGAGGTAAATGAAATAAGAAATCACTGGGTTTAGCTAGCACCTACCTACCTATGAATGCAAGACACTAGTGACTGCAATGGGAAATTATTCTTTAAGCTGTCAATAGCATTAAAGAAATGGTGCCAGACAACACCAAACCTCCAAGAAACAAAGGCTAGTAACACATTTTTTTATGCACACCATAAACAAAAAAGATTTATATGTAAAAAGATACCCGGAAAAGTCAACATTGTTTTTTAAAAAGAAAGAGGGAATAAATCTATTTAGGTTTTATCAATAAGGGAAGATATTAGTTAAGTACTGAATAAGCTGTACCAAGATATTTGTTGGCCAGCATATTAATGAATGATCATGAAAACATTATATAATATTATGGCAGAGCTTGCAAACAAAGAAAGCTTCTGTTCTGTTCAATTTCAATATATTGAAATCATATTATCTGAACTTCTATATATTAGGTTTCATTAAAATAAAAATAGTAATTATGACTGTCACCTCACTTAAGACCTACCAGAAGAAATGTGATTTCAAAATACAATGGCAGGTGAAAATTAATGTAAACAAACACAGACTAATTATTTTGTAGAGAACCAACTTCTAATTTTGAATAAGAAGTGATAGATCCTTAACACATTCTGGAAAAAAGAATCAAGAATCATCAACTCACAGTTTTAGTAGCTGTCAAGATGTCACACATTATATTAGGAAATAATAGGGAATAAAAGACAAAGCATCATTAAACTTCTAACCGTGGTGTACCTACAATTCAAACACTACATATAATTAAGGCCATTGCTACTCACAAAAATAAGTGTAGGAGAGCGGGGTATAGAACAATGAATTTGATCAGGGGAATGGAATGTATTTCATAGAAAGAAAATTACATGCAGTAATTGTGGAAAACAAGTGGCTGAGAAGAAATATTATAGAGGTCTATAACACAATGTCTTCTATCGAGACAGTGAATAGGCAATGATTTTGCATTATTTGCCATTATTCAAGATGTAAGTGGTATAAAATGGAATTATGACTAAGCAGTTCAAAACAACCAAGAAGAAGGACTTTTTCTTCACAACTTGTAATTAAATCATACAGCTCATTACCCTGGCATGAGGCTTCTGCCAAGAATCTACATTTTTTCAAAAGGAATGAGATAAATTTCTGGAGGGAATCTTTATCCTTATAGCACTAGAAGAAACTACTCCACATAATAGTGGAGCTGAAACAATATATTGAAAAAAGGCTCAATTTGCAGATACATCTACGGATGTACCATGCCCTGTCAACTGCTCTTCTACACACTGAAGAGAGGATGCTGTGCCATACCAGAGTTATCCCATTAATGCAGGGTCTTCTCAAGTAATCCTATAATCACATGTGAGGCCCACAATTCTCTTTTTTAAAATAAGTCGTATAGGCAAAATAAGTGAGCCTTACAGTGCTCACAAAATATGATCGATTTCTAGGACTCAAACAAAAATAGGTCCTACTGCATAAAATAGTATTTTTGCTCAGTTATCCCCTTCCCCCAAAGAACCCCAAACAAACAAATAATAAAAAAAACCCAACACAAAAAGAACCACCCAAAGAAAAAAACCAAAACAAAACCAAGCCCAATAAAATAAACCAAAAAAAAACACAACACAAAAAAACAACCAAACAAAAAAACCCAACAATGGCACCAGCCTGCTTTGATATGAAAGTTTATTCAACAGATTTAAGATTATTTCACAAGCAGGTTGAGAGGCAACTTGAATGAAACCTGTGGCAACCCGAATGAAAAACTTTGTAAAAACTAAAAAGGGGTTGCAAAGACATGACAAACCCTTATATTCTCATTTCATGTCACTGTACATGAAAACATACATTTTCACTGATCTTCCAGTTTGCCTAGCAAACTGAAAAACCTCTTCATTTGTAGAAATTAGCTAGTGCTTGAGCAATAAAATGCTCAGACACTTTGATTACTGAGATTACTATGACTCCACCCTTCATTAAGCCAAATACATTTCACCACTCAGCATTACCACATTAATCTTCATGAATAGGATTCTCCCAAAAAGATTCTCTCAGGCTGCAGTAGGACTTTTTCTTTTCTGATCAAAAGTACAGAATGGACCTCCACACTTACACCAGAAAACACTACTAACAGTACAAGACCAGAAAATAATCTGCTGTGGTTGTAGGCTGAGAGCCTAGACTGCAGAGCTATCCATCTCAAAAGAAACCCAGTGCAGTATTAAATTGATGGATCTATAACCAACAATATTTCACTCAGTTTTAGCTCCTGCTGCCACTGCTGTACTGATAATAATCTCTTCCCAAAACATCAGCTGCAGGAATATTGTGCATCTAATGATGCACTACTGAATCACAAGCATGTCAAATATAAGGAAAGGCTGTCAGCTTCTGCAATTTGAATGAAAAGGGAAAAGAAATGTGATGTAAAAAACAAACAAGTGTTTACCTCAACAAGGTCGCTGTTGCACTTTTCTTCAAAGGCTTTTATTTTGAGGACCCACTTCTTGATAGCAAATCTATGAAGCTCAGGAAGTGTAGATTAATTCTGGGAACTGTCTGCCTTGGATTTCTTGTTCTGTTTGCTCTTCCTTTTTTCCACATTTCTAATCAACTATTTTGGTGCTTCTGCCAATGACAAAAGAATTAAAAGTAAACTAGAGTGCCTGTTTTCTAGACCCATTTTGATTCAAGAAGATAGTAAGTACGCTCAAAAAGAAAAGTCTACCAGATTGATTCATTAATGTTCTTATTCATTAACTGACTGATTGTTCCAACAAAGGAAAGATTTATACTGTAGTCATGTAGTGAAATTCCCTGCAGTCAGCCTTCTGTTGAGGAAACCCACCAAGATTAGGAAAATATGCATAAAATATATTTAACATGCACCCAAGAATAAGACTGAGATTAACAGAAAAACAATGGTATCACTGGTTCCCAATACATTCTTTGATTTTATAGTATCTAAGACTCTAAACCCACTCTTTAACAGCTTTATTGCTTCTTATGTTAGCTCAACACTGGCATTATATTAAATTCACATATGGTAAATTCAACATGGGGTATTAAGCAAGAAAAGTGCATAGCAAGTCTAATTAGGCATTTAAAAAATAATTTTAGATGTGCTTTTATGATCAAATAATGCAGTATAAGACAAATGTTTAAAACTTATCTTAAAACATAGCTACCCGATAAGCATGATTCAGAATTCTTTAATGAATTCACCTCAATTAGCCTTTAATTAAATAGCTCATTAAAAACTGATTTGAATATTCCTCAAGAAGAAATCCTTGCTTAAAAGTTACAATAGGATAGGGAGTCAGTGAAGGTAAGGTTGAACACACATTTTGGAACTGTCTGAAAGTCATTTTGTTCCAGGGTAAAAAGCCCTCAACTTCTTATGACATCCAATACAAGATAAACTTAAGACATGGCAGATAAATACTGGAAAATGTAGGAGTTGGTTTGGTTTCATGCTGTTCAGAAAGAAAACAGAACCAGTAACAAAGTAACCCATCTTGAATGTGTGTCAGCTGTCTTCATGTCTTGGGTTAGTGCAGTGGTGTTTTGGAAGCAGTGGGGCCACAGGGGTGGTTGCTGTGAGAAGCTGCTGGAAGCTCTCCCAGCTCCAATTCCTGCCTTACCTCTTCCTAAGGCTGAGAAAATGTGGGAAGCTGTGCACCTCTGTGGGTAACTTATTCAAGAAAGGAGAAATTAAACTGTGGGGGGAAAAAAACAACAACAAAAAAAATAAAACATACAGAGCAGAGCACAGGAGAGCGGGAGGTGAGAGAGCAATGCCAGAGCAAAGAGACCAAGGCCAGGGAAGAAGGAGAGGAATGGTGCCTGAGCAGAGATGTCCCCTCAGCGCCTGACAAAATGGCAGCCGCGCCCCTGCAGCCCATGGAGGAGCATAGTGGCGCAGTCCCTGAAGAAACACAGTGGGGTAAATATGGATTTGTAGCCCCTGAAGTGTCACAGGTGGGCAGATATGAAGTTGCAGCCTGTGCAAGATCACAGAGTGGGACAGATGTGGATCTGCAGCCATGGAGGACCCTGTGCCAGAGGAGGTGACTGTTCCCACAGCAGCCATGACTCTGTGGGCAGCCTGGGCTGGAGCAGTTCCTGAGGGACTGCACCCCATGAGAGAGACTCATGTCCAAAGGGTTCCTGAAGGACTCTCTTCCATGAGAGGGACCCCACATTGGAGCAGGGGAAGAATGTGAGGAGCCCTTCCCTGAGGAGAAAAGAGCGGGAGAAACCCTGTGTGGGGAACTGACCCTGAACCCCCCTGCGCGTCCCCTGTGCCCTGAGGGAGAGGCGGCAGTGAAGGGATCTGGGCCTGGGAAGTAGGGGGGGGGAGGTAATAAGATGTGGCATATTTTCTCTTTCTTCTTGTAGATCAAGTTAGCTTTTTTCCTTCCCAAGTTGAATCTGTCTGGTTTTTGCCTCTTACCTTAACTGGGGAATGCAAACCTCCCTGTCCTTGTCTCCATGAAGGAGCCTCTGAGTGGATTTTCTCCTCACTGCCTCACAGGGGGGCTGAGGGGCGCGTGAGCGGAAGTCCGGTTGGTACCGGCTGGTACCGGCTGGGCCTGAACCCTGACACTTCGAAGTGCTTACTACAAACCCAGTTCTAGCCTATACTCTCAGAAAAACAATGGGTAATTTTAACCACTCAGAGGAAACATCACCTTACAAATTCCCACACGCTCAAACAGAGATACGGGGAGACACCTGAAAGTGCAAACACACATTGAAAGGTGCTTCAAAGTTATTGTGTAACACCGAATGTGACTTGAACAGTGTTGCAGCAGCCCTCATGCCTCAAGGAAAAGGGAAAATTTAATGTAGAGGTACTATGTTATTTTATTAAGCTAATTGACCAGACCAGTGGAAAAGTTCCCCTAATTGCCTAACATGTTACTTCAGTTGATTTAATGAAAGATTTTGTGTCCCCCCCCCCTGCCACTTCTATGACCTTCATTTGAAATACAGCTCAAGGCTTTACACTGTTTCAGGTCAAGTTAACATAAAAACACTGGTTAGCTTCAAGTGTGATAGAATCAAGACACGAAGAGAGGAACACACAAAAACATACTTCCAGGCTGGAGGCAGGAAAGATAAAAAACAAACCTTCATATGCTACTTTAAAAGGTGCACAGAATGAAATAATTTCTCTGCCACCCCCACTCCCCACACCTCCCCCATACTCCTTAGAAGGAAACTAATGCAAGGACAAGATTGTCATATTAGCAGGGCCTTGAGTTGAGAATAATGTTTTTTTGTATTATCTGGAAGAGGTCACTGAAGAGTTGGACTTGAAATTATCTATATCTTAGACAACATTCTGTCATTTTTTCCATGTTACAAAATCATTCTCTGCCCACAGAAAAATAGATTAGGAGCAGTTTTTGCCAGTAAGCTCCAGGACAGTAGCTTTAGGCAGGGTCTTTACTTCCTACTGTAGTGAAATGCTCCTACGAAAAGGTCAGGAAGAGACCAGCCTCAAAACAAGAGTTGACAGCAATTCAAATTCTTCACGTGAGTGAAGTAGCAGCATTATTAGCATATAAATCCAATATGATGCAAGAGTAAACACTAATAATATTGTTGCAAATATTAATAATTCAAATGCAATCGAACAAGCATCTCAAGAAGGCATACATATGTTATGAAAACCACTAGTTCAGAAGAGCAAAACCACATTTTTGAATTATTTTGGTTTGTTCCAACAATGATTAATACATATGGATAGACACTTAGCAACTTATTCATACAGAAACAAGCAGTGACATTCCAGGCCCTCTAAGCAATCAATAACATTTAACCAATATGTGCACCTTCTTTTTTGTATGTAAGAATTCACAAGCTTTCTCAGAGGCACTCAGAGACTAGGGAAAAAAATGTAATATGGTAACTATCAAAGACTGTTAAGCACAGGTATATCACCTCTGACTCAGAAAATCCATGCATCCTAGCGAGCTCATGAAAAAAAGCTGAGGAAGCACCAATACATTACACCCTTACACTACCCCTGACAAGAGTTCTGATGTCTGTAGGCAGATACACTGGCCTGACACAGACCAGTGCTTTCATTTCCTGTTTGGAATATAAACTAATGCTAAATACCTTATTTGAACGGGGACAAATAAAAATAATCAGCTGATTATAGGCATTATTTCAAGGTCAGTGCTACATGGCAGTCTAACCCATCCCCTGGGTGACAGGTTCTGCACACTTCCTGCATCCACAGGAAATTCTCATAAGACTTGAGCTCAGTGCTTGAAGCAGGACTCAACACTGTTCCCCAGACAAACACTCAACACATACGGCTCTTGCTATCTCACTTCAAAGAGAGAGCAAAAAAGCTTTCACGGAAGCATCTTCCTTTTCTTCTCATCAAGGCTAAGATTGGCATAAACAATATATCACAATATTCACATAAATTCACCTTCTTTGTCCTTTCCTCCTCTCTTCTCCTTGTCCACTGCATTCAGGGAACATCCCAGAGCATGCAGAAGTCCTCACAGGCAGCACCATTTACAGCAATTGTACTTCTATGCCACAGCAATCTTGCAGATTTCACTGCTCGTTTTTTTTTCTCCCCCCCAAGGGGTTGATTACTTTAAAATACTTGATAGGTATTTGATATTTTCCTCTCTTAAAAGACCTTCAGGTAGGTATGTCAACAATTTACACTGGAAATAGGAAAGGAAGTGGACTGATAACATTAGAAAATTACCTGTCATCCTGATAGGCAGGACAGAATCAGATGTAAAGTTCAGAAAGAAATTCACGGTGCTTGATCATGAGACTGAGCTCAGTCATTCAAACTCACACCAATTTCTTTGCCTTCTGAACATTTCACAAATCACATTACCATAAAGCACCAAAATTTCATCAGCAACATTTTAAGAAAAGTTACACAAAGCACAGGCCAGTCAAACCGACTCTAATGAATATTATTTTTTCCTAGTAATAAACCTTTAGCTTAGGTGTCCTTATCTGAGTGCACTTCAGATAGAGGAGGCAGTTACATGACTGAAGAACACCACCCTTAGCTAAAATGAACATCTTCAAATTTGTTTACATGCTTTATTGGTTATTTTAATCCATATTTCAGTCGACTTGCAAATCTCAAGACAGTTCTGGTGATAACAAATTCATGATGAGGAGGTGTTTAACAGACACACATCCCTCACCCAAAATGCCCACTCACAACAAGAGGTTAAAGAGACTGGGGGAAAAAACCCTTTAAGTCACATCACTGAAATAAGATAAAAATGGAGAAGCAAAGGAATATTCCTGACTCTTCTATGTCACAGAATAACAATCTTGCTTTGCAACCTTAATAGTGAATGAACAAGATGACAACCAAAATAACTGATAAAGCAGAGAGAGATACAGATCAATAACCAGGCACTAAGAGAGAATCTATATTAACCCTAGGAACTGAGATAAAACCTCTGTTTATAGCTCTCCAAACTAATCTACAGGGAAAAATAGGCAGAAAACACAGTTTCAATACCCTTAAATCTAACATATCTTTCCATAATATAAATATGTACAATAATTACTGTTTTAAAATATTCAAAATCCATAGATTATTTTTCATTTAGCATATATATTTTTCATCTGCTGCAGTGTTTACATAGTGTGACCATTTGACTCCACACCTTCCCCCAAAATGTCTTACTGTTAGAGTTTAATCCATGAGGATTTTGGATATTTTAAGTTTGCATTCAGGTGTTTTAAATCCAGAACAGAAAGAGTAGCATTTGCAAGAGAAGATGCTTTCATGACTGCATGTCACTGCAGTCTGTTTTGTGAATGAGCCCAAGGCCAGGAGAGAACATGGTATGGAGTGAGTGGTGTTTGCCATGGGAGTATTGTAGCTGTAAGGTTGGAAAAAAACAGGCAGAAGAAAAAAAAAAAAAAAAAGAAACAGAAAATGGGAAAATGGTTTCAGGCTAGGGTGGAATTTGGGAGGCTGTCACAACACACTGTGGGGATGCATGGTTTTGGGCAGAATTGTTGTTCCTATTGTAATTTCCCCTCTGGTTCCTTTTCCTAAGTGCCTGATATGCAGAAAAACATCCCTACACAAAATCTATTTGCTTTATGTAGCTATGTTGTTATATCTCAATTAATAAACAGCCTATATATATGTAGCACTGTAATTTGATGCACATCTTGGACACTCCTTTGTTTGCAAGCCAGCTCTGCTCCAAAGGAAAAGTTAACATGGAGTAGTAAGTAAGTAGGAGCTGTGCCTGTCATTAAGAAAAAGTAGTGAACATTTTAGGAGGAGACATATAACTGGACTGGGAACTCAGTAAAGGTTATGAGTTCTCCTGTGCTTTATGATAATATACTACACTTACAGCTCAAGAAGTGATCTAAGTGACACAAAATATAATTTGATGGATAGAGGGGAACACACAAGAAGTCTTTCCGTGGTTGTAAGTCTCCTATTACAGGGGAAATAATGCATAATCTCCCTATTATCACCACTTTCCCCTGTTAGATAAAAAGCAGCCTTGTATTTATGTCTGCTAAGGGCAAGATACAAGAAGTTCAGGCTTCATTATTCCAATACTATGTGAAAATATCTTGAGAAAGTTTGAATGTACTTCTAGGATAGGGGACTTACTTTTCAAAATGCAGGTACAAGTTAACTGAATTCCTCTGCTCAGTTGTGAGGAATCGCGACACTGACTCCTGCAATCCCTTCAAATGCTCAGAACCAAACCCAAATGGTGCCTCCACCAGAGGCTCTGAGGTGATGCTGGAAGAGCAATTTCCTTTTCCACTTCATTCTCATTTCTCATCATGCATATGCTGAAAATACATAACACTGTGTACCTGCAGAACACTGAAAATAAAGCACCACATTCAAACATATCTGGCTGAATTTATTAGTTGAAGTACTGCAATTCCCTGCTAATATCTAGAACAAATATTGTTCATCTCAAGTTGTTGGGTTTTGTTATCTTGTTTGTTTGCTTGTTTGTGGGCTTTTTTGGGGGTGAGGGATTTGGGTTTTTTTTGTTACTGGGTTTTTTGTTTGTTTGCCTTTAATCTTCATCTAATAAAGGAGCAGGAAAAAGCATCCAACTATTACAATTCCTGATGGTAATCCAAACTTAATGGGACCCATATAAACAGAAGCATAAATTTGTCTACTTGTGTGTCTCAGTGACATTTCATTGGCATGAGTGTAGGTACATTACTTACAATTGAGATCAGAATTAGTCACACATTTTTTGCAGAGCAGAGCAAGCCTATTCTTTATGAAGCTTGTATACAAGAGTTAGTTGCCATTTTGAGGCAAAAAATCAATATGGTATGGAACAGAAACTTACACATTCTCTAGTTATTGAGGTTTTACACCTCTCCTTTTCTGCTTCTTTTTAAATTGCTCCCACTTGCACCATGATATTCTTCATGACACAAAAATTATATTTCTTTTTCACAAAGTTCTGCCTAGCAGTAAGCACCTGCAACAGTTCTTCAGTTTTGAAGAAAATACAGTGCCTGACACAGATTGGTTAAAATATGTCATGATCAAATACAAGCCTCATAGTGAAAAAAACTGTTCTTTGTAAGATGCTTAAGAGGATAAAACTTTGTGTGACATATGTCACAATAAAACAAAGTAAAACTGTAGGATCCAGGCAAATACAACAGTCTTCTATTCTTCTGTTCACGGATGATAAATGGGGGAAAAAAAGGGAAATAACTTATATGCATTTATCTTGACACATCAGCTTTTCTGCATACAACACTTTAAGCACTCAAAATAAAAAATAAAAAAAAAATTAAAAGCAATCTTATCAGATCTGTATCAAATGGATTTATCAATGCTTAGTTGAGTTATATTACAAATTACTGTTGCATATTAACACATCTCTTGAGATTTAGTTGTGTATCTGCAAGTCTCAAGGAGTGAAATATTGTACTCTCAGCATCACTTGGCTCATGGCATAACAATGATATTTTTGTTACACTCCCCCAAACGTTTACTGTATAACGCTACAGTGATACCATTTTTTTGTAACAGAACAAGGCTACTGAATTTAAAAATATGGTGAGATAGTGGAAACACTACCAACTGAGCACAGCCTTGAAGAATTCTCTTTTCTTTGTCCTAATCCCAACACCAGTCACTTTACCTATTTTTCCCCTCTCTTGCCTCCAGCAGGGTCAGATGCTCAGAGGAGTGAGAGATGCAATGCTTGGACAGGTATCTTTTGCATTTTCAAAATCTGTCTTAAAGGACTATTGGACTAAGTTTAACAAGACAAGACAAAAATGAGTGTTCAGTAGGCAGGCAGATTGCCATTAGACAAACCCAGGTCAGGCACTTTGCCAGACTTCAGGTATTGAGTTCTGCTTCCTTGATGTGCAAGTGAGAGCTTGAGACATAAACTTAGAAAATCAATTTCTAATGCACAAAGCCCTAATTATGCGAATACCAGAGAAGTCCATATAAGGCTATAACATCTGTCTGCTAAGAAGGAAAAAATTAATTTCCTATGCCTCAAAACCCTCTTTTATAGATCTTCAGCCTAGGGAAAAAGTTCCAGTAATAGCAACAAAAGCATATGATTCCAGTGCAATACATTGATTTACACACACACATCACCAGCTCCACAATTGAAGGAAAAAACCTCCCAGTAGCCCTGTTACATCTCACCCCAATCCTAGCCCCTACCCCCAGGCACTTATGGAGCCAACACCTGTACTGAACAATTCTTCACCAAAGTTCTTCCTCCAGTCAGACGAAACATTTAAGCAATTTATTGCATGAAGGAATGCCTGACTAGAGCAAAGGAGAGACTCTGGCCCTAGCATTTACTCCTAGCCCAGGATATATCATTTATTGCCACTACAGAACTAGAAAAATTTCCATTCCTGGAGGGAGAACAATTTTATTTGCACTTTTGTATTTCATGACATACACACAAGGTGATCTTTCTGCTAACTAAAGGGAACCTTTCTTCTTTGTATTCAGTAGCTACTTGCATGCAAAAGGATTTCAGGAGGATTACTTAAAGAATGGAGAAGACAAGGTGTTTATGGGTAGAGAAACTTGCTTCACATACTTCAGGATCACACATTTCATACTATTCCACTGGAGTATATCATTCTGCAAATTGTCTGATGCATCCGTCAACAGCACACTCAGCTTTTAGCTAGAACTAGAATAAGCCACTTAAGAAGGCTGAAGAAACATTGTTACTAACACGTTAGGTCCTGTCAATCTGAAGGGTAAATTTAAGAAGTCAGAATTTAAGAAGAACTATTCTGTTTCTTCTAAAATTCTGAAAATCATTAATATACAATCCTGCCTGCCTTATAGAAAACACCAAAAAACCCCACAAAACAAACCTCTTTTTGTCTTAGCACACAATTCACCTTTTAAATATAAAGCAAGCATTTTCCATTTTCCCCCCCACCTTTCATTGAGACCTTTCCTGTGATTTGAATGCCTTGAAACATAGCTTTGGTTAACTTCTTATTTTCAGTGATTTACACCCATTTCATTTCCTGATGTGCACTGTTCCTGGCGCTCATCTGAGGTGAAGTTAGGCAGATATACAATAGCTTCTCTCTTCAAATATTGCTTGTGAATAACTGAAGGATTAGATTTCTGGTACTTTAATTATTTCATTTAAAATTCTGTTTGTATGTTCAGAGCCCATACTTGGGGAATGGTTTTTCTTGCTAGGAAACAGATGTGGAAACAAACCCACTTACATTATTAATATTAACGTGCATGTATATACTGGCTCCATTCCTCAGGTACAGCTGAACTGCATTTTTCATTGAATTCTATAGATCAGAAAACTAAAAATAAACACTTTGTGCTCTTTTAACTTCAGCCACAGTCTGAGCAGTTTTAGAGCTCCCAGAATTTGCCAAACTGCTGCAAAGCAGGACTTAGTGGACTATTAAAAGCCTTGCAAGAGGCCCCTAATTTCTCTCCTACATTGGTCCAGAACAGTCTCAAGAATTAGTCCACCAGCAATATTTGTTTCATTGTTTGTGTAGGAACTTCCAGTACATCCTTACTCCAACATAAGCAAAAAGTAGAATGAAACATCACTCAGTCAACTGTATTTGAGAAGCATCTGAAATGGCCTTTAAACAGTGCCACAAGCACATCATAGACTTCATCCAGTACTTACAGTTTCAGAGCAAGACCCTCAGATTTGTACCTCTTTTGAGGAAAGCAACCATTTCAATTTAGCAAAAGGAAAACATCTTGAAAAAATTAACTGAAGTAATAGATGTTTTTCAACATCTTACCTTGAACATCATCAGTCTTCCAAACGAGGCAAAACATTTCACTCAAAGCAGGCCATGTCACCTCCTCTTCTGTGCAATAAAAAGCACGTGTGCAGCTCCTAGAAAATTTTACAGAAAAATGCAGTTCAGATAAATCACAGTTTCTAACACTCCCTGACATCCCAGGTGAGCATCATTCTGGGATAACCTTAGATAAAATCTGGGTGGCTTCCTTGAAATACGAACTACAAGAATTGACATTCCTGGATAGAACCACAATTCTGATTCGAATTATAATTGCTACTGTGCAAAACTAGATCCACCAATAGCTTGAAAGCAACAGTTACAAGAGCTAATTAAACTTTTCTTTTTTTTTAAAGCAAATTATAATGCAACACAAACTAAGTTTAAAGAAAGCAAGCAAATTTTTTAACAGTACAAAATATAACACCATTTCCCACTAAAGCATTATAGCTCAACAAACCAGAGAGACAGGAGAAAATGCAATATAAACTCTGTCAGATAATTTGGATTTAAAGGGACTGTTGACATAATTCTTATGATAGTGCTATGTCCAGGTTTTCAAAATAGACCTTGATAAATACAGTAAAAATTCTGTTGTATGATAACGAAATAGAAGAGCAACACAACCCCCAAATATTCCAGTCTCTGGTTCCATATTTTCATCTATCATCTTTAAATGGTTGCCCTAAATAACCTAGATATCCAAATAAATTATCTGACAAGAAAGAAAGAAAAAAAGTAACCTATTGGTTTGAAGAAGCTGTGTTGTGGAAGCCTATTTTATCTCACCTACTGATAAAATCAGATTTTGAACTAACAGTGTTAGTAAGTCATACACAATAGGAAAAAAGCTCCTTATAATTTTGAACGCTCATTTAGCTATATTTTAAGATTTAAATCAAGCATTGCCAATGATTTAAAATCTTGAGCAACTTTTAAAGATTTCAGATTTTTGTCTCACTCCAATTGTAAAATAATGTATAAACACAGAGCCACGATAGGAGCCAAAAAATCATGCATGAAACAGATTTGAAAGATGAAGAGTAGTTTCTCCTAAAACAATGCAGCCCCCAAAATTTCATACAACTTCAACTTCTCACTTCAGATGAAAGCAATTCTAAACAATGAAAATAAGGACAGAAAATCTGCACACAAAATCAAATGTATGAGCAGAGATCACAACAGGCGAAATAGCTTTTTAGTTTCAGCTGTATATTAATAAAACAATGTTACAGAAATATCCAACACTATTATTAAACAACTATGCCACATGAGAAGACAAAGAAGGAACATGGAAAGACTAAAACTAAGGACATCGTGTTGGACTCCCACATAGGTAACTCAGCAGTTCTTCAGTGGGGAGGAAAGGTTTTCTTGGCTGTTGGGGGAGAACTATCAAGCTCAGCCCTTTGGGGTGGAAGCTAAGCAGAGATGCTGTAACTCTTCTGTAGGGTCCACAGCCAGGCTTTGGAAGAGCTGTGTTCAAGCTGTGACTCAACAAAGATGACTCCCACGGCCATGACAGTGGGAGGAAAAAAAACCAAAATCCAAAAACCCACTTCAGAGGAAAAAAAAACCAACAGAAAAAACACCAACACCAAAACCCCTGAAAACAAACAAAGAAAAGCACACAAAGAGGGTATGGCTTCTTGCAATTGACTGCCAAAGTTGTCATCTTCCCAGTGTTTAAGGCAGAGAGGTCTCCAAATACAACCAAATGGTGCAAAACCTTTTAAAAACAGCCAAATAAAATAAAATGTCTTTCAGACTAAATAAAGCAATTTGAGAATGGTACTTAGCTTTCCAGATAAATCTGGTGCCAGACACAGTGTGGCTGGCATACCCATGGCTGTAGGCTTTGAAAATTATTTCCTTTGAAGAGGATTTCTATCCTACATCTAGCACTAGAGATTATTCCTTCTTATTCTCTTGCTCCTAGTGCAGTGAAATATTCCTGCCAGAGTAATGCCTGGCCATATACTTGTGCAAAAGGAGTTTTAGAGCATGTAGAGTTATACTGGATTTATACAAAGTTAGCTATACAGTAATACATGCTTGCAAGAAGGACTTTGAAAAGGAAATCAGATATTTCAACACACATAATTATTGGTTTGCTTACAAGATGGCTGCCCAGTGTATCAAACAAGGCTGCCAAAATTAATTTTGAAATTCTTCTAAAGTGAAGAACAACAAAATTTGACAGTTTGGGGTGTTTTGTTACAGTATCTTTATTGTCATTTAGTCAATAAGCCTTGCAAAGAAATTCTTATAGAAGTAATGAAGTAGAGCTCTTCAAACTTCTTCATTTCTCCATAATTAAATAGGGATCTTTGGTCCCATTATAAATTTAATCACATATATATATATATGAGAGAGAGAAAAGAGCAAAATCCATCTTTCAGTCCAGCTGTTTTCTGTACATAGGAACCCTGAGAAGCCTAGAAAGATCACATGCATCCCAACACAGAGGAAAATCACTGTATGACTTCAAAAGGATATGGTCTTTTTTTCTTTTCAGCAGTCTATGCTCACAGGGACTGAAGGGACTGAAGAATCCCATTTTATAAGGATTCAAATACTCAGTATGTGCCATTGCTTACACAATGACAGAAGAAAGAATGGTAATCTAAAAAAAGACACTGCATTAACAAAAGTTGATAGAGAAATGTTACACTGTTAAAGATGAGAACACAGAAAATGAAAACTGAGTTATTTAAAGTAAATGAACAGTTACTAAAAAGAAACACAAAATGTCGCTTAATTCTAGAAAAATTTCTATTCTTTTAGCATTTTTATTTTTAGGCTACATGATTGCATTTAGTGTGACACAAAGACCATTACTTGCTACAAGTAATGCAAGATTGAGTGAACAGTTCACAATTGCAATATACAGCTATGAAATACCAATTTTGAATTTTGCCAAAGAAAAGCTCCTCTACTGCTTTACATTGCACAGTCTCTAACTTTTTTGGGTTTTTTTTCCTGTGCTGGTGTATGAGAGCTCGTGTACATTTGTACATTACTGACTCATTATGATTAAACAGAACTCTTTACAACCTGAGCACAATGAAAAGGCACAGTCCAGACTAGAAAATATTGACCTGTATCTTACCAGTCCATTAACACTACACCTTCTTCTTTAAAGATTTAACAATTTATGACAAGGCTAAACAGAAAATCTGTCCAAACCTGTCAGGTGATAGTATTTTAGCAAGCATGTAGCAAAACTCCCCTTGAGCTAGTGCAGAGGAAAACTTGGCAACTTCAGATGAGTTCCACTCTGAGACTCAGGATATGCAGAAATTTTATATGATGTGAATTTTGTAATAATGGTTAAAGAAGTGTAATGTTTGACAAGTGCTACTGTAGCAATTGTCCCACTTGATGCTTTACTGTGTATTTACAAATTATGCAACAGGCTGTTTACTGTGTAGATATGCTTGGGAAAATGCCCAAATCATCAAGACCAAATGTTCTGCTTGTGTAAATTTGTGTAACTTCATGAATCTCTATTTGAACATATCACTACAATCCATTTTTGTTTCCTCAGTAAATTACTCTAAAATGTACAGGCTTCAAAGGATGTGGATGACTTGTTCCTTTCTTAGCGAGTGGACAATCTGCAGTTCCTTGGCTGTAAAAACAAGTGATACAGCATATGTGGATGTGAAAAGGTTTTCCATGAAAGCAGCTCTTTGTTTTGGGATGATTAAATGATTAATGGTCACAGAACTGTGATATGGATCACAAATACTGAATCAGGACATGTTTTAAATCAGTAAGAGTGTTGGTCACACATCTAGCACTGAAGTGTAAGGCAGAGATCTTTTTCAAAAAAAGAGGGTTTTTTTTTTTCCTCCAGCTCTTTTTAAGCTGGAGTCCATCAGAACGACCCCTGGGGCTGGCTAGGCTCTAAATAGCAGAACTGTAAAACTTAAATCAATACAACAAGGTTTACAGTCTATTGGCAGATTTGCATACTATAGACTAACAAAAATAACTCAGTTTCAGCAGAAGTCACGCACCACTTCCTTTAACCCTATAACAATCCCACAAATGAGTAGTAAAACCTATGTAACAGATGGATGACGCTTTAAATATTGATGTTCCTCTTAACTTGGTCATGTACACTGCTTATCAACTACTTCAAGACTCAAATTATTACTAAACTCCATTCAGCTATTACCTGATAATTTCTTCTTCTCTGCTTAAAAAGTCCATTTATAATTGCAATGTGGAAATTGCAACAAAGAAAAACACTTGCAAATGATGAGCCAGGAACAATTTTTCAGAAAGTTTTTATATTTTGCTAGCAAACTTTCTGATGGAGTGAAGAGACACATCCTTGGTCAGTCACACCCACCAGGCTCTCAGTTCTACTGAGAATTTTCCAAATTATTAATGTAAGGCAAGACTCCACAGTGATTTTAGGTGACAAATTATCTGCAAGCTGAATGACAAACAGGGCTTGGCACATCTTGACCACCTGTGCTCTCCAGCCTTCAGAGAGTTATGTGTAGCAGGAGATGCAGGCACAGGAATGAATGCTATTCAGGGCTGGCTCCCAGATTGGCAAAAAGGCAAGGAAAAGGCAGAGCTCTTGGTTTAACCTTTCTGCACCTGAATCTCAAAAGGGAAATGCCCAAAATTCCAAGATAATATGAAATGTGTAAAAAACACCACTTCATCAGCAGCCCCATGCTTCATTGTAGGAGAAGATTTATCTGGTCTGTAAATTAAATGTCAGGTCTGGACATCTGCCACATTTCTGTGCAACACCAGAAAACAGAGCAGTACGCAGCACCAGTTTGTGGTTTTGCCCCAGCCAAGAGTTCCTGACTTTATGACTGTAGTCACAGCAGAAGCCAGTTAGCACCTTCACATGTAGCACCAGAGAACATGAGGGACTTCTCCCAATATGAAATAAGTCACAGAACAATTATTTCTGTCTCTGATTACATTTTGAGCCAAGTCAGCTTTGCACCAAGAAGCATAACTCTTCTTTATTGCCTGTAGCTCAGAAAACTCTTTGGATCTTGAGTAAGTGATTATGGAGTCAGACAACCAGGTTTCTGACTGCCTCAGCTGTAGAAGTACACAATCAGGCTGCTAGTTTTGAATTAAAGCTGTTTTACTCCCCTCCCTTTATATCCTGTGGGCAACTTTGTGAAGGCTGTTTTACTAAAGAATTCACTGGGTTACAGATGGTAGAAGCAGCACCTTTTCATGTCCTCCTACTGAGAAGTTTGAACTAGGAAATACGAAACAAAGGATGAGCCCTGCTGTTCATTAAAGAGCTGGAATTTAACAAGTAGGAAGTTTGCACATCTGTTTCTTTGTCTCAACTTTTGCTACTTGTTCTATTGCAGAGATTACACACTGTCTGAGTCACATTGTAACTTCTAATATTAACAGCCTGATTTCCCACATTTGTGGGGGGGGGCTTTTTGTTGTTGTTTTGGTTTTTTTCTCCAGAAGCATGACCTAGAAAAAAATTCTCCCTCCTCTTTACTTTTGAAAGCCATTAAACCCCCAACTATTTAACAAATCATTAACTGCCAACCAGTGTTCAAATTAGATCTTTTATTTTCCTGTCCTTGCTTTTGATTTGGAAGAGAACCAACTAGCTTTTGGATCTCTCCTCAAAAAGACACTTCTGCTAACGTTCCAATGTACTGAAAATGGTGAAGTAGGAAAACTTATCATGGTTTATGGCATGGTTCTAACAAATAAGAAGAATTTCTAAAGTCCTATTCTTTCACCAGGTACTTGAATTTAATTCAAATGTCATGTTACTAAGCTTGCAAAGATAGATAGAGGTTTACTAATATCATTCTTCCCTCATTATTCAAAATAAACATTGATGCAGAGCAAAGGCAGCAAAGAAAAGAGAATGGAAGGGAAAAAATAATGACTAGCTTTCTATTTCTTAATAGTCTGGATAAGATGGATTTGTATGTTTTGGCTTCCAGTAGCAGAAATAGAACTGCTATATAAATGTCAGTTTGAGCAGAAAGATCCAACAAGTCACTGCCCCAACCCCCACCACTTACTTCTGATTATTGCCAGACAGAGAACTGACTCCTTCCAAATACCACTTTCAGAATGGTTTCATTGTAAATGGGAGAAAAGGGCTTGCTTTTCCAAGGGAAATGCTGTTATCTTGCAACAGCTGTTTATAGTTAACTACAGCCATAGTTAAAGTCTTTAAAGTCTGTTTCTTGTTTAGTCTTGTACATATGGGAAAAGCCTTTTGGGAGATTTAACCCTTTATCATCTGTTAGGATCGCACCAGGCAATGGACTCGAGCTGAAATAGGCTTCATGTTTGACACGGCACAGTGCTCTACCCAAACCTGGTGAATAAAACCTCTTGTGTTCTGTTTGCCTTCTTCAGCAGCTAAAACTAATGAAAGGTTAAAACTTCCAGACCTAAGTCAGCAGAAGCCTATCCAAAACCATTTACACAGCCCTAAATAATACACCATGTAGAGCATTTTGATACCAAAACACAGGAACTGGAGGAAGAAAAAATATAAGTGAGTTATTTTGGGTCATTTTTCCTTCCTTTTCCTACATCCCCTCACCTCCACCCTGTAAAATAAAAGGCTGTGCCTTTTCAGGTTTTCATTCCTTTGGATTTCAAACTGTTCCTTGTAGACAAATAACAATAGGTACTTAGGAATCCTTCAGAAAAATGGAAGATTTTTTTTTTTTGCCAGAAGTACTTCTCTCCTGTTGCTTCTTATAAGACTCCAGAGAGAACAGAATCAGTGCTCAAACTACTCCACGCCATTTGGCTGAATTGTAAGAGCACACAGGAGGAGGAGGTGAAGACTTACAGGAATTAAGATGTTCTGCTACTAATTGGGCACTGCAAAGGGGAGTGGGAAAGAAGCAAAGCTGCTGGATCTGCAAGGAAGCTATAGATTAACTGATGAACACCACACTACTGCCTGATTACCATTATAGCAAGTTATCTGTTTTAAAGCAGGGTTGAGCAGACACCAGCAGTGACCCTAATTCAAGGTTAGAAGACCCAATATTCCTTACAGTATTTTAAATAAGTGCAAGTTACTCTGTGAAATATTCAGTGTCTAACTTCACCCTCTAGCAGCTCATGGCAACTTTCAGGAAAACACACACCACTTGGTAAGTGCTTCCAGCATAACCTTTCTGACTATGTACAGATGGGAAAGAACAAGGTTTAGCTGGATTTACTTGTTCCTGTGCAATCTCCTTCCATATTCATAAGTTACACTCTTCAAAGGAGGTATTTTTATCAAGGAGACCTTGTGTGGCACAATCTGCCTTAGAATTCAGGCACATTCCTCTTCCTGTTACACTTTATAAGTTATTTTGAGTTGAAAACAAACAACAAGTTACATCTCTTCAGCTTGCAGACTTTTGACATGACAAATAAGGAAAACTGATTAAGTCAAGAAGATTTCTTTTTAATTCTTTAATTGTAGCATTTAACTGATTTTTAACATTCTTCACTACTCTCTCCCATCTTCTTCACTACTGCTGTCAAAAGAAGCTCAGATCTTTCTGATTAGATTAGACCCAGTTAATAGGTGACACTTTTTTCTTTTGCTGTACTCTCCAGAAGAGCATTTTAGTAAAGTTAGTTAGGTTTGCTACCAATGGTACCATTGTTTTTAGGTTCATAACTATCCTGGGCCTTTTCTTATTGCTTATTCTTCCTGAGAATTATTTAATGGGTCAGCGAATTGCTCTAAACACCTTGAAGACTTCTATTGCTTGAAAGTTTTCCTTTATAGCCTGGGATTTGACAAGAATAAAATTATTGGGTTATAAGATTTTTAGAACTGGCTAAGCTACAATCAGACTGTCTGCATACACCCAGCACACCACAGGAGTGAGAACAGAGATGTTGGATTTCATGGAGCAGACAGCCGAGCTGACGTGAACCATAGCATCCCAGCCATCTGCTCAACAAGTATGTTCTATTTTGTGCTGCCAAAATAATCCTAAATGGGATATCCATGTCTCCAAAAGAGTCCAATGCAAAAGAGTGCCGAGCTCTCCCACTTTATAGTGTCTTCGGTTATATCTAAGCACATTTTAAGCTCAATCCCCAAACTTTAAAACGATATTTTTTTACTACCAGGCTAAATAATGCAAATTCTCTAAGAAAAAAAAAAATAAAAAATGTACAAATGTATACCTCTAAGAAGGAACAGATTCACAGTTCTACTGAAACAATACACAAAACTGATCTGAGGTGTGCAGTGTGGATTATGATTAATGGAGAACAGTGGTCTACGCAGATAAATGTGAATACAAGCATGTTTTAAGTTCACAAAGGATTTTTGAGTTTCTAACCCAACATGGAAAACATGACAGAAGCATTAAAAGCATTAGAAGCATTTAAAGTTGCAATATCTTCAGTCTAAAAGACAGTTATGACAAAAGAAAAACTATCCAGGGCAGTTACAGAGTTATGAGCCATAATCCATCAAACAGGCCTTCCTTTCTTCCACTGCCTTGCTCTTGGATTGCACCAGTTCAAGAGGTTAATTTTTGTTCGGTTTTATTGCTATGGCATGAACTGAAATTCTTCTATCTGAAGGAATTAAGAGCTGTCTTCAAATAGTTCAAGAACTGGGGAAAGCGATTTCTTATCCAAGAATCAATACCAGCACTTAGACAGTTGAGTGTAGAGGACACCACAAGTAAGCCAAGATTCTGTGAGTCCATGGAATTTCAAAGGTATTTGGGTAAAAGGCATACAGGTTTTTTCTGTAAAATCATTATCAAATTAGAGATAAGCTTTTTTCAAGTGCAATGAGAAAGACTGAAAGAATTGCCCTTCAGCATGACAAAGAGCTGAAATGCATCATATACCCCCAGAACAAGTAACTGAATTGTTCCCAGAAATTTATTTCCAGAAGGTAATACTAAGACTGCAAGACAGAGATTTTTTTTTGATTTTTTTTAAATTTCAGTTTTACTTAAAGCAGCTACACTGATGTCAGGCTGCCCAGATGGCAGACTTAACTACCAATTTCTTTTCATAGAGTTTCATACACTAAGAACATATTCAACCAATTAATTGCAGGTCTAAATGTCCTGTGAAGTCAACAAAAAGGTATCTGCTGCTGACTTCACTCAATTTTTCAGCTGAACCTTCAATTCCATTGTTATGACATAATGAATGCTATACACAATGCAGCATATTTTCAGTTTATAGATGCCACTTTTCTCAAAACTACAGTTTTGTAACATATACATAAAAAACCCCAACCAGTTAGATAAATCACTGCAACATTGACATAAAATTACAACATGGATGTCACAAAACGTTCCCTTACTTGGATGTTATAATCATTTGTGTTTCATCTCAAACATGACAGTCATGCTTAGAAAACATCCTGAACTGTGGTTAATGAAACTGGACTCCAACTTTTTGCACTGTACATATGCCAAAAAAGTGTGTTTTATTTCACATACACAAAGCAGTCCAACCCAGCTTTTCCAACCTTTATAGAACCTCTATGCTTATTAGAAAAAGTCACTGCACTCAGTGGAATCTGAGGGTAACCTCCACAGACAGCACAGATTACCTGCTATCATCCAGAGAAATACTCTTTACTGGAAGACAAAGTTTACAACCAGCTTGAAATGAAAATTGAGAAGTGTGCCTGAGCCTATTCCTTCAATAGTGATGGAATTTCACTATCAAGCCCACATACAGGAACAGAGGATCAGAGCTACTAACTAGGTGAGAAAAATGTTAAGACTGCCTTTTTTTTTTTTTTTTTTCTATTTAAGTAACATAAATCACCTATTTGTCTGGAGTTACATGATAAGAAACCACATTTTTTCCACCACTGCACTACTGAAAATCCAAGACAGTTCTACTGCAATCAACTACAGAGTTAAACTACATTAATACTAACATATCTGTAATAAGAAAAATAGCTTAAAATGTTTGCTGATGAATTGCTTGACTACTCACTCATCTTTTTTGTTTCTCTTAAATCACAAGGTGATAAGAGTTGGAAAAATGTAGATTGTATCACCATCTATCCCAGGCAAAGAGCTTGGAGAGTCTGAAATATTTTTAAGACACACAAAAGATTTTTGTAAATTTTAAATCAGATGGCATTTGAAGCCAAAATGACAGAGCACATCAACTGGAATGAATGCATTAACTACTCATCACATTTGGCCTTAGATAGAGGTAAAAGCTATGAAGTATATCTGACTTTTTTACAAGATTATCACAGAATCACCTTGGTTGGAAAAGACCTTCAAGATCATTGAGTCCAAGCATTAATCTAAAACTGACAAGCCCTTAAATAAACAGATCCCCAATATATATCCAAGACCTATCCAAGTCTTTTAGCCTGCTTTCATCCCTATATAGCCACCCCTATTCACAGATCATCTGAAAAAACCCTATTGATTAAACTCTTTCACAATGCTCACATGAAAGTTGTTATAACAAGGGAAATATTTTGAACAGAAAAAGCAATTGTTGTTAGTAAATAACCATAGTGAGCCAAGCAGTCACACCTTTCTTAAGGAAAAAATTCATGGTAACAACAGTCCAGTTCACGTGTGTTCCCTCCCCCCATAACCCAGTGATATTTATCTTCAGCTGAATTTAACCCCCTGTTGTTAACAAATCAAAATGTCTCAAAGCTTTTCTTTGCTGCTCGTTGTTTCTGCCCACACACACACTCCAGATTTCTAACATTTGTGTAACCACAGCATCTTTCAAACAGGCCATGCCTTGTTTGCACAAGCTCCAGCCTAATGCTGGGTGTGCTGCCTTTCCCATTACCCAGGCTGAACAATAAGCCACTTTTTCCCTTTCCCAGCCAAGACTTCTAACAGAATTCGTTTAAATTACTCTGTGAAATATAATCGGATTGGTAATAGGTCACTCACAGAAATATGATTTTGCTTTCAGGATCTCTTTCCATTATGCTAATTCCAAACTAAGGTCCATGAACATTATTAGACCACAGTTTTTATTTCTGTAATGCTGTGCAGTGGGGTGTTAAGGGAAGTGTCAGTTAACACTGTGAAGGTAGTGAAGTTCCAAAACTGAAAAAGTACTTTTAATAATGTTATAATGATCAAAATGCTGATCATGACTGTAAACCCCAAGCAGTTATTAAAGCAGCACTAAGCCATTTACCAAAGCTTTTTTTTTTGTTTTTTTCTCTATCCCTGTATTGCTTTGGTTTTTTGTTTTGTTGTGGTTTTATTTTTTTTTAATGAACCTGGAATGTCTTGCTAAGCTTGCATTATGTAAAGAAATGGAGTTTAGCCATACTCTGAGCCTTTAAATAAGTAAAATTCATGTTACTAAGTAACAGGCTTTGAGCTACACGTTGCCACAAAAATATAAATTCTGACAGAAACATAGTCCATTTCTTCTTTAAAGGAAACATTTGCTTAAGCTTCCATTCTGTATCAGATAGTGATGCAGGAGAATTCTGCAAGAACATATTTTGTCTCTCATCCAGAGTACTTTCAGGATTGGAGGCCTAAATCAGCAACTGCAATACTAGAACTGCAGTTGTTCAGTAAATCACTTCTATATGATAGTCAGTAATCTGAAGCAAAAATATACACTAGGAAACAGCTTGAGTGAAGAAATGTCCACTAAGGCTTTTAGTTTCATTCACTCTTCTAAAACTAGGACAGATAGGCTGATGTAAGAAATGTGTCTTCATGTAAAAAGTGCCTGTTTTCCTCATTAGACAAAGTTTTAGGTTATCTTGAAAAATGTGAAAATAACCTAATGTGATGTATTCTTCTGGGATTTAACTATTCAGAAGTGGTAAAATATCAATTAATATTTTCGGGGCTGATTGTGTGTGCTGGCCCTTTGTTCCCCTCTACTAGCCTAAGGCAATCTGAAGGCAAGAAGAATTTCCCAAGTTAGGAAGAAGGATGGAGCATATTAATAATAAGGTCAAGATCATAAAAATGAGAATAGGAAGACAATATTGCACTGAGAGCTTGCAAAAAACCACCAAACCAAATATCACCATAATCAGTTGAACAATTTATTGTTCAGATTGAGTTACAGAATTTTGATTTGTTGCCTGTGACAATGAACTGTAAAGGAGTGCCTAAAAAAAAAAAATAATAATTCTCTTAAAAGGAATCAAGAAAGGCCAATATACAGATCAGTTTGTGGAATCTCAAGTAATTGTCTTGGATACGGATATATATTTAAACAGAGTGGCACTAACTGTATCCCGATGTGACATGAGGTGAGGAATTTAAAGTCAACTTCCAGTTTGACCAAAATATTTCCTAAATCAATGGGAAGGGTCATAGCACATCTTACAGAGTTTTTTTGCCAGAAGAGGGACCTGCTTCAGAAACTTCCCAGCTGCCTACCACATCTTCTCAGAGAGTTCTCCAGCACATTGGCCTTAAGAACATACTCCCACTTTCAGATGGACTTTTCACCAGTATAATGAAACACTCAACACACAGTCTGATGGTTTAGCAAGCTGAATGTCTGGAAAAACACTTTCAGTAAAGATTTCTGTGACTAAACCAGCCCATGCACACAACATACAAGTGACCATCCTCACCAAGGATGCAACTTCAGTGCATCAAAAACAGAGAATGTGTCATGGTCACCTCTTGTATTCCTACCAGGCAGACCTAATCCTGCTTTTCTTACTCCAGACTGAGAAAAAAATTACTAAAGAGGGTAAAAAGCCCTAAGAACAAACACTTTTTTGTTTTTTTTTTTTAAAAAAAGCAACCAAGAGTAATGAAATGGGTAACACCTAAGCTCATCATTGCTATGCGTCTAAAACTGATACAGTTTTATTTTGAACACTGACAGAATCAAACCCACTAAATTTATGAATGATTCTCTACAACTGCTGTGAAAGACCATATCCCACGCACTGCAGATTGCTCACTCTTGCTGGAAAGTACATTATGTTATCCTGCTGAGCACAACGAGGTGGGTGTAAAGAGCATTACAGCCCAACCCCAGCAGTACACTGTCTCCTGAAACCCATGGTCTTATAACCATAGTGCTTATAACCAAGTGCTTCAATCTTTTTTTGAGGAAAAAAAAAATTATATATATATTTATATATACACATATACACACAAGTATGTTTTGGCTTGGCTTCTGCATCTTTCAAAAATGGTTTCCCTAGGTACATCTGGAGAAACCAGCACTTGTAGGCAAGGCATTAAAACTACTTTTACCCCCTCCTGTGATATCATGATCTCTAATAAGGACTCATCCAGGAATTAATCTGCTGAATGTATAATTCAAGGTAATGTCATACAATAAAATATAAACTATCCAGAGTATTAAAAACTGATTTTGCTTGGGCTCCATTCCTAACTGTTCAGGTGTTCACATGATAAGCTCTTCCTTGCCAATAACACTGAAAAGCAATTATGACCACAACCACTGAGGATGTCTCTCCCTGACACTTTGCAATTATTATTTTTTTTTTTTAACCACACTACAAACTTAGACAGTGGCAGAACAAACAGCTGAGGCCATTGGTTTGGTTCAAGAAAATAAAAGTCACTAAACTCCAAACATACAATTAAATAAGTGAAATTACAAAGCTTCAAATAACAATGTAAAGAGACTGGGGTGAATGGGAAGCTTGAGGTTAGAAATAGTGATTCAAGTTGAAAAAAACCCATACTTGCATGCAGGTAGTCGACATTTCTTGGCACTACCCTTCTTGAGGACATATAGGGCCTTTACAGATGTTTTTAAAAAAACTGTAATAAATTTACTGTTTATAGACACAGTCTGCCAGGTTTCTGACAGCAGTCTCTCAGTTTAACATACAGTCAATATCAATCTATCTTGCCAATACATACCTTCTCAATCCATTCTTTTAGAAATCACAGACTTCAGATTTTGCTCACAGAAACTTTTTGTCCTAAATACTCTGGAAACACTCAGCTAATTAGCATTTTTTAAGCCTGTCTTGTTTCTATGAATGATTTACAAGATATGCTCCAATTGTTCTTTAGTGCACAATGTATTACTTTCTACCCAACCATATTTAATTCATTTAAAGATGTGAAATTATATCACAAGAAATATGACTCAGCTATCAGTTTTGTCACACACTGGAACACTGAAATTTTTAGTCCATTTTGCATTGTTTGATTATAAATGGTTTTTTCCCTAACACATGCATTTTTGAGACCAATGAACAGAGGGGATTAATTTTTCACCCTGGGTGACAGCAATTATCAGTAGTTGTTAGACAGGCACATAAAACCCCATTATCAACAAGAGAATTACTAGAAGTTCATAGGATCTGCTTTTCCAAATAAGTAGCTGTACATTTGAAAGATTCCCCACTTCAAATATATTATAGGGAGATCTCTGAATTCAGAGAGTTTTTCTCAGTGTCAAAGAAATGCAGATCATTGTGGTCCTGCCCTAAAGACAGCGTGCAACTTCCCGGCTAACATGTAACAATAAATGTTTTGGCAGATGTGACCCTTTAAAACAACAAAGAGCTTGAAAGAAACCATCTTAAAAAGATCTCATGACTGTGTACAAATGTGAAATTGCAGTCTGTCTCCTAATTCCCAGGGACTGTTTTTGTCAGAATTAGGAAAAAAATAAGCTCTTTCCCATCATCATAAAGAACCTGCGCATGTTTTTATGTAGCTTATACCTATATTCAAACTTACATTCAAACAATCACTACAAATAACATTTTCCTGCTGGAGCGAGCACCAATGCTGGCAACCCAAGAACTGAAGTTTCCTGAGGTGAGGCTTTGGTTACCAGCACTGGTTTGGAAAGCTGCTCTAACCAGGACTGTTGTCAGTAGTTATACATCCAGAAGAATTGAAGGAGTAACCAAGTCCCTAAACTAAAAAAGGCTGAGCAGAAATTAAAAAAAAAAACTTCAGGCCAAAAAGTATAATCATTTTATAAGTCTAGTTTAACACATCCCAGAATTGTAATTATTAAAGTTACCTTTGCTCCATATTGTCATGGACAGTAGTGTTTTATACCCTATACCTATGTTCCCAAAATCCAAAACTAAGCCTTACACCATGCCTACTCCTGTTTTACCAGCAAGAAGCATGCTTCAGAATCACATTTTTTAACCCAAAGCTGAACCCATCATCACACCAGATCGTCTCTCTGACAGAACAAAACAACAAAATGCTGACATTTTTACAGTGAGATTTCTAGGGCATAAACCTGTGCCTTGTATCATGGTAATGACCAACCACTGCCTATGGAGCAGTAAACACCCAGCTTTACAAACAAGTTTTCAAATCTCCAGGAACTACAAGCTAGGGATTTTGTAGGTAAGGCTGATTTCCTTGCAGAAACTGGTAAAGAGGATGAATCACAAATCCTAGAGTCTGCCCTGCATTGATCCTAGAGCCATACAAATGGCAGGTTCTGAAAGCAGCAAAGTCATATTCAAGCTCCACAGAAAAAACCAAAAAATCCTTCACTAGAAGCAAATAACTACATTTCTAAAATCCATTTGACCCAATGCCTGTAGAAAGTCTACAGTGACATAGCTAACACATTTTCTGAAACCACAGCAAGAGAGAGAGCAGCTTGCTTCATTTACACCACCGTGGCCCCCAAAACTAACAGCTGGCACCAAGCACGACCAACAGGAAACCAGTAACACCAGTCAGTAAAATAGCACAGGTTACTTACAAAGCAACTGGAAGTAATGTATTCTGAAGTTACACCTACAGTCTCAAATACATATTTATGGTGGAAGGTTAAGAAAAATAATACATCATCAGTTTTAAAATGTTTTTATACCAACTATTTATCCCATTAACCTCTGGTAATTTATAACAAGCTGTGATATCATTAACACAATAAGTCAATAATTGCTGTCACTACATTTTCAACCCTATGCTCACAATGTTCTCCGACTTCAGCAAGAGACATGATTAATGAAGCTTTTGCAGAGGCAGTAATACTTAAGTGTGCTATATCTTTCAGCAAATACTAAGTCTGGTTGATCACAGTACATTTTAAAATTACTTTCTTTGGCATACATTGAAAAAAAAAAACCAGGATGGCCATACTTGGAAACTTATTTCATTTCATACTATAAGAGGAAAGGATAATAAGAATCAAATCCTTGCCAAGATCTTTTAAAATTAGCCTTTTCTTCATACATCTGTTTTCTGTCAAAACAAACCTTTGTTCAAAAACAAAACTCTCTCTTCACTGTAGAAATAACCTTCCCAATGCAAATCAATTCACTTTTTCAACCTGTAAACAAATGCTTCCAGAAGCAACAAAACCAGCAAGGATCTTACTACCAGCTTTCCCGCTCCTTGAAGCAAGCTGGAGACTCTCAACCTCAAACTGCAGCAAAATGGTTGCAACAAAGTAGAGTTGAGAGATTCAAAGCTTCTTACCATTTCACTGTCTCAGCAAGAAAGGTAAAGAGAGTCAGATAATTTACAAAAAATAAAAAATATTAAATAAATAATGAGATTTCCCTCTACAATACTCTCTTGCTATTCTTTCAAAAGCTGATTTTGTAACAGTCAGTGGAGAAACAAATCTGTTTTTCATGAAGATATTATTTTTTATTATGGGAGTATTTTATACTGTTACAGAATCTTCCAGAATCACTGCTCCAAAGAAATAATGCACTATTTTAAAATGAAAACTCTTATCCATCATCTTAAGCTAGTAAGCCTACCATGAACCAACTTATATCAGTGCTTTAAGCAAAGCAGTCCTGAGGAACAAGCACATAATAGGTGAATTCATGTATTACAGGAAATTCAGAATACATCACTATGCTTTGTTGCAAAGGAACTTAGGTGCAGAACGAAGAAACAAATCCATCAATGGTATGAACTATGTCATATGGTCAGTTTGGAGACCAAAGAACACGCAAACACAGCTGTAGATAATACTGTATTTACTGGCAGACCAGTTTTTTAAGCAATAGAAAAGATCAGCTTGAAAAAAATAAGTTCTAGTAATATTTGACTGCTAGGTTCCTCCTTTTCTGGTACATAAAGCATTATAAATCTGTTGTCTGTGTAACAGTTATATTAAACACCCTTATGACCCAACACTGAAAATACCCAGAGTACACAAGCACAGTTTCAATAATCCAAACACAACTTTTACGTTACAGATGGTGGCAGAACATAGAACTTTGAAGGCAAAGAACATCACCTATATGTACATCTGTCTTTTCCTGGTTTGACTGTTCTTTCTTTGAAGACTTTCTACAAAGTTTCCGTTCAAACTTTTATGAAAAACTACAGTTAACTGTTGTAATAACCAAAAAAACCCCCAAAATCAACAAAAACCCACCACGCACACAAAACAACCCACACCTAACAAACAAAAAAGGAGCAAAGAAAACCACACAGAACCCCACGAAAACACACACCCTCAACTAAAAATTATTGATTAGAAGTTCCCATCTTAAATGCCAAATTTTATTTATCTATTCAGAAAAAGTGAGCATGTACTACAGAAGATCATTTCCTCAAACATGAACTACAGTATCTTGTATTTGAGGATTTCTTTGACCGGCTTTAAAATTACATCACATTTACATTCTAAAAATGTTATTAAACCATTCCAAATATCTATGAAATTTCTGCAGACACACATTAATGAAATACTGCAGAGACTATGCTTTGTTAAATTGATCTCCTGAAAGAAAACCCAGCACTAATACATAGCAAATACTTCCTAGCATAGGAAAAAATATTTAAAAAGCAATGCTTATTAAGTGCTGAGATTTTATTCATTCGCTTTCAAAAGCATCTTCTGAACATTTGTATTTATATCAGTAATATTTTATAACCCACTGTGAATAAAACCTGCGTGTTCTTTCTCATTCAAATGTAATTTTCCAAAACAAGGGATACAAGAACAGCACTGACTCGCTGGAAAATTTAAATTCAAAACTGAGCCTTAGTTGAGCCCCTGGACAGAAAGCAAAGTGTACTCAGAAGTAAAAAACAGCTCAGGCTTATTCTCTTTGCTAAGCCCTAAGTCCCTCACACTGAGCTAAGATCCAAGAAGCAAAGCAGCAAACAGAAAGGAAACAGAGAGGCACCAATTGGCCTGACTATACCATGGCACAGGTGGAGGATTTCAAATAACTCCCATTCCCAAAGAACATCATCTGATGTTTGAGACACAGACTGACCTTGATATACAGGCAGAGGTTGTAGAATTGTTTCGAAAGAACAAAGAATCATGGTATTAAAAGTTTCTTTGCTGAAGATTTTATGTATTTTGCAACAACATAATGAAGCTCCTCTCTTCCCCCTGCCACAATAGTTTGTTACCGCTTTACATTCCTGCTTTTAGGACCAAGGATATCAGGGCACTGCATTTATTGTCTGTCCAGGACCAGGATGTCCACCTAACATACTGCACTTGAAACCACAAATAAGGTGCCAAGGGATTTTTGTTTTAATTTTTACGATTACAAAGCAAAACGACATTAACCCCTGTGCATTCCAGATATTATAACTTGGCATAGAATATCCCTCAGATTCAAGCTGCCAATTTCCCCCCACCCCAAACATTCACTGCAGTCAGTTTTCAACCCACCTCAGAAAATATAATAGGCTTGTGTGGTCAATGTTTTTATATAATAACCACAATAACTGTGCTTATGCAAAAAGAACCATTTTGCTGTGTAGAGGTAAAATAATCATGTCAGAATTCTGATCCAAAGGAATATTTATTTCTGCTTTTCACACAGGGCATAGCAATAACAATAGCCTACATTTCCTATGCAGAATGATAGCTTCCTTTAATACAATCCAGCTCTAGTTTTTAATAGGAAACTGTAATAGTTGTTAGCCTCTAGGTCATTTTACATCTACAGAATCCATAAACTGCTATCTAAAATAATGAAATAGTGCTTGAGAAGGATGCATACTCAATATTCCAATGCTACAACATAAAATAACTGCTAAAATAACTTTTAAAATACTCTTTATTTCATCCCATTATTAATTACTTAATTTTAAATATTTAGTATTTCACTTTAGGGCAACAAAACTCAAAACTTAAAAGCTCATTTGAGAGGGCTATTACCCGCCAGTTATTTTAGATAAAATCTACTTGCTGCCTGGAAAATATTTGCTTTTTATTTTTATAACTGCTTCCCTTTCAGATATATGCAGGAAGCTTGCAAAAAGGCACAGTATGTGAATTATCTTGAAAAGAGGTTGTCATGTTAGGTTTATGGAAATGGAATAAACCTCAAGCTTAAAGAGGACTAGAATAATGACTTCCTTTTTATTCTTTCAGCATAGCCTTTACAGAAAACACAAATCACCCCGGTGATATTTAAAAACCCAAATGAAATAAAGGGGTATATGTTGCTGTCATCAGAGTTGAGAGGCTTGTACTGTTCTTAGAAATATGATTAACCAAGCTCAACAAGTGAGCAAAAAGCCAGTTAATTAACACAACTTTCCCAAGTAATATTTATTCAACTAGACTATTTACACCTCATATTAAACTTGATATTTTTATGCCCAGAAGGATGGATCTGACTACAAGCTAGCAAAGGCACAGCAAATGGGGTTCCAGAATGCTTCAGGACTTGACAGCTATAAAAATGTTGCCTTCTTTATAGGGAAGAGTACATAAGGCACTTCACAAGGCACACACCAGCATGAATCCAAACACTAGGAACCAGGTTTAATTGAGGTCCATGACAGAACTGCACTAGATTTAGTGGAGTCAGGATTGCAGCCATGAGCCACCTGCACAAAGGCTCATGTGCAGAGTACATCTGTCCTACAGCAAAGGAGCATCCCCTTTAGGAGGTCCCAGCCCTTAGCAGAACTAAAATTTTCAAAACAAGGTACTGAGAAAGTGGCAGCTGTAAGGATCAGTCTGTTGTGCTGCTTCTCTGGAAAAACTTGTTGCTGCAGTTTAGTAAGAACAAAATCTTTGTTTTGACTATTGCTATTAGGGACAGCTTTTTATCTTCAGGAAAGTAAAAAGCTGCCATATGCAAAAATGCACACAACAGGAGGTCTGCCAGCCAGGGATGGCTCCCTGGCCCCCAGGGCCCTCCTAATGACCAAGCATTCCAGACAGAAGGGAGACAACACAATTTCTCTCACTTATGTCCCTTTTGTAGCCATACAAGCTGGACTTTCGGTCCCTGCAAAGTTAAAGTTGTTGCTTCTAAAGTAAACCTAAACAATACAACTGTTGCAAATATAAAAGAATTGTCAAATAGTTGCTAAATGAACTGTATGCAACAGTTCATAATCCCATATTATGATCTTAACAAAAAACACTCATCTCAGAGTACTGTTTGGTGCCACAATCTGCTTCTGATACTGATATAATCAAAAGTCCCCCTTTAAACTTAAAAGTTACACCACCCTCAAGGTATCCTACAGTAACAGGATTTTACATACAGCACCAGTTCATAAAAATGCCACTTAAAAAGGATTTTCAAGTGTACACTTACTGGCACTTTAAAGATTATATATGGAAGTGTTCTCAGTGATTTCCCTTGCACTGAGAGAATCTGCATTGCTTGAGGTGATTTCCACTTTGAGGAACTTCATAATCACAGAGGAGCTGTCCCTGACAAAGATTTTTACATCTTTGGGTAACTGCTTTCCCTTTGAGAGCTTTCTTGTGATTGTGTGATCCCCCTTTTGAAGATTTGCATATTGATGTAGAAACACCTTTGAAGATTTTCCCATTGTTGAGTTGGGAGCAACCCTTTGAAAAATGCTTACATGACAGAAGATCTGCTTTCAGAATCCTGTGTATCAACAGGGTATTACCCTTCTAAAAACAGGTTCACGGCTTTCCTAATTTAGTGAGATAGCCTGTCTTAATGCACACAAACCTTTCATTTTGTAAAGCTCTTAAAAAGTACATCACACACAAAAAAATCAGTTCTTTGTCTCCAGAAGTTCTAATAAGAATTACCAAATAGGAAACCAACTTGATTAAAATGTTACAAATTTCAACATGCCAAAATCCATCTCATTCTTATAACTACACTGCAGGATGAGACAAAATGTCTCATGTGAGAAATTCAGTAGGGTATCCAGCTGCTGGTGTCACATGGGCTGTTCAAGGTCTGGTCCTTCAGGACATCAGCACTAACTTCCCAGTCACTTGTTGAAATTTGTCTAACAACCAAGTGTTTTCATTTAGACACTTGCTTTTTACTTCCTCATACCAACCCATTTAACTTACATCCAACAAAATCATTTGGCGAGCTTCACTTAATAGAAAAATTACACCCAAAACACTATTCACCAGTGTTTTCCTTTTCCAATCTAGCCTGAGCATCCATTAGTTCTTCCAAGCCAAAGAGCAGCCAAAAGAACCCTATTTTTCAACAGTTCATAACGTAGCTAATACTCTGCACATAGTAGGTAAATCTCCCAGCTTTTTTACATGCAGACAAACAATTACTCATGGAAGGAACTTTCCTTTTTTTTATACACCACAGTAGAATTCTAAAGCCTTCATTTAAGAAGGCACAAAAGAATTCCCAAGAAATTATAGAAGGATTCATTCTCCATAGAATGCATTACACTAGCCTGAAGTTAGTAGTGCCCGAAATAATTTCAAGATAGCAGCAGGAGAATCCCCTAAAAAAACCCTTCATGTATCTGGATGCCAGAAAAAGTACAGTTTGTATCAGAGAGCCGTATTTTCAAAGTGCTCTAAAAGAAATGTGGATATTTCCATTAAACAGAAAGCAGGTGCTGTCAGTCATTAAATGTGTTTGATAACGAGAACCTAGAAAAGAGCTTCTGTGCCTCTTCATCTTTTGAAGTAGTGAAGAGCACTTCAGTGCAATAGAGAAAAAAACTACTCCCACGAGATGTCCTATTGGGCTAATGGCAGAAATTCTTCCAAGAAGTTGTTGCATTTCCAGACCCTCTGAGTCCAGAAACGTATCATGACATAAATTTATGTCCAATGCTACTCAATATTCTGCTGCTATTTTTCTGAGCGGGGAAATAAGTAAAAAAGCCCACTAAGTGCAGGAGTGTGGAAGGGGGGGACAATGCTGGAGAGGAAATAACTTCATTCAGAAGAGCGGAGATTGGAAAGGTTTCATCTGTTGATTCAGCAGAGAAGGAAGATCATGATGTCAACTGCAGCAAATATCCCTGGCAGGGTTTTTCATAGTGATATTCCATAAGTCACCATCAGGTCTGACTAAATTAATGGCTATGAAAAATCACATTTTCATAGGCATGGCTATGAAATCACTTTGTTTCTGTAAGGACAAGCATTACAGTCAGGAATAATTTCCTGAAGGCCTCTGAAGGTTTCCTATTGCAATGCAGAGGAAGTCATTGTTACAGAACAAGGGAGGGCAAGAGACATTGGAGAAATGAGCATCAACGCTTTCCTTTCATTAGCAGGAAGCTGTTAAAGATTTCTGGTGATTAATCATATTCAATAACTATTGACCAGCCACAATTAAGAAATATTTAGTGTCCTGTTCTAGAAATCTGTAAGTAGATAATTTATATATTTCCATATAAATGATTTTGGTTGCTTCTATGCAGTTCATTTCACCTTTAACACTAAAATCTGAACTTTTTAAATACTGTTTCCCTAAGTGACCACCTATTTTATCATTGTACACCTGGAAATTGTCATAACTCACATAGGTTTCCTCTGGTATTCAGCACTGTTCTGACAAAGAAAACTTCATGTTCCCTTATTTTAGTTTTGAGTGAAACATTTTCCATTAATTTTTCTTAGGGTCACAGTGAAACTTTTATGGGGATAAACGACAGAATCCCCACAGACAAACTGCTGCAGTACTGGAACCAAGAAATTCTGAGGTTTCTTAGGTTTTCATCCATCCTGAAACAAACAATAGAACTGAGATGTGCAACATCCTGTATTATAAATGTAGACATGTGGCTACAAAAAATTAACAAGTTTGCTGCTATATTCAACACACATTTTTCATGAAATTGATTTTTTTTTCACTCTTATTTGACTAGAGAAACCCAAACTGCATGAAAGGCTTTAGATCCAACAGATGGTCCAGCCAGAGAGCTGAAATCTACACTGCAAGACCTGGTTCACACCAGCCCTCTTCAAAAAAAAAAAAAAAAAAAAAAAAAAAGCAAAAAAAAACAACAAAAACCACAACCAAAACCCAAACACCAACCAACACAAAAGCAAAAAACAAAACAAAAACCAAACAAGGAACAAAAAAATTTCTTTCTGTAAATATATATATATTTTTTTTTTTTCCCACCTTGCCCTTACCCCTTAGGTACATGCAAGTAATGAAATATTTACCCACTCACCTCCACTCCACACAATCACATAAACAAGGCCAAAGAGAGTTCCAGGTTTGCTCACACATTTGCTATTTGCAGAGTGAATAAGAAATGAAAATATTTGAAGAGAAATTAATTTTATGCTGACAACTCACACAAATTATATGATTTCAGTTTGAATTTGTTTAGGTGGAGAAATCCACCTAACCTTGCAGCTCTCCTATTCTGAGACAGAATCATCCTGAAAATACAGCCAGAGCAAGGAATTGCCTCTTTCAGGCTACTTATGTTCCTCAGGACTGAGGCACAGCTTAACAAACTATTATAGAATGGTAGTTTTGATTTTAAATTAAATGTCAAGCGTAGTTATACACTGCTGAAGCACCCTCAGCTGTTGGCAAAAGTGTAGCATATTGCAGGTGAAATGTAAGGAAATAGGATAGAAAAATCCCCAAGCAACCAGAAAAGCTGACCTGCAGAAGGAGCAATCCCAGACTAGACAGACAAGCACTGCAACTCCAATTTATTCCAAGGCCTTGCTGTAACATGGCCAGGCTGCTTCCAGGCAGCCCACAGCTGCACAAAAGGGAGAAAGGGCACGAGCTCAGAAGAGCTTGCATTAGGAAAAAAAAAAAAATAAATTTACAAACATAAGCAAGAACCTTGAAAACTGTTTTATGAACAATTAATTTAAAAAAAAAAGCCCAGAAAAGTTAATTTGCATACAACTCACCTCCTCTACCCTATCAACTACAACACTTAAACATTTTTGTAGGCTATCTGGTGGGGCTGAAGGGACCTCGGAGAGGAGGGACTGGGGCTGCCCTGGGCCAGCTATGGCAGGTTCCAGGCAGTTCTGAAATGGCTCCACCACAGGGCACAGCTAAGCCCATCAGGACCTCTGGGGAAATACAGTCAAAAATGGCAAAACACTGCATGGCAACAAAGAAAAAAATACAAGAAAGATTCCTGAAAACAGTGAAATCAGAGAAAGGCAGCATGGATTTTACCCATCAGGCAGAAGACAGTCTTGATACAACAGACCACAAGCTGGACATATCTGGACTCCAAGCTGTGTCAAAGCAGTGCCATAAGAACAGCCAGCACGGCACAGAAACCCCAGTCCTTATGTCACTACTGTTGTTGTTCGAATTAACAATAAAATTGCTATTTAAAGATGCCAAAAAGACTTTTCCTGAAGATGCTTGTACTGGGTCCTAATCAAGTTCAGTTTAGGTTACTATGTACTGGTTCTCTTAACTTCAATTTTTTTTCACTCTTCTTCAATTTCTAAATTCTTCTGCAGTGTTTCTCTTCAGCTGATCAGTTCCTAAACACACCAACAGGCTGCAGAAAGTACCTGCAGTTGCTTGTTCTCTCTCCCACAAGTGGGTGAAGAGATGTAAAAAACTGGTCTGAAAAACTGAAATGTTGAAAGACAGGCTACATAAATCCAAATTTTTTGTATTTTTTATTTTTTTAGAAAAGTCAATATAATGATTTTCCTTGAAGTAAATACAGTCCAGCCAGTTAGGGGATAAAGACCTCAGCCTTTTTACGGTAACACCATTCAACTATTATCTCTACAATAACCTCTGGCTAGAGCAGTGACTTCTAGGTACTTATATACTTAATCCTACTTTACCCAACAGGCTTGGCAGCTAACACAATTTTACAGGGAAATGCAGGCCTCTTCTTAAAGGCACACTGTGGTAAACAGGATCAATAGCTTTTAATTATTTCCAGGGCCCAATGACAGGACACATTGCAGTTGGAAATTATTTACATGTAAAGCAATGACTGAAACAGTGATGCCTCTGGATATATTAAGAGTCCTGCCCACTGCACAGCCCCGACAGAATCTAAACATGCAAGGTGTTGGTCTTGCACCTGATTATTTCATCTATCAAGAAAAAAAGAAAAAAATACTTGAAAATAAGAACTTTCAGAGGAACAGCAAAAAAGCAGTTGTTCTACTATTAAAAAAAAAAAAAAAAAAAGACTAAATGAATAGTAAGCACATAAAGTTCTTTATTTTCTTCCTACAAATCAAGAGTGAATTAAAGCTTTTAGGTAAAGCTTTTCTAAACTCAAAAGACTGAAAGTAACATTTTCCAGCTTTATTACTTTATTACTGTGTAGTTGAGATTGCAGTGCACATATTGGTCTCAGGGTGGAAGTTGTTTCATTGTATGAGGATGTTCACAAGGGTTCCTCCCTCATTAAGTAATCACAAAACCACTTGTCACATGTATAAAAGAAATTCACAGTATTTATTCTGCCCCAAGGATGCCATTTCTAACCAGTAAATAGAGGAAGTCTCTTGCCTTAAGAATAAGAAAGCTTTGAAGCATATGCTTTGATTTGTTAAGGACATGCTAACGTGTTGCCCGGAGTAGGTGGCACAAAATGAAGGGTTCCTAGAAAAAGGAAGGATTCAACAGTGAAATTAAATGAACATCTAATTATTTGAGTAACATTTGGTTAATGTACTTCAAAATTAAGACCAGAATAAGAAGGAACTTGTGTTTAAAAGCCTTTTCTTATTTCTAAAGATAATCTTCTATAGGAACTTAAAAACAACTTAAAACTTACAGGGGAAAAAAAAAAAAAATTAGTAGATTGATTATCTGCAGGGACATCAAACGCTTAGAAGTTGCTACTAGTACCAAAATAAATTTTTAAATTACTTTACTATTGACCCACTGGTGAATTAAATCATCTTTACTACACATTTTCTGCCCGAAATAGAAGCCACTTAGGAATCATGGCATGTTTGGAAACTGATGTTTAGCAACAAGGAACTTTCAAAATGTCTGTAACTGAGTTCTGTTATGCTTTAAATTAAAAAGTTCTTAATGAGGACAGTTTCTTTTGCTGTGATGTTTCTATTTGTTATCGTTGTTCTGATCTGTGGGGTTTGTTTTTTGGTTTGGTTTTTTTGTGGGTGGGGTTTAATATTTTACGATAAGGGCCCTGTCCTCCTATCCCTCATATCCTGCTCACCACCACAGCACTGGCCTGTACAGAATTCTGCTGAGAAAGTTAAGCTACTGTAAGGACTAATTATGATTTTCAAGCTGAAAATAAGTCCACACTACTTTCACTGTGTAGTTGGCATTTCATTATTTAGGGATGACATATCATTACAGTGCTGCATCTAAAGGTTAAAATTCCAGCATGCTGCTGAAAATTTTAAGTGATATATTGAAAAGCCACTGTCATTATTTATAATGGCTTTCCCAGCTGCAAAGTGTGGTAGATGGTACCAATTAAATGTTTGCTGGGAGAAAATCTCCTCTAATAATAACAAAGTAAACAACAAACCATAGCTGGTTAGGCAAAATGTAACTGAAGTGTAATCAGAAATGAGTCTGGAAGGCACGTAACTACTGTACTGACACTTGAAGGCATTCTACAGACTAAGCTGGAAATTTCTCATTGCTGAGCAATGCCCACGTAAAAAACACTTTGCAGCATGCAAGCAAGCTGTGTTCTTCAAGCTCTGTGCCTTATTTTTCTTATGGGGTACAAAATTCATCGCCTCATTTGCAAGTATTTGTGATTTTGTCCTTTGCAGGCTGGAGCACTGAAAGCTGCTGTGGAAGGAATACAAACAACTCCTTCTTACAACCAGCACACATAATACAAACCCTGCTGAGGAACATGCTAAGATAAAAGGGTACAAGAACATTTGACTCTGAAGGACAACAGGAAAGTGCCAACCTTACCAAGGGAGTTGCATTTGGGGACTGAGTGACTACACAGAACACAACCAACTCAACAGAAAATAATCCTTCCACAATGAACACTACACACAGTGATGAAACTTAGTGGGATTTCTCACCCTGGAAATCATGGTCAAATAATGAGCTTATTTATTCCCAATAGATAGTCTAAATGGACTCGTCTTCAAACACAGTAGTTTCATACAAAGAGGTTTAAAAACAAACAAACAAGCAAAACCCCCAAATTCTTCTCCATTGTCTTCTAGCACTTTGACCCTTTTTGGAAATGAATGAAAATAAACTGGAGTATCTCAAGACACGGAGTAGCCAACACAGTCCTGACTGGGCTAAGTGTCAGCATCTATTACTTCCATAGAGAGAACAATCAATTTAAATATCTCTCCATCTCTAATAAACATCTTGAAAAAATAATTCATTTGATAAATGTTTCTCTGTCTGAAGGATGTAGTCTTAGAAGAGGTACTAAAACATAAAAGACCAAACAAAAAAAAACCCAAACACTAAACAATATTAGTAATGCAAGGAAGTATGGCAAATATTTTCTAATTTGTCTCTATAACATTCTGATGCAATGTCTCTCTCAATAACTGCTTAATATTTAAGTATCCTTAATATACTGTAAAATAAGACTGCTCTGTATTAGCAATAGGATCTTTAGACACTGGGGAAGGAAAAAAAAAAAAGTTAAAAAAAAATCACGTTGCAGGAAAATCTGGTGGAAAAAAACCAAAACATTTTGACACATACTGAGCCAGATAAAGTGATTCTGCCACTTGTGTACAGAGCAAGTGACAATATTATTTCCAAGTTCTAGAAGTGACAGACAACAGGTAACCTCCAGGAAGCCCACAGACTTGCAAATAGTGCAGCATTTTGGCACTGAATTCCAAGCTGTGGATGAGACTGCCACCTCAGTGACTGCACTGAGCTATAGGAACAAATCAGACCTCCCATCCCAGCTCAGTGCTTTGAGTGAGAACATCCTCTCACGTATTTTGAAACACTTGGTTTGTACATTTGTCACTGCCAAATGAGCATTGTTATGGTTCTATGCTCTGCTCAGTGTTACAGCAGCATGGTTAGAAGCTGGTTCTCATTCATGCAGGTGGTTTGATACTTCAGTTTACACCACAAAGATAAGGGAGGTTCTGGAGAAGCCAGCTTGCAAGTTACCAGTAGCGCAGGAAAGAAACTGAACTACCAGATTTCACACTTGTTTTGAGATTTGTGCATGTGTGGTTTGGAAAGGGAAGTGAAAATCAATAATTTAGCTTCTAAAATTCAATTTACACAATCCAGCATCTCAGAATTTAAAAAAAAAAAAATCCATTAAATTAAGCATTAAGATATTCCTATTTCAAAGTACAAAGAAAAAGAGAAAACAAGAAAAATTCAAATCCCACTGGAAGCCCTCTAAGTCATATTAAAGAAGCTGCCATTCAGGAAAAAAAAATACTATTACTAAAACTATTGTAAGGTAGAATAGATTTTTTCTTTCTCGAAATAGCATTTGGTAGAGCTGGAACAGCAATGCAATTGACTCATGACATTTGAGAAATCGGTTGCAGCTGAGGCCTTCAATTCTGCAAATGCAAATATAATCTAAATCTCAATACAGCAGGTTTGCCTCACCTAGAATCCATATTAAGTACTGTGCAGAGCAAGTACTTCTGAGCAAAACTGGAAAAACGAATTCATATAATTTCTTTACTTTAAAAAGGGCAAAGATTTTTTTAATTACTTGAAACAGAGCCATTTTTGGCTTGCAGTGTTCACTGTGAAAGTTGGAAATTTAAAACCTAAACATTTGAGCACACTTACATTGCTCCTCTGAGATGTGAGAAAGACAATAGTGTTTGTTTTTCAGAGTTCACAGATGCACTGGGCTATATATTTTTCATAATTTTAAATTACTATTTTTTTTTAAACAAAGGAAGAATCACATCTTGCCTATACATTCCTCTGACACACAAATAAGATTCAGGACAGAACTTACTCCTTTGAATGGGACACCTTTTCCTATTTTTAAGCTATGGGAAGTCTTTTAGAACCTACTGACAGGAATGGCTTTTCGAAGGATTTTATTGGAGAACCTAAACCAAATTGGACAGATTCTGAAAATGCTCAGTCAACAGTTCTTGTTTACAATGCTGGACAGTTAATGAGCATGGAGATACTATGAAAATATTTTGAAAATTTATTATATCCTTATGTTGGGACCCTTCTTTTTCCTTTGCATCTACTTGCCCTTTTAGTTCTTTTAGCATCTGAGCTGTTTCTTTTAGCACTGGTTTCTCCCAAGAAGCTTTTGTCGTGAAACTGCTGTCAACACAGTCATCTGTGAGCAGAAGAGGAAGAATTCAGGTTCACACATTGAAATTTTGTCACGTCTTGATTTTCTTTCACTCCAGTACATCTTTGACACTTTGCAGATAATCACTGGCTTCTCCCCAGAATGATCTCTTGGACCCACATGTAGCTAAAACACTGGTGCTTCGCTGTATTAACAATCTGTCTCTCAACTTTTTGCTGCAATTCCTTATGAGATGCCTACTCCTCAATGAGCTACACCTATATTCACATTTTCCTTTTTGTTTTCTGCATATGCTCCATGCTCAGTAGCATACCCAGTTCTACATCAAGTTCTACCAAAGGCTTAGGAGGGACATAGCAACAAAAGGAAACACAGAAACTCATAAACTATAAGTTGTTATAGATCAAACCAATTAGGAAATACAAGGCACAAAAATGTTCAGAGCTGAAAGGACATAGCTTTGTTAATAGAAAATTTCTAACCTGTGGTAGGAGATGGTATTTCAGATGTTAAAGTGAGGAAAAGGATAGGTTATGTTCAGTAAATTGAAGCAGATTTTTATCTACTAGCGAGCTACACAGGCTCTTGAGACACAATCAGCAGGTTCCATTTCAACATGATTTAGTATCTAAACAGTATAAAAATTATCTCTATCTCCAAAGTAACTAGAAGTTTTGTTTTGTTTTTTTTTTAAATCATAATCATCATATGCAAAAGAAGCCCTTAATCACAGCCAAATAATATTTAAAATACTCCATTTTAGCTACAATTAAATTAAAAAAAAATAAATAATATCTGCAGCCTCCAGTTGAGAATTGGGTCTGAAAACACTTTAGATGTTTTCATTTACCTACTCCAAAGTGATTACATTCCAAGGTGTTCTTCACTTACAAATTTCTTAATTGTTAAAAACCCAGTTTACGGAAGGCTTGTAAAAGCAGCTTTCAAACTTTCAACAAGAACACTTTTCAAGAAGTGAAATGAATTACGTAGAGCAACAGTGATTTTTTTTTTTTTTTTTTAACATCCTTTTCCTCTCACTTGCCTGTTCTATTATAAGGAATGAGGAGAAAAGGGTAAAGCCAAAAATTAATAACCATATGCAGCATTCAGCTGATTAAAAACATAAGCAGCCTTTAACATTTTCGGAAACCTTTCATTTTTCTTTCACCCCTGCAAGCTAAATCCATAATTTCTGAGGTTTAAATAATCCTGCCAAAACATCTTGAGCCAAATAATGCCTCCAACAGTAAGAGCTGCACACCTATGTTCAGGAGCAGAAAGTGCACTGCAGCATTTCCAGTGAGCTGTGTGACTGGGGAATGATTGCAATGGGGGCTCTGAGTGTAAGCATGTAACAAGTAAGGCTTCAAGTACCTCATGATTCTTTTCCTGGTGATAAAAATCTTGCCTGTACACTTGCAAGAATGGCAACAAAAGTAGAAATTAATTCAAACCACATACAGTGCAATTACTACTAATACAAAGAAGATACAGCTCAAGTCAGGAAGGGTGATGGGTTAAGGAAGTTCTCCCTGGTTTTGAAGAAAGTAAAATTGTTTGGTGTCTTATGTTCTTCAGCTGTTCTACATACATACACACAAACCTGGCTTGCAATTTTTTCTTAAAATCATAGCACTCAAAGGAAGAGTTACTTAAGATCCTGAATCTTCAGAGTCAGCATTCACATTGCCACAGACACTTCAGAAGAGAATTTCCATGTTTTAAGATTCTCTCTCTCGTCACACAAAGGCCTGTTGCTCAGAACCTTATAATTTAAGCATGGAGCTTATTCTACAGTAGTTTGACCATCCATCTATTGATCTCAACTGTTTCCAAGACTGAACTACACAACATATACTGCCATTTCACTCTCTCCTGACTGATGCTGCATCTGCAGCTTCCAAAAACACGTGACAGTTAGCCATATGTTACACAGTTCCTTTATTTGTTAGATGAGCATTGTTTCAAAGCAGATACAGGAATTTAAGATGGGAAGCATTAACTGTTTCCTGCAGTATAATAAGAGTAGCTACTTTTCATTCTTGTGAAAACAGCCATCTATTTTCTGTACATGAATTTATTTAAAATACTTCATCACCTCATCCAATCTGCTTAAAATAGTAGGTCAACAGTTTATCAATCTCTGTTGAAAAAAGAGCTTTTATGTCAAAACTGTTGGGAAACAAGTAGAAGCAACAGCGTAGCTGCACTTCCTATGAAAAACTGGGCAGATGCTTATGGATGGTGTCACTGGAAATCACCAGGCCTAAAGGCAGGCAGGATTTCACACACCACACTGTCAGGTACAACTCTTGTCTGATGTAAGGAAGGCTGTGGAGAGCAACTGTTCTACTTCAACAACCCTGCACAGACCACACACCCAGCACAGGACATACTGGACTCCATATTGTCAGCTGCTAACAACCACACCCAGCCTAGTGACACCACTGCTGTCTCAGGCGCTCTGCTATTTTTCTCTGTTATACCATGTGAACCTCCTTGAGCACAACCCTGGAAAACTTCTACAGCTCTAGTCTCACACATTTCCAAGCACACTACTGGTTCCTATTACCACTTTTTTTCCAAAGGATGCAAAAATAGAAACTCATTCTTTCATTAGCAATATCATCCTTGCAAAAAATTGCCCTTTTAAACTCCCAGTCCCACTTGCTCATCAACAGCTCCAAGTCTAGGTCTCAAATATCTTGTATGCAGAAAAACATAGCTAACAGCAGCTATGAATAAATAAATCATAGTACACTAAAGCCGAGATATTTTCCCTAAAATGTAACAGAAATCCCTAGTGGAGGGAATCAAACAGTCTTCTGAGCACGTCTGTTCATTTCCAACCTCTGCAAGTCAGGCCAGTAAAATTCCAAAGCAGAGGTTTCTCCAGCTACTCAGTTTAACTTCTCTTAAATAAAGAAGACATCCTAGAGCATGGGAATCTGCAGTTCCCAGGGGAGGAATAAAAAGGGGGATGGTAAGGGAAAGAAAAGATCGATTACATACACCACGTTTTTGTAAGTCTCATAACCTGGTTTTTATTTGCTAAAAATGGAAAACTGAAGCTACCTTTGAGACAGTTATAAAAAATACAATGTATCACTTTCTCTTGGCTCTATTGTTGATTAGAGGTTCGAGGGTTTTCCTCCCTGTCCTTTAAGAAAACTGCCCTGCTACAAAGGGCATTAGAAATAAGGATTATATTTCAACTGAGGACAGAGAGAGCAAGAAAGCTTTCCTAATTATGTTGCTGATTACTTGAACAGTCCTCCAATTTGACAATACAATTATACTGAAAGAGAGGAGAATGTCTTCATTACACTGGAAAAAGGAGAAAGCGTTTGGTTTTTTCTGCTTTAAAATTTAGGGATTTTGAGCTAGACATTTAAGCTTCACTTGAACTCCAGAAGGTCAGATAAACCTCCTGAAAATACACGTTTTTGCCCAGCACAAATATCTGTGCTATACAATTCATATTTTATGTTCTTTCCAGGAACTCCTTTACCTAGCAGGAACAAGCTAACCTCAAACCAAAGCATTAAGTGTTCTATAGCCCCCGTTACTGGTTCTGTTTCAATGACTTCTTCGTTCTATTTCTACTTATATTACACAGAAGTCAGCAAAAAATCATAATCATCCTGACACATCTGGCAGTGCCAGAGGTGCAATACAGCTCAATATTATAGGAATACTTAAGCAACTTAAAAGCAAAGGAAAATACCTTAGCAAGCCCTGGCTCTAAAAGGCAACTCCATAGAAAGCTGCCATGCTAAAACCAGAGTGGTGACAATGCCATCTTGATAAATAATCACCATCTTCCGAGGTTTAACCTTCAAAATAATTTCAATAGTCATTCTTCCACCACCCTTTGTAGCCCCGTTTTCCAGACTCAGGGAGGTTGAGAGTCAGTTCCTCCCCTTCCTGATGGCAGGGGAAAGCCCCAGCTGGCTTCAGTTCCATAGCTAACTGGGTTCATCTGGCTACCAAGCATGTGGAGCTGCCTACAGTCAGGACCCCACTCCTGAACTGATGCTCCCAGGCACTTTACAGTGTCTGGCTACTTTGGGGTATGTTCCCAGGAACTGAGCACAAGACAAGAATAATCCTCTTTTGAACACAAGGAAAATGAGGGAAATTTCATCAAAAGATTAGCCAGACAGAGCAGTTTCCTTGTAGCACTAAGCGCTGCTCTCACACTGAAGGGGAATATGGCAGCACTGCATATTAACCCACAATCATTGGCTCAGTTACACTCCTGAGTTTGAGATTTAGCTGATTTCATGGAGCATTAAGTTTCTCTACTTATACAAAGTATAAAAAGGCCATTTGCTCTGTGTCATGTAGGCCTGCTACAACAAAGCACAGATAGATTTTCCTCTTTACATTCCCATCCCAGCAGCAGGTGTGTTTGGAGCCCACCCACTGCCACTGCAAGGGCACCAGGACCTGGGGTCCTGCAACCCAGCAGTTCCCCCTTGCTTCCTAATGAAGCCCATTGCTTTTGGACACCTCACTCCAGCCAACAGCCTTACATGATGCAAAGGAAACTGAAAAGGAGCTCAGCTCAAACACTCCAAGTTTCCCTGTTCAGTTAATTCTGACTTAACACCTTTGCTGTGAACCAGCAGCAGACGTACCTTTAATGAATTACCTACCTAAGCATACCAGTCACATTTGTGACTACCTCCTATCCATGCAAACTTATTTATTTGAGGATGAAAAACTCAATAATTAGCTGCTATTTAGTGATTGCAATTAATAGTATTTTATGAACAATTGCACCTGTGGGTAGTGGGACTGGGGTACAATTAAACATGCTCATTATAAATTACTGCAAGCTTGTTTACTTTAACTGCATTAAATAATTTTTCCCTTCTGCTTTTAAAAACAAAAAGGCTTATTTACATCATCCCCAGCAGTTCCATTTCAACCGTAGTTTTTAAGGCTAAGGTTTTGAGGAAGAAAGCACATGTTGTGTTTGTAGGCATATGACTCGTATTATACAAATAATCTGAACATTTTTCTGTAACAGGGCAGGCATGTTTCCACCATAATTGCTATCAACACCACAAATAACAACCTTACTTCAGGAAAATACCATTCTGCTTTTTTTTCTGCATTGACTCCGCACTTATTAGGAGGGGAAAAAAGCTCAGATTCTATTGTCTAGTACTCTTAAGTAGCCCAAAGTAAGCACAAGTAGCTGAAGCTCTACAGCCAAGAAAATTCACCTTGAATTGCTTACCATTACACAGCACCCATTTGCAGTCCTTGTGACTTCCCATTAAATATACACTTACACATAAAAAATATGTACATATACCCATCATTAGATTATAGAGCAAAACCATTTTTATTTCTCAAGAAATAAAAAGCTTCGCAAACAACATACCTGGAGGAGCTCCTTTTTTGTTGAACATTTTTGGGAACACTCCCCAAGAGCACACACCACTTTCTCCCTCAGCTTTTTAAAGGAAACTCCTGTGCCCTTTTAACTCAAACGAGCCTGCTTACCACCAGCAGCTGATCTCACTCTGCCTTCACTTGTAAAAGTGGTGGGGAAAGGGAAGAGGGGTATTAATCTTTGTTGATTTCACCTGGATCAAACTCAAAATCTAACAAAAAAAGTTAAGCTATCTTTCCTTATACCCAGTGAAATCTACCCTAAAGCACAGCTCAGGCTTTATAGAAACCAAGTTTGGTGGAGCCTGCAAATCGACTCCCAGGAAAAGGCTCTGTAGCTGCAGTCAGCACCATCCTCCTCCTTAAATAATTTGCAATAATTTCTGCCCAATAACAAAGCTTTGGGAGGTCTTCATATGGAGATACCCTTAATTACTGCAGTAGGAAAGAGAATTTAAGGCACCTGTCCTATTCAACAGAACGAGAATTATAACCAGTAGGAATTCACATAAAATGTCAGCAGCACCATTTTCTATGCTTGCATCACTTGATGGGTTGTTTGTTGGTTTTGTTTTTTTTAAATACATATCTCTTCTAAAGAACAACTACAGATATATATATTTACCCTCTGGTGCTTGAGTCTCCTTTAGATTGACATTAGATGTTCGCCCAGCTCAGATCTCAGCATTCTGTGTGGCAAGAACTCGGTGACTCCTTTGGACTAGGTCTAAAATCTTGTTTTGCTTAAGCATTTTGAGTCCCAAATCCATGTATTTGGAAAGCAAAAAAAAGCCATCTAACTTTGCAACACTTCTGCCAGCAAGGCCAAGAGTTCAGCCAAAATTGTAGGTGTTAATGTCCATTACTCATCTTAATAATTCTTTGTAAGAAATTGATGTTAAAGGTCCAATTGCCACAAAAAAAGGCAACTGAAATAAGTGGGATGGAATCTGTTCATTCTCAACTGACAGAATTCCAGTTTTTCTGTAACTTCAGAACAGCCAGATTCAAAATAAACAGCTAAAACCTAAATACTGAAGTTTCAGCATATTTAAAAGCACAGATTCTACCAGAACTGAGGAACTAGAGAGTTCTAACCCTGGGCTAAAACTTGTGCAATTCTGAAGTAAATCCAGGGTAGTAAATTGGGGCTTTAAATCACATTTTCTTGCTGTATATGTATTAAAATAGCTCTATCACTGCATGATTATAAGGAAACCTTTTTTTAAATGGTAAAAGTAATTTTTTTTTTTTTTTTTTACTTTGCAAGAGGTAGGGTGATATATTACAATGAACATGCAAACTGAGAGTAAGAACAAAGGAAAGTTTCCCTCATCTGTGATCCATACTGCATAGTCTGATCTTGCAGATTCAAAAGAAAGATGGGTAACGTTAGGGAATGTTTCCAATGCTGTGCAATTCTTCCTGTACCTCCAGATACAATACACCCTTAGTGTGCATAGATTAAATCTCATTAATTATGACAACAATAGATACCAAGAATGTACTGAATGTACCATACTCTATTCAGAGAAGTGTGGCCAGAAAATTTCATGATATTTCAAAATATTTGCTACTGCAGAGCACATAATTTCAGACTCTTTAGCTTTACTTTAATCTAGGTAATTTTTTACATTTTCCGTTCCTCAGCTACTTTGCACACTTAAGAGCAGCTCATATGCTGTCCCACAGCTTGGCACTGACATTTTATTGGTCAGTTCTAAAAATACTGATCATGCTAAGCAAGATCCTACACTTATATTCAATGGTATTTCTCTACCCTCAGTTTGGCTTAGCATGACTGCTCCATGTTGCCCATCCTCTTGAGCCAATAAAGCAAGGAAAGGAAATGTAATAGGATACCTGATCACATTATTCACTGAGCTCTCCTCAGCAGTGAGAGAATGAGAGCCTGGAAAAAAACCAGAGCATCCGTTACATCCTAGGTATTTCAAAGATGTTCTACAATTTATCATGCTTCAGATGTTTTGGATGTATTTTTCTGTACCCCTGTGGAGGTTTGTAACTCTAAAGCCTACCTATATATTTGATAACACTCCTTTTAGAACAAAATAAAAGAACGGAGATTTTGTGTTACATGACCAAAAGTGACTGGAGGTTGTTTTAGAGAAATCTGAAATTTCTTACTGCAGACCAAATTCTCTCCTTCTGTACTTGGCTGTTTATGGCTCAAGTTTGCTAATGGATGCTCAGTTTTCACCACTTACTATGATGATTTAAAATCAATGGCATTTCTTATGAGACAGAACATGAGGAAATGTTTGCAAGATGAGGGCTTAAGGCTGCCTGTTTTCAAAATAAAGTTTTTTTGCTTTGTTTTTAACTCTTTCAAATATTTAGATAGTTTTCTGATAAAGATACATAGCATATGAAATACATGGTAATGCAATGTGTAATTAAGATTTTATATGATCTCATCATTCAAGTACTCATATTATATTTAGACCCTAATTAGATATATTTTAATCAAAAGAATAATAAGTAATCAGTTATTATTTGTGGCAACTTGTCTCTGAGCAGCTTACTGTTTAACTGTAATATTAATTTTCAGTTAATTATTAATATATTCTAAGCATATTTATTCCTATAAACCTTTTATTTTCCCTGGTAAGTTTCTTTTATTTAAAACATAAGAAATGTGATCTAAGGAAACACAGAATAAAATCCTTATGTGATAGTCCTTATCATGACTTCCAAATTTACTTTTGAGAGTTCACTGCTAAATAATAGTCAGAAACTCCGGAAAAATCACTTGCCAATCCATCATGTAGGGAATGTATTCAGAAACTACAGATAAGGAATGATAAAAAGCTTTAAGATAGGTGAAAAATTCTGTTTCCTAAAAACATACTGAAGTTAACATAACATAAACTACATTTACCAGAGAAGCAATGTAAACAAGCATTAAAAACATGTACTTTTTTCAGGTAAGTGACCCCACACAGGTATTCCTGCTGCCAGCACCCTGCCTGGGTGCCTTGCTTGGTGACAGCAGCCCCTGATGGTGGAAGTGCAGGCAGAAATCCCTGCCCAGACTCAGGGCTTTTTGCTTTGTTCTGCTGTTGGCTTTTTCTTTTTCGTACTGGGAAATTAGGTGCTGGGAATGTTTGGTGGGAAGGGCAGGAGGATGAAGAATGACTGCCGTGTTTGTTGTTTTATGTTTTCCTTGCTTGCCTCTGAACTGCAAGGGGCTCTGCTGAATGACTCCCTGGGTTCCCTTCAGGCCCATTCCCAGGCAGCAACCCTGCAAGAGCTGCTTAGTCTCAGGATTTCTCAACTTACTACGGTGCTGCTGGATACTGAAGTGGTTGATGACTGGTAATATTGCAGTTCTTGTAAAACCCCATCCCCCAGATTATGGGAAATCTGGTTTACATTAAAGCAGGCCCTCTAATCCTCACGCATTCCTCGCCTGCAGAGCTGCCTCCTCCCCAGCGCTCCCGTCTGTGAAGCCCAGACCAGGAAACTCCTTACATGGGTATAATAAGTTCAAGCCTCGTATTTCAGCCTGACCACTGGGGAGTGAATCAGAATCAAACTTTTGAACTGTGTTTCTCATTGAAACTCACACCTGTTATTTGTTTAGCTTTGTGAGATACTGACTGAATTCAAATGGTAGGAAAACGGTTCTCCTTTGAAGATTCTGGTGTAATTTATTTAGCTATTTCTGGCCAGTTCCTGAGAAACATGATACATGTCTGAAGGATTTAAATAAGCTTGTTCCAATTTATATTATTTTCCATTATTAAGTATGGCACAAAAAGAGTAGGACTTCCAGCACATTCTGCTGTGTGTCAGCCAGAAAAAGCCACGTCTCCTGTGCAAAAATAACCAGTCAGTAGAGGCCATTAGCAGCCCTGCCATGGTGAGGCATACAAACTGGAACTGAAAGGAGGGGGCTAGAAGTATCCCAAAAATATCTCATGGAAGGTGTTAACGTCTATAAAATATGCCTGGTTTTAGTGACAGCAGATGTGGTTGGGAATCTCCATGTCTCTACGCACCTCAGAACTGTACATGCATCCTGCAGTTGGTATCTAAGGCCTTCATAAAACTAATAAAATTTGAGGGGTCTGAGATCCCAGGTCAGAGCTTTTGCAATATTTTACATTAAATAGACTTCTGAATAGTCTTACTTTTGTGAACTTTCAGTCTTTTACAGGAAAAAAATGACTGAATGAAATGAGAGTGCTTCCAAATCAGAAAATATATCCATCAGCTATGGTTTTGCAAGCTGCTTTAAAAGGTCAATAAGGTGGTGGAAAAATTAACTATCATAAGATAAAGAAAATAAAAATTGCCCCTGATTATTTTCAAATACCTCTGAGCAGCTGTTTTGAGAACTGTACAAAGCATTCACCCTTCTTTTAGCACCTCGGTGTGTGGCAGGGGTACCTTGTTTTAAATCAGCACCAATGGCATGAACATGTACACAGGCATAGCTTCAGAAAGCAGTTATTTATAAAAGACAACAAATCATAAGGAAAATAATAGAGAAACAAGCATCAACTGAGACCTAACATCCATTTTGGATCCAGGCTTCAAGGGCTTCCCCAGGGAGCTGGCACAAAAAGAACCCTGCAGTCTGCTGAGATGTCCCCTTGACAAAGGCAGCACTCAGCAAGAAAACCTCTTGTGTTTACACTGCAAGTAGGTCATGGAGGCAGATATTTTACTAATGTTGTACATTTTAAATTGTTCTCCATTAGGATTTAGGAATGATTTCTCCACTTTTAAAATAATTAATTTTTATGAAATTTGGCAGCCATGATAAGAGGAAACTGTTACAGGCACAAGATACTGATAAATGGTCACATTTCCATAGAAGATAAACTGATAAAAAATAAGGAAATTACTTTTTAAGTCTACGTACACAAATCTCACTGCCTGACAAAACAATTAATCTCATAGTGACTGGGAAAGGATACAAAGTCTAGAGCATTCAGTCTGGAGTCATATGCAGCCTACATATTTTAATTCCTTTTATTGTATTGTTGTGAAATTCACCCTCGGAAAATACATTACCAGTTCCCTCTGCTACAATCTGCTATCAAATGCACCCAACATGCTTTTTTTTTTTTTTTAATTTGTCTTTTGTCTGGACCAAGTTGTTTCTAATTTATTGCTGTTTATAATTTGCAATAGGATCCTTCAAGTTTCCTCTCTTAACTCATGACACCTGGTTTTTATTATTTTAAAGACAGACAAGGACACTAGGGCATTCACTCTACACATTGTAAAAGCAACACTTTTAAAGGGTGGCAGACAGATGCATATAAACAGAAACAAAAGCCTACTCTGATCCCAAAAACTTAGGAATTTAATAGAGTTGGGAGTATGATCCTGCTTCAACATGGAAGAGGTTTGGGGTTTTGTTTTCTTTTTTTTGTTTGTTTGTTTTCCTCCTCCTTCTCTGTCCTTGCTATTTCACAATTGAACATGGCTAACTCAGACACACAGCAAAAAAAACCCAAAACAAAACAAAACCATTTCAGCTGAATTCTCAAGGCCAGGGAGGGGTAAGGGGCCTACCAGGAAGCAGCTGGGAGCTCTTACTGCCCTGGCCCTGACACTGCCAGGCTGTACCTGAGAATTACACATGTGGAATTTGAAAACCCACTGAATATATTCTGAAGTCCTCTAAATTATTCTATGATTTTAAAGTGATGGTTTAAAAAGGTTAAAAAGAATTTTGAACAAATATTCAGATCTGTAATCTCATTAATTTTACATTTTTTACTTATTCATGTTAATGTCACAGAATCAATTTAAAGTATTTGCCTGAGTCTATGGAAGGAAGGCCCCAGAAAGAACTGTTATGTCAGATACACAAAACATGTTTCTCATCCAATTTTACACTGCATCTCTTCTCTATGTTTTAGGGCATTCTGTGGTTCATATTAAGCTTATTCTAATTTGTTGGTACATTAGGGTTACTGGGAGAGAAGTTACTTAGCTGTTAATGCTACCTGCAATGCACCACTGTCAACCCTCTTGTGATGTAAGACAATTCCCTTTGAATTTTCCATATGGGCAATGCTGGAGGGCATGCAATAACATTATGGATGTACATGGGTTTATATGACAACAATAAACAGAGAAGTCTGTCATGGGCAGATAGAACATTCTGAAAAATTGAAGACATTTAATTACAGCGTTATAGACTTCGAGGAATTATTATAACAAAAATAATCTGTGGCAATAAATCATTCTTTGCTCCTATGCAGCAAACTCTATCGAATCTCAAGTTACTTGAAAAACACCATTGCCCAAAAGTGTGAGGTTGCAGAAGGGGTATTTTCAGCTGTATTTTTGTGGTTGGTCACAGACTGTTTTTCTGATGGACTATGAACATTTTCCATGCTTTTACACCCCTTTGCTGACTTCAGTGTGCTGCACCAATTGGTTGGCTATGCAATAACAGCAACAAAGCCACATGATTTAAAGGTCTCGTGTTTAAATTGAACTGCTAATCACTTTTCCCTAGGAAAGTCCTTAGGAAAAACCTTAAAGGTGAAGTAATGATTCAAACATAAGAGTATACAGGATCTGACACAGTTTGGCCCATTACTTGAATTCTTTCTCTGCTTGACTGTGTTTTTTACCCATGCCTTGGAACGTGCTGAGCTCCATTATCACCATGTACTGTCAAGTTCTGAGAATCTTAATCTCACTTTATGAGCACTACAGCATCAAGATACTATCATTTGTGTTAATTGACCCTTCACTAGGCAGTCATTACCTAAAACATATGGCCATTATTTTCAAACTGGCAATAATCAAAGGAGATAGAATTTGGAATTCTTGTTTAGGTATTTAAGAACTTGAAAGTGTATTTAACTTCAAACTTGATTAGTAGGCCCATTGACTTCAGTGAGTGACTGAAAATCAAATTAGATCAAGTTTTAGAAGCCAATTTTCAAGATGTTGTTTTTCAGAGAGCAATGCATTTGTATTAAAAATGACAATTTCGACAATAGCCAAAGCATCAGCTATTCTAAATTCCATGAAAATGTTCATTTATACAGATTTCTTACAGCTTCAGTGAAGGGATGGGAATTTATATTGGCAGCCAAGAAATTAAGAGATTACAAGAATTATACTGTTATTGTGGGTTTTTCCAGGATACTTCCTTAAAAATCTTTAAGCAAGAAATGAGACCACCTGCATCCTATATATGGGCCTGAGCTGGTGAATACAAGACTTTGGAAAGCAAAGAGATACAGATAATTTTTAAAGACATTTTACATATCCCAAGCAATTTCATATATATGTCCTAATTTCTACCCAATAGCTATTGCATTGTGAATAACTATAGTTAGAACCCTTTAAAACATGCACTAACAAAGGATTTGTGAGTTTGACATTTTAAAACTGCTGCAACGTGTACTATAAAAAGCATTAAGAGCAAAGAGAAAATTTTAAAGCTAATAATCAGTTTTCCCTTTGAAGTTCTCAAACATTTCTGGCAATATTCTGCAAAATATACACTGGGATAACAAAAGCAAAATTTATGATCCATAGAAAAGGCCAAAATATCTTAAAATGTGTTGTGATTTGAGGGAGAGGATTTGTGACTCATTAAAAAGCCCAATTTTCAAAAATATTAATCATCCATGTACTGAAAATCAAGCTGCTGAAAGACTATTAAAGGTTTTTCTGAAAATCAAGAGCACCCAGACTACCCAGTGACTTTTGGGAATCTGCAAAACATAAAAATACCATATGGAAGCCATAATTTCTTATTATTATTTTGCCACTAGTAAAACCAGTATGAGAATATGAAGTACATTCTGCAAAAAAAGAAAATGGAAGCCAAAATTCATTATGGAATTAAGAGTGGGCAAACAACTTATTCAGTGAATTTTGCCCCTTTTGCTCGAACTATTCACAAATATCAAAATAGTTTTTATTATTTCTTTTTGTTCACAAAATAATTTATAAAACACATACAAAGATTTTATGAAAACAAATCTTCACTCATACTTTTGCAATTGTTGTCTGTGTTTGAGGACATACAGCTGGTGGTAGAAGACCTTTGCTTTCAGCTAGGCAAAATTGGATCTAAAATCTAGTGCTCTAGGAGCTTAAACAGATAACTAAAATGAAAAAGTAACAAAACCAACAAACAAGAAAAACCAAAACCAAAAAAAAAAAGTCCATACTTCCATGTTTTAAAAGGTTTGGTATTCAACAGACTGGCAATTTCAAATGGCAAATAAATAAACATTCTCCCTGGAATGATGCTGAATCTGTGAGAGATGATGACCCATATGGAATATGACATATATGCCTCATGATCTTAATTTAGCCAAGAATGCAATGAAGAATGTTTATGCATATTCCCTAGAGCAGAAAGGTAAAACATACTTAGTTATTTTTTGCTATATAAAATGAGAGTTGCTGATGGGTGAGATAACATAAAACTGAGCCCTGGCAGCAGAGCTGCACAGCACAGACATTCTCTTCTGCAGACACACACATTAGAAAAGCTGTTTGTTTTGCAGTTTTCATTTCCTAGAACCAAATATTTCATAGATGTTTGTGTTGGTTTCTAAATAGTTTACAAGTCCAGGCCTTGAAGGTTTCCAAATGGAACAGCAAAGTTTATCAGTGATATTAATGTTTGGTTTACTTTTCTTCTAAAAACTTTGGGGTTTTTTTGTCCTAAAACAACACTTGGATAGAAAGACTAAAATGCTTTTTTTGATCCCTTTTGTTCAATTTTTGAACAAATACTCAGTCTGCTCCAGAAGCAGCCAGAACTATCAAAATAATTGCAGTCACTGGATGATAAATCTGCCCTTTGTCTGATATATAAAAGAAGAAACATCAAGTGTTTCATATTCAGAAGTATCAGTTAAACAAAAACCAGCTAATCAGCCACTTCAAGACATGTAACACACTTAACTATAGAAACCTTTATCTCCTAAGGATTTAAGAAGTAGATTAAAGATCACATGGGACTGAGAGAGAACAAACCTGTAAATGGCTATGTTTAATACCCATTAGTTAGTAGGGCAGTGTTAGTCAACCTCTTGCCACTGCCATTTCTAATTTTCATGGCTATGATTCAACAGAGAAAGCTGAAAGGATTTTAAATAGTATAATGAGAAGCCAAAATGACTTGGTAAGTGTTGTGCTGACTTGTACATGCTTTCTCCATTAGAAAGCAGCAAAATCAGTTCTGAACTATTAGGCTCTTCCTACGTAGGGCTGCTTGTGGAAATAGCATGAAAACATTAATTTGTAAAAAAACAAAACCAAAACCTTTCTATAGAAGCATACTGGTTGCAATCAAAAAGAATTTCCCAGCTTCTAACTTCATGCCAAACTCCAACCCTCAGTAGTTAAAAATAATTTTTTGGTGAACAACAATGATTGATGGCTCAACTCCTGGCTCTGAGCAGGGTTCTGCATCCCAAGGAAGCACTTTCATCAGCCCTCTCCTGTCTCTAGCAGTGTCTGCACTAACACGTGCTAACGTCAGTCAGAGATGCCAGGAAGCATAGCTCTCCAAGCACTGAATCTTTCACCATTATTATAAATCCTGGCTTGTTATCCTTCTGAAAGTGGATACAGAGACATCCATTTCATTTAGAAATGCTTTTCATTATGTTGCCTACAATCCAAAACATTCCATTATGTTCTGAACATACATTTCCTTAAAAATTTCCGATACCATTTCCTTCTGGGTCTCAGGTATATAACCAAGGCATGACTTCTTTTGAGAGACATCTATATATCCTAATATATATTAATCTATATATCTTATTTGCTTGAGTCCTAACTCTGTCTGAATACTGGAACCAAAACAAGCAACATATACTATAGCAAAAATGGAAATTCAAGACATACTATGGTGTTCCTCTGATGCAATAAAGAGGTGTCCTAACTCCAGTTTTTACAACATATTCTGCATGGTCAGAAGCACCATTCCAATGACATCATGCTCCTTCAGCAGTACTGAAAGGAAAAAAAAGAGTTTCTTCACTTGCATTCCACAAAGAAAATCATATCAATATACTGACTAGATGTACAAAACCACAGGTGATAGGCATATACAGGAAAAAACTAAGTATGTAGTTACGGCATATAAAGTTTCAGTAGAAAGGTTTTTAATAAGTAAGGTTTAAATTCCTATGTAACTCACTCACAAGATGAATTTTAAGTGTACAGGATGTAAGAACCCACACACAGGCTCCAGCCAAAGGTTCATCTGGCCCATTAACCCATCTGTACCATCAGAAAGAACAAATACCTAGAGATGTGTATAGGAACAAGACAACCACTCCACAATACATGCACAGTACCTGACAATTTGTATATCAGAGATTCCCTAAAAAAAATGTGTTTTCTCTGTATTACTAAGGCCTAATAGATTTATCTACCAGGAGTCTGTCTTGAACCAAGGTAAATTTTCAGCATCCAGAACATCCTGTGGTTAGAAGCTCTGCACAGCTTAATTGCACATGGTGTGAACAAGTTGCTTGTTTGCTCTGATGTTTTTCTTCCTACTTTGTTCCTACTTCCTGCTCATAAAAGGCACTGAAAAATCAATCTCTGCACTGTGCAATCCATGGGACACATTCTTATTTGTGTACCCAGCTCCCAGTCACCTCCTCTAGACTAGAGAGCCCAAGCCAACTTAATTGTTCACAGGCCATAAGCCATCTCGTGCTTTTGATCATCCATGTTGACTTTTCCTGATCCTTTTCCAATTCTGTGATATAGTTTTTGATGTGGCAGAACCACACACAGCATTAGATATGCAGATGCATCACAGATTTATCCCGTTGTATTATGAGTCTCCTCTGTTTTCTTAATAGCTAAGTCTGGCCTCCCTTTTATTTATTATTGTAAATTGAGCTAGCACTTCTCTAGAGCTTTCATTTTCTGTCCTGAATTTTCCTAAAACTACCTTGTAACTGAGTGGTATTGGTCAATGTTATTCAGTCATCCCTTCACATATGAAAGTTTTACTTTTGTTCACCCAGATGTTCACCCAGAACAAAGAGCCAGTTTAAAAGCCAGTTTAAAGCACAAAGGAAAGTTTAAAGTGCATCAAGATATAAGAAGAAATATTACTTCCTAATTTGTTTTACATTTCTTAGGATAAAAGGACATTTTTCACAGTGGATTAATGCACTGTTACTTTCCTTCACACCCCACACCCTCTTATTTTCCCATGACTACCCATTTCCAGTTGCTGTCCTGGCCAGGACACTGTTATGGGTTCTACAGCTCTTTGAAGGAACTCATAACAAAAGAAACCTGAAACACTCAACAAACACCACCTTTAGATTAGAGTAGCTTCAGAGCTTTAAAAATAAGACACTTAACAAAGAAACAGCTAGAACTTCCTATTGCTGACTCCATATTAACTTTAAGAAAAGCCTACTAAGAGTTAGTAGAAAATCCAGTGGCCTTTATGAAAGAAGCAAACAACGATGCTAAGTAAAGATTACTGTGATTTTTCTTCTGCAAGACTGGCAAATTTAAAATGAATAAACAATGAACATCTACTGGCTACAATAATACAGCAGTCTTTCAGAAATACAAATCTAAGAATGCTTAAAAAAAGGTGTTTCAATTTGTCTTCATTCCAGAACTGGGCTTTTAACCTTAGCATTTCACCAGCTCCAAAAGGTCTGTCTTGGGATCAGAGAGGAGAGTTTTTTACAAACTAATGAGTCTGCCTCAAGCACAGACACATACTGTGAAATGAACATTTAATTTTGGCTTTCACAAGAGTTATATTATCAACTACTATGCTGCATTAAAAGTAAAAATCCACCTTTGTGCCTACTTACTGATGTTTTGCAGATTATACTCCTTGAACCAACACGGTGCAAACAAAGAATATTAATGCTGTAACATGGCTAATCTTATAAATCCTGTCTGCCAACAGCACTGCTAGGGAATACTGACATCACATGGCCTGAACCAAGGAAGGCTTGGAGATAACTCTGCTCTGGTGTGAATGGATTATTTCAGATGATTGTATCTGACATTTTCCCAGATACAGTTTTTTTAATGAAATATCTCCTCTATGGTCAAGACAGGTAAAAATACACCAGTGCAGTTAGGGGAACAGAAAATGGGGAAATACTTTTGTAGAAAGATTTATCTAGAAGCAAATGCCATCCTGAAATAAAACACAGTTTTCTTCTGCCAGTGGGCATGATTCTGCTTCTTTTAGACAGAGTTCCCTTAAACAGACAGAAATCAAACATCTACAGCTAAAACTGAGCTAATTGTTTTTACCATCATACTGAATGTTCTCACGTAAGTTACCAGCAACCAGAGTGTATTTGTACTAAAGAAAGTAGTATATTTTGAACCCTTTTGGATAAAGATGGAAAACGTAGAGTTAGAACTAATTGTGAACAATCTGACAACGCTGTGACACTTAAAGAGGATTCTAATGACAGACATCTTCATTACTTAAATTAGTTGAATATACCAAGGACATCTTATGCATGATTTTATTACTTATAACCAAACAGTTTAACTGACAACCTGTCACTAAATTGAATAAGCAGGTAAAAAAAAAAACAAAACAAAAAACAACCCAAAACCCAGCCTCTGACACAAAAGATTATTGTCTGATAAAGGACTGATAAGAAAAAAAAGAGAAAAGGTTTCTGGTCAAAACAAATAAAATAACCCAGAGTTTAGACACAGACTGTGTGTCCTTAACACTGCCCTTTAAGAGCAAATAATTTTTAAGTTAGCAATGTATAATGCATGCTCTCCTGTTCTGGATTTGCATCTGAAGCAGTAGAGCCTTCTCCAGTTTGGGTTGTTTGTAACTACTCAAACATAGACAGCAAAGCAACCAGTTATTGTGCATCCTGCACAAGCCCAGGTAACAAGAGGCAGGTGGGAAAAGCTCAGCTGATCTTGTCCTTACCAAGAGAGGCTGTGAAAAGGAAGGGCAGTGGCTGGAGCTTTCACCCCAAACACCTTCAGACAGGCTCAGCTCAAGGTACCAGTAGTATCTTGTTGCTCCCTTTCTGCACCACCATTTTTCCTGGAGACTCTTCTGGGACTGAGATGATAATGTTCCCTCCCATAATGAAAGCAAGATAAAGAAACTCAAGATAAACTCTTCATTTCATCAGCAATTTAATTGGAGACTTGGTCCTATATCTTGGTACCTATATCTCGATACTAATTTGATAGGCACTAAAGCATAGGAAAAGAAAGTACATTGATACATGAGATACTTGCTGTGTATATACACACTCTTCAATATTTTTTTAAAAGTACTGCATACAAGTTACCAATCCATAGATTATAAACATATATATATGTATATATATACATCAAAATAATTAAAAATTACCTATTGATTATCCAGGTTGTCTTTGTGAAGTCTTTTATACACAATTTGTAATGTCTGAATTTGAGAAATGAGGCTAAAGCAGTGCTGTGACTGTACTGCAGTGTGCTGGACTGTGACAGCATGGGTTTGGAATATTAAGAAGAGCAGTATAAAATTCTTGCAAGCATTACAATATTAAGAGTACAGTGAGAATGGATTAATTTTCTATCCTCCTCACACTATTTATTCATCAGTCACACCTTCTGTTCTTTTTATGCTCTTTTGCAAGAAAAAGTGATCACAACTAGTAATATTAGTAATAGCAATAGTGTCAGTGTGGTGGGTAAATTACGTTATTTGTGTTCCATATTACCATGATCAGAATGCACAAGGACTATTGTTCTTCAAGAAATCACTATCAATTTAATCATTTTGAGGTTCCAGATCACTTCAGTCTACTTAAAACATTCTAAACTGCCTCTGAGAGCACACAGTCTGGATATCAGGGGTATCAAAACAGAGCAGTGAAGCACCAGTGTTTGCAGTGGCTGGAACAAGACCTAACAGTCATTCCACCATACTTCATATGTATTTGAGATCTAAAAAAATCAGAAATTTTCTACAACCCCCTCAGTGGTGCTCAGAAATTATTCTTCCACTGCAATGAAATGAATTATTTTAGATATATATAAGTATATAACAAATAATTATTTGTTCCAAGTGGTAAAATAAACAAGAAATTGATCCACTCTTAGAAAAGACCTTAAACACAAACTTGAATGCACAGGTAATGAACTCTGAAGTAAAATTTTTTCAGAAGTGAACAGCAGGAGTGTGCCTGTTGCCATATAGTAAGTTATATGTGCTATGAAAAAACCTGCACCCTCCTGACAAATTTACTTACATGCAGAGTAGCAAAGAAAGCTGATGTCAATTGTGTTACCTTGTCTTGGTATTTGAGCTTATTTTGGGGAATTTCATTCTGACATTCATGTTCTCTACTGCTTGACTTCAGGAAAATTAGTTGTGCTATTGGCAAACATATCACTGCGAGTATTCAAAGCAACTCACTTGAACATCTTTGTGAATCTCTCCTGATGAGTAAATTGACTAAAGAGTCTCTATATCCAAACTGCTTTAAATAGGTTCCTACCCACTTCCAAAAGCTTGCCTGAATATTAGTCATGCACAAAGTTTTGGGGGGTTAATTAGGCTGATCATTAGCTATTATACATGATCTTCATACACAAATTTGCTTCTCAGACACAGTTGCTTCAGCAGCTACTAAATGTGTGTTCTGAATGCTAAGGGGTCTAGAGAAGAGCTGCAATTAATGTGACGGATTTGTATTGCAACACTTCACTGCTACCTACTCCATGATCTATCATCTAGATCAGCTAATAGTAACACAGATAAATTATAACTCTATGAAATCAGTGCATGCAGCATTCAGTGAGCAATCTTATCTCTTACTTGGTTTCACCATATGCACTACTGATAAATCTGTCTAATAATCAGACAACTCCGTATCTTTTTTTTTCATTAGTTCCACCCAGTGATGTAGCCAGTGCATAATAAAGTCTTGTCTACTGGTAGGCTCAATAGTAGGCTAAGACACATCTAAGGCAGATCTTATTACCAAACTACAATAACTTTCCTACCAGAATGTCAGAATTTGAGCCATTTGCCTGGAATTTCCCAGTGAAAAATAACCCCTCAGAAGCTCTTGAGAGAAGTAAAAATTACATATCCAGAAAGTTCTTGTTTATACAGATGAGGTGTAACTTCAAAATAATTCAGTCTTACATGATACACACAGGTTTTCTGGTAATCCAGGCAGAAATATGGGAGCTTCACCTAGTGATTAATGAGCAATGTGAAATCTGTACTGCAGTACAGGTACAGTATCTTGCCCGTGTGACAGCTGTCACATCAGCATGTCAATCCCTTCAAACACATCAACACGTTATCCTGAACTGGGAGAAGATGAAAGACTGCAGAAGATAATGCTCTGTGTAAGGAGACTGGGAATACAGATTCCCCAGGCAGGACAGGGTGCTTTAGTCCTTTCATGGGAAGAACATTTTTTCACTGTCCCTGTTCATTTAATGCCACTCACTACCAGTGCAAAGTTTCCAAATACTGTGTAGCAAGAAGGAGACTGAAGGATCATCCCTATCATAAGTTAAAGAGACCAGACATCATCAGTCACACTGTGCAATTGTCTCGTCATTTCTATGAGGAGCAGCTCTTTAGATTATATAAAGAAGAAATTCCCCAATCAATGTTTTTCCTTTTTTTGGAGATGAATTTTTCCTATCCCAGCAACAGCTGAATAGGCTGTACCTATACCTCATTTATGTGTACTCACAAGGACCATCATGCCAAGGCAGATCTGTTCTGGGCAGATGGTGGGTTTGGTCACAAATGGAGAAAGGAACATATTCTTTACCAGAATCCTACCTCTCTCACAAAGTCTTCACTCCTCTAAGCACTCCCATCTGAGACTACATGGACTTTTGGAGTGAGAAACCAGCATTTCTCTCAACTTCCCATGAGTGCCCAAGTCAATGGTGTCATTTGTACCTGTTTCCTCCAGAAACTCTTCCTCATTCCTGCTCCCCTTCAGGACCTTACAGCTAACCCTGAATACTCCTTCTCTCACACAGTTTAGGTTCATCTCAATGGTCTGAACTTTGTTCACAATTAATAACAACCTTCACAGAACCAGCAAAGTAGGTACTGGAGAACAGGAAACAGGAAAAGAGTAATAACACAACTACAGCAATTATGAATTCAGACAGGAAGATTTCAGGACCTCAGAAATATATCTGACTGCAGGAAGAGCCACTTGTATGTTTGCATATCTATTTCTATCATGTGATTAGAAATTTCTTCAACACAAATGCAAACACAGACTATAGAAAAGACCAGAATTACTTGATGTGGCTTGGCTTTACTGCAGCCAGGCTGAAACTATTTTAAAACACCAGGAAAAAACAATAGAGAAGCTTATGTGCTGGACAGGTCATATATATGTTCAATATCTTTTTTACAGTTCAAGCTTAACTGAAAAGTAATTAAGTTTTGTTGCCATCAGTCTTACAGCTTTAAATAAATTGCTTGACTTCAGTAGCCTGATAATGAAACCAGCAATTTCCTTCGGAATGAAGCCATAAATGTGACAACTTTTTTGCATTTTGAAAGCTACTGAAATAATGTAGCAAGGAGTGATTTCTGAGATCTTTACCATGACACCACTTGCTAAATACAAAAGTTTGCACAAAATACAGTGCTTCTTTTTCAGAAACAGTTAAATTTAAGATCTGACAAAGTTCAGTCAGTGACTCTCTAAATTGCACAATAGAGAGTTTTAAGAAGCAAAATGCTTTAAAAATTTACAGAAATTTTCAAAACTATATTTTTAACTCAGGAAATTATTTTTAATATTTAAGAAAAACTACACAGAATCACAGAAACTAATTTGAGATGCTGCAGACTCTTTTTGCTTCACACCTGAAGTAATCATTCTACTTGAAATAGTGTAAAATGGCAGCTTCGCATTAGCATTAACTACTGGTACTGAGAGAAGCTACTGTATAAAAATACATGTACTCAGTGAGCTAATGGGATTGGCTGAAGTTGTTACTTTTACTAATAATTAAAGTTACTGGGTTTTGTGAGACTAAAACAGTTTTAAAGAATGAAAGAAAGAAACGACACCATACCAAGCAGCAGTCCATATTTCTCTGAGGTATATTTTGATACACAATGAGATATCATAAAGTGGTCATCTTAATCAAAAGCCCTTAAAAGTGTTTTAGTTCAAAACACATATAAATATAACCTAAATGTGTGCCATGTGAAAACAAGACAGAGGCTGACCTCTAATTTCAGAAAACTTAAGTGATAGCACTGGCACTGGCAGACTCTCTCAAAAAATTAAAAAACACACACCTTTAATCTCAGATTGGCACCTGCACAGAACTGTCATCTACCTTACACTTGTAAGCTTCCCAACCTGCTTTCATTACTTGGGTGACTGAAAGGCCTTGGAAACTGTCCAGTTTTTTGCATTGTTTCAGTTCAAAATTACTCCCTACTATGACATCGCAACTCACTCCACATAAATCAAGCAAAGACTTTGCCTGACAGAAGCTGAGATCATCTTGTCCTCTACAATCATTTTTATTAGTACTACCTGTACCTGTGGGCAAGTGAATAGGACTGCACTCAGATGCCCTAGATAGTGCTTACTGCAGTTTGCCTGGAATCATGAACTCACTGCACTTCTTCTTTCCTCTCTCTTAGTGTACAAAAGATACAAACTTTCTGTATCTGACACATGCACGCCCTGCCAGAATAAAAAATCTGCAATGGGAGGCCAAATACCTTTGCTGAGGAGAAATAAAAGAGTTGGTTATGCTCCTGCCACATCTGAGAGTTGCTGGGAAAGACATCACTTCTACCCTTTTCATACTCTTCAGTTTATTCTCTGTGGCCTCCCCTAGCACTCCTCCTCGCCACTGAAACATCTGCTGCTGCTACAAGTTCAAAATTGTTCTTTCACTTTTCCCTGATGTTTTTGATAGCTTTGGCGTTGAAGGGTCAGCCCAGCAAGTCTTTGGAAAGCTGCAGCACTATCTCAGAAGTAACAAAGACAGACATTCATCTTGGCTCTGCTTTTCTTTGGTACACAAGTTACACTTCTGCTTTAAAAGCCACACAAATTCAAAGGAATTTGAAGCTCTTCCACCATACTTAAAGCTACCAGCATTTGCTTTGAGAGCTTAGTTCATTAGGGATAACTGCTGCAATTAGTTGGTGCCAAACTGTTTATCACCTCTCCATTTTGAGCAGTACACCTTAAGCTGAGAAGCAACATTTGTTTTGTTTTGTTTTTTTTTAACTTGAAGTATTGTATTTCAGGAACCATTTTTAGTAGTTATGGAAGGGTCTTTGGACTCCATTACAGTTCATATCATATCAAACGGCTACATAGGCAAACGTAGCTCCTGATTTGAAATGCTAAGTATTTTTCTTGGCCAAACAGAGATCAACAAACTGGATGGGGTTCCACTGAAAATATTTGTCTCACTGTACAGCAGATGTCAACATATGTTGTTTGTCAGCAGCTAATTTAGTTCCCACTGGGGTATGAGCAGCCAGGGAAAAGTTAAATCATAATCACATAAGTAAATTATCAGTGACACCTAAAAGCAGTTACAAACTGCCTTATCATTTCAGTTAAACTGAGACCTCAGCTGGGTTACATCTGCATTAGTCAAGCGGTACCAATCAGTAAATTATTACAGAAGCAAACACCATAAATCTTCATTGACCAAATATGATGAGGAATTTCCTGCAAAATCCTCTAGCTGATCCTTACTCTGGACTTTTTATACCCTCTTGACAGGAAGGACAGCATTGCAATGTCTAGGAGCCACATTCCATATTTGCCTATATCCTACCATTTAAAAATCTATCATCTGATTGGTATCTCTCTTAGTGTTTACATATAGCTAGAACCCAACCTATTCATCTTTGGTGCATCCTAACTCCTTCATAGTAATGACCAATACACACATTTAAAAAGTTTAGAGTCAGAGAACGAAAAGCTACGTCCTAGCATGTTACAGTGACAGTAAAATACTATTAATCCAGGTTCAGATGCCTGCCTTTTGAAAAACACTATGTGATATGACAAACAACTAACCATATGTAGCACAGCTTAACATTAGTTCTTATCACATTTCTAGCAACATTGATGGTATAGTCTCTGGTGGGAAATTGCTCAGCCTTCTCAGAATAGTTTTGGGTAGCATGAAATTCTAGTTCATAATAAGAAGATATAAACTGCTCTAGCATATATCATTACATCAGAAGATTTATCAGAAGGTATAGTGCTGGAGTGATGCATCTGCCCTTACTCACAAAGCAGCTGATAATATAATACGTAAAAAAAAGCACATACTACTCCTAGGGTTTGGCTTGTTTACTAACTATGCATTTTCAAGGCCCTTACTAGGGACAAGTAATTCCCAACACTCTTGCTATAGCCTGATACATAATGTATAAGGTTATAGAAAATGTGTATTCATGAGACTTGTTTGGCTTTTGTCAAAAAGAACTGTGAAAAATTATGATGGAACAATTTTCATTTCTGAGACATTGTTTTTATAGTTCACTCATGACTGGGAATTGAGGGGTTTAGAATTTTGTCTATTGCAGATGTCGCAGAGAGGAGAGAAGCTACAGAGCTTCTTACTTGCTGCTTTGTTGCTGACAGTGACAGGAGACCTAAAGGAAATACTTCTCTTGACATTAAACATGAGTAAATCCCTAGGCTTCTCTCCCACTTTACAGCATTAGAAAAGCCATGGCACAAGGCATTTGGGAGCAAATACAAATAAGTAGGTTTCATAAGTAGAGCTGCCCTATGGCAAGAAACTTTTAATTTCAATACAGGACAATAGAATTATTTATAATAATAATAACTCTAATTACTGTAATGGAAAATGTAGGTAAAAGCTTATAAAGCTTATTAGCCCTGGTAGATAAAAGGAATATTTTCTTTTGGGATAAAATTTTCTTTAATCATTTTCAATAAGCACACTGACTTTTCACCATATTTTCTTCATCTAAACTGTTTTTTCCTGAGTTTGTCACTGCCTGTGTTACAAAATCAGTGCCAATTAGGGAAGTCAGAATCTTTAAAGAAATATCTCTATTATAAAAAACAAAACAAAAGCAAAACCAAACCAAAACAAAACCAAACCAAACACCAGATAGCCCATTTACTTTCACAGCTGCAGTCAGTTGTCAGGTAGCTCAATTAACTTTGATCCTTTTTGGGGTCTGGAGAACCTTCTGGAGAGCAGCAACAGCAAGGGAAACTTTTAAGCTCTGGTCCCTGCCTGAGCTATTTCTCTCTATATTGGAGCTTGTGATCTTACCTCTCCATGAGATCTGCAGAGATCCCTCTCTGACAGACCAGTCAGATTTTTTTATGTAGTGCTCCAGTTCAACCAGCTAAAACCCTTCTGCAGAATGCTAGCAAAAACCTCAACTAGGAAGCTTCTGGGTCCTAGCTTTCCTCTAAGATCCATTCAGCTGAAATTGCATCTGGTGCTGATGTGTGATAAAAAGGACAAAATGCAAATATTTGGCTAAATTCAAAACATTGCTTCGGTCAAGTTTCTGCTTTAAAATAGGCACTACTTTTCTTAGATCAAAATACTTTCTAAATATGAAATATAATATTTTATACACAATTCTAAATACTATTTCATCATTGTTTTTTACAGCAGCATCAAATCTCTCTCCTGGAAACAGCTGCCCCTCCCAAGCTCCTCCAAGCCACAGCTCTGTGGTCACAGCCATCCTGTAAGTCCTAAGTACACCCAACTGTTCCACCTTTGTCACTTCCTCCAAAGCACTCCAATACAAAGCAGAAATTCTTCTGTTACACCACAAAAGCACAACCCCACACCTGCTGTCACTAATCTGATCCCAGTAACTCTGTTACTCTCCAGACAACCCATTCCTCCTACACAATGCTCAAATTCTCCTCTCTGTTCATGTTTTCAACTTTATCACCAGCAAATTTCTTTGCTGTTTTCCCACCTTGGCATCAACACCATTGAAGAAGTTATTTGTGTGATCCCAAAACCTGTATTTCAAGAACTCTGTGACTACACTATGCTCCATTTATCCACAGTCTTCCCTGGCTCACACTCTCTGCTATCTCCTTGCCAGTTCACTATTTCAGGATTCATCTTTCCACAGTGCATACCTAATCAGCTCCTCAGACACAAGCAAACCACAAGTTTATATCTAGCAAGCCACTCCCTTATCCAAGAGATCAGATCTATCCAGCCTAAACTGTTTTTCATTGCTTTATATATCACTCTCCTTTATCTCTGGCTTCTTCAGTGTTTAGCCAGACAATTCCTTTGATATAAAATATTAAATTCTCCATCATATATGGCAATACCCATATGTTTATGCATATCACCACTAAACATTTCACATTCCTGTCCAAGCACAATATAATCACCCTGCTTCCTTAAAATCCAGAAGAATATTTGCTTTATTTTCTTTTACCATTTTATTTTTCCTGTGACTTGCCAAAGCAAATCCATTCCTGATTATGGATAGGAGAAAAGACATTTCAGAATTCAGCTTCTTACACAGATAAAGAGATATCTTATGAGCACCTGTCTAGAACTGAGGGGCTAAACCTGCTATTATATTCTCATTTAAAACATGGGACTGAAAAAGATACACACATTTGTTTCCTTGTCTTTCCTAGAATGTTATCTTTTATTTGAAATTGAAAGGTTAATAAAGGAGGACAGGATTTTCTTCTCAGGGCTGGGGGGTGTGTGTGTCTTTTTATCTCTGAATTTCTTAAATGTGAAAGAGACATAGCAACGCAAGAACTTTGAGACAGATTACTGTGCCATTTTTTGCCCATCTGCTGCTTCAGGAACTGAGATATTTATAAAGGAAGAAACCAAACTGAAAATACTTGGTTTCAAGAGAGCAGTGACAAAGCGCAAGAACTATTTCTATAACAGTCATGGTTCATGAGGCAAAAAGATCCTGACAGTTAAAGAGAAATCTACAGAATCAGACACCTAATGGAACCTTCAGTGTATCCACTGTAATTATTAACCTTCACAAGAAATAGGCAATAAACAAACAAAGCTGTTATACATCTGCATGCTAAATGGCTAGATTCATTGCCCTTCACAAGGCCACATTGGGCTGCTTACAGAAAATTATGTGGGAACATTTTGGTCTGCAACACTGAAACTGTCTTTAATCTTTTAGGAATTAATTTTCATCCGAAAAACTACTGAAGTTTTTTTTAAGCTGTGCTTTCCTAGAGACAGAGCAAAAGAAACCACTAGACTACTGCCATTTTCCTTGTGCTTAGCTCGTGTTTTCAATTTATGTGGATAATTAATATGTGATCATTTGATTCCTCTAAATTTTAATTCAAGTGTTTAAAAAGAGCCTTACTCAATGACCATTTGTCTTTATAACCTGCCACCACTCTGGTGCCCTTGATATCCTTTTCATATTCAATAGCTTTTATTTTTACAACCATATTTTATCAGATTCAAAGGCTGTTCCTTTTTATTTTTAAAGAGTATATAAGCATACATCACTCTCTTAAAGCAATACATCTGTCAAAGTTATAAAGATGCAACCTTCTCTATGGAAATCCAGCCTAAAAATAACTTTTTTTTTTTTAATCTATTTTCTCATTTGTTTCAATTTTCATTTAAAACCCAAATAAGATTTCAGGAGAGTATTCTTACAAATTATGGTGAAGTGATTGCATTGATAATCACAAAGTTCAAAACCATAAATCTGAGATTACTGTTCTTCCCTTTGCTGTGATGGAGCAAAAGGCATCAAAATAAGTGCACAATCTAGCAAAAGAACTTATAATTCCTTTCATTTAAACGTTAAAAATTACATCTAAACTGCTTCTGAAACTCTAATAATACATACATATATCATAGTAATCATACATATAGTATATCATGTATCATACATATATCATAGTAATATACACAATTTAAAAACCAGTTGCTGAAGTCAGATACATCCTAACTGGATAGATGTAAGAATTAATGTAGAGCACTGGCCAGTTTTGCTCTAGACCAGAAAGTGCATTAGTGAACAGGGAGCTACATAAACCTAAGGTAAAGCTATTACTTTCTATCATCACTCTCGGCTGTTCCTGGTAATCTGTGACATCTGTGATGTAGCTTGGAAAAACTCCCCATGTCCCTTTTTAACTTGATGCTTTTTTGCAGTGAATATTATTAAGTAGGTTAAAAAAAACAACTAACAGTAACAAACCTGACATAACATTAATTGAAGCCTAGTGATTTATGCTTGTTTTCTTTTTGTCCAGGCCAATTCAATACCTTTCTGAATCTTTTATGATTCTTGTTATAGCCTCTACACCTGATTTATTTCACACACTATCCTCTAAATCATCTCAAATGCAGATGCATTTATTTTAAAGGATTTTGCTGAGACTTGGAAATACTTTTCCCTTTCTGTAAAGGTTACATAACTATCTTCTTAAATTATTCTTTGCACAGGTACACAATGACAACTTCTGCTATTACAGAGTTCAGACAGGTTAATTTTTATCTGCCCCCATGGTAGTAAAGGGAGAAAGTACAAAGCATTTTCTCCTCTTTCTCTTACAAAGGAAGACTGTGGGGACACAGAAACTACTTCAGCAGTTCAGTGGAGCAAGGCTAGAAAATGATACCTGGAGAGAAGGCCAAGGACAGAGAGGTCTCTATAGATGATGTGCTAGTAGAAATATTCTTACATCTAAATTGGAAGAAGGTAACATATTTTAACAAGATCCATTAGCACTGTAATTTCCTAATTGTCTATCCTAAAGCAGTTAAACAGATCTTTATGGATCTGCTTTATTTCTTTTTTGAAGGGGCAATTTGAAAAGAATGAGAAATATTTTCCAACAGGAGAAGAAAAAAAAAAAACCCAGCAAGCATAATGTTTCATTAATTTCAGAGTTAAACTTTCATCTTTGATGAGGGTTTTGTTATATTTCTCTGAGGTTGTTTATGCAGAGAGAATGTAAAAAAAAAAAAAAGTTAAATATTTGAAATATACTTTTCCCAGCATTGCCTCATCAGCTTTAAGACTAGGATGCAATTCTTGCATTAGTTTATTTTCCAAAGGAGATAAGTTGTCTTCTTTGGACCTATTTGTTCAAGAAAAAATTATTACAAGAACATAATAGTACATACTTAAAGCATAGTTATAGCAAGTAGTCATATTTACACTAACCAGACAAGAAAATATAAAACATACCATTAGTTTTCTGGTGCATCTGCTGCCAAATCCAAAATAATAAAGAAATATCACACAGTGATACATAGGTGCTGCCATCACAACCACACTTAACTATCCAATAAAACTCTTTCTTTTTTGACAGAACAAGACCCTCAGAATATGTAAGTCTCTTAAAGCTGGAGTTTTTCTAGAGATGCTGTTCCCAAGTGAACAAGTAGCCCTCAGGATAGCTGAGAACAGTAACAATTAGATTTATGTTTGCACACCTGATCAGAAGAGCAGATGTGAAGTACCCCGTGTAGGTATGCTGACTCGGGGACAAAAGCTTACATCTTAATATCCTAAAAATGGGAGAAACAGTCTCAAAGTGCAACAAAAGTCAATAGCAAAATGTTCAAAATACTACACTGGCATCAACAGTTACTGGCACAAAGGGAGAAAGAGGAACAAGTAGCTGCATAGCAGAGCTTCAACAGGCAACCCAGGGCTCAAAGTGCTCAGCAGACAAACAAAACTGTGACACTGCTCTTGGAGCATAAATAGCAGGAGCAGACACAATCCCAGAATTGCTCTTACCCAGTACTTGCAAGATCTCAGCTGGAATACCATGATCAGGTTTGGGCATCACTAATCGAATAGAGGAAATACAAGGAGGATGATCCATAAAATTTGAAATCCTATGTGTTATACAAAACAAAATTCCCCTTCTTAAATAAAAGAAAAAAAAAAAAAAAAAAGAGCACCTTTTGTTCCTTTGATGGTTCTTTCAAACCATCTATGTCTATATGAAATGTAATAATTTTTATCTGCATGAGTATTTTGTCTTCCAAAACTGAAGCTGTTACTACAACACATCCTACCATTACGGGCCATGACACGCAAACAACAAAGTAAAGTTTTGGTGGTTCAGGTGTGAATTCTCAGAATTATTTTTCAAGGATACATGGTTCAAAAAAATTCAACATTGTTTTTATTTTCATACCTACATTTTGCTCCTGAAATCCCTTCTCTAGAAAAGAAAAGCAAAGTTCACCACATATCCCCTGAACTTTCTTAAATTTTTAAGAAGCTATGATGAGCAAAAATCTCCACAGCTTGTAAGGATGCAATTAAGATGAATGATTTGCACTCCTGCCTTGCAGACTGGGTGTAGACACTAACACAACTGTTCATGCTTTCATGTGTAGCTACCACTAGATAGACAAGGAGAGTATGGGTATAAATGATTTTAAATTATCATTAAGATTTTCAAAAACAAATGCAAACTGATCTAGGTAACAGAAACAGTTCGCCTTTTATTTTCCTCATCAAAATACACATTTTCACATTATTGCTCCAAACTATACACAGTTGTTGTGTAAAATATATTGAATATAACTGTGAAACATGTAGATTGCAATCAAAACCATCTTAGGTGTAAATTAACTCAATATTTATCTCATCTAATATGAAAATTAAGACAATGTATTCTCACTAACATCAGCTCCATTTCCTTTAAGCTAAATTAAATATTCAGCCAGAACAGAAAGAAGAAGAATATCTATAGTTCTCTTTGAAGCTAATGAGTGTGTGATTAGCCTCCCGCTTCGTTATGAAGTGGTGTGGTGAGAAGAACTTACCCTGGCTAAAGCACAGCATAAATGTAAGCAACCCAAAAAACAAAGACCATATTATGTGCTAAGAAAATACAAATCAAAAAAGGCTAAATTCCAGATTGCCTCTGAAATTTAAATGTGCAATAAAATGATAAAGCATTTTCTCCAGGCACACATTAACAGAAATGGCTATGATATAGACCTTGCTTACAATCTGGAAAGCAGCAAGAGGACTTTTCAGGAGATACTACATCTTTTAAGCTCTGAAGTATATAATGTACTGCAAACCAGTACATCTGCTTTGTATAATCTGTGTTAGCATCAACTTGGTTTATAAGCAATTAGATTTCTGTTTAGGTTTTTAAAGAAACAAATGAAACCCCACAAAACCCCTAATCAGAGCTGCACTTCTAATGAATGGTGCTGCCCATCCCAACCTCAAAAAATGAATGTGGTGACTTGGTTGCTCTGCAGAAGACCAAAACATTTAATAAATATAATATTTAATTTAGTATGTTAATGTTAATTTAATAACATTTAATAAATGTTATTTATTAAAACAGCTTTCATCCATCATTGCCTATAAAGATCTTTTTCATTAGCAATTTGAATTCTAAAACTTGCACACACTGCCTGTATTTAGCTGAAGCAATGAGCTATGTGAGAAAGAGAAGTCACTCATTAAAGTGAAGGGAAATGAAAGAGAAGAGCCAGCTCTGAACCACCTCTCACAGAGATTTGACCATACCAAATCTGACAGCAAATGAGCCCCTAACAGCTTTAAGAGCTGCAGACACAGTCAAGGGCTGCACAGACACAGAGGCCAAAGCTGCTGCTGCTGGGCTGTGCAAGGGAAGGGAAATCTGTAAGGACACAGGGCTGGAGTTCCCTTCCCTCCAGCCAGCCAAGAAGCTGCAGATCTGTCAGGCCTGGGAGGAAGAGAAGGAGCAGCTCTGCTTTATAAAATGGCGTCTTTCAGAAACTTTCAAAATGGCTTCATGTGCTGTCCAAAGGACAAAATTAAGTAGGCAACATAGCAGAGATACAGCAGCTTGGTCCCAGGATTATATTTGAGTGTCATGATGCACAAAAATGACTGTAACATGTCCCATGTCAGTGGCAGATCTATCCCCCCTGTGAGAGAGGTGCTGATGCACATGATGGATCTCCTTTAAAGTTTTAGTCCTGAAAAATAGGACTACCACCACTAAAGCTGTACTGCAATCACCACCTGCATCATCATCCTCCTTCTCATCATTATTATATTATTATGTCCTCAGCCTTGGTGAGACCACACCTGTGTGCAGTTTTGGATGTTGCAGTATAGGAAGGATACTGAGGTGCTGGAGAGGGTGCAAAAAAGGGCAACTGAGCTGATTAGGGGTCTGGAGAACAGGTCTTATGAGGGAGCTGGGGCTGTTCAGCCTGGAGAGGAGGAGGCTGAGGGGAAACCTTATCCTGCTCTACAGCTCCCTGAAAAGGAAGTTGGACTGGATGGTCTTGAAGGTCCTTTCCAACCTCGATGATTCTGCGATATTAATAATAATAATGATGATGACAACATTTTGCAGCTCAGGTCCTGAGTTTTTTAATCCCTTATCTCTTCCAGAGTTGAGAAGCTAAGAATACCTGTCCACAAGAAACATTTAGCCAAATTGTTTCATATTGTCCATACAATATTAATACTTTTTACATCCTTAACTGGAGCTAGGTATTACTAGTTTCTTTTATGACCAATGTGCACAAACCCCTCACAGGTATATGGGGCTGATTACCATCATTCACTGTTTCTTAAGATCTTGTCAGGAACACAGAGTACCAGAACCACAAAGAAGTAAGAAAAAGCCTTGTACAGCTTTAAAGGCAGTAGAAAATACTAGCATTTTAAAAACCTGACAGTGGCTTTATGGTTTATAAATCCATTTTGTTTTATTTTCTTTCATCCTATTTGTGGCAGACTTGTGTACTCCTACTAAAAATTCTTTTCAACTCCAATGTTTTCCCTTTGCAGTATAATCTTGGGGGGAAAAAATCACTTTTCACATTACTGAGAAGACATCTAGTATGTTTTATAGTCTCCAGCACCTGGGAAACAAACATAACAACTGAGTGATACAACATTTTAGGGTGAAGGCAATCTCTAAATGAGATTTGAGTTCTTTAGCAGTTTTAGCACACTCTGATACTAATCTGGATCAGATCTTACTTCCAGGAGTGATGCAAATTCAGAGCTTGGTCCATTTTCCAACTAAAACAAGGTAACAGACTGCTTCTTCCAGTTAACTGGAAGATATGCACAGCTTCTGACCCTTCATGTAAAGCTTTTTAACTAGAAACCTCCATCTAGATGTGGTTTCTCAATGTACTCACACAAAGTTCCCAATTCTTCCCCTGACACTTATAATCCCCAAGGCCATCTCAGAAATGTCACTCTCCCAGCAGCATTTCTTCCTCAGCATTTCTTTCACTGACTTCCCTTGTACCACATAAAGTTCCATAACATTAAGGAAAAAGAGAGAAACAGATGCAAAACAGATCTAGGTATATATAAGTAGGTACCAAAGCTACTTAGATATCCTCACGTGGGTATTCGACTCAGCTGTGCTCAAGCTGAGCACTCTGCCCAGTGCAAGTGGTGTTTGAAATCCTGGCTGTGCAGCAGGCTTGGCACTGCTCTCATCACTGGGGGGGATATTTAACACAGGAGCTTTGCCATCTTTTCAAAGTTTGCATTACCAGAAGCACAACTTCTAATCAGAGCTTTTTCAAATATTAAACTCAACAGTACTAAGTAGCAATAGGAAAATGGGAAGGCTATCTTTATATAAAGCCAGATTTTTTTTTTTTTTTTTTTTTTTTTTTTTCTAGACATGACAGAAATTTGATATGCATGCAACATTATATGTTTTGGCATTAAGGAAGCCCAAATCAGTGTGTAAGTAACAAGCATTTGTATACAATCCCATATGTTAGCTTATAAAAATTACAGGTAAGTGACTGAGAGTTCTCTTTTCGTGACTTTATAAAAATCACAGAAATCTCAGAAGATAATTTCTCTATTGAATTCTTTTTATGTAATGTATGACTAGAATAATAGCTTGCAAAGAATGAACTCATCAGCTATTTGCCTTGAAACAAGATTTTCCTGCATAATTAACAAAGTCTCCTAAGCCCAGACATCACCCTATTAAATGTGACACAAAATGTAACCAAGAAATAATTGTCTCTGATTATTTATAAATAAAAGATCAACAATATAGCATTCTAAGAACCACACTCAATCAATTATCAGTGTTAACTAGCAATTACTGAAAGTTTGGCATACTAAAAAAACTAAAAAAAAAAAAAAAAAAAGCGCTAACAAAAAAAAAACCTATTTGGAAAAGGCATAATTAAGGAATTTTTTTCGTCTTGTGCAATCTGTGTCTTGTTTTCTATGTATTTCATCCCTATATAAGCATTTATTTGTTTGGCTAAAATGATTACATGCTGTGTGTTAAGAATGCCATGTTGTGTCAAGTCACCCACAACCCTAAAACCCTCAAAGAATGCACTTCAGAGAAGTCCAATAATGCAACTGGTTCGTTTCTTATTAATTATTCCTATCACAATAATATCAACATCACTGACAGGTTTTCCTGCGTAAGCACTGTCTGACAGATAGGCTAGAGATATTTTATATAGCCACCCACTCGTGGTCACAAAGACAAATCTTACAAAAGACCTGCAAGCCACTCTTTACTACGTATTTCTAGGCATTCACACTGGCGAGGTTCAGTGTCTGGTGTTTATTTCAGTGAGGCACAGCACACACACAAGTCAGTGCATTGTATCACACAGGAACTTGCATTCAGTTGTTTTGGGAAGAGAGTTCCAACTTCTATTAACTCAAACAGTACAGACATCTGCAAAGTTGTGTTGAAAAAAAAAACAAAACAACATACCATAATGTGCATTTGGTTCTGCAAGAAAAAAGATGAAACAATGAAACAAGTGCTTTCATGATACACTTGTTCAATCTACTGACAAGACAGATATGTCAAAAATATACCTTTAACTTCTCTTATTAGATATCTTATATTAGGAATCTTAAACCAAAAAAGGCTTTTTTCTACTTATGACATATTAATTAATATAAAATTACACACACACAGAATCAACACTCCCTATCTTTCCGTACTTCTGCAACTAAAGAAAAAAAAACCAATGCAAAAGAGATGCAAAAATATAGTACATAGTGTCAAGCATTCTGATAATTCAGTAGGTGACCTGACATGTTCCATGTCTAAACTGCATGGCATGAAAAAATGGTAGAAGCAACAGACACAAGAGGGGAGAGTTTCTAGTCAGGTGGTCTATGTGCACATGACTTGACTACTACTATATTATTTCTGTATAAACAACCTTGGTTATTTGCAGGGAGATTCTTTCAATAGTTATGGTAACTGCAGAACATCAACATCTGCTATTATACATGCATGTAAATGGACACCACATACTATAAGTTACAGCAGAAGTGATTTCAGCTGAATTTAATGCACAATAATCAGTATGCCACATAATTATCTAAATCACAGTATCAAAACCAATGAAGAGACAACAGTAACTTTCATACAAAATAAATAACACATGCAACATGTGTAAAGTGGGGCTCATCATTCTTTCATCTAAGGACAGGACCTAATTAGTTCCATCTTAATGACAGAAAATACTTCCTATAAGGAAAAAACACCATATTTGCATAATCAGATGTGCTCGAGAATTTATATTCCTCCTAGCTGACACAAAAATGATCCAGGGAGGCAGCTGGAGATTCACACTGTTGACTAAATACGGTCAGCTATTTTGACCTAATTTTATTTATTGATCCTGGTATTCAAAGGTTATGATGCTATGTATAGCATATGTAAAATATGGTCTTCCTTAGTGCTATTTCTGCACACAACTGTGAAGCAGAACTAATACATTTAGCTGATAAATACATCAAAGAGAGCATGTCTAAAGCAATAAACATCTCCTGTGGCGGGGATGCTTATGCACTACAGGAGACATTTTGCTGAGTATGTATGTCCCTTTGATGTACTTATCATTATTATAATGAAAGCATTAGTTGATTTTATTACTTTTTAAATACCGCTGTTGTCCACCATGGCACCATTAAACCTAGCTGCGTTAATTAATAAAGGGAATGGGGAGGTTTCATTTAGGTCTGGGTGATTCTGATGTCAGAATGGCTATCGCAACATAAATCAAACTCTTCTTTTTCCTTGTGGCCTCTTTATTCTAAAGTTACCATTGGGGATCAGCAGATTTGTGTTTTACACAAAGATTCATATATAACTTACATTAGCAGACTGATCTTGAAAGTTCTTGTAATTATGGAAAACTCACAGAACTGGATTAATAAGTGCACTCAGAGAAACTCAATCCAGATTCAAATTTTTATAGCTCCCTGAAAGATTTCCCATAGTTTCCATTAATTTCTGATTATTAAAGCTCACTATAAATACAAGCCTAGTAAAAGGTTTCTGATTAACCTGAAATAAACACTGAATGGTACAAAAAAGCCTTACTACAATAGAACATGCAGTGTGTCCCCAGAAACACATGCTCATGGATAGCATTTTGTGATCAAATATTTCCGCTCAAACTTCTAAAATTCCAGTACTATCCTCATAGTCAGGAGTTCAGAAAGAATACTTTCAGCTCTAATGGAAGGAAATTTATGCCTAGTATAATACTTTCTGCAATTGGTGCCTAAGTTTTCATTCTTGTAAAAGTCCTGAGTGTTGCATGAGCAACCTTCTCATTCTGGAAATCAGCTGCATAATGAACATCAGACCCTTCATCCTGAAGGATGCTGATAAACATCAGCACTGGAACAGGTTGTTCAGAAGCTGAACATTCATCTATGCGAGTTTAAGAGCCAAAGGCTAGGAAACAGCTGTACTTGACCTGATCTACTGGCTGTGACAGTTTGTTTCCAAGCAGGAGGGTGGACCAGAGAACACCACATGTCCTTATTATTACTCCATTCTAAAGACGCAGCAGTCATCCAGTGCCACTTTCTTTGATGGAAAAAAGATTGTCACACATGTAATAATGTAAGCCAGATTCAGAAAATGCTCTAGGAATATCTTGATTCTTTTATGTTTGCTTTTTTGAGTTATTTTTTCTGTTTGGTTTTTGGTTTGTTTGCTTGTGTTTTTTTTCCCCAATGGACACATGCAAAACTGTACAGAAAAGCAAACTACAGAACCAGCATATAACAGAAAAAGACATAAGTGAAGAATTTAGACAAATCCATCCATCCAGATGCCCTGAATGTTTTTCAAAAAAATCTTGTAAGCCCTTTTCTTGTCTACAGAGATAAAAATAGTAGAGTAGCATAAAACATTTTTGGCAAAAACAATGCTATCCATCACAGAAGTTTGGAAACTACTTTTACTGGTTAGAAACAAGTTAGAGCTACAGTTAATGCTTGGAGCTGGTGATCAACTGCAGCATGAACGGAATTTACTACCACTGACTTCTAAACACTTAGCATTTCAAAGTAGCACCTGACAAAATTTAAAACTTTTTCTAAGAGAGATTAAAACACTCAATACACTACATAATTATACATTTTGATGTGCAGGTCAAAGTCTATTTACAAGCATATTCCATAAAATAATTATTTAGAATTGAAACACAGATAAGTTTAAAGATAAATGCATTAAATTTGAAGAGGTACTAAGAATTCTAAATCTTTTCTGACTAGACAATATATATTATAGAATTGGGAGGGAGGTTCAATGAACTCTTGGTGATATCCCCACAGTCTAGCTTCAGACATTCTATAGTATATTCCTTCTACGTGTCCTCATGAAGCTAGTCAGGGTTTTCTTATTATGGTCAATTAGGAAAGCCAGATGGGTAACCTTCAAGTTTGCCAGAAATTCTCTAGGCAGCTTCTGACTGCTCTGAAAATGGGAAGAGTGTTAGGAACATATCAAGTGCCTTGATGCATGCTTTAAACAAAAAGTCACCAATCAATAGTGGCAGAAAATCTTAGGTTGGTTATGGTGTATCAATCCAGTGCCTAAAACTGCCTCTGTGTTCTATTAATCTGTTTCTTGGTAAACACAGAAAATGTCTCATGACACATACAGAAACTTAAAGTCTGTTTTATCTGGAAAACAAAATGAATAGGAGCTCAGTTACTGAGTCTTCCTTAAAAAAGGATCAAAATAATTGCAATTGTCTGTGATTTGTGTCCTGCAGCTGAAGGAAGCATTAGAGGCAACTACACTAATCCATGAATCCAATGAAATGCTGCCATGATGCTGCCAATGAAAATATATTATTAGAAATGGAAAATGTCTAAGGTAAATTAAGTTGTAAATTACAGTCATGTTGTAGTTTAACCCCAGCCAGCAACTAAGCACCATGCGCTGGCTAGCTCAGTGTGATAAGGGACAATATCAGAGGAAAGAAAATAAGAAAACTTCTGGGTTGATATAAAACCAGTTTAATTATTGAAATAAAATAGAATAATAATTATTGTAATATTTTAATATAGTAATATATAAAAGTAATGATGGGTGAAGGGGGGGAGGGAAGAAAGAGGGGAAAAAATGCAAGAAAAAAGAAACGATGCAACTGCTCATTACCCACTGACCAGAGCAAGTATGTATGTGCAAGATATATCACTTAAAAATTAAAAAAATTAAATTTCTATTGTTTTGGTTGGGTTCCAGACTTGCCCCAGATTTTTCAGTCTCTCAGGTCCTCATGAGATACAGGAGTAAGGACGAATAGGTGAAACAGAAGTGTACAGCCCTAATGATCCCCATAAAAAAATACTGCAGTGCTGTCCATCAGGCTGAGACTGCTGTATCAACATTTGAGGAATTCTTACTCACCACAGGGCACGACCCCAGCTGCTGCAGGGTAACAATCTCTGCTGGGGGTGTAGGGCATGGTGCCAGCAGCAATGTGTGAAGGAGCAAAGGGGAGAGATCTAAGTGCTGGGCATGCTTTGAGCCACAATGGCATCTCTCTCACTTCAATCTGGGACTTACTCCAAGTTATTTAAAAACTTGACAGAAAAATGGGACAGTTCAACTTGTGTGTGATATGCTATATATCTCCCTGCATCGCTCAGTATCATGAGAAAAAAAACAAAGAAACTCCAAACTACATATGAGAAGGAATGTGAATTTTCTTCTTTAGTATTTCAGTCCCTTAGTGGGTGTTACAGAAGATCCAAAGAAGAATATGTAGGGTAAAGCTGGGTGAGCATTCTCCAGCAAAAGAATTCCTTTGGTAATAAAAAGGCCCAGTTGCTTTGGTCAAAATGTTTCAGAAGAACATACTGTTCAGAAGAACATTATTGTTTAATAAAAAACGTTTTCCTGTTCCACACTGGATTTTTCCAGGAACTAAAATGCCAGTGCTACAGGCATCAATCCCAGGTGTAGGATGAATCTCGTGACCTGATGGCTGTAAGCACAGGCAGGTCAGCTCTAACACCCTCACACTTTCACAAAGTGTGATGAGGATGTCACATTCTCAGATTTTCACAAAAATTTCTACTAGGAACTGGGTGGGCTTGTGCAGTGCTGGATTTAAAAACCCATGGGAGGATGTGGTTGCACAATCAGAGCATAGCTGCTGGATCCTTTGTTGTGGTTGTAATACATAAATCTCCACCCAATTGTGCCTTGCATTATCAGTCTTTCATTAACATATCCCCTTCTTTCTGCATTTTTTTAATACAAGGATTAGTGCAGCTGTGTCTCATCAGACCTCTTGTGTCTTTTTCTGGGACTTTGTAAGGGACCCTGATTAAAGACTGTCTCAGCTGCTGGTTTTTTCTGCATTTTTGTATCGATGTTGCCACTGAATATTAAGAATCTTATTGTTCCCTTTTGTAATTATGTTAGCACTTGGGCACTCCTAATAAAAACTAAAATAATAATAATAAAAAATTACTGAATTAACTGAATGCTTCCTCCATTTCTCCTGCTACTTTTTAACTGAAATCCATTTGAAAATGTAACAACATACTTTTAGAAGCCTAAGCAGAGGATGTGGCTCTGGGTTCTCCTCTGCTAACATCTGCTGACCTCATTGTTTTCATAGATTAATCTTCTCTAATTGAGTTGTACATTTTAACAGAGCTTCCATTCATAAATGAAAAACTGCTCACCTCTTGGTCTATTTTCTTTTATGTTTGTAGGTGCAGGAGAAGACAAACCTTCAACTGCAAACAAATTGTAAGACAAACCCCAGTATAGTTTCTGCCAATGAATGACACCACTGGCCAGGTACATATAACTTAACTTCAAGAAAAGTCATCCAGAAAGGTCTGAAAATTTCTCTATTTTATTGCAGGCTTATTTTTGACTGAATTCTTCATTTACAGTCTTCACCTGCTAAACACACCTAACTAATAAGAGGTAGGTACTAGAGATACTTCAGATTCCTTAAAACCCATTAAGTTTTTGGACATGTATATTTTCCTTAATTGGTATTTCCATAGTGAAGTGCCCCTCTACATTCAGCAATTTTATGAAATGAAGTTTTTTAAAGCTCCAGAAGCACTACAGTTAAGGGATCTTTTTTTCTTAATATCTACACACTATCTGGATTATGCTTGAGAACTACAAAATAAAGCTTCTTTTGTAAGTAACTATTCATAGAATGCAGATATTTTATTTCAATGTCATTACAGAATGCTTTGCAATTATAGGAAAGAAAATTAGAAGATATATTTGTAATACAAACTGCTAACTACTTTCAGCTGGCAACACTATGTCCTTGCATGAAAATTATGTTATTATATTCCATGACTGTGCATGAAATGTAAAGCTCATAGTTCCTATAAAAGATAAAAGGCAGGGGAAAGAAAATACAAAAATTATCTGAGTTGCCACAGAAAATAAGGCTAACATTTACTTTCTTTGATCTTTTTGTTCCCCTCTCTACAACAAGGAAGAATGCAAAATTATATTTACCTTTGCAGACATTCTTATTTGTCCAACCTCTCTCAGAAATAACAGATGATTTCTAGAAATGAATTTTAATGTGATAAGCTTAAGAACAAGAGATTGTGAGAGATCATGTAAAGAGGGATAAAAACAGGGTTCATTTTCATTTGGGGGATGAGAACATGTTAATGTCAATGAGCATTTAACAGTGCATCTGTTCCTACACAGAAATGCCAGTTCCACAAAATTCTAGGTAGGAATTTTATCAATTACATAGGATCAGAATTTGAATGGAAGGTAACAAACAGATTTTCAGCGCTCTAACATGCTCGTGGTACTACATCTTACTTGCCATTTTCTTCCTCATTTGTTGCCAGATTACATCCTCAAACACATGAGAAATATTTAAGTGAACTTTAAATGAAGATGCACACGACCTTAAGAGTAATATTTAGCTTTTCCACATGGAAATTATTTAATTATTTGCTCTTATGATACATACCAAGCATGTCCCTTGAAGAATTTGGCAGCTATATTAAGCTAGATGATGATTTATGCACTTGTTCTTATCATCTTATTTTTTTTAAAAAAAAAAAGGCTTTAACATATAAAATTTGCTTTGGAGATCTCTTCCTTGCATTTCTCAAAAAAGTAATCCTATTTGCAAATGGACAGGAATGTGCCATTATAATGAAACAGGTAACAGAAACCATCCACAAAACAAGAGATGGTAGGAACTATGAGAGAAGATGGCAGCTGTAATTTTCTGTGCTAATCCTGTAAAAAGTGAGCCAAGAACAAAATGTCATTGGAAAACAATTTTATTTACCTCTATCCCTGACAATAGTCAGCCTCTCCTAGTACATCTTTCTTCATATTTTCCTTCATTTCTTTCATTTTCCACTAAATATTTACTCTATGGGCCACCCATTGCCCATGATGTCAGAGGGAGTTGTGTGCACAAACTGAAGACAATATATTGCTTTTCATATCTACAGTGATTTTTTCCAACTGCGTAAGAATCTATTTTCTAGATTTTTCTACAAATTAATTTCATGGAAAAAAACCTTGAAATTCACTATCTTGCCCTGAGATACCTATGAAATGTATGATTTTCTTTTTGGTTTTTTTGTTTTTTTACAATTCATGAAGTAAAATAAGGATGATTTGCAGCATTCTGCAATGGCTGATGAGAACCAAGGACATCTGCAGCACACTGTTCTTGTACAACAGGCCATAAAGAATGCTGCAAGTCATCATTTATTACACCAGCCTGCCTTACAGGTCCTCCTAGGAAAGGAATCAAGCCTCCCTAGCACCTCAGTGATTGTGGGAGACGTTCCTGGGAGGAGAGGATGACTTTTAATCTCCATAGCTATTAGATTCCCTGTACCTCACACAGCTCAAGGAAACGGGCAGACAAGAATTTACCCCTGTTCTTTCTGTGCTTCTAAATACTAACACAATTTGGCTGAAGCTACAGCTGCAGTTTGGAGTTTTTCTGAGAGTACCCAAGAAATGATTCAGAAACTAAGTACTGTTGTCACACTGTTACTGGTAAATTCATATTCACAGCTAGGTTCAAGAAAAGGCACACTATTAGGAGAAGGAACAATCCAATATACTCCCATACATGTCACAAGGGATTTTAAAATTATTCCAGCTACTTCTTTCCCCAAGTTGTATATCTTTCTTGACAACTGAATGAAGTGTCTAATGCTATACTGCAGAAATAATTTCTATGAGGGCACATAGACCGATGGACAGCAATTACTTTGCTTTTATTAGATTTAAACTATCATACTAGGGCACAGTTACATGATCTGAGCAATAAACTCTCTTTTCATCTTTCCATGATGCTAGAGCTATGCAAACCAGAGCTACTACTTTTCTAGGCATTTCCCCCAGCTACCAGGAACAAAACAGAGCCTAATTTGACCAGAGACTGAGTTCTGAGTACTTTCTTCTTCTCAAAGAGTGTAGCTGCAAAACAGTAGCAAAGCAATGCCATCTTTTTTGATTGTTCTGAAATTTTGGGCTGCCTATAATAATGAGAGAGCTGCAAAAAGTTCCTACTGTTTTCTAAAGGGATTCCACTGGAGCAGGGCTGCTTCACAGGGTTACATCTGGAGGAAGAATCAGTCCTACCTTAGGCAAATCCCTGGCTGATCCCCAGATAATGCTACCTACTTACCACATTATGATATCAGTTGGGCCCTCCCAAATGTCTTAAAAATCCCACTCTTTATTCTAAGTACCTACATCCAATCTTGTAAAGAAGATTCTGTATTTAAATTCCTTACATCCTTTTTAAAAATTACTTCAATTCAGACACAAAATCATTGCAAATAACTGATACTTATTTATAAAGCCAGTAGCAAGCCTGTGCCTTAAGGACTGAATTCACTACTTGATCTCAATATGGTTGAGCTTCTGGCAAACAAAATAATGAGAGAAACACTCTGCTAGGAGATAGAGAAAAATCCTCATCATAAGGGTAAAGTGGCACAGAGGAGAGGAAGTGACAGTTACCCCAGGAGCTAGAGCTCATTTTCTTTACCTCACCACGTGAAAGGACAGTTCTTTCTACTTGTTGTCTTCCTTGGCTCAAGGAAGAAAAGATTAACATCTTGAATTATCATCTAGAATTTATTTTCATCAAGATTATCACAGCAACATGTTATTCCTACTTACAAAAGGAATGTTCACTGCTACAGTTATAAGATCTGACTCTCAGAATTGCTATGTACCAGTCTTAGTTTCACTAAAGGAAAAGAGGAGTTACCCAACATTTCTTCTCTGCTTCTTCATTTGTAAGCAAAATAATAGAATAAATACACTTTACTTAAAGCCCTCTTTCAAATTAAGCAATGCAAGGGTTAAATAGATAATATTTTACTAAGCTTTGAAAACAATGTCTGACAATCTAATGCTCTCTTTCCTCAACAGATGGCTTAAAAGAAATCTGGGAAGCCTTACCCAGGGATAAAACTGCTAGCCTTAAGAACAATTCATATAACAGATACTGGAACACATGGCTGCCTTTCATCACTTATGCTTAAGCTAGGAGTAGGATTCAAAAGCCAGCATCCTCCAGAAACTTTTCTTTTTAAAAAAAATCCCACTTTACACCTCTTTTCTCCCTCTTCTCAAATGCAGTTTTCCCATACTATTTACTGAGCTGTTACTTCTTAAAGGACTTAAATAAAACCAGCATCTATATTACTTTAAAATTACTGAGCAGAATTTTAACATTTTAAAATGTTAAGAACTGACTAACATGAATGGTCTCAAAATATTAAGATTATTAGCAGGGTAGATATACTTTTTCCAACAAAAACTACTTGGGAAAAAACCATCAGAAAATGCCTCCACTGAGTAGCCTCAAAAAATGTCAAACTTTTGAAACTTCTTGAAACTAATTTTCAATTCAAAATTAAATTCAGGTATACATCTACATTAAAAATATTTCAATACAAAGAGCAGGAAAGGATCAGGAAAGATTTCTATTTAATCTCCTTTATTCAGTGTTCAAAAAATCTTTTTTTCAATTTCTCTAAACTATAAAACAACAATAAGAATAGTCACCTGCCCAAGGATTATGCATTTGGGCAGGTATTTTCAGTAATTCAAGCCTTATAATCCTCTTATTGCCCTCACCCTTACATTTTTCCAGTCTGTGCCCAGTGCCCAGTCAGCAGGCATGGTGCGACCTTTCCCATTCCATTTCATGTTCCACACTTCCTATTAAAACTTAAATCCTCCTAAAATTTCAATTACGAAGCAATCCTATTTGCTACTCATAAAACTGATTGATATCTTTCCCTAATTGGTCTGCTGATCTTTGATGATCATATGAGTTGGAAAGCATCTTCCTCAAGTGGTCAGAAAATACCCAACACATGGCAACCATCACTGTAAAAACCAATCAGTGCCTTAAAGAAACTTCTCACTGATCTGGCAAGAACATCTAAAGATAGTAAATATTGATAGGGGTCAGGACTGTGCTGGAGGCAGTTCAGTACAATCAGCTGTTAAAATCACAGTTAGTTCCAGGTCCCGATGGCCCCAGAAAATCTCTGTGCACACTTCCCTGCCTGCACTCGGGCTACGAGGGCTCCTCATGCCATCAGCTCTTTGCCTGTTTTCCAGCCTACTTGAGTTCCTGAAGCTCCAGACAGATGCATCAGCTTTTTCATGTCACTGCCTCTGGAGGATCCTGAAAGTCCATCTGGTCTCTGTCAGCACATCTGCATTAGCAATGAAACAAACATCCTGACCCGACCATGCTGAACTCAGGCTACCAACGGGATAGCCCAGCTACTGCCAAGTAGTGCCTGGATCTGCCTCCCCCACAGCCCATACCCCACTATCTCCATAATCACAGTAGGACAGACACTCATCTGAACACCCCGTGGGAGCTCTGCCATCACTCATCAGGAGGTGAGCACACCACCAATCACCCACGCCATGCATTCATTCTTCCTCGTGCCCCATCACACCCACAGCTGTACAGCCTGAAACTGCACAGCCTGCCAGTGTGCTTGCATATGCTGCTACCTAACTCTTCCCAGCACCCTCACCTACACATTCCCAAAACATTTACTGGTCTCTTGCCAGACACACAACTCCTGTCTCACACGGCCCAGAGCCATAGATTTTATATACTTGGCAGCTCTCCCCCTGATGTACACTCATTCAGGGCCACATCAGTAAACAGAGCTCTTGCAACTCCAGTCTTACAATACCACTCACTAGTCAGGAATGCTACAGAGGTGGAGATTTAGCAACATTAAAGGGACTTAAGTTGCTGTTTTACTTCTCAGCAGCATAAGCTCTGGTCAAGTGGGTGCAGTGCTATTTGAAGGGAGATTTTTCCAGGTAGAAGAGCATGAGGTTGTTTCTAGTGAAAATGAGTCAATCATGGGAAAAAAAAGGAAGCTCGTAAGCTTACCTGTGCTTTCAATAATGCTTCTTTAGAAATAACTGGCCATGTTCTGGACCCAAAGTACATAGGCATCTGATACAACAGCAAGTTTATCCACTTAATCATTTACTAAAACAGCAGTGTATGACATCTGTGTGTTCAGCTTAATGGATTACTTGCCATTCCTATCCTCATTCCAGACACGATCCAGTACTGCTCCCTATATCTTCTGCTAGACATTTCCAGTTATGGCCTATTATATCTAGGCTGAACCTAGCATGATTCATTGGTATTTATTTCCCTCTGTCTTCCATTCATGTTTTTGTCTTAATCCAAGTGTTGGGCACTCACATCAAATCTTAAAAGAACACCTAAAGTGTTCTCTGGCTCCACATATCAAAGAAGGGCAGAGCCTTTTGGGGGTACATCATTTGCACTGTCCATGGAGTCCCGTCAGCTGACAAGATGAAAATCCTCAGTTTCCTTTAGGAAAAGGGATCTTAAGGCATGGGACAGAACATCTCCATGAGTGCTTCTGTGTCTGTCTGCAAATGAATGAAATGATGGTAAAACACCCTTAGTGGCTGCTTTACTCCCCCTGGAGCACTTTCCAATGTGCCACAAGAAACAGGACTTGGCTGATCCCTAGTAAGGCTAATAGTAAACCCTGTAGTAGATGCTGTTTATAACAATAAATGACATTAAATGATGCAAATAGTATAGAGGAGACCCATCAGTATTGCTGCTATTTGAAATACTGGTCATTCCTCCCATGTTCTAAGCAAAAGCCAGTCCTATTGCATGGGAGTAAAAACTATCTTACTGCATTAGCTTCCCTTTATTTGTGATTCTTCTCTTCCTTTCCTTCCTCCCTGCTCTCTGGCATATCAGTATGCATTCCCACCTTCTTCTTTTCCATATCCTGAGTTCCCAGAAGTTTGGTCTTCTGAGCAGAATTTATTTCAATTCCCAAGCACTTCTGGCAAACAGATAACAAGCCATGGGAGTTACTTCACAGAAGCTAAAGGACAGCAAAACCCTCCATCAAGCCACACTGTACACACAGAACTGAGTGACAGTTAAATATGCATTGTAAATAGACTTTTTTTCACAAATGCTACCCTTGCATGGTACGATAAAAAGCACCAAGGAGCAGGGAGACTAGAAATCCATAGTTAACAGTACTTTGGGACATTGAGCACCTGTAATTTTTATGCATGTTCAACTCTGGCAAAGGGGACAGATACAAGAGGGCCTGATGGCAGCACAAGTAGCAGTGCTCCAATGGAAGGGACAATGTGTTGAGGGGGAAGGTGGGGATGGGTCGGTCTTCTCTCTTCACAAATTTTCTAACAAAAAGAACCAATGTGAAGTATTTCATGTAACAACCTGCCACATCAGCAACAGCTTTAGAAGGAAAAGAAGCATCAGAGAAGCTTGTTCTGCATTCTTCTGTGATGACCATTCATCAGAAAAATCATTCGTTGCTATTTTGGCATTCCCAAGTGAAAAAAATAAAAGGTCAACATCACCAGAGAACAATGACATCACAAAAGGACCAACTGACCGACATCAAAACTGAATCCTTGATTTAATTATGTGAGACTTCTCAAAATGAATCAGCATTTGTTCCAAATAATGCTGTATCTTAAAACTGCCATGCACAAAAATAAGGAAAAAACCTCTGGTGTGTCAGCTGTGTCTGTCCAAGAAACAAAGACATTACTGTGGAGATTTTTACCAATAAATGCATAATACCAAAGGGAGAAATGGAAGCATATAAATTCAGAGCATAAACTATTTGTTGCCCTTAGGATATTCCCCTAACTGCTCCATATTCAGAAAAATACCTCTACCCTCTGACATGTGGATTAAAGCAGTACAAATCCATCAAGTGTAAAACAGGGTATTCACTGCTAATCTCACTGAGATGGACATACAACATGACATCACTAATCTGTGGGGGAAACAAAGCAGCACTCTATTAGGCAACTGAGGGAGTGCAGAAATAATTTATTTACTATCATGGCCTTTTAATAAACATACAGCCAAATTGTACTTAATGTATTTAGTTTGACCTTTAAAATATGAAGTTGCCTAAGAGCAGTCTATTGCACAGATTTCACTGCAATTAAAAAATTTGCAATTCACCGGGGATGCAAGAAAATACATTGACAATGGAAAGTCAAGTATCCAAATCCTTGTACCAGAAATCACATTTTACATTTATACTTCATTCCTTAGCCATATCATGAGCCTATGAAAATCCTTCCATGAAATTAATGCTGGAAATTAATATCATGATGTGCCTGATTATAATGCTGTTATATTTTTTTTCCCTTTCCTTGAAGGCCTAATCCCATAATACTTTATAAAGATCTTATTATGCAGAGATTGAGCTCTTTTTACCCAAACCTTTCATCTTATTCAGTTTGATTAGGGTCACGGGGACAGGCTCAGCCAAAGTATAATTCCACTGTAGTCAAAAGAGCTACACCACTGATCATACCAGACCACACAAACATTTGGTGCCCTACATTTGGTAATACAAAAGGATAATATCTTATTTATTCCATTTTCAGTCTGAACCATACTTTGATATATCATTTGAGATGCTCATTTACTAAAGTTAATACTCTAAACACAAAACAGTACTCAAATTAGCTCCCCATTCTTCATACTTTGTCTAAATCTTCCAGTCATTTCAGTCAACACTTTGGATGTGCTGCATAAACTCTCTGGATGGATATTATTTCATGCAAGTTATTTTAACCCATCCAAGACTGAGTTGCTGGGATCTCCCTGTCTGGTTTATGTTCAGAATTCACCAGTATCATCTTAAACATCTGCATCTGCCTACCTACCATCCAGTAACTATTCATTAAATTAAAACCAGTTAAAATTGTCTAGTACTGCATGTAGGAACTGAAATGTCATTTGAAACAGTACCATCTCAGAACAAAAACCACTGAATTATAAAAGTGTGGCAATGACTTTTTTTACCTTCCTGCCCAACAAATTCCCAGAATGCTGTAAATTCTGCCTGGTTCAACAAGTACACATTTTACACAGGAACTGCACTGAACAAACCATAACTTTTACTCATACGGGATGAAAATTTAAAACACAGGAACTTAAAGGAGGAAAGGATAAAACAACTGTGGAAGCCCTTGGAGCTACACTCTTTCTTAACTGCATTTATCTTATCATATAAAACTTGGACTTTGAGATCCATTCTATTTAATATCCACTTCTAGAAGGTCAGTAGTCCCCATACACTTCACATATTCCACATCTTCTTTTTCATTCTGTTAATAATAAAAAGGTGCCATAGATAATTAAAACCAAACTCAGTCCCAGCATTCATTAAGGGAAAAACCCCAATCTCCTGAAAAGCTGTCAGATAATATAGCAGTGTTATCTGCACAGAGTTACAGTGATTTCAAATGGATAAGGCTAGGGGAAGAAATCCACCAAAATGCAGTTAAATTAATCGCTGCTTTACAAGGGGGAGCTTAAAAATGCAGTAATTAATTGACCTACTGTTTGATACAATTTCCCTATAGTTAACAATCACTCTAGCAAATATGAAAAAGACAGTGCTCTTTCATTTGAAAAAAGGCTAATGAAATCAGTACAAATTAATGTTGCCAATCTTACCAGTATATGTGAAGTCAAAAGCAGAAAAACAAAGAATATCCATTGGACGCCAAAAATTCCAAATTATTTTTTATCTATGCAACTTCTCTGCACATAACAGCAAAATTTCAAATCAGGACTGGGGCTTTCCCAGAACCCTGTCAGTTTGAATATTTAGCCCTTGGCCCGCAACTACTTGAGTGGAACAGTGTAATTTGAAGTTAATTCAAGAAGCCATTTTAGTGTTGGATATTCAGAAAAAAGTGTTTAATCACTATAACAACATTTTACTTGTTCTGAACTCTGAAAGAGATTGTGCAAAATACCTTGAAACACAGATTACTAACCTATATGCCACTGCCTAATCTGTTATGTATAGAGCTCCAAATAATTTTAATTATTTCTCAGAAAAATAACAGAAATTGCATGCTTTTTTACAGAGATGTATAAAGCCTGCAAATACATACTGTACCAATCCTGCCAGCAACTCAGGTGCAGAGCCTTCCACTTGGCCATGTTGAACTTGATGATGTTGGCATGGACCAACCTCTCCAGCCCGTCAAGGTCAAATCATGTAAAGGATACAAATAGAAAGGAACAGTGCATTCCTAAATAGTTTGATTTCAATGACAATGCAGATTTTGGAAAACAGGAAATACACACAAAATTTTGCAAAATGCCTCCTGATACATAAAAAGAAAGCATGAGAAGACCACCGCTTGTTTAGCTTAATTTTTCAGAGATTATAAGCACCTGAACATCTCAGAGCAAAAGTAGAACCTAATGAAGAATGCAAATTTCAGAGCTGTGAGAAAAATACCAAGTGTGAACAGCTTATAAAGTTTGGACAAGTTCTCAAAAAGCTGTGGTTTTCTCCCTTAAAAATGGCTCTGTTTCTATGAAGAAAAGAACATACAAAGAAAAAAATATTGCCATTTCGATGACACTTTTTAGAGCTATGCTAAGGATTTTTATAATAACCTGATTCAGTGGTCAAGAATGATAAATATGTTATTTTGCAATCTTATTCCATACATACAAATGTTATTGACTTATTAACATCAAAGATGATAAAGACCTCTTAAAACAAATGTCATTTAGTTTTTGGTAGGGGATTGACTTTCAGTTTGCTTTGATTATTTTTTTCTTAAGTCAACAAACATATCCAAAAGGGGAAAAAAAAAAAGGAGTTAGGTAAATGCCAATAAACTAGACTTAAATTGTCATGTTTAAATATTCTATAATTCCTTAGCCCCTTCCACACATAACACACCTTAAAAAATTCTGTCAATGGATCTTACTTAAACAGATCTCTTAAAATATCTAGATACCAGTTTACATATTTTTGGTGGGAAATAGTTGTGGTGTATGAACTACTGGATTAGATCCTTTAATCAAACAAAAAAAACTGTCAGAGATTGTTCCAGCTAAGGATTAATTGTGCCAACTTAAGTCAGCAAAATATATTTTGGCATTGCTTCTGACAGATGAAAATAAACATTAGGGATCAGCTTGCAGCTAACAATATACAAAATTAAAGAATATAAAAATTTAAACTTTTATGGGAGTGCTGATTAGCTTTTGTTCTAAAAACTGCAAAGAGATTTTGCTGTTAATCTTGTTACACATCCACTTAGCAAACAGAAACAAGGATTCTTAAAAACCCTGCCATTCAAACAAGACAGTTGACAAGAAATCAATATAGTGTACTAGTGGCCTGTGCAAAAATGGCTTATTATTTGTAATTGGACAGAAGCAAAACTGAAAAAAGCCTCAAATTATCTCTAAAATCATGTATGACTGTGTAAGCTGATTATAATAAATTATAAGGCCTATGTATTTTTCATTTGAAGGTTAAAGTCTCAATTAATTTTTCAGCATGTTGCCATCTCTGCTGAGTGTGGTTGCTAATTGCAGTAAAACAATAGCTCTCCCTGTTTGAATTCACATGTTGAATTCAAGACACAGTCAGAGATCCAGTAGACTCTTGAGTACTGCAGCCCAAGGCAGATTTTTTGCATAAAACAAAAGTCCAAACATCAATCTGAGTTTTCAGATTTTTTAAATTCTGGTGAAGGAAAAAGATACTTTTAATCTTGATAATGCTTATTCCAAATTTTTAGACACATTTATTCTTTTCAAGAAAGCAAAAGACTTCCAATAGCTGATATCTGAAATGCTCTTCAATAAAATGCATGAAGAATAAACAACACATGTAGAACACATTTTAGTATCTGAATGAGTTTTGTACACAAATAATAGGCTTAAAAGTCTCCATTAAAACCAGAAGTAACTAGCATCCTACAGAGGAAGAATATTTCAGAAAATATTTGTCTTTGTTAAAAGCCATTTTTTGGCACTTTGAAGTGCACAAATTTTAATGACTAAACCAAAACTCTGATCAGCCCAATCTTTACGTGCACTCTCATTTTGCAGCGTTGCTCCTCAGCACCTCACAAGAATGGTGATAAGGCAGCTGTCATTCACACCTTTCATAAAGTGTTTAGCCAACCAGCATCCCAGATCACTTATTTTTGTTGTTTAAAAAATCCAAGTACCTATAAAACTATCTAGATTCCTTCCTTACAGATTCTCTTCTTCTCACACTACATTTTGTCTAGGGTAGAAGCAGCTCCTGACCATAGGAGCTCAACTCTATTGCCTGTCCCTCTGTGGTTTTGCTAAGTCAGTCTAAGCACAGCCTTTGTTTCATAAATGACAAATGAGTTATTCCATGCAGTAACACTTGCATGAAAGCAGGTTTAAAATAGAAGTAGATTCTATGAAGAAAGGTTAAGCTTGAGAAAGCAAAAAATCCTGATGGAAGCCTTCTGGTCAAGGTTCAAGCCCAGAAGAAAGGAAAGCATCTGACTTAAGTCAGATGTATTACAAATACAATAAATAGCACTTCCTTGGTAGCATAACTAAACTCTTTTATGGACTACAGTCAGAAAAAAAAAAAAATTTAAAAAGTGACAAAGTTAAGGCCTAATATTAGAACAACATGTATCCCTCAGATAAGCAAGCTGCCCCTCTGCCCTAAGATCCCTTCCCAGCTTCCAGCTGCCCTGTTCAGAAAGGTGCTCACTGATGAAGACACCACCATCTTCAGAGTGCAATGGCATGTGCAGAGTTCTGTTGGAGTACAGTTCATTAAAGGGACTATTTGTCCATTTTAAAACAAAATTATAAATGAATACGTAACAGTCTTCAGTAGCAGGTAGACTGTGAAGTATAAGACATTCTGATATATTTAATTTATGTAAATTTATGTCAGGACATCAGAGCACTGGTGTTATTTATCTCACACAGGTACTGTGCAAGTAGATAAAAACACAAACTAAGTTACTGAATGCCTTACGTGAGGTGTGGGTGATCAAAAGGGAAACCTCTGTTTGAGCACAGACATACGTCCCATTCTCTCAACTTGCAATTCATTGCTCCAGTCCATGAACAGTTCCTGAAGGAGCTGTCTGGCCTCTGTTAACCAAGTCAGCCAAATCTCCACACACATTTATCTTGACTCCCCCACTTCAGATGACAGTGGACATAAAGAAATTACAACAGAGGAAAAAGCAGTCAATGAAGTGTGTACTGGGATGATAATTATTGGAGGCTTCCTTCAGCTGTGCTGCTTCTTTGGGGTGGTGGTTTGAGTTTTTTTGGTTGTAACCTACATAATTTTCTTACTTTTCACATTGACAATGTAAGTCAAATTTTAGAGCTAACTCCCCAGTGTTAATGAGGAAAGACATTCACACCTCTTGGGAGCTGACATCTGTATTATCCCCTTATACTCAGTTTACTCAAGTACAGTGATGAGGCAAAAAAATCAGAGGTGTATGAAAGGCAGAGGAAAAATCTAGGAGACAAAACATTAATAAGATTGCAAGGCAGTAAGTGGGGGAAAAAAACCCTAAAACCAGTATCATATGAGATAGGGTTTAGGTCAAATGGTATATTATAGTTTTGGATTTTACATCACTTAAAGAGACAGCTTGCTTTTACAATTTACCTTCTTCCTTGTATAGCTATGGAAAGGCTCCTTAATATCAGACCATTAATCTTATGACCCTTAAAACATTTCTTTGTTTAAAACTATGAAGAAAGACCTTCACTCAAGCACAGCTGCAATCAATGGAGAAAACATTAATCACTTGAGAAGTGGTGTTTTGAGACTCATGAAATTGAAATGAATCACAATATGAAAAATGCAATTATTTTTAAGGGCTTTGTTTTGTTAACATTCAGTCACTCAATCTGCTCTCTTTACTTATGTGGTCTTTGAGGGGGGAGAAAAGGGCTTAGCTGTTGTTTTGATGCTCTGTACATGCTCTCCAACCCCAGGTCTGCCTCCCTTGGTGCCACATGCCAGGCTGCCTCTCACTTAAACTAACACAAAAAAATGCAGCCTGAACAACATCATGACAGTGGTCTCATTTGCATTGTTATCTTCCAATCCAGCACCTCAGTTCAATCCCACACACAAATACTCCTAAATTTCCCTGTGGTATGACAGTATGATTATCTGCCCTTCTGTGAGTTTTTGTGTAAAAAGTCTCTGCTTTCACCAGAGGTCTACTAAGATGTGCATTCAACCCTGGAATAAGTAAGGAATTTACTTCCTAACTATTTATTGACCTATTTGCTTTAAAAGGACTATTTATCTAAAAGGTCTGATCCTGCAAGGAACTCAAAAATTGGTGTTTAGAGTAATGTGTCAGTTAATCAGTTCACAAGTATAGTTTGGGCCATGAATAAAAGCCAGATGAATATTTCAGTAACTCCTTTTCACTGGCAAAGGTGGCTCAGAAAATCGAGATGCACACATTGCCTTCCATTTTCAGAAAGTGAAATTTTTACTGATTTTACTTACGGTAAATAACTTGGAAAAGTTTTATGCAGAAATAAATTCTTTTGAATAAATTATTGATTTCTGTTACAGTAAGTCGTGAACTGGTTACCAAAGCAGTCCAAGAAATACATTGGCTTTTGTCTAGTGCAGAAACAGAAGGCTGTAACCAGAAAGGAGAACTTTAGTTTTCTACTGTGACAGGATTTTGCTTACAAGAGAAGACAACTGCCTGACTGCCTTTCCCCACATGCATTCCTGACAGACCTCAGCTTTTCTTTTAGGCAACAGTAAGGCTGTGGGAACTTTCCTAGGTGGCAGAAGATTTGCTTGAGATACTTTATGTCAGACTCGATTTCAGTGGGCAGAGCCTTTCCCTACTGAATTTGAAGGGCGTTTTGCTATGCAAGCAAAGGACAAGTACTTTGCCCACAAGTACCTACAGACAGACCCTACAACACAAGAGCATCACAACAGCTCTTTCAGGAACAGTCCCATCAGTTTATTTGAAACAATGTGTGAACAATAAACTCTGCCTGTGTTTAAGGATTACAATCTATTTCCTAATAAAAAAACCCCAGCCCTATCAGAAGAAATACATAGATGGAAAATACAGATCGAGCAAATGATGCCCTCAGCTGGATACACTAAAACCTGCTTTACAGCACAGTGGTAACAAATTCAACAGTGCAATGACTTCAGCTACAGGTTGCTACATACAAACATCTCCCAACAGAGACCTCAGCTTTCAAATCACGCTAATCCACCTGACAGTTTTAGTACCTGCCTATTAAACAAACAAACACAAAAAACCCAAACAACCAAACAAAAACCAAGCAACCAGCCACACAGTTTAGTTTATCTTAACAGTTTCAAGTGGTTTTGATTTTGCTCCAGTACCAAAATGCATTTGCCTTGTGATAGAAGAGACATAGCTGGTAACATTTTGATCATCCCTGAGTAGTTTTAGGAAACTGTGAGTACAGACCCTTGGCATTGCTGAGTGCCGAGGGGCTCAGGAAGGGTCTGCCCTGGGAGCTGTGTGTGCAGAACATGCATGAGGCAAAGAAGATGCAAAGTTATTCTGAGTACAGTCACTCCTACCTCCACAGTAGGAAAGAAGTAAAATAAAGAAACAAAGAAAATAAAGGAAATGTTATTCTTTCAGCTGCTATATTAGGTTGTCCACATTCCTGGGATATTGTAAATGCTACAGGAAGATAAAAGATCTTCAGAATAAGATGAAAAAAAAATTGCGGTGACCCCATCAAGTTAAGAAATCACTTCTCTACCTAGGCCACAGAAGTTGTGGTGAAAGGGGGTTGGGTTTGGTTTTCTTTTGCCCCTCACACTCTTAACATTTCAAACTGATTGCTTGAAAATAAACATCACGAGAGGCTTAAATTTTATAGCCAAAAATTAATGCTAACAAACAATGAGCTCAATTGGGATAAACAGAGAGGAATGCTATTTCCCATCTAGCAGAGAATTTCAGTTTTGGTGACAATTATGAGAAATACCTTTTAGCAGACGTCAGTAATTTTGTGCTTTTAAAGTCTTCTAACAAAATAGCTTTTAAAGCTGTTTATATACATGTAAAGTGCATTTACCTGAGCTCACGTCCTGTATAGAAAGACAATTTCAAAGACAATTTTAAAATATCTATTTTTGTTAGTTCTGTTCCTGTCAAAGCCTCCTGCCATACAGTGCCTGTATTTGACCTCTGCTACAAAATTAATCAAAGAAACTTAAGCTGAATCCTATAGTCCTTGCTCATACTAATTTTCTCTGTAGAACTTGCCTAATGATTCAAACTCCAGCGTGCTAATTAGAAACTTCCCTCTCTGAACACCTATGATTTAATAGTATGGAAAATTGTTTGCAAACTCTAAATGCAAAGCAGCTGTTATGCCACAGCTTTTTTTAACTGATGTTTGTGAATTCCATTAGTTTCAGTATATTTAGATTTCATTTCTCCAGAAGAGGCAAATTGAAAGACATGTAGCTATACAGTTATTTTTGCTATAGATACCAAAGGCATCTTTGTAAAACAATGTACATATTTTTCTCAATATTTTTGATAAATATGACTTTTTAAAAATAGTGTTCAATAAATTCTTAGTCTCCCGTGGCTGAAGTGTAGAACCCTGCCTTTTATTCAACAGGTCATTATAGAGAGCTTAAGATTTTTGTCACTCTTGTGCTGTCTGAACTTACAATGAATTTATAAAAGACCATATTACATTGCTGCAAGGTTATATTTTCTCATTCCATCTATATATCAAAAAGTCCCACATGCCAAAGAGCATCACAGCTTACTAGAGGACAGATTTGGTCAAAGAACTAAATGTTTATTTTTTGCTAATTATTTTCAAATTGCATTGAATGGAAATAATTTGTTTGCTTGTCTGCTTTTGTCTCATTAGCAATCACATGTAATTTCAATTAGGTTAATTAGCAAGGTACCACCAACCAGGCAAACTCAGTCCTGTGTTCCTTGCAAATTTGCTTTAACAAGTCTAAGAAAGCTTTCTTTTGGAGCAAGTTTGTTGGGAGGAGCTTTATGGGGGGGGGAAATAATAATTGTTTTATTAAACACAGTGATTTGATAAAGCCTGCTGGTGCCAATTCAGCACACCAGTCATCAGATAAGAAATGCAATTGAGAAGAAGGAAAAGGAAAAAGTTACCATGAGGTGTAAATAGAAAAAATCCACAGGGGAAGAAATGATGCAGGGGGATCACCAGTGAGAGAAAATTTGATCATGGTGTGTTTCACTGTGTGAGGGATGCTGCTGCTGCTTAGAAAAGCTGCAAACTAAAGTTTACCAAGAGATATTGTTATAAGTAGATTGAGGGCAGTGTGGAACTTGTAGCACAAACAATTTCAACTCAGACTTAAATTTCATTTGTTTGACTTTTTCTCTGGACAATGTATGGTACCTGGCATATTCCTGTCTTGCCCTCTGGATTTATTAATCAGAGTCATGTGTGTAAGAATTGCTTATTGTGTATGAATACACCAAAGATCAGGTCAGAAGAGAAGCAATGGGCTTCTTTTGTCTGCAAGTTTTTAAAGTCAACTATAAAACAGAAATAATAATCTTGCTGCTTCCTACAGAGCTGTGTGAAGCTCAGTATTACTTTGATATGTGATCTAAATCTGCATACACATAATAAATAAAAAAAAAGCACTGAAAATAGCAATAATACTTAGATAGTGGGCAGCTACTTTATTTAGAGATTTTTTTTTTCCTGACTAATACTTAGCATAACTGGCATGTAATATGCTTTTTATGAAACCCACATTCAAATAGGGTTTCAGAAAGGAAAGTTTGTGTTATTTTCTATAATTACTGGACAGCAGCAGTTTATGTATTCTAAAGTCACACATCTATACTGAAAGCTTCAAGACAGATCTCAAAAAATCATGTGATTAAAGCAGGAAAGTAATTCAAAGACTAATACTTCTCTACTCTGGATGAGTGCACTGTATTTAGACCAGCACACAAGCCCTGTGCAGTATACAGAAGCCCTGCTTGAAGATAGGAAGGACCTAAAGTGTATTTCAACAACTGTTCATTGACTGAGTTTCACAATACCTCCAATTCTGTACAACGCTGCAAAAATACATCTAAACCAAAGTTTACCTTTCAGTTAAATTCTTTCTACAATAGGATTTTAATTATTCTAATATTAATTTTATTTCAATTGAACATCAGCTAACAAAGTTGGTTTACAATTAATTTATGCATATTACTTGTTAAAGGTTTAATTCTTACATCAATAAGGCTTTAAACTTTCCCATTAGCTGCACATCTGCAATTATTGTAACAATGTCACATAAATGCATCCTCACAAAAATATACACAAAACCAGTTATTTTCAATGGCATTATTATGTAGAAACATCACATTACTCATCAACAACACTTTAAGTGTTCATTGAAACAATAAAGTGGCTACACTTATTTCCATTAGAAGGTTTATAAAGAGTATCTGCTCTTTGGTACACTGAGAGAGTAAAACTGCGTAATTGAAATGTCAATACATGTTCCTTTTGAGAGTTTCTCCTTCTGAAGTCAGGCATCTTGCCTACTGCACAATGAATGCATCCAAGTTTGTGAAGAAGAGGAATTTGTAAGGGGTGTTCTATGCTCAAAAGAGTGCTCTGGCATGGTAAGGAAGCCTGTTAAGTAGTTTGCTACAGCCAAAAGCTCTCAGATAGTTTTAGGAATAAGATCTTACATAGCTGATGTCCTGATCAAAACTTCAAAATAACATTTAAATGTGAGTATCTGTAACAGTATAAACCAAAGATCATACAGGTATATTTTTGTTCTCTCACCAGTATTATTTCTGCTCTTTGTAGGCCTATTTTCCTAATGTGATCTGTAAGAGGAAAGGTCACAATAGCAAAACCAGTCATAATCCAGCATATTGTTGTGTCAAGTCTTCAGCTCTTCTAAATCAGTTCTATTAGATTAAAAAAATGTATGAAGTATTCTTGTGCAAATTTCCTCTGCACAAAAGAATTTTCAATTATTATATTTGCATTGTTATCAGTAGAAGTGACCAGAAATGGATCTTTCCCTTGCAGAAAACAGATGGCACCACAATGGCAGATTTTGGCAGAAGACTGATGCAATACCAGGCAGAAAACAGAAAGATACCTGGGATTGCTGCTTGAGGCTATGGTTAAACACCAAACTGATGCTGCATTGCAGCCCCAGAACTGAGACTGCCAACCAGTGCCTTAGAGATACTTGAGATCTTCCACCTCTTGGGCCACATCTAGTACACTCTTTATAACACAACCCATTTGCTGTGCTTCGAGGCTTCCGGTAGGGCTGCAAGGGATCATAGGGCCAGGGCTCATGCACAGGAATAACTTCAGGCTGCAATAGACTTTGTAGAGGAAATCAAGGCTACTACTTGTAAAAACACCATCTCTTCAAAAATAAATGTTCAGGAACTGAGTTTTATATAACCTGACACATCTGTCCGGATGAATCTTAAGAAGTGATACTTCTGATTCATACTGACACATTCCTTGCACTCATCCAAACACAGAAAGATTCTAACAGAGGGAACTATGTCTGGATCTGAGGAAAGTTGTAATAATTAAAGTGTGATAGCTTTATATAAATTACAACTGAAAATGTGAGGGTTATCAATGAAATGACATTACAACATCTTAATTTTAAGAAATGAACAGCGTTTTTTCATCCTCCAAACTTGTCAGGCTGATAATTCAGATTGCAAAATGCAGCTGTTTTCCTGACACCCTGAAGTTCAGCTAACTCAGAACTCTGTTTCATTGAATACTTTTCCACACTTGTTTCAATGGCAACAAAGCACAAGCACAGAAAAATATCCACTTTAATTAACTTTTACTCCTTTCCAGGGTGTGTTAAAAGAAAACCAAGAGCTATTACAGAGACAAAATGAATGAGCCTTCCAGGCAGTGAAGACTATTACATTCAATTGTTTGGCAACACTTCTATTCAAGACTAACAATTTCAGAGACTTATGTTCTTAATAGAGCCGACTCAAACTCTCCTGTTGAACAATTTTCCATCAGAAACTGCTGATTTTCTGGATCAAAACATTCGATGGGAATGTTTATTCCACTAAAACTTCTGATGGAAACTAGGCAGGCTAGCTAGAGGGCTGGCAGATTGGCTTGGAAGGCTGCCTACCAGGCAGCCAGGCTGGCAGGGAAGCAGGCAGGCTGGCTGCCCAGCATGGCCTCTGCCCAGTTTGTGAGTACCTCTCCTCTAGGAGGTCAGGCACATTATGCATTATAATGAGATTTATTATGAAATTAGTCAACATTTATAAGAGTAAAAAGCAATATTCCAACCTTATAAAAAGAAAACAGTCCAATGAGGTTGGCATGAAAAGGTGTTCTATTTTTTCAGAAAAGTGGTATTGAAATTTTCTTGTGTGAGGAGTATTTCTAATTTTTTTTTTTTCCAATTTAAAATAATAGGAAAAAAAGGCAAGTAAAATACTAGCATTTCTGCAGAATATGAGCTCGAGGTTTGAATTACTCCATATTCCAAAACAGAAGCCATATAAAACTATGGCATTTCTACAATAACAGGCAGAATTTGAAGACAGTTATTGCATGATATTACTTTCACTTTTCCAATAATGTATGGAATTTATTAATTTCACAAAGCTAAAGAACTTCCAAGAAGGGTTATTCTCTTTTCTTCTGATTTTATTTTTAGAAAAGTGAATTATTACTTTTACAACTACCACAGGTTACCCCCAGGACATCTGGGCTACTTAGTAACATGACCTGAAGCACACAGAATCAACGAATGGTTTGGGATTAAGGAAGGGACCTTAAATATCATCAGGATCCAACCCCCCCTGCATGGGCAGGGACACCTCCCACTAGATCAGGCTGCACAATCCTGAGGTCTCATCCAACCTGACCTTAAACACTTCCAGGGATGGGGCATCAACAACCTCCCTGGGCAACCTCTTCCAGTGTCTTACTGAATAATTTCTTCCTGATATCTAACCTAAATCTACCTCTTTCTGTTTAAAACCATTACCCCTTCTCCTGTCACTACCCTCTCCCATGAAAAGCCCCTCCCCAGCTTTCCTGTAAGCCCCTTCAGTTACTGCAAGGCTGCTGTAAGGTCTCCCTGGAGCCTTTTTTTCTCCAGGCTCAAAAACAGTGATTATGCTTAAAACTACAATAATTGTCACTTGAAATCCTGAAAATACTATAGGAATCGTTCCTAAAATAACTGCTTAAAAATTCCAAAGATGAATTAAAAGAAGTTCCCTCATAATTTCTTACTTCCTTGCAAACTTTCAGGGAAAGTCTGCATTTTATTCATTTGCTTTTCTGCTACAGGAGCCATACTGTTATGTAGGGTTTGGACATTCTCTTACCTGAGATCTATTTCAGCTTTATTATAGTGTACTGGTGAGAGCCATGAATAAAATGAACAGAATCAAAAGAATTAACAGATATGCTACCAAAGATACCTTACACCACCAGTAAAATATTTCTCCCAGAAATGCAATGTTATTTACCAGTTTGATGATTATCTGTACAAACATTCTGCAGGAGCTGTAGAAGCCTGCATTTAAAAAAACCCTAAAAATTGAATTACAACTGGTAAAAATCTGCTTTTTTGTTCTTTTTTTTTAAATCTCTGTTGAAAACCCTCAGTCTTCAGAAGTCATGGCTATCTATGCTCACAGCATGTAAAAATAACTTTGCACTTTCCCCATCCAGCACTTTCACTGCCTTCATTGCAAACACTATATATAGCATGCATGAACTCACGTTAAAAAGTAAAGGTGACACAAGCACAATGACACAAACAGGACATATAGATTAGAGAGTATTTATAGACTGCAAATAGAAATACCTTGCCAATATTGCTTGACCCATGAGGCAAGGACAAAACTGAAATTTCTTTGCCTACATATTACATACCCAGATCAATTGAAACACATTCTATCCCTAGAGCACCAAACACCATGGAAAAAAATTATATTTACTGCTAACATGGTGGTTCTGCTGTGTGACACATACTAAAAAACCCTGAAATGACAGAGAGAAAATACCTACTTGAAAGTCCTAACATTGAAAGACATAGTGTGGGTGACTAACACAGGGAAAATTTACACAGTTCAACTTAGAGCCCTATAAATTGCAACAGAATCTGCAGGTAAAAAGGTGGCACATGGCACCTTCATCTGAGTCAATCCCCCAGAGCATTTCTTCACTTAGGGATCTTCAGTCATCTGCAGGAGACCCTCAGTTAATGCAAATCACCATAGTACATATAAAGCACTGGGACTTCAACCTTTCATCTGTAAAATTCTTCAGGCTAAAAGAAAATTCCTAGTCAAAAGTAAAAGCTCAAAATAACCAGCCCAGCAGCTAGGTTATGACATGACCATGCTTCCTGGCAGGAACCAGAATCAGGATGTCTAACATTCTAAGCATATGTCTCAATCAGTGAGCTTATTGACTTTCTGTAGCTTTTGCTATCTGCCTTTTCACTGACAGATAAATAAAATTAAAGGCTTATTTTATCTTGATGTAGAATAAAAACAATTTAGAATTTATCAGAAATCTTCCTTCCCAGCCACCTACTATTCACTGAATTAGATGCTGATTGGATGGTGTGAATATTACTTATTAGGTACATATGTTTAAATGTTAACTCCTTCTAAACAGTTAGTAGGTAGTAAGAAAATTCTTGCAATTCTCCACTGAAAGAAGATTATTTTGAAAAATTATTAAGAAAATTGACAAAAAAATATTTTTTGTTTTGTTTTTTAGAGTATGGATCCAAAAAAACAAACAAACAAAACCCCAAAGCAAAATGAAAAAAAAAAAATCTTGCATATATATGCTTAATCTGCACACACAACACATACAACCCCAAATCCTTAATGAAAAAAAAAAAAAAACAAAGAACATTACTAACTTAGAAGAGTAGTCCCAATAAGGTTAATGAACAAGAACTACACGTGTGCATCAAGGCTGTTTGCAAAAATCAAATCCTTACTGTTCTGTAGTAAGAAGCTTCTTTTCTTTTCACAATGTCATCCTCTGAGTATTAGTGACAAATAATATAAAGTTTTCTGGCTACATTAAAGGGCTTCTCAAAAGCTGCCCACAATTCATAATAACAGCAAGCCCAGCTTTAGAGTGTGTATGGAGTGCAAATGCAAATGGGGATCTCTCTAATGTCACATATTTCAGTCTGTAGCACCATCTCATGCATTTCCCATATAATACAAACACTACGTGCTAATGAAAACGAGGCACTGGAAGCTCATAAGTCTCCTATTTCTGTTCTATCATGAGCCTGACTATCAACATTTGTAAATCCCCAGAAGCACAGCTACTAAGATGTAATTATTATCAAGTAGTCTTATCTGTTCCATAATTTAACACCAAAGCTGGGTTTCTAATGGTAAACTCCATTTTTTCAATGGTTGGTCCCTCCACTAAAGCTTCCTCTAAAAAAGAATCTGTTTCTCTGAAGTGTCACATGCCACATCACCATCAGAGTAAAAACATTCCTGTCATGCTCAGGTAAAAAAATAAAAAAGAAAAGAAATATTCAAATATCCCTTACCTAAAGACCTATCTAAAGAAAAAAAAATATAAATGGCCTGAACAGATATGCATATATAAATCCTTATATGCAACTTGACTCCTTCTGACAGGTACACCACATCTCCAAGGAAAATACTGTATTGTATTCTGTATTTCTCCCTATAAAGCACTGACTTTTTAATTGTGCAGGTAGCTGAAAATTCAAAAGGTACTTCAGAAACAACCTCCTAACACTGTCTCTAGGAACATCCAAGCTTTGGCTGCAGAGACATCCCCTCATATTCGCTGGAACTTGTCCTCAGAGGGTTTGTACAAGCTGTAAATAGCAAAAGCAATATTGTCCTCCAAACCAATTTTAGCTTCAAAATTTTCCACAGCTCCCTGGCTACTTTCTGCCTAATCTGCACCCTGTGTCAAACTGGTGATTCAATTCATACCTCCTAGGGTACAGAAAAAATCTTGTTGTGAAAGCAGTGATGGATATGCATTTTTAAGGAGTTTTATATTAAGGAGGAAAAAATTGTCATCACTTAGGTATTCTTTGATCAATTTATTCTCCAAGCACTTCAAGTAAATTTATCTTGACCTTCTCATTAATTTGTAAAGCAATAATTTTGTATGACAATGTCTTTGCTGCTCTTATTATTTCATGCTCTTGAGTCAAATCTTGTGATCTCCGTGCAGAAAGTCTCATATGGGATTCTGAGAGTGTTTGTCCATACAAATTTTATGTAAAATAAAAGCAAAACTAGCACCACAAATATTAACATGGACCTATTTATATTAACATAGACATAGTTAAGGAGAATGAAAAGGAAAAGCTAATTTAGAAACAGCCTTCAGTCTATTTAACAGACATAATACTAATAAAAAAGAAACATGTTATTAAGCACTGTACAAACGACCAAAATAATATTCCTATGCCCTCTGTTTAAACAAGGGTGGCTGTAACTGATCTGAAGATCAAATAAAGAGCCTGATTCTGTAACCTTCATAGCCCTTCAGTAACATTCTCTCACTGAAATTCATTACATCATTTCAGATCAAGTCTCTGATTTCCTTTTGCCTGACTGTCCTATGACTTTGTCCATGGCATTTTCACCAAATACTGATAAAAAAACTGTGATGCCAATAAGTCACTAGGACCAGGGGCAACAGACCTTATCTAGAAGTTATTTTTCAATAATGCAACTGTGTGCTCTTTTTTTTTAAAATCTCCTTTTCTATATAAAAAAATATTACTTTTCTCAAGAAAGAGAAAAAACTCTTAAAGCATAATTGCCTCAGATATGTCTAAACTAAGGACAAAGTAACAGCGATGAAGGTTTGTCCTTCCCTCTTGCAGCAGCTTCTTATTCCTATCTGCAGCTCCACAGGAAAAAAACAACTCTAAGTAAAAACTCCAGGAAGATCTGGACCAAACTTCACTCACTTTCGATTTTGCAGTGTCTTGAACATCTCCAGGATTGCATAAAATCATCCTAATAATGAACTTGTCACTGAGCTCTTCTGCAAACTCTGGAAAGTTACACACCACACTCCTCTGCAGTCTTTACTTTTTTCTTCAGTGTCCTGATACTGACCTTGATAAGCATGTACTGATAAATTCTTTCCAAACCCATAAAATTTATTTTTTTTTCCTACAGCTGGGACTTGAAAACTTGAATTTTCACACTAAGCTTTTATTTTGCTGAGACTAGGATAATGTATTAAACAAATAAAAACAAAAAACAAAAAAACCCCAACAACAACAACAAAAAAAAAAAACAAAAAAAAAACCAAAAACAAAAACAAAAAAAAACAAAAAAACAAAAAAAAAAAAAAAAAAAAAAAAAAACACCAAAAAACCCACCAAAACTAAACAAATCAAAACAGAAAAACAACAACAACAAAAAAGCCCCAAACCAAAACACCACAAAACAAAGCCAGGACAGAGAAATGTTTTATGTTTACTCTCATTTGCACCAAGAAAATTTTAACTTGGGAGGGAACATTTTCAAATCTTTAGCAGGTCAGAAAGTTCAGTTGTGAACTGTATCTGTATCAAATTACTTCAAACACTTGGCAAAACCCATTCAACCTCTCAATAACAGCACAACTAAAAATACAAATCTCATTGATTTAGCAACTCTGGTAGACCAAATCTTTCTGTTTTCTCCTCACTGGTCAGCATCTATATGAATTCTCCAGTTTTATCATTCAATAAATGAAAAGATGAAGAAACAGAAGAGGAAAAAGCAATATGCACTGTTCTCTACTTTTGGGAAAGGTAACACTGAATTATTGATACATAAGTCCTGTTTCTAAGTTAGAAAGTGCTTAGGTGCAACAGCCAGAAACAGTGCAGAATCATACACTTAAAACTTTTGCATTTCAACTTCAATATTTTCCTATAAAAGAAACTTTTCAATAATGCTTGTGTCGTATAAGCAACTTATAAAGGCAAAATCAAGATCTTATCATTGTTCCATCAGACAACACCAAATTAAACACATTTTCCTTTCAGCCTTTCTGGAAGAAGAGAGGTTATAATTATTCCTCTTTATAGTTAAAAGAGACCTTGACTCTTCATATAGTTTTCTGCGGATTTTCTCTTTTAGTACCTGCTACCTGCAGTTCTAAGGAGAGATGAGAGTTCCCCAAGCCTCTTACTGTAGTAACACTTACACAAGAAGTATATAAAAAAAAACCAAACCAAAAAAAAAACACCACAGAAAAATTACAAAAACACAGATGTGCAATACCCAAATCCTTGTATTTTTTCAGAGTGCCTGGGAATGACATTTTTACCACTCTCCATAAGACCTTGTATAAAATTGCAGGTTTCTGCAAAGGGCCCAATTAGATCTTTTATTCATTCCTGCTGAGACAACAAGGCAATCAAAACCATGAGGGCTGAGACCAATAACTGCAGTGCCCAAACCTTGCTTTCAGCTGCACCTTACCATCCAGTCTGCAATACTGAAAAAGCACACAGGAAAAAATACACATATGAAAGATGAGAACACAATAAAGGTGATGATTTTGTGATGAAATGCACATGTATATGTAGGTTATACATGCATATGCATGAAACATTATTAATTTTTTTTCTTTTTTTTTTTTCACTTCACGGATATGTATATTCACACATTTAATAAACTTTAAAAACAAGTAAACTGATGAACAACTGGACAGTTACAAAGGATCAGTATTCATTGCACAATAAAAGTTGTCAGATCTTAGGATATGCCTGAATTGCAGCAAACAGACTACTGCAGAGAGTGGTCATCCAACATTACAAACTGCTCATTGACATGATAACTTTTTAGATAATTACAGCATAGGTTACCAAGATCTTGCATATGCTGTGTTAACTAAAACCCCATGTTGACAGATGGGCTACGTAGACAGGTCTCTTGAAACTGAAACAGCAACAGCCAGATCTGAGCTCCTTGCTGGCAAGAGCTTTGCCCCTTCCAAGCCTGTGTGTGTGGCAATGCTGCACAAAGCAGCAGCACCAAGCAGTGCAGGATCAGAGCCCCTGCATCCACCTGAGAAGAGCAAACAGACAAGTGGGGAGGGGAAGAGCCACATTTGAGACCAAAAATTAATCCATCTATGAAGAACAGATAAAAATATAAGTAGTAGTTTCAAGGCCTGCTCTTCATAAACTAGACAGTCCAATATAGCCATGCTGGTTATGCTTTAACTTCCACCTGTGGTCAGCAGTTCAGACAGCACTGCTTTCTGCATTTCACATGCTTTCTGTTAAAATAAGAAAGTGGGGAAAGTGAACCTGAAAATAGCAGCTTACTGACTCCTCAACATACTGCCAATGAATTTTTAATGAAGAAATTTTGAGTTTGTTCTCTGTGCTGCAGAACTCTCCCCACACTGTTTTTTAAAAAGCAGGAAAACAGAACTATATTACTATTTCCTAGGACTTTAAATTATAGAAGAAACCTCTCACACTTCAAAGTTTTACAAATCCATACTATATTTTGAACAAACCCCTCAGATTTTATACCGTTCCTTTTCATTTATGTTGTCAGACACACCGTGGCATTAGGCTTAAAAGCCAGCCAGCAGTACTGCTCCAAAGGCAGCATAGCAAACAAGAAAAACAATTAAATTTTGTATGTTTACAAGTGAAAGTCTGCTGTAAATAGCCATGTCAAGTATATCTTGCTGTGGGAAGGTGGGATCAGAATATCGATAAGCACTGACTGTGAGAAGGGAGAAACAGAGATCAGCAACAGACTACAGAAGGCAGAGCTGAAATGAGAGAAAACTGGGGTTTGTCAGGCTATGGGATAAAGAATAATAAAAAGGAAAAAGGAACAAAAGGTAAAGAAATTCTAGTAAGCTGGACTGTGGGTGGTAGAAGGCAATGGGGCAAGAGAACAGATCACAAGTCTTTTTTCCTTGATGCTTTCTGATCTGCTCCCAGTATTTAGTTCCCCATTTACTGCCTCATTTGCAGTAGTCTGCTTCACACTGCAGCACTGAATCTGGAATACTCAGACCAGAACTTCAGCTGTATTAAGTCTTCTGATCTACAATGGGAGATAAATTTACGCATATGACTGCCTGCCAGCAAGAGGTAAGAAACAACAACAAAGTAACCCCAAACCATGGCTACTTTGTACCATACACTGCTGAATAGCTGCTATAGAGCTAAGGGGTATTTCCTCCTCAGGCTCATATTCCAAAGGTATTTCCTTTTCTCTGACTGTGACCAACACTGTAAAACATTCTAACCTGCCAACCCACTACTCCAGAAGTGAGAATCTATCTAAGTATTTGAAGGCCTCAGGTAGAAAGTTCCCAGAATAGTTAGTTCAGTCTTTCTGATGGCCTCATTTCTCCCTCAAGTGTCCTCCCTGGAGGTGAGAACATCTCATCATGATGAGTGTGGCCTTACTAAGAGTAAGGAAACTATAAAGTAATAGGAAACAAACAATGCCAAAGAGGAGCCAGACTGAAAGGTTTCTACTTAGCCTAGTCTGGCATTTAGAGATAGCACAATAATATGAACACTATCATTCATTACTAAATGTTCTGTCAGTCAAGTCATTTAAAATAATCACATTTTACTTTTTTTTTTTAATACTCAAAAGGACTTTCATTGGAAAAAAACCCAACAAACAGTTCTACACAAAAAACCCTTAAGAAATGACCATTCCAGAATATAAAACTATGTCATGTCCTACCATCAGTGCCATTAATAAAATAAATTAGTTTACTTTAGTATCAGTCTTTCACTGATAGGCTACTACAAATTTGAAGCCCTGAACCTGCTTCAACCCAAGAATGCACCTTCAGGAAAAAAAAAAAAAAAAAACAATTAAAACCAAGGAATTCTAAAGAAACAAAGAAGGTCACAAAATTTAAAGAACTTAAAGAAACATTCAGTTCTTCTGGATATGTGGTCATCTGGCCACTAGATGCTATAAGAAAGCCTGGATAACAAATGTGATTCTCTTATCTGCTAGCAGGTTACCACAGTAAACATTTTTCTTCAATATACAACCCAAAGCAATCCTGTTGTTTACCCTCCTCTTTGTCTTATATTGATGTGATAGCTGAGACACATACAGTTCCTTCACAAATTTTTAAAAACTTCACAGTAAGAATTCACAGTTTGAGGTAATCTTAAAGGTATTCTCTCATACTCCTTAATGACAGGAATATTTTCTGCCGTGCTGCCACTAGACCTCTATGTACATTTTTGATGTTGCAGTCTTGAGATACAACTTCATTAGCGGAAGAAATCACCCTCAAAAGACAGTAATTTAATTGCAAATAGCAGTGTTTGTAGTGCCAAGCATCTTCTAAGAAAAGCAGGATTGAACCAACAGATGCTGTCCTTCTATTTGAATTCTGGCTCCTGAACAATTAGGATCTTAGAGGACTAATTCTTACAAGCTTCTCCTGCACAAAGAAGCAGCAAAATCCTTCTCTGCTCATTTGAATCTCAAACTGGATGTGCATTTGTTTATGTCCTGCAAATGAACATTACATCCTTAGTATTTGACAGCCACTGTAGCAGATTAAATGGTCTGTGCAACAAGATATACATTCAAATATATATATTCAAAGTCAGTAGAGGGAAGGATACAAAAAGCAGATAGCAGGATGCAATGATAGCCAGACCTAAAGTACTTTGCTTATTTGAATTTCTTTCCAGCCATCTGTATCTTGTCTTTACAGAGCACAAGTATTGTCTCATTTGCCCTTGACAAGATATAAATTAAGAAATGCTGCTAACACACGTTCTTTTTAAACAATTGCATAGATTCTAATTTCAAAGGACGTTTTGAAGCCATTCTCCCTTACACAAATTAGCATATGCTTCTTAAGTGCTCCTGAAATAAAATTTGTATCACTGCAGTCACATGGCATTATACTGTCTACAACAGCCAGCATCAGCTGCCTCCTTGTTAAGACTTGAATCAGAAATTCCTATCTGCAAATGCTTTCTCTCTAGGATATATAATTTTACCTCTCGATCTTCCTGAAAATGATAAGGCCATCTACAATCACCTTCCATTCCTGTTCCTCAAGTGAGCATCTCTCTTCACCAGCCCTCTTCCCAAGAAGATAATCAGCATTAATTCAATAAACAGATGAAAAAAAATTCCTAGTTTCTTCTCAATACCAATTTGATTTTTAAGCATTCTTAAAAGCAGTATTACTTTTAACATGCTTAATAAAATTATACATTTTTAAAATTTTATTCTTGCAAACCCAAATCAATAACAGTAAGCCTTGAAATGTTATTGGGTCTCATCATGCACAGCTCCTGACCTTGAAACCTGTAATGCTTATCAGGCCCCTGCTGTTAGAACTACCATCTCTGCAAGCATGTGAGGTCCTTTATTTAACTAAATCAACTCATCAGTGCAGCATTAACAATCATTTTGTTTTTAGAATTACCTAGTGTTTCATGGTGCCAGTATACAGCTGGATTGATTAAATACAGGTATTCATATTTGTAATAGAACTTTACAAGGCAGAGCAAAAACCAGACATTTACATATTTTAGACCAACCTCTAATTCAACTAAAATTTCTATAATGGCTCATGCTGGTTTGATTTAAATTTCTACTTCCCCATCAGCTCTGGTTACCAGAGGTTTTGTTTTAATGTGCTGCAGCATTGTGCACCTACAATTATTTCAAAGTCTTCCATAAGAAGGTTTAATTTCAAAGCCTTAAGAGAAAACAAGAGCTCTTTATTTACCACCTAGTTTAGCAACAAACAGTAGTAAACACAGATTCTGCTAATACTGATTTAGAATTCTGACAATTCTATTAAAAAAAAAAAAAAAAAGATGATACTCATTTAAAATAGAAAAATCTCTTGGGTTCCGTGCCAAGAATCAGCATGGAGTACCTGCTGCTGTACAGGCAATGCTGAGCAGAGATTGCCCCACTCCCCATCCCCAGTTTAGATTTAAGCTTTAAGCACACTTTACTGATTGAAAAAAGCAGCCGTGCTATTTAAAAGAAGGGGAAGGAAGGGTGTGGGGAGCAGCTGATAAGTACAAAAATAATAACCATTTGGGAAAGAAAAGCATATTCCTTTAGAAACCAACTGATTTTGTGCTGCTGAGTGGGGGACTTATGCAAGACTTAAACTTAATGAACAGAAGACTTTCATTGGGAGGAAAAGACACAGCACAGGACACAAGAACTGTCCCCCATTATCTACCATACACACCTCTGAATCTGTCACGTAAAGCAAGCTGCTGCATTTCCTGAGCTACTCTGCTTCTACAGAGTGCTGTGGCCTTATTGATTAGTGATAAAACCTTGCAGGGACGGCTATCACAATGCAGCAAACATAAATCAAATCAGCAGAACTATTTCCGAACCAATGGAAAGATTTCTGCTGAGCCCATTTTGTAATTAATACAGCCTCTTGTTAGAGACACTGCTCTTTAATTCCATGCTTGTGTAATGTATAAGCATACCACAGTCTTTCATTCATGATGACAGATCTGCTGCCTCAACAACATGCAGTCATTCTCAAAATCAGAATTTGGAACATTGCATTTCTCTCCAAACATTATTTTTTTACAAAATATTAAAAATACCATAAATGTCTGAAGTATTTCTATACCGTGACATTGATCTGCAGAGGTTCTGGAATACCAAGCCTTAAATTTAAGCATGTTGGCACGACAGGTGAAAACGTTTATGCCAACCTTGACTCATGAACAAGGCATAATTTGAGAAGATTACAAATGGCAGATTGAAGAAACTGAGGATGCAGATCTATTAAAATTTCAAAGTGAATACTAGAAGGTTCCCAGCCTTTCAGATGAGCAAGCACATACAAGCCCAGAACAAGTGAGGATCCTACCACACTCCATATGTGCCCACTCAGATATACCAAACATACCTTCTTTAACAATGATCTCAATTCTACAGTTCACAGTACAAAAAATTACACAAGGCACCATAAAGAGCAAATAACTGGTCATCTTCCTAGGAACTTCAATGTGTAAACATTTGCTTTTTCTAATCTAGTTTCACTTATTTTGCTGTTGAAAAACTCAGTTTTCATTTTTATAATTTTCGTCCAGATGGATTGCAGGCTTGGATAACAACATCAAACTGGTTAATCAACTTTCATGCCATATTTATGCTGCAAGAGGGAAATTTCACTGTTGTCTGCAGTTTAGCAATGCATACTGTGGAGTACAGCCAGTGTTTTATGTACCTTTAAAATTGCAAGCTTAAGCCCACTTTGCCATCAGTGACCCTAAGCCTGCTACTAACAACAACTGTTTGTCTCTGCTTAAGATATATTCAGATAAATTTAAATCAAAATGAACATAACACCCCTGCAGCAAGAATTGTATTTCACTCATTAAATATATGGCCTCTAAGTCCTACTGGCTATCCTCTGTCAGAGACCTCAGTTAGAAGGCAAGAAACAGCTATTTTCTAATTAATTTGTTATGGCATCACTATACCCATTCTTATTGCAAGTTTTTTGGAAAATAAAGAAATTCCTTGTACAGAAACTGCAGTGCAACTCTGATTATCATATTTTTACAATACTGTTGTATTTTTTTTTTACTGGAATTATTTTCCCCAATGCACTGAAGGACTTGCATGCAAAAAAATAACTTTCAAAAGCTGGTATGGCATTCTGAGCTTTATAAATCACTTGTGCACGTTTATGGCAGAAAGCAAATGAGTAAAATAAAATCCTGTGGCTATTCAAAAAAGTCAAGACTCTGGTAGAAGACAATAAGCAAGTGGACATTTGAAACATATATTAAATATAGCTTTCAATTAAGATTATTGCTCATAAATTAAACTGCATACTGTGTTCAGCCTAATCAGTTGACCAAAGAACAGAAAAGTAGGAAATGAGTAATATTTCAGCAACTGGCTTTACTGCATCATCATCACTTAAAGCACTGGAATCAAACTGGTTTACCCAAAACTACAAAGGCAGTACCAACAGACACTGCTCAATACATTTGATTAAAGTTTGCCTCTAATAGCTGGTTTCACCTCTACATGATACCTGTACAACATTAACCTATCCTGAATTGTAGTTGGGCTTTTAGGGGGATGGTTATGTCTTTTGCAGGATTTTTTTCTGCAGGATTTTTTGCTTGGTTTTACTGGGGTGTGGGTTTGGGAGTGGAGGGGGGGTGTTTGTTTGGGTTTTTTAAGGCAGTGCAGCAAAAATAAGTTCCTATGGAGATTATACATGGTATATAAATTTTATGTTATTTGACTAACACTAAGTAAATTAAGGTTTAATTTAATTCAGAAATATGCTTGATTTATCATTAAACAAAGGTAATTTATTCCATTAGCTTAAAATGCAGAGAAAATTGTTACCTGTCACAGTAGGCACCAGTTTTTTTCTCCCAGTAAGAAGCACTCTGCCATTCCCAATGAGAAAAATAAAATTAAAATCTTATTCATAATTTAAAAGTAGCTGTAATGTGGGAGGCTATAAATTCATCAGCAAAGCAGAGTAAGTATTATCTGCAGGCACCCTGGCTTAGTTTGATTTTAAGAAGAATGGGAAGGCACAAAAAACCTACAACAACGAGGCAGGGGGGATCATTTGAATCTGCTCAAAATTTGGAAACATTGCAGTGAGTTCCAGCAGCAATGGTTTAGCAGAGTACAAATGAAGTACTAAAAGAAACATTTTCTTATTTACAAACTACTTTTAATCTCCTAGCTCTGAGTCCTAAGAGGGATACATGGCTATCTACAAATTGCTTAAACCTCTGACTACAATAGCAGTTCTTGAAATTTCATCTGCCTGCTCTTTTCCTTCTTCCCTCAATCTCTTACACACACTTTTAAAAGTCATCTGAGGCCAGGGCATAGTTTCTGAATAGCTAACCTGAAATTTTTAATATTTTACTTTCACAGTTAATTTTGACCTTTGAGCTTTCTAAGAAGCTGCCTCTGCTTATACCAGAAGTTATTTTCATAATCCCACTACTTTTTTTTATTATATTTCAGTTTAATATTTTAAGCACAATTCAACTAGCTGTCAATAATGCCTTTAAAGAAACTTAACTGAAAAAAAACCCCATTTCTTGTTGAACAAAATGCACTCTAAGTAACCAAAAGTTGCTTTCAACGTATTTATCACTGCCTGTCAGCTGCCACAAGCATTATCTAATGTCTAAAATAATAAAACTGCTGACCTCAAAAAAGCATTCCACACTGTATTTTCATTCTTTCTATAACAGCACACTGAGATGCACAGCAGCAACAATTACAAACACATCTGGGATTTAGCAGCATAAAATGCCCTGCCCCCTTTGGGAGAGGACAGACCTCTAAGTGTAGGTCCTGAACTGACTTTAATGAATTGCAGAAGTGTACAAGTTGGTTGGGGACCAGTAACACGAAGGGTTTTCAAGTAATTTACCTTCATTACAAGGTAAATAAGCACAAGGAAAAATTAGCACCTAGCTTATGTGCCTACCTTGTTGCTGGTACTCAAGTTGACCTGGTATTTATAACTGCTACACTGCTGTCACTTCTGCAACACTCATCCAATGTCTAGATCCTTTGACACAAGCAAGAACTACAGAAAGCTTCAATAAGACAAGAGTAGGGCTAATTTAATCAAAGAGAAAGGTCTGCTTTGCAAAACTATTTTACAGAGACAAAATGTGATTCGTTTAAAACAGCACAGCCTAGGATACTACTTCCTGTAGTATGAGTACATATTCCCTGATGTCTGGTTTTTAACAGTGACCTCAGAGAAAGGTACACAAATCTCTGTAGCAGTGAAACTCGTCTGCTTCAGCATGTTTTTATTATTAGTTAATGACCAAAACAAGAACATTAATCATGCATTCATTATTAAAACAAAATGTGGTTCTGTCAGAGTTTGAGTGATGATGTGAGAACAAATTAGGCACTACTTGTACATGAGGCAGTACCTTTGTTTCAGAGTATGTAGGCCATACCAATTCAGCACAATTCAGCTCCCACCAGGAACAAAACTAATAAACATTTCTTCAAATCTCTTACCTTCTGCATTTGTCACATTGCATTGCTTTGCTATATTACTGGCTGTCTCTGCTTGTCTTGTCTCCTCTGTTAGTGTTCCACCCTTCTTCCATGTCCCTCACCTTAAAAACAGAAGAAAAAAGCCTCTCAGAATTGAAAGCATCTTATTTTCAGATCATTACTGTAGCTACACTTTATTCTCCTCTTTTTGTCTTCTCAGTTGATAGAGTCAGCTCTTTGCATGGAAGAACCTACATTTTACAAATCTAGCAGAGGACCCTAATCCTAGTGACTGTCTCAATGTTATTAGCACACCCTAAACTTAGCAGCATGATTGTGAGAGATCAAAGAGATCAACTGAATGCTTCTTTAGGAAGCCCTTTTGCTTAATATTCAATACCAAGGAGCTGATGAGAGACTTCCAAATCCAGATCAGCAGCACTTTCAAAACCAGGATCTGCAGAACTGTGCAGCTTTTGGTACGGGGAGGCCCCCTTGATGTCAGTTTTCATTTTTTACTAATCCATTAATACTAAAAAATCCTATTCAAAATAACAGAAGACTCTGTAGTGCAAAAAAGCTGTTCTCTTGTGCCCCAACATCCTCATTTCCACAACCGCCTCATTAAATAATTTCATGACAAGTTCTTTACAACCTTCCTACAATAAGATTTCTCTGCACCCCTATAACTGACACCCCAGGATTTAATATTGAAAAGAAGAGGTTTGCTAAAGAGTGAGAAATACTGTTTTTAAAGGTTCAGTAGAGTTTCAACTACAGCGTATGGTTCCTGCTGGAAGTTTCACCTGTGAGCAGGGGAACTTTGTGCCCTACTAAAACACAGATGTGATTGTTACAGCAGGTAGATGGCACAGGATATTAAATCTGACACTACAGAAACCCAGAAGTCATATCTACAAGGCTTAGTGGAATAAGCAATCTTCCTTCTGCTAAAAATCTCTTTTCTAGAGTTAGACCAATAAGATAGATCTTAACTTTAGTATTGTGTATATTTTAAACTGATATTGGTTTTGTCTTTTCTTTACTTTTTTATTATTTCTGCTGAGATATTTCTATAATCATACAGAATATAATACACTTTCTGTGCCAGAATGGCAAGTGAGAGTTAGAGAGCTTACTAAATCACATGTACATTTCAGGAGCTCTTGATTTTGTGAAATGAAAAAAATTAATACTGTAATTTTACAGGGGTTTCTCCAGCGATCCTTAATCAGCCTTGTAGTATATAACTAGATTCACAAAAAATTAAGCTCATTATTAATTCATATACCCAGGCTCCATTATAGTAGTTTAAGTATCCAGATGCACAGTATTAGGGGTTGTTTCCTCTCCTGCCTGAGAAAAGGATGAACCCAAAAAGTAGCCACACGAGTATGAAACTTCAGATATTCAAAGTATGGTTCTTAGTGCACCATTATATTAATCAACACAACAGTACAGGTGTAGTTTCTTAAAATATCCTCCAATAGTCCAGGTACCAAGCTTTTTCACTGAAACCACAATCATTTTTCAATAGGTTAAACTAGATTCAGGACTGAACTTTCTGATAGCAACAAATATATTACAGGAGTGTAATACCTAATGTGATGCTGATTTCATTCAACTGAGCTCCAAAAAACTGAAACCTCATTATCTGGAGAGCATCCAGTGTAGCCAGATGTATAGTGAGACACACAGAGGTTTAGCAGTTCACACTATAAGGAGAGAGAATTAGAATCAGTAGAGAATACAGGTCTCCCCAGTGCTGAGAACTAACCACCACATTTCAGGACTTTATTTAAGTCTGAATTTCCCTGAGTTCTCACAAGAAAGAGAATTAGTTGCTTTAGAGCAAAGAGGCTGCCATGGGAATCACCAAAGAACATTACATGAAAAGCTGAGACGTCTCTTAAAATCCCATACCTCTCTTTAAGCTAAATAATTTATTTTGGGATGTAACAAAGCATTATTTTAGAAAACAAAACAACCAAGACAATGGTAATAATATTGAAATTTATCAATTCCTTTTTATTAAATATCTTAGGATAAGTGCAGAGAGTATAATATTCATAATCAATTCCCAACAATTTCCCAACTTTAAGGTACAGTATACTTGACATTGGAGTTACTTGAGTAGCTAGGTCACAGGTTTTGATGCTTAATACTCTGCTATTTTAGGCATTTTTATTCAATAATTACTGAAAACATCATATTCAACAATTACCGTGAACCAAGTTACTTAAGTAAATGTCCTATCAGATTTGTAAATGAGAAGCATGATTTTGCATAACACAAACCAGCTGCAAATGGATCACACCAGAGCCACAGTCATCTTTTCCTAGATAAATATTAATATTATTAAACCAAAGAGTTTAAACTACTTTTAACCACTAATTGTCTAGAATGGTTTCAACAAAAATGATGCTGTTTAAATCAGTGCTTTAAATAAAATAAATTTAACTAACACTTCTGAAGCTGCCTTTAAGCTTTCATAGTGCTTTCCTTGACACCAGTGCCACCGCCAGGCATTAGCTCTGTGGTCACTCTTCTGAGACTACAAACTTTCCCCCAGATCTTTCTGGTTTTAATTTTAGCAACTTACTGCTACCTCTTTCTCTTTAGCCTGAGTCCTTCCTCCTTGAAAACCTCACAAAGCCCTTAAGAAATACCATTTAAGGTGTCAGCTGCTTACAAGTATAGACTCTGTATTCTAGAAGTGGGGGGTGGATTTTCCTAGCTTTTTTTCTGCTTTTGTCTGCAGTTGGGTCTCAGTGTGCTGAGGATATCCCAGCCTTCAGTCTCTTTGAAGCAGTCAGCATGTGATAATCTGTGCTATACTTCCATTAACTATCCCTGACATGGTTCAGAGTTAGCAAGCACCAGATTTCTGTCATCATTTTAACCAAGTCAACTAGAAAAGAAAATCACAGTCCTAACCCCTGCTCCATTGCAAAGTGATCAAACTTTCCAGAGGGTTACAGACCTAGAGCCTATTGTAACTGCTCCATTATTCCTCTCTGTAGTAGCAACTCATGCTAGTGGGATTACATGAAAAATATTTTTGGGAAAGGAATAAAATCTCATGTTTTAGGATTTAAACTATCATTAATTAATAGAAATTAGGAGAAAGTCTTGCATTTAAGTGGAAAGGCCCATATTAGATTTTCTCACAGAAAAGCTTTGGAACCTGTCCCTGAAGCACAGCTTACTCTTTTCTATAGCAGACAAACATGGTAAGATCTCAGAAGACACTTTCAGTGAGCCTTAAATTATGTCAGAATTTTTTACCTCAATATCAAACAAATTAATGTCATGGAAAGAAACACACATCTACCTATTCGCAGGTAGCAGTAATATAAAGAAGTTTCTGATTTTTTTTTAGGATACAAATGTTATTAAAGATTTAATAGCTGTAGTATCACACAATGATGCCTCCTTCTATTTGTGACTTGTCAGAAAAACTTCAGTCCTCTGTCAGAAGTGGACATAACAACCTTTGGTGTTGATCATAACACTGTCCTGATCCACACTCACACCTCAGGCTGTGGGAGATAAATTCTCTAAACATATGGTGCAATGTGGCTGCAATTCAGCCAGGAAACCACCCTCATATTTTTTTGAAGAATGAGTAATAGAGTGTTGTTTTCTGACAAGTCACACAATATATTTTCTCTGATATTGCATATTTAAGTATAGATTTCCTACTGGGGCAGTCCACATTTGACACAGTGAAATCAATAGCTATGTACAAATTTAAATTGCACATTCCTTTTCAAGAAAAAGAGAGCTTTGCATAGCCCCTAAGTGTAGCCTTCTTATAAGGAAACTAAAATTCAGGTTCCAAGAAAAACATAACTCATACACTTTCTGGTAAATATATCTTGTGTATCTTTACACTCAAAGGAAAGGCTATTGTATACTCACAGAATGCACTGCCTCCCAGAGAGCAGCACAGCAGAGCAGACACAGGGCCTGGGTTTTAACAGCTTTCCATCACTAACTCCTTCCATGCCCTGCAGGGAGCAATTTCCAATGTGCTTTAAGCACAGGAATGGAGTCTTTCTGACTCTCCTATGTGGTGTATTTCCTGTATGCTCAGGCTATGAATGATTCCTTAGTATTTTTCTTTCACCTATCTGTTTGTAAGATGTGGCAGTGGGGCAAGTTAAGGAAATTTTATTTTCACTAGAAAAAAAGGTATTTTAAGTATTGTCACCAAGATCCAACCACACAAATTACAAAAAAAAAAAAAAAAAAAAAATGCAGGGAGCTGAAGGGCTACAAACCCAAGTTTCACTGTGGCATGGCATTCATTCTCCTACTTCTGTAAGACAACCTAATGAATAGCTCTCAGAACATGAAAAATTATTCTCTCATGTTTTTTTTTTCTTTATCTGAAGAGCTCCCATGGACAAGTAACCTTAAAATGGGTACTTTACTAAAGATTCATCTTGGTGTGTGTGTTCATAGCTCCCTAATCAAGCACAGATTTTCTTTTATCCTGCTTGTTAATGACCATGGTAGAGCTGACAACACTAAGCATACAGCAGTGTTTGGGAGCAGGTCTGCTTGGTAGCTAGCACCTGCTATTAAGTACATCAAGAACTGCTATATAGAGAGAAACAAATTAGAAAGCAATTAGAAATAAAACAAAATTAATTTAAAAGAGGTTCAAATACCAATTCCAGAACTATGAAAAGTGTACTTGTTTCAAAGGGATTACTCATATGAACAAAGCCTAAAACACCTCACTCTACGGAGCTTCTAAAATACTTGAAATCTGATCAGTAAATGAAATAATGTGAGTAACCAAACCTCAACTTTTTCTCATTTTTCATACATATATGGAATTTTTTAGAGATTTTTTTTTATTCAGAAGACTGCTAAACAACTTAAAGGATTCAGAAATGGGCCCAGACAAATATTTTAGTATGAAATCATCAGCATTTTAAAAGTTACAAAGCAAATACAGCAGTATTGGCTTTTTGTTCTTAGGAAATGCACACAACGGTGTATGAATGAAAAAATCATTCCTCTATTCCTCACACTTCCAAACCTACCACTACCTGAACATATATATTTGAACAGAGACAATGAAAAAAATTACCTGAAAACTGTTTTTGCAGGAACAGATAGTTATCCAGATTATTGTGTTTTCTAACAGTAGTCTCATTTAGTACAAAAATATACCTGACAATACTATTCATCTAGCACTCATGACAATTTTGTAATAGAAATCAGCTGCTCTGATTTTCTGTAGAATGTATGATTCGTTCCGGAGTAAAACCAACTTAAATACTTTCTGCTTTCAGCCAGAAGTTAGAGATTCCTGGCATGAGCTACTGAAGTTGATTAGTAGACTGTTTTAATGCACTTTTACCCCTTCTCGTCAAACCAAACCACCCTGAAAACTCAAAATGCCATCTACAATCTTGGTTAAGTCTGATAAAATAAGACCATGGGCAATGGAGCTTTAATAGCAAAGTTTATACTTCATTGAATGTCCAAATGCTGAGTTGTGGACTCATAAATAGCAAAATATACACATATTTAACAAGTACTCAGGTACTGAGAGGTTATTTCACTCAGCCAAAAGCAAAAAGAGAAAACTTAATTATTTGCCAAGGAATACACTTCACTTTCACCTTATGGTAATGAATGATATTAAAAATGTGCAAAGAATGAATCCCCAGATTGTTTTGGAAAGCAAGCTACACAGCTGCATAAAACCTTTACTTTTTTACACTCAGTTAATATTTAGTGTTCAATCTGGGTATCTCATGCCCCTACATTTGTTGACTAGTTATTTAAAACTCTTTTTCAGTCAAAATCAAATTTAAAAATTGGGACTTCCAACCCCCAGAAGAGCAGTGTGAAAAGTAAGGTGCCATGAACCCCTCAAAATCTGTCCCTTTCATTTCAAGAGAGACCAACTAACAAACTCGTCTCTTTCTTGCATTGTTTTCTGTTTTAGTTTTTGTTCAACATTGCCAAAACTTCCTTCATGGCATGTAAATGTACTCTATTGCTTCAGGTTTCCACAGAACTTTGTGCAATGTGAATCTCCCAAATTTTCATCTACTTCATAGAAAAATGAAAATATCTACTCAACATTGGAAGAATAATTTAATATTTCATTTAGAACTTTCTGGTTTCATAGTTTCTATATTCTCTTTGATTACTTAAAAGAAAGATATTGTGTTATCTTATTAAACATTTGTTCTTTTAAATATCAAAGCAAACTTCAATCTAGGGATTTGTAGGAAAAGATTTTTGTTCTTGTACAAGCATCAGTGAAGCCACAGGTTTCTGCTATTTCCCTGCTGCTTTTATTTTTCACATTTGATTAAGAAATACTTATGGTATTCTCTATTTTTGCAGTCAGCAAATACCTTCTGAAATCTGGAGCCATGCTGATGCAAAAGGAAACAAATGGACTGTAAGTAAACAGACTCTGATTTCTGATTTATGAGGCAGTTCTGCCAGATTTTAGAATTGTAGTTTAAGCCACTGGACTCAAGAAATTTGATATAAGATTACATTATAATGAACAAGTAAAACAAATAAAATATTCCTATATAAAATGAGTTTGCATTGTCTCCTATTTATATATATGCCTGGGATCCTTCTGGACTTGATCAAACAGTTACAATGTCCAAGTAGTTAACATCTGGATTTGACCTTTTTTTTTTATAAAAGGCCAAGTCCATAAGCATCAGGTGGGCATTGCCTACATGAGGAAATTCCATTATAAGTTTCCTTGTGTCATTGGCTTAAGACCACTGATAAGCTTAAAATGCTTGAGTAGTTGCTTTGATTCACACAAATCTATTTCCAGCACAGGGATTAACATCCCCTTAGCTGGATGCAGTAATACATTACCACTGACACTCCTCTGTTTAAACAAAAAACATCTACTGTTCACTAGCAACAGCTTTTGGACACCTCACTGTCAAGAGGCCACTTATTTGTTGGTAGTGGTAGTCAGCCATAAATGATCTGACAGGAAAATACCTCATTCTGGTGTCAATAAATAGGCCAAAAAGAATTCTTTTTTCATGGGTCCGTTGGCAAACTCTTTGCACTATTCTATGTATTTGAATTTGGACTAGTTTCAATGTCCCATTTGATGGTTTCATCTATGCGAGCAAAACAAACAAAACAAAACAAAACCAGTAAAAAAAACCCAAAGCACAGTTACTACTTTTGTCATCAACCATTTGTGAAATTGATTTTTTGCCTGTACTTTAAGAATTATTTTTTTTAAAGTGTTCTTACGTCCTAAAAAACCCTGCAGCTTTGTTAAGGACATTCATATTTATTTAGGCTATGCAGACATGATAACAGCCTTTATGCATATCCTTATGCTTAGACAGTCTATGACACTGCAGTTGTCTCATAAAAAGACATTTTTAATGCCACTATCATCATAATTATTTGCAAGCCGTAATATTTGCCACATTACTGGCCCAGAAATAGATACGTAAGAAAGAAATTAGTATGTATTTACAGAGAAGAGCTGCTGGAAGCTTTATCTTAACATTTCCTCACATCATTTGATATGCTTGGATGGACCTCTGAGTAAAAATAAATTATCACTTTAGGTTTGAAGGTGTACTTCCCTAGCGGATAAATATTCATGCATCTTTTCATTTGATAACTGTTTCAGGCTTTCTTTTCAGGGAGCTTCAAAAGGGGGATAAAGAAATTATATATATACATAATATATATATATATACACACACACACTTTTTAAATGCTAAGCTGCCTTTTGAAGCTGGACAAACGTGAGTGACAATGTGCTCCAAGGGAAACAAAAAAAGGACCACATTAAAAACTGTCACTTGTATGAAGACTATGACTCCTGAAATAGACATTTCTATATTTTTGTAGGATAAATTCATCAGTATCACAAGTAGACTTTTAAAACATTCTTATTAAATTTCCTAGGAGAGTAAACCATCTATAGCAAATAAATCACACCTACTATCAAGTTTAAATATCACTTTGCTAAACTGCTAACTATGATCTACTAACTTATGAAGCCTATGTAGTCATGGATTTTAGCAAAAGAAAATGTATTCTTTCATTACAGTTCAGCAGAATTACTGGGATATCCAATTTGAAAATTACTAAAATATTCAAATTTGTTCAAATGTAATTCTGCCCACAATGTTTAGTCATCTGTGCCTACAGAAAGAAATTTTGTTGAAAGAATTCTGCCATAGTTTATACATCTCCTACAATCCTAATTTATTTTGTTAGTAGTGTTAAGTACTTTAACTGTAGTAGTTGCATCAGTACAGATCCTGTTCTGGTTCTGCTCAGTGACAGTGTACAGTTTAGTCCCTAATTTACCAGAATATAAGACTCCAGCACAATAACTTTTTTAAAGCAATGGCTGCATCCATGACTGGAACAGATGCTGCTAACTAGGCTATGATATGAAAGGAACACAAAATATGATGCAGAGAAGTGTTTTGAGAATCTTGTCCCTAACCTACAGGTTTTCAATTCACATACAGTAGGGGCACAGAGAATCATGCAAGACATCAGAGAAGCAGGGTCATTGACAAAATCATCTTGTAACAAAATTAACCCCTATTTTCACTGTTAGTTTTTGTAAACATTTGGAAAGGCAGGCAGGTCTGATCCAGTAGGGATTCACGCACATGCAGCAAAGTATTAAGGATCTGGCAAATAGATTAGGAAGGTAAATTTGGTGAATAAAGGTGAATAAAACTTCAAGAATTAGTTTATGGAATACTATTTTAAAGGCAATCAGTAAAAATAGTTTGCTTTTTTTCAACAGAACAAATAAAAATTATCATCATATTGTATTACAATGCTTTTCAGAAGCAGACTTCAGAGTTTTACACAAAATGCCACTTCACTAGGAAGAGCTGGTTTTTCTATGGTCCTCTACATAAAAAAGCCCTTCAAATGAAAATAAAAAAATAAAAATACTACTAACTTCCACCACCACTCAAGACTGGTCTAAGTACTGTTCAAGTCGACAGTAGGATTGTCTCTGATTTAAAGAACTCCAATTTACAAGCTCTTCAGAGGAATCACTAATAGATGGCATAAAGATCTGGCAACAACAGTGAGGGGACAGAACCAAAACACAATATAAAAAATCAACACATTCTGTAACTCATTGGCTAAATGTTACCCATGTTCTGTCTTGTTTGCTGTTAGATGTTTCTAGGGAAATATTTAGCAAGACACTGGGGCAGAAGTTCTAAGAGTCTCCCTCCAGCATTTTCCTTTCAGCAGAACTGCAGCATACCAGCCACACAGCACAGAAGACACAGACTTGAGCAGAATTTCCATTGCTGCATTAGGTGGCAGAGCAATCTGATAATAATTATGAACCCCGTCACTTAGATGGATAAAAAACTCAAGAAATTCCCAACAGCATCATTTAAACATAAAATTTTAAAATACATTTCTAATGACCATGTTTCAGTTCTCAGGAATCAGCTGCTGCCAACAGAATCACCTGACAGAAGTTGCAGTCTTCAAACTCCACCAAAAAGGACTCTTTACCATGGTCACCATCCCTGACCCTGTTGTGTCTCAGCTGCCAACAGCACACAAAGAGATCCCATAATTTAGCTGAGACCAAGTCTTTGCTGTAGCAAGCAATCTCTATATTAGCTTCCCATCATCTTCACAGATTATGCTTGATTTTTTGTTGTTTCTCCAACAACTACCTATAAAATATAACAGCATAAAATTTAAATGTGCAAACATTTACTACAACAATTACAGGTCTGGCCAAATAAAATTCCCAATGCTGCAGCCACGGAATACAACCGCAGGCATCATAAATCTAGAATCAATTCTGTATGCTGGGTTGTGCAAATAAGCTCAGAACAAATACAAAAACCTCTGAAATTGAGATATTTGAAGTAAATGAGGCTTTTGGATAACACTAGAGTAGTTTAATGTTCTGATTTTATAAATGTTGAATAGCAGAAGAGGGGGAGAACTTGCTCCTAATACATTATCCCAGGAGTAATGAAACAGAACTGACAGATGTGAAAGAAAGGCTTGCTGATATTTTCTAAAGACATATTGCTTTTTTGTAAGTAAAAGAAAAATAACAATGGCTTCCAGGGAAAAGCCAATTTCACATAGCCATATTTTAACAAGGTTCAGCCAGGAAAAGTTATCAATAGGATCCAAAAAAACCCAATAAAAAATCCTGAAGAACTGATAAAACAGACAACAGAAATGGAAAAATTAATTTCACTAGGCACAACAGAACTCCCTGCTCAGTACATCAGACAGTAATTTAGGGCTTACTCTACTGGAGCTATCTAAAGATTTGTATCAATTTCTGTAATCTTTGGTATGGGTGTTTTTTGTATCAAAAAGAAATCTTTCTGTTTTGCACAGGTGCAAATTACATTATGAGGTAGGAAAAAAACCTGAGACACTAACATATCCTTTAGTGGCATAAAAAACAATTTGAAAGGTTAATATGGTAACACCATGCAGATGGCTATTAAATGAAACCTTCTGTGGGATGATGAAGTTGAAGAGCACTGTGGAAAAGTCCAGGACTTGTCCCTCCATTTTGAAGAAGATCACACTGGCACATTTCACTGTCTCAAAAAATACTGAACTCCTCCTCCTTGGTATATTGCCTTGATAATGATATCTCTACAATAAGCTATTTTTAAACCCAGTTTCTTCTGGTTTTCTTGTAATCTGTTGGCTTTTGCTGCTCCTCTTCCTGCTTTGGTTGTTAGATCATAATGATGCTTTGACACAAGACACTGACTAAAAGCCAAGGTACTTGCTCACCAGCCTGACCCTCTAACTCACATCCATGCAGAGGTTTGCAGTTTACCCTATTTAACTGCAGTGAAATTTCACTGAATGCTGATGAGACAAAACGAGGTGCAACACTGGTCACCTCTACCATCAGGTTAATGATTGTACTCTATGATCTTAGAGGTTTTTTCTAACCAGCTCTATTCTATGATTCTACTCTGATTCCCTGAGTGACTGCCCACCCAAGTCAGGCTCTTTTTAGTGATAGGTAAGCCAGATTTACCAAACTGAAAGGAGTTTTGTTAATATATGCTAGTTTGATTGGGTCAATCTGTCATTCTTAAACAGTGACAAATAAACATGACTGTTTTGGGGAACCAGAAAAATAAAAAATTCCTAACAGTTCTGACTAATACTTTTTGTCTTTTTGAAAGAGGAAACAGTAGTCACACAGCCAAAACCCACCGAAATTCCCTGTTCAGGAGAAAGATATCTTACCTCCAAAAATACCAAGATGTTTTCAACTACCTTTACTACCTGTTAAATTTCATAGAAGCCAATTGTACAATAGTACCAGTAACAGACTGGTTTTCTACTTGAAAATTATTTAGGAATTACAATCTGCACTGTATGAAGTTCTGCCAGATAGGTCCCTGTGAATTAAATTTTTAAAGTTATGCCTTAATTAAGTTGCAACCCTTCCAACTGGACTTCTTCCCGTGAATCTTAGACAAGAGGGAATTTATTTGCCTCTAATCATGAATCTAGGCCTAAAGAAGCTCAAGATTCTTTAAGCACACTGTTTATCTCCTACATTTACCACGTGTGTATCAGAAGACAGCTGAACAATTTAATTTACATTTACAGAAACATTGTATGGCTGCTAAAAAAAACTTTCAAAAAAACTTCCAATTGTTTAACAGCTTGCATGAGTATTAATAGGCTAAGATTAAGAAAAAGGAGCTTGAAGAAAATATGATGGCCTTTGAAACACTGTTCGTTTAAAGCAAAAAGGATATGCTGTCTCTGCAACAAATGTTAAAGCCATAAACAGTTTATGAATTCCATTGATAAGGAACTCATATGACATAATACTTGTTTTTCTACAATTACATTACCTCACATTGCCAAAAGAAAACTTAAAGTCTTGAGTAATAATTTAGTGCAACTATCTTGCAGTGTCGCATTTTTTCATTCCTTTCCTTGTTAAAATCAAAACTTGCTTCCATGGATGTGTCCTCATAAGGACTGCAGAATGAAATCCAAATTTACATTAATTTCAGGTACAACAGACAGTGCTCTTAAAACACATGAATGTGAGTGTATAATAAATATTACAAGTACACACAGCAAGCTGGCTGCTCCACCACGCGGGCACTCCCAAAGAGTTAACACACTTCAATTTCTGCACTGAGGTGAGACAACTAAATCATCTCTTCTAAGAAAAAGCAGTATGTGTGAGGAGCAGGTTCACCAAGCATGCTCAGAAGAAAACCTGAGAACACAGCATTGAAATAGAGCTGTACTGGTGTCTGTCTGCAAGGAACTGAACTTTGGTGTGGCAGACTCAGACTCAGCTCCTCCAAGCATCTAAAAAAAACCCCACATTCCACAACATCCACACAACTACATCATTGAAATGAACAATGTAATTTTTACCAGAAAGAGACTCAAGAAGATAGCTTCCTGATTTCTACCCTCAATAATTAAAGTAGTTACAAGTCTGAAAATAGATCTTTATTTACACCATTTTTGTCTTTCTGGCCCATCACAGGTTCTATAGAAGATTGTCTATCTGCATATCTTGTTAGCAGTACCCAGTACATTGTCTGCAGACAGCTTTCCTGAGTGTCAGTTTCTGCAGATGAATCTAATGCTTGCTCTCAGTCTCCTTCTATTACACTGAATAGCTTAATTTTGACTGTTTTCCCCATTTGCTGCAGATTCCTGTAGAAACTGTATTAATAACACAGACACTTTGAATGAAGTGACCTTACATTTGCATTCCTACAAAAAAGAGACAAATAAGAAGCCATGGATTTACTTTTACATTATTTGATGTTGTCTTTATCTTTGTATTGATACTCAGTTCCTACAGAGCAGGCTACATATAATGGAACAGCTACGTGCAATTGATCATGCTCTAAACTGCAAAACCCTCATAAAACTTGGTCAGGCAAATCTATTTTACAGAAGGCACAAAAACAAGGTGGTGACAATGCCCCTGCCTGAAAAAAAAATTGAAAATATCTAACGGATACTTAACGTTATCTTGCCACACTTACATTACATATGTATATATTCCAAAGAAAGCTTTCTTGTTAGTTTATGTGAAAATCGAGTAAGCAACATAAAAAAACTTTCTGCCTTTTGATTCTCTTTAGATATTCCAACTGACTACAAATCGTATTTTCAGACTTGCCAGATATTTCTCATTATAAGAATTGTTAAATACAATGTCTTTTCCACTGGTAATGAAAATCTGTTACAAACTTCTCATTCCAGTTAGCACTGCCTACAGCACACAGAGAGATACGTCCAAGTCAAACACAATATATACAACCTATGCTCTAGGAAGATGATGCTGCTGTCTGCCTGAAAAGCACTTCTGTGTGTTGCTCCTGTCCCACTTCACTCTGCCACAGACCCACCCACCCCAGTCCTGTCCTTTACTCCTCATTCACTGAAGGCATTTGTCTGCTGAGAGAACAGAGGCTGACAGGGAAGGTCACTGTGACCAGTTGTAACTCTTAGCATACAAATGTGTCTTCTAGCTGTTGGCTCCACAGTGACCATGCCTTATTATTGATAAATCCTTGAAAACACTCTAATGTATCTTCATTTCAGAAAACAACTGCTTCAAGGTTGCTCCAAGTAAATAAGCATCCAGAATGCTGAAGAATTCTCTAAGTTGGCATTCTCCTGAAGATTAAAAGATAATAACACTTCTATTAGAATCACTCTGCCACGCTGTATTGATCTCATCAGGGAGGCCACTGCAGGTCTAATATGAACAGAGCAGTTTTAGAATTAATCACAGGGGTTTTTATTACGGTTCATAGGGCTCCTCATTCAAATGGCATCGTTTGCAATATTTATGGCCCAGATTGGTTGCCATTATTAAGTGCAAGTGTGCCACATGGTGTCTGGCCTGCTGTGTTAAAACACAAAGTCATTCTTCAAAAGTAAATCTTATCTAAACTACACACAAAAAGCCAATTACTTTTTGATTTACATTTTAATTTCACATTCAGTTTTCCCCTTATATACAAAACCCTTACTTAATCTTTGTTCTGGATTAACCAGCACAGGAATACAAGGTACAGTTCATAGTTTTAAGTAGGACGTTAGAGCATATTAATGCACTCTGCTCAGAAAGATATATATTTGGTCAACGACAAGCTACAATTTCTCTGTGAGAGAAGCAAAGGAAACAGTGGAAAAAATACAGCAACTAAGAAAGTTGACTGGCCACTGATCTTCAAGATAAAAATGACTCATTAAGGCTTTCAAGATTGTGCATTTGAAAATGAAAAAAATGTTCACAAATGTCATGGCAAGCCCTCACTGGCCAGTTCCAGTAGTAATTTAAGATGCAGCTGTTTAATTTCCATGCTCCCTGCATTTTCTTTTTAAAATCTTCTTTGTCACGTCACTCATGCTCTGTTAGATGATTCCTGCTTACCCCACTTCAGCACTATTCTCTTGCCATGATAGTGAAAGATGCGTGATCTGAACAAATATAAGTATATGCACTGCTGATGCTAAGTTAATTATTTACTTGAAGTAATGGGAAAAATGTTTGTTTGTGGTTTAGAGGGGGGTTTGTGTTGTGTTTTTTGTGTGTTTTGGTTTATTTTTTTAAGGAAGCAGGAACTTTGGACAGCACTCTCCTTTTCCTCACTTAATGCCTGAATGGCCAAGTGAGCTTCAGGAGCCAGCAAGCACGCTAATGAAATAATTGAGCCCTATCGAGAACACTCAATTTATTTTACATTTTACCCCAATGATAGTGTTAGCTAACTTACCATCACATTCTTAAAATCACCCCATACAAAAGCAACAGAAAGAGTGTTGCAAACAGCAGGACAGTGAGGCGAGAGAGCCAATTCAAGCTTCTGGTAGTTGCCAGTGAGGAGAGCAATGAGTTTGTCACTGACTCCATCCCAGATAACCTCCCTGAGGTAAGCAACACCAGCACAGCAGAGCTGCATCTCTCTGGGTGGGAACTGCACAAATTAGTAATCTTTGCAAAGGCTCAGTGACTGGCAAAGCAAACTCTGTGAAGACTTGATTATAATGAAACATGAAACATTTCAAAACACATCTCTTACCTCCACAGCTTCCCAGCGATGAATAATTCTGACATTACAGCAACCAACTGGCTCACTAAGAATGAGAACAGCAGCCACACACAGAGTAAAGGCCCCACCTTCATTACGCAGCCAAGAGCACCTACCAAGGGCAGACAGGGCCCTGCAGAGCCCCTCGGGGGCACAGCCTGGCAGTGCCACCACCTGCCCTGGTTCCCTGAGTGACCCCGGGCCTGACCCGTCACCTCACTCGCACCCAACTCCCCTGAGGCCCGTGGCACCACCGGGCTGTCAGGGCGGGCTCACCTCAGCACAACCACTGCCTCACTGCCACAGTGCTCCTCATCCTGTCCACACACCTGGGATCCAAGGCTGAACTTTCACAAAGACTGACCCGGAATGTGATGTCATTGATGTCAATGTGATGTCAGTATCGGGTCTGAGTGGCAATGATTTCATAGAGGGGGCCTCGGGGGGGCTTCTGTGAGAAGGTGCCAGAAGCGTCCCCGCTGACTGAGAGACCCAACTGCACGCAGCTCCGGAAGGGACCCACTGAGGGGCGAGGCAAAGCCAATCAGTAAGAGCGGCACTGCCTCTGTGCTAACGGATTGTAAAAGCGGGAAACCCTGCTACAGACACAGCAAGTGCAGTGGGAGAGAGGAGTGAGAATATGTGAGAGAAATAGCTGCAGACACCAAGGTCAATGAAGAAGGAGGGGGAAAAGCTGCTGCAGGCACCGGAGCGGAGATTCCCCTGCAGCCCATGGGGAAGACTGCGGGCAAAGAGGTTGCTCCCTTGCAGTCCATGGATGCCTAGAGTGGAGCAGACACCCTCCTGCAGCTCCTGGACCCCATGCCAGAGCAGGTGGGTGCACCTGAGGGAGGCCATGACCCCATGGGAAGCATTCATAGCATGACCTGCCTCAGCTCAATCCTTCAAGGGTTCTGCTATGAATCATCCCCATGTGTTTGTTACCTGATACTCCTTGACCAGAGAAACAAAATAACCTCTATGACTTTTACAACTGTGTCAAATTCTTGAATTCAGACAGACTTATTTGCATCTTTCACCTACACTGACCCACCCATAACTTCCATAAACAATTCTCTTAATGGCTACCAATGAATATATTGGTAACAAAGTAATGAACTCCCTAAATTTCAGTCTGATGGCCAACAGCAATATAACAAAACATGCTAGAATATCCAATTCCTCCTGCTTTCTATGAATTTCCTACACTTTGTGGTTTATTCATAACCCTGTTGATCACTTCATCTAAAAGCAAACGACATAGTATATGGTATCTTCTATGTAGAAACAAAATCAAAACTGAGATTGAAATATAAAGGTCTGAATATCTTTCCTCTCAAAACAACCTGGGACACCCACACATGCTTTTATTTTGATAGCTAGTGAAAAAAAAATGTTTTAATTTATTTTTTTTGGTTTTGGTTTGTTTGGTTTTTTGGTTTGTTTTTTTTTTTTTTTAACAGCTACATATATTCTGTGTAACAAAACTTCTGAAAAGAAGCACTTGGATCACAGCACCATCTTATTTACGAATCCTTACCAGCTAGGCTACTGAAATAACATATTGACTTTCACTCTCACCTATGACAGATTCAAACATAAGTCTCCTGGAGTGAAAGATTAGGAAGTTAATCCATTTTGAAACCTTGCTGCAAGATACTTGTGCTTTAAAAAAGAAAACCAATGAATGAATATTATTCAGGTCAAATAAAATCAGAGTGCTAAGAAGAGCTAGCCAGCTTTTAGTTCCAAGAAACAGTGTATGGGAAAAAAATCCCCACAATAAAATAGGGTACCAAATTTGAATAACAATGCGAATATAAACACTCAAATTATTAGTAGTTGATATCCAGTTATTATACTATTAAACCCGTTATAAACTTACAACATAGTTCTTAGTAAGTTTTTTCACTATCTATTAGAAGATGTTTTTGGGGGGGGATAGCTCTGATAACAGCACTGTTTTCAGTATCTTTCCATAATGCCATTTTTAGCAACTTGCATCCCCTCCTGTATGTGTCTATGTTTCTACATATGATATATGCTGTGTATATCTTGATACACAAACAGAAATGCAGAATCTTTTCCATCATTAAATTCAGCTTTCTTGTCATTTTGTATATATACATATTAAAACAGAGCCTTCTGAAAACCTTCAAGTGTTATATTCAGTACCTTAAGTTTGTATTTCAGGCTCTATTTTATTTATGCATTTTTTTACTGAAACTACCTATGAAATACTGTTCAAGTGGTTGTCATTAATGATACACTTGTATTTATGCCATAATTTAGCATGCACTTGAGAACCATAATTCACATTCACCTAGATTTAGTTGTCCAGCTAAGGGGAATGAGATTATCTGATACATTAAAAGGGTGACACTTCGACTGGGTAAGACAGGAGCTGCCAAAACAGATATAACCAGAAAACATCTTCAGAGAATTTCAGGAAAGACCAGATATTTCAGACTGAATACATAGAAAGTTTATAGACAATACAAAACGTGGCAGCATACTGGGGCAAATTACCCAGTTTCAACCAAGATACAAGTATTAAAGATGTACACTACTTAGGAGACACAGCTATACTTGTAGCTTTCTAAAAGAAGGAAAAACAATGAAGTAAGCAGGCAAGAGTTTCTGAAGAAACCCCAACAACAAAACGCCACAAGACAAATATTTTTCTTACACCAAGTTTTAAGCAACACTCCACTCAAACAACATATTTTGACAACATTTCAATAAATAAGGAAGTCAGCAACAAAAAAGCCAAACTCAAAGGTTAATTGCTATGAGAGAGAGGTCTCTAGGAACAAGTGAGCCTTGAGAAGGAGGAAGGTACAATGGGGTGCGAACTCTTGCTGTAAAAGCCAAATTCTCAATAGCTTTGGACAGGCGATTTCTTAAAAGGCTGTGCGGATGTTTGCAGATACTGACCAGCACCCTTAATTTTATGGTCTAGCTGACAACACAAAGCATGAACCAACAGCCTACTCATGCATATCAGTTGTGAAAAGGCAGTAGCTTTGTAGGTTGACCCAGATACTAAAACACTGCAGAACCAACCTGAAGAACAGGTATGTCACAATTTTTCCATAGGGTTATTTTATTTATAAAATGTTAAGAAATGGCAGAACAACTATAGAGGTACCCCTTCAAAACTGTTCCTTAATTTTACTTGTTTTCTATCATATGTACTGCCCTAAGAACTGCAGGCAACTTGCTCAGCTTGAGTAAATCTATATATCTGTTCTCTATAATGATTTTCAAATCACCATCCAAAGATTACTTTTACACAGAAGCTGACAGGCAAATTAACCCCTTATGGAAATATTTTTTATCTTACTGTTTCTGAAAGAAATAGGAACTTAGCAATAGTAACTGTTCAACCATGGCAGATGAATAAAACTTATCTTGCATCAAGATACCCTAAAGCAGCACAAATTGCTGAACTTCCATCTAGAAGAGCCATGACCTACAAGAAGTCCACAGGTAGCAGCATCATCTTATGAGGAATTACTAACAGTACAGTGATGTGTAAGTAGAAACAAATTCAAAACATGTTTTAAACTGTCAGCTAAGCTTGTTAGCTCACGAATAGTGGCAGAATAACACAGAATCCCAATTTAAGCTGAGTCATAAAAATTCAGGAGAAGTATCTTCCCAGACCTTCTGGTTTTGAAGATACTCCAGGAGGAATCCTGGGTTTGCTGTCACTAAACATCTTCCCATGGCTCTGAAAATGTACCAGGGAAACAGTCTGAATTCTGCAAGTAGCATGAAGTTTCAAAGTATTAGAGCTCTCTGTTCCCAGGCACTGTCAAAACACGAAATGAGAAGGCAGGGATGAGCAGATCTGCTGAAACATGCTTAAAGATGCATGTATATGCCAGGGCTGTGATTAGATATTTTACCCAACAGGGGTAGTTACAAGCCAGCTCTCTAGCTCTCTATCGTTCAAGTCTAAGCAGCTCAGGAATAACAGGTACCAGCACAATGAGCCTGGGTCAGCAGTGACACAGGCACAGTCACTGCTCAGCTGCCTCTGCCCACCTGTAAGCAGCTGGGAACCCACAGAGCTCTTCAGAACACCAATAGCAGAAACTAACACTGCTTTTTCCTAGCATCTTCCTCCTCCGGCATCTGGATTTTTATCTTCAGTGACTTCCCAGTGATGCTATTTCAAGGAAAATATAAGATATTGCAGTAAGTAACAACAAATGGATGCATCACATTCTTCCATTTAGCTTGCATTTTCATGAAAACAAAACTAAAAGCCCCCATACAATTGTGGACTTCAAAGTCAATGACTCCTTCTAGACATAGAATCATAGAATGGCTTGGGTTGGAAGGGACCATAAGGATCATCTACTTCTAATCACCCTGCTATGGGCAGAAACACCTCCCACTAGACCAGGTTTCTCTGAGCCACATCCAACCTGGCCTTGAACACTTCCAGGGAGGGGGCAGCCACAATTTTTTGGGGCAACCTGTTCCAGTCTCACAACCCTCACAGTGAAGAAGTTCTTCCTAATCTAATTTTCTTTCTAATCTTTCTAATATCTAATATTTCCATTTAAAACAGTTCTATCACTCCATGCCCTTGTAAAAAGTTCCTCTCCAGCTTTTCTGTAGCCCCTTTAAGTACCAGAAGGCTGCTATCAAGTCACCTTATTCTTCTCCAGGCTGAACAACCCCAACTCTCTCAGCCTGTCTTCACAGGAGACATGCTTCAGCCTGATGATTGTCTTTGTAGCCTTCCTCTGGATTTGCTCAAACAGGTCTGTGTCCTTCTTCTGCTGGGGGGTCTCAGAACTAGACACTGTACTCCATGTGGGGTTTCACATACTTAAAAATAAAAAGAAGTTCCCAGAATAAATTGTCTCCAGTCAACTGACAACAGACCTTTTCAGAAAAAAACTTAAATTGTCAGTGATCTACTTACTTTATGCTTGACTAATTCCTTGAACAGAGGAAAGCCATGCATGACTAGATAACAGATATAAAAAGCAGATGATACACAGACTTACTTTTGAAGGGAACTGATTCCTGCTTTCTCCTGTAAGTACAGAAATATACTTTGTACATAAGTACAAAAATCATTACTTTGCCTCCTAGTCTATTTGAAAATGCAGTGGTTATAAAATGGTGAAAATGCAGTGAAAATGGTGAAACTGCAGTGAAACAAAAGTCTGGACTGTGTTTTGGATGGAATGATGAACTAATGCCTCAAAATCCCTATAGTTTAAGTCTGATTATAAATTTGTAAGTCCCATTGAGGGTTTTAATATGGCAGAGATTCTCTGGGAATACATGGACTTAGATTCATTTTCATTTCCCTACTGGGAGGTGTTTACTGCAGAGAAGCTCACATTTTTGTACTATACATTGACATTCTCCCTAATTATTTCTGATTCCCCATGCCCTTGTCAAGTCCCTGTGATCTTCATCTAGAGACCACATCTAAAACCTCAGTCATCTTAATCTTTTAGATCAAAGTGTGGACTGAATACACTTAAAGTCAAATTAGGGAATAAACTATTTTTCAAAGCTAAAATCATAAATAATAGGCAGAAAGCATGTAGGAGGGGGAGGCTACATAGCACCTTTCACCTGAAGAACAGAGACTTTCTCTATGTACATTACTCATTAACAGAGCCATCACTGAAGCATGAAGAGCAGCTGATTAAGCCCACTAAGAACCAATCAGCTTTAGAGGTGGGAGTGAAGATACTTAAAAATGGGTAGGGGGGTAGTTACACTTATCTTTGCCAACTCAGAAAGTGTCACATAAAATTCCTTTCAAAACAAGACTCACCACCTTGACTTAGAAATTTTGGCTGACAGCCTGCCTGTTCAATTTCCAGTGAAGGAATATACAATGTTCATGAAACTCTCCCTTTCTATGTCCAGAAGCAGCTAAGAAAACCCAAGTTAATGGAGTACATAACCACATGATACCTCCCTGGTGCCCTACCACACACATTGCCACAGACCATCAGTGGGACACAACACATTTACACTAAGAGCACAAGCTTTTTCCACTCAAGCTGCTTATTGGCTTGGAAAAACTCCCTCCAGTATGCTCTACTAGACCATGCACATGTGCCTAGCAAATCTCCAGCTCAAGTTATCTAATGCCACTAAGCCCATAGTGTTCATTACTCTGAATACTTATCATCCAACTGAAAATTAAGATGTTGCTACAACAAGCCAGCTCTCAGTCAAGGGCAAACTGATGTCTTCACTACCTGTAGTAGATATGAACTGTTTCTACCAGATATAAGTTTGGTGTTGCTGATGTATTTTTTAGAACTTTTTATATGCTCCCCATTCGACTCTCAAGTTAAACCCATTTTCAAGTCAATTATCATATCCTAACGCTAATTTCTAATTACTAGAGATGAGGAAATCACTATACTCCATCTACAGTTTCTGACAACAGTGCCACACCTACTTAATTTCAGCTGCCCATATTTCTCTGGTATAATGAAAAGAATTCACACACAAGAAATGCTGTGCCTATTCAGAGCCTAGCTGCATATGTCAAATTATCAACTGCCAATTCATACTGGTTGAATTCCTTTCATCAATGATAATGAATCACTTCTGTTAGCATATGGTTACACACCATGTGTCTGACTGTACTTTTGCCCTCTGAAAAATTATCTGGAGAGCTATTTACCAAAGTTTTAGATACAGAGAAATTCAACATTAAAAATTATTGATGCCCACCATTATCTGTTTGCATACACAGTCGGTAGGCCAGGCATGGAATGTTCACATAGCAGTAGTGGATTAGTATTTTTAAACTATTTCTATTATTGATTTAAACACTTGAAGCTGCTGGAAGCAGAATTCCTGTCACAGCTGTTAATGCAAAAGGCATTAGGGAAAATCCCTACTATGAAGGTGTGCAAAAATGTTCACACATAAAATGGTGAGATTTCACTTTTCATCAGCACCATGTACAACTGAAAAGCCTCGTTTTTATTCAGCTCAGCTAGATAAGAAACATGAAAGAGGAATAGCTGCTATTTTCTTTTTCTCATTTACTTTAGCCCTGTCTAAATACCAGATCCTGCAATTTACAGAAACCGAGCAGCATTTTTCCCCCTCAAGTTGTTCTATTAAAGCTAATGCAGCCACTTGCAGAGCAGGGCTATTCAAAGAGAGGAAGGGGATCAGTGTAGCTCTGCACAATCACAAATCCATTAACAAGACCCTTAAAATTGAAGAAAGTAGCTTTGTTGCAACTTTGAAAGGACCAGATCCTGCCAATTGTTACAAAAGTTTTCGTGGCCAATGCAGAGGGCAAATTAGTTTCCTAAGTTCAATTAAAAATTACTAAGTAAATAACTGACGTTCAGACATCTTGAATTAAGAAGAAAAAAACCCCACTTAGTTTTAACTTTTGCCTCCTCTGCAGCTTAGAATTCATTCTGATTGAGGCTGGATGAAGAGCCACAGTCTAAAAGCTACTCTAGAATAGTTCCACACTTGGCACGTCTTACTTTGAATACTCTCTGTTAATTAGCTATTCTAAAATAACTCCTGTGTAGACAAGTTCTTACAAGGTTCATGAAGTAAGTACTTCAAAAAGTGTAATGACTTTCAAATTCAATGACAGGCATTATGTTCTTCCCTTATTTTTCACTTTAGTGCATTTCTATTCTAAGCAATTATTTCATTGATGCAAACAAAACTGTACATATTATTGCCACAGATCAACTTCATTGTTGCCTTGACAATGATACATTTCAATGCTATAATAACTTTAAAATTAAAAAGTACAAACATTTTTAATTTGGGGAAAAAAGCTCCAAAATATAAGCAATAACCTAAGTATCAAAACACAAGCACATGTCAATCTCACCACACAGAGCCAGATGCACTTCACTTGTACGAAAGAAGAAAGCAAGGTAATTCTCATATGTGAGTGCAAAAACCTCCCCTTTAACTACTTCAAAATATCCCTGCATGCTGAATATGTGTGTGTATCTGGGCACTGTGATTAGCCACTGATTAATGTGCTAAACTGCTCCAATGAGCTCACCAGCACCTAAGCATCTGCAGCTCTGCTGACTTCAAATGGCATTGAACGCATCAGTGGTCACACTGGAATAAGGGGCGTTTCATCACCTACAGGCTTCAACAGTGATACTCTGAAACATGAAAACAAGCTGCCTTCTTTAAAAATTATTATTTTATCCCAGCTTTATAAACAAAATTCCTATGATAAATTAAATTATTGACTACTAAGCTGCTAGCATGCTTTTTTAAAGCCCATTTGGTTTACTGGTCCAACTGATACATAAAATGTGTCCGTTTTCAAATACATATCTGGCAGAAATGCAAATTTGAGGAGAATGATTTTCTATTTGAATTGAAAACAGACCAATGACAAGAAAAAAATAAAAGCAACCAGAGCAGAAATGAGATAATTGCACAAATTCAGTTACTAATCAGGGAATGTATTGTACAGAACTTGGGCCTTTAAAGTTCCAGTGATGATAACATACCCACTGAACCCACAGCTCTTTGGGTATGACACTGTTTGACAGTCTTATTGTTGATTATACTCATTTTCTCCTTCAGCAAGCAGCAACATTTTATGAGACCCACCCCCATAGATGTTTGTTCCCTGACACAATCTGGTCTACAGTTACAGAAGTTGCTAAATATGATTATTGCCTGAGAAGCAAGGAGAAAACAGAAAAATTATGACCAAATATGCTATTCCTAGTGACTCCTCTTCTGTTCCCCCCCCCACCATAATGTCAACGTGAGACACATTCAAAGCTCAGAAACTCTGGAAACAGAGAAACAGAAACCATTAAATTAAGTTAATGAGTAGGAAAACTGCTTATTTAGTTATATTTGGAGATGGCATGTGGATGATATTGCTTTATATCCGTCTTTCTCAAACAGTGTTGGATTTTTGTCCGTTTTAAGCAGAAGTAAAAATTACCCATAGCTGTCAAGCAGTTGCAGGGGTGTAAATGGGGATGGAGCCACACATTCCTCTCGGGACCTGTAATAACAAATGTCTTACAGCATACAGAGTACGAAGAAATTTTGGTGTAATTCCTTCATTCATTATTTTTGTCTTTAATGTTTCTGAACAGTCTAGTCTCATCCTGTAAACAAAATTATTCTCTTTTGTTGTTGCTTTTCTCCTCAAAGTAATTTAACTGAAAGCAGAACACAGCTCCCTCTGCCTTGCTCCCCCACAGTTACTTTTGATAAATTTGAGGCATTTAACATCCTGCATCAAGCAGGTGTATTTTTCAGTGATCATTCTGCCTGCTGCATTAAATTGCATCCTTTCATTAGCAAATGTTGCCAAACAAAGCATCACTCTGACAACTTTCCATTTCCAAGCATATTAAAGGGTTACATCTTAGACCAATTTTGTTATTTGAGATTTAGACTGAATCTGCCTCAGAAACATTGCTCCACTCTGGAGCAATGACAAAACCTGAGCTATCCATATGCTTAATTGCACCACGAATGAAGTTCTTAACAGTCTGTGGTAGTGATAGTGATAGTGTTACCGTTACTGTTTATGGAATTGTTCTCCAATTCCTTTTTTTGTAAACTGATTTTTTTCCCGAAGCCTTGCACATATTCTGATAGACAATGGTATTTTTCATAAAATGTACTTGGCCTGAAAACTGCAGCAGAAGGGAAAGGGAAGGGAAATGACAACAAATAATGAAATTAGGTAAATAAAAGGTAACTGTGTACCAAGCCCAAGGGGAAATCATCCTACGTGTGGTTTCAGACACAACCAACATCTACATCTACAAATGAGGCATCAAGTTATTCAAGCACCCAAGGAAGACAACTGGGCCCATTTGTCTTGTGACAGCCTCTTTCCAGACAAACATTACTTGCCAAATTCCCTGCTAGTGCCTATCCCAACGTAGCCTGGACAGCACCCATAGGGTGACAGGAGACAGTACAAAACCACTAAAGAGCTCTACACTACCCATTGCTCTCCATATCATGTCAACAAGGGAGGGATTCAATTTTGTGAAGAAACATAAAGAGGCAAATGTAATGATCTCTGTTCACAAAGCGATTCCTTTAAGGTAAATTACCCACATCTGGCATAATTCAATGGGGAAATCTATATGGGTACCAAAACTTTCAGACCAAATAATTTATGCTTTCTTAATATTCATTGACATGAAAAATCTCTCTTGACTCGTTGCTTGCTTTTTCAGTCTTTTCCCTAGTGTACACACAATCTGTAATATCACCTATTAAATTTCTTAAAACAGTTTTTTGACTGACACTTTGAAATTACATTCCCATTTCAAATGGAACTCAAATAATTATAAAATTGCAACAAAGGTTCAAAAAATAATGAAATAAATTATTCACTTAAGTTAAACCATTATGCCTCAGGTTAACAGAAAACAAAATCACTAATTGAAAAAACTCTTATTATGGTTGGGGAAGAAAATCTTGAAAGATATTAGATTTAAATAGCTAGAGAACATGACTGGGTAGCTTAGAACACTATGAAAATTATTTTATAATTAACTCATTAACTTATAACTCATGTCTGGACAAAGCATTCTAGCTCTTGAAAAGCAGTCTTAATATCAAAATCTTTACTGAATTGTTTCTTCTGATTGTAACACTGATTTCAAAACCTGCTGAAGTTTAGAATAGAGTGGATCTATCTTCTGCGTGTACTGCCCCCCTCCTTCCCACTATACCAATAGGAATTTTATTGATTTGGATGTAGATACATTTCTTATGGGTGGTGATTTCAGAGACCATTAATGATTTGAGGGAGTAAGATCTCAAACTATGTCTGTTGCATATCTGAGCTGGTTATGTACCACACAAGTACCACTTGACCTGAGGTGATCAGCCAGTACTGCTCTGCATGTATAAACACCAATATTAGCAAAACTCAACCCTTCAGTTTATTGCAGCACAGCTGACATGAAAGTTACCTGGTATTTGCAAACTGTGAACTGTCAAAAGAATATAACGATAGAAAGAACTTCTTCATGCCACAAGAAAAGTATTTTAATCATTTATAAGCTGGTCAATGGGGTTTAAAAGCACTCAGACATGCATTAAAATGTGTCTGAGACAGGACTTTAAAGTCAATTTTCAATTGATTCTGTCTAGCAAATGCCTCTTAAGCACCTCAGAGGTTTTTTTATTATTATTCCTATTCCTGCTCCAGAAGGCAAAAGCTTAATTAGGAGGATATAATTCTGGTTTACATCTCAAGAAGTATGCAATTGCAGCATTTTAATAATAATTTTTACATGTATATCATACTTGAAGTAACTTAGAGTTTAACTACCTTCAAGGAGATGAGAATTTATGTAATACAGTGCACATGTTAGATCATAAAATCACAAATTATCATTGTTTCACTTAAGTCTATTTTACTTTATGGTTTAATGTCCTTCTAACTGAGAAGGAACAAATTAGGGAAAATGAATTTCACAATTTTAATATAGTAAAGGAAAAAAAAATTAATCTGACTATACCCTGAGAGGAAGAATTTGTATTGATTTCACTGTTTTTCACAGGAGTGTAACAAGAATTCTGCCTTCAGTTATTTTGCATTACTAATCAGCTCATTACAAACCAGTGAGACAATGTTAGTTTATAACACAATACACCCGTGGTCCATTTTCCAATACCAGTATAATTTGTGAATGTATCAGGTAAAATTTTTTTGTCATTTATGGTATCTATAGCTGCTCACCTGCATACCTGCTTTCCTTATAACAATACAGCTACCAGAGGCAGTAAAACCATGTTGCGCATGAAGAAGTGCAACATTTATGGAAATGTCTTTTGCACCTTAAATTAATCACTTCTAAAGCAACAAGGAATAGCCATTAAAGGTGTTTAAACTAAGTATTCAACTGCTAGCCCAGGTTTAGTAGCAATACTACATAGCTTAATTCTGGGTTGATAACATGCAAAACACAGGCACAGCCACCAGAGTTATCTTTAATAGAAACAGCTAGCAATAAAAATAAGACCTTTGACATTGTAAAAGACACATGACAGGACCCTTCAAGACCCCCAGCGTTTTCAGAGTCTTACATTACATTGTTTTCCTAGCTCAGTCTGAAAAAATGTCTGCATATAAACACGTCCATGCAGCTGAAGTCTTCCAGAATGGTTCTATCTAAAAGTCATTCCCAAGCAGATGCAGATATTTATCATCAGAATCATGTGCAGCCTCAGTAAAGGGCATTTTTATCAGCATAAGCTGTGTATTAGGCTTATGTCAATAGCTTTGAATACTCATTTAACAACAATTTATACTAAAATGACATTACATTTTTCATTCCTACTTCCAGCTCCTTTATTATTTTTAAAAATACTTAACTATAATCAGCATCTGTTTGATTGAGATGTGTAATAAAGAACATCTTCAGTTTTCCATCAAACTAATTTGGATCCCAAAACCATTCATGCAATCTCAAACAAGAATCCCAGATCTTAAAAGATGATGCAAACCACACATTTTCAATGTGGCACACAGCTAATATGGTCTTCAGACAAAGCCACCAAATTCAAAAGTTTAAGAATAATGTTTATCACCAGGCATTTATTTGTCATTTCTGATCATGTACCTGCCACTATTAAGACATACTATTACTGTACCATGTAAAACAATAACTTCATGTTTTATAATACAGTTATACATTTTAATATTGTGAAATTATCTGCTAGATATCATCCTTATTAGATGTTAAGACAGTGTATCTATCATACTTAAATGCTTCACAGCTACCAACACTGAGTGTATTTTTATCAATATATAAAAGTGATAAGAAATACAGAGTACAGCAGAAATTCATCTAAGAACCAACATTACCATCCATTTCAGAGTTCCTAATATTTTTATCTGTTGTGAAAGGTGATTTGCCCTGAAATGAAATGTTTATCTTGGATAGTCTACCTCTCAGCAGTAGCTCTTCTAAAAGCTCCTTGAAAAAAGTTTCAGATATTATCAAATTCTTATTCCTCCTCCTTCTTTCTTTCCTTCCCCTATTAGATTCTAGGCAGAAATATTTGTTCTTCCTTTTCTGTGGTTGCTGTGAATAGACTGCTGATATGAGGAATTCCTGTACTCTGTATTATACCATGCAAGAGGCACCCTGATGTTTTCCTGTCACTGAACTCCATTCAGCACAGCAGCACCAAGAGACAAGCTAAAATTCCACTGCTTAACCAAGAAAGGAAAGTAGGACTACAGTAACAGTTATGTTTAAACTTGTTTATGCTCAATATTCAGAGAAAGACAAGGAGATACTCAACAAACAATCTAAGGAAGCCTCACATAATATTATCCCATTAGCTTCCTTTTAAGCAACAGACAGAACTTGCATCTTAGCACAGAACTTGAAATTTAAAAAACCTGCTGCATTAAAAAATGCCTTTGAAAGACTATCTGGATTGCTGTGAGGGACTGATATACAGTGTAAGTAAATATATTCACTAAGCAAAAGGCTAGTAATTCACTTACCAACTGTGAAAAAAAAGACATTTTTTTTCCCCACCAAAATTAATGTTTTACAATCTTGGACCTGATTTCTCTCACTGTAAATTTTGTAGCACAGATCTATCATTAAAAAAGCACAGGGAACACAAGTAATGCAAGAGAGAGTAATCCTCACTTGCCTTGACATGTAAATGCACCAAGATCCTGTTTGTGTGATAGATCTTAAGTCTTTAAACAGCACCATGACAATAAAACAGTACAACACAGAGACCAAAGAAACTTATGTGACTCCAGATCTATGAAAAAGGTCACTTTAACTTGATCATAGGATGTCAACTGCAAAGTAAATATACGTCAGGTGCGATTCTAACCAGAATTCTCTGTGCAGCAACCATAGAGAACTGGCACTTTTTAGACTGGGCTATGACCACATTAAATGGCCAGAAATAATATTGTCCACTATCAAAGACTAAATCCTAATTGAAACAAGCAAACTCCCTGGGCAGTAGCATTTACCTTTGCTGCATCCCTGTTTTATAGTAAAAAGAAGAAAAAATAAGATTTGCACATGGAGATTCAATTTTTAATACACTATAATATTGCAGCAGCTGCATTAATACAGTTCACCAGCATGGCCAGCCCAGCTGGTGTCAAAGGAAGAGACAATGCTGCTGATCACACAGCAAATTCTGTCAGTGAACATCCACTTTCGTGGAAGAGAGAAATGTAAAGAAAGAAGATCGAGATGACTTTTCTCAAATCACTCAGCCTTTCCATCCCTGAAGTCTCGTAACAGAAACTAAATTGCCATAGGATAAGAAAGTCTTTCCAGGGCAGGAATAAGGGTGATACATTTTCCCAATGGAAGGAGGAGTGTTACAGCCTTTTGATCTAATCAGCAATGTTTAACAGGAAGCTTTAAAAAGAACTGGTTAGGTAGCAAAGTTCTTGAGAAGTTTTTTCCTCCATCTCCAAAAGACTACAGATTTCCTAGACATACAAAAAGGCACAGAGACAACATGAAAACTATCTAAAGGTGGGCAATAGTTTGTGTCTGGGACAGCTATATGTATATGTATGTATGTGCATGTACATGTGTTTATGCACATATGTTCATAGAAAGGCACATGCATATAGTATAGAGTTACCTGACTAGAAGACAGGGAGCTGTAGAAGGCAATAACAAAGCTCTGTGAAACTCTGCCTAGTCTGAAGAAGCAACAGTCAGTGGATCTTGTCCCTGCAAATGAAAGAAAACAGAAAAATTTGTATGGTCAGCATAAAGAAGAATATTTAGTTTTTTCACACAATGTACAGTTAAGTGGCATATTCTGCCCCAGGATTCTACAGATTCTAAAAAAAATACATATTCAAAATCCATCAAATTAGAAAAAAAAAAAAATCTGTGAAAAGTTGTTAAGCACACAGGCACGGTAAATCTGGTGCAGAAAGTCTCTAAGTCACAATCACAGGCAGCTGGGAGAAACTTCTGGGGAATTATCATGACATCTCTACCCTCCTCTTCCACAAGCATCCATTGTAAGAGTGCAGGAAGCATTTGGTATATAAGACACAGCAGCAAGGCTAGAAATTTAACTAGTTCCCTCAGTTCAGTTCCAGACAACCATTATTGTTTCTCCTTAATACATTTTGTGATAATTCAAGAAAACCTCTTCATATGATTAAATATTCCATATTCTGTTTGTATTTACAATTCATATGTTCATATATCTGCACAGGCAGGGCTGCCCACTTCTTATCCAAATAAAGCAGAAAAATGGAAGGTCTAAAGCAATTAGTCAAGCTACACTGCCAGTACTTAAATGAACCATCTGCTCCAAGGTATATAAGACCAGAGTGTTTTTAAGCCATAAGGCAGTTTTCTCATTTCTGCAGTATCTAGCTGTGATTGGGTGATACCCATCCTTGGTTTGGAAAGGTTTTGTGTGTTGCCATTCTTTAATTAAACATAAAAGGGCACTAACGTCATCATCTTATGTCACACATAAGAGGCTAGATGTAAATCTAGCATAAGTTTACAGGGTTTTATCCATTTGGTTTGCAGGGATCCTGGTTTTGGCAAAGTGAGAATGTACATGAACACTTAAGAGTGTGGGAAAAAAACACTAAAAAATAAAATAATTCAGAATGCATTGTGCAAGCTGTCATATAAAAAACAAAAGCAAGACAATTGACTTTCCAGTATTTCACTACAGCACAATGAAATTCTTCTTGGATTATGAACTTTGACCCTGTCTTACTGCTCAACTACAGCTTTATTTTGGAGAGAAAGAGGAAGCAAAGGGTAGGAAATTGTTTTTTTGTCTCCTAGAAAACAGCTGTAAAGCGTGACTATCTCCAGCATCCAATTCAAGAAGTATTTTATTAGTACATCACTGACATTTATATATGCCAAGACTGAACATGCTCATTATGACTGTTTATTAGACAAAAGGCTACTACTAGAATGATAATTAATCAGTTGGCACTGATTGAAAATCTTGATGAAATGAAGCATGAGCTATTGAAAAATAATTTAATGTAATCATAAAATCCATGAATCACCCATAGAAAGCACATTTATTAAACCAGAATTCATAAGTAAGGTATTTGTCTAGCTGTTTCTCTCCTCTTTGGATTCTTTCCTGTTGAATAAAAAAGCCAGATGTTCCTACAGCAGATCTGAAAAGAACAGATATCAGTGAAATATCCCATAATATGGGCTGTACTGTGTGACTCTAAGAGCTGTTATACTTCACAAAATTAAAACCTGGTATTTGCCATGATAGTTCAGTAAGAGCCTAACACATGTAACTATTCTTTCTCAATACTACTTTCTGATGGAAGAAATACATAATAAAAAGTTGCAATTTCAAATGTATTGACAGAAGTAACCCTTTTTATATACAGAAATGCTTTATACACAGAAATATTGTTGGTGGCTGTTTTCTTAAAATCTATCATTAACTAAACATTCATACAGCCAAGATGAATAAGGTTCCCAGTTAATTTTCTAACAATTACAGTCAAGTAACTTCATATAAATTCTTCTTTTAGATTCTGAGTAATGACCTGCGCTACAATGATATGAATTTAATTCCCCCTTATACTGATTGATATTCAAATAAACATTAACTTTGTTCTGACAGAAGCTAAAATATCTGTATTAAAGTCAAAATTGTAACCAGCTAATCCTGAAAGGTAGATTAAAGAAGTCATCTTTAATCATCTAACTTTATATCAAGCAAAGTAAAACTCAATATTTTAATAAAATATCAGTAAGAACTTTTGTTTCTGATCACTGCAATACCATGGCAATGTGAACAAGCATAAAAGGCACTGATTTAGCTGTTAAACCACATAAACATGTGTAAGAATATTTGAAGTAAAACAATATTTATTTTGCAGTGGATCATGCATATCCAAAATTCTTACTTATATGCTTCTCCTCACATCCACAGAGAGCAGAGAGTAGCTGAGCAAGTCCTAAGAACAATGCTTTCTTCAACCAGCAGGTGGTCCCAATGGGAAACTGCAGATGGGACTAAGAGGTAAGCAATGACTCAGGATATCTTTTTATTTGCACATGACACTTCTCTTGGATGAAGAGATAAAGAGATACATTCTTTATGCAACCCCAGCACCCATGTTCACTAAACTAATGCTAGAGGTTCCCTAATGGGTATCACTTATTCAGGGCTTCCCCAAACAGGGTGAATAAATTACACAGTGTAACCTCTGACATCCACAAGTACTATTTTAGCATCCATCTGGCAATGCAGAGTACTGACCTACTTCTGCTGCAAAAATTCTTTGCAGAAGTCGTCCCCCCTCCAAAAAAAAAAAAAAAAAAAAGAAAAAAAAAAAATTCATTCTAAATGTTAGCTGTGGCACTGTGGAAAAACTGCAGCATACGATTCCACAGCCACCACTATTCTCTTTGCCATAGGATACCAGCTTTGCTCTAAAGGAAACTTCAAGGATGTGTCAAAAAATATGACCAGCAGTCAGATAAACTGGTTCCACTATCAGACTTTCAGCCTTCATTTCCTTTTTAGTACTCTTTTCCTGTCAGAATTACTTCTCAAAAAAGCACTGAGCTTACATACTAAAATAGAAACAAATAAAAGAGCATGGGGCAGGTTTTAATTATTACATTAAATACAAAACCCCATTTATATAAAATAATTTAAAACACAGCTGACCTCTCCAGAGATCCCTTGAAGTATCACTAAATGAACCAAAAAAAGCTTTTAAAGAAAAATCTTCTGCTTTACTTACATTAATATTGCTCAGCTGTCTTCCCTCTTGCATACCCTCTCTATTCCAAAGACAACAAATATTATCATAATATTATTTTTATAGGACATTCCAAAAACTATCTAAATTAACACCTAAAACGTTACACCCATAGCACAAAACAACTAAATTGTTAATTTTTGTTGACATGAATTTTCAATCCATACAACTTTCTCACCAAAGAAAGTGACAACACTGAACTCAAAGATCTGACTTAAGGCACACTTGGAGAAACTGCTGCTTTTGTGCCATTACCAAAACAGTACAATGGCAGAGAAATTGTACAGCAGGCACTGAAATTTTGCCATACTTATGTTTAGACACTTCTCTGAGCAGGATGATGAGTGAGTGATTATTGCCACCACTGACAGAACATCTTCAGGAACACAGTACAAGATGAGCACAGGCACAGCCTGCAAATTACACAGACAGACAATACAAATGCAAGCTCTAATAATAACCTCTTGTGGAATTTTATCAAAAATACTTTGTTTCTATGCATTATTTATCTACATCTATATTTTTACAAAAAGGGCATCCTTCACATAATATGAAGCTTTCCTAGGGTATATTTGTCAGAAATTAGTATTAAACATACCCTGGTTTATGTTATATTCCAACTTTCTACCATCACAGGTATCCAGTAACTATAAATTCAGTTATTTAAAGCAAGTAAATAGCAAATAAAGACTTCATTTACTTGTTTAAATTATCAAATAAAAGAGTATGTTGGTTTGGGCTTTTTTTGCACAAGTCTGAGTGACTGATGTACAGCTTTTTTGGTTCTTTCCCTGCTATTATTTCTGAACCAGTGCATTTAAGATGGAGTGCTCTAAAATGATAAAAATTAAAATGAAATAGTTCAGAATTAAAAATTTAACTTCTGGAAGATGCTGCTATAACTAGAAGCCATGAGGATTCAATAAAAGTCATCAAAGTTCTTTTAGCATGACAACAGCAATTATTCCTTTTCTTCCTCATCAGTTCCCAGTCACTTCCCCACTGTGTATTAAACAAAGCAGTTGCATCTCGTAAGCAGGAAAAAACATCCCTACAAGCAACCTCATTGCAGCCTTAATAGTCCCTGTGAAAATCCATTTCTTGGCCCCACTCATGTCCCCTTCCTGCCCCTCCACAGGCAAAAAGATTAATGGCTTTTTCCCCATGTTTTGAGTTTATTCAAGCCAGAGAAATAATGAAGCTGCAAAGTGATTTATTCCAACTTCCAACCAACTATACCTGACATCCTTCAGAAAAAACACCTCAGCAATACCCAGCATTGCTCAGTTGTTTGGTTGAGCAAATTTGTTCATCCTGGTTGTGCAGGAATGTAAAGAAAGCAGCATCGAGTTTAAGGAATAGGTTTTGTAAAATTAGAACCCTTAAACATAAAATTAAGGACAGGAGAAAGTAAAATAAATAAATCATTTCCTATTTACAGCTTTTGAAGAACCCTTATTAGAATTAAATCATTAAATCATACATGACTTGTGTTCACAACTACATTCTGATTTCATACAGTGCCACAGTGCACAGTTTGCCCTGTGCTTTGCTAGAAAGATTGAGGAAATCTCCATGGAAGGTGCTACCAAGTTTACCCTGTAAGGTGCAGCAGCACAGGAGGAAAGCAGGAAGAGATTTCTAGGGGCAGATAGATGCACACAGATGATTATGAGAAGACAAAAGCAGGAACAAGAGAAAAAAAGGAGGTGCACTGTGTGCTGATCAGAGCAGAGAGATGAAGCTCAAACAGGAGGAAAAGATTTTATTTGCTGCAGGCTAAATTAGTAGCATGTTAACTGTAAGCTACAAATGTTTGATACATTTTACGTGTGCATGGCTTAACAATAGGGTTAATACAGACTGTGGAGTTCTCAAGGTTTAAGAACATATAATGCCTGCATGTGTAGAAATACTCTCCATTTATTTCACGTTTTGCCCTCCCTGCATCAAACATGCTGCTTTTACTTCACCTTGCTGCTTTTCCCCTCCTGTTCTGCTTAACTTTTCTGGCCTCCCAGTATCCAGCATCATTTTTCCCTTATGTTTCCTCAGACTGCTCTAAAACAGAGCAGCACACACAGTGCAGGAAGAAGTGCTGCTCTCATTACATTATTTCCAGCCTGATGATGGATGCCTGGAACCGAATGGATCTCCTGCAGCATCGTGCAATAATTTTGGGCCCCAGCACCAGAAAGCCTTCTGTATTTCTCTTCCATCACATGAAGGCTTGTGGTTGAGCCAAGCTCCCTCTGCTCCCACTTCAACCTGAACCACATTGTAACACTGCATCTTCCACACAGAGCAAACATGACCCAAATGCAGTTTCAATTTTTAAATTCTAAAAGGATTCAATGTCATGATAAATACTACATACATCTCCCAACTAACAGTGGCAAATGTGAGCTGTGCTACTTGTGCTTTAAATAGGAGATCAAACAGCAAGAAAGGATGTCTTACTTTGCTGGTTCAAGACACCAAGAATGACACAGAATGTTGTTCAACTGCAAAAATATCATCCTGTGCTTTCTGGAGTGCATCCTGTAGCACTTACTCTGAAACAGCTCTTAGCTGCTTACGGGATCCCATGCCCAAATACAAAACATGGGCTTCTGCCACTGACACTTATAAATAAAGTCTTAGTCAGGTTTCTCTACCGTATAATCTTCCCACAGCTGATTTGCTGCACAGTCATTCAAGGTAATGAAGTCCTGACTCTATGATTACAGGAGTTGTGAGAGCTGCTGGCTCCTAGATAAGATACCCTGTAGGTCAAGTGGAGGAATTCTGACTCAAACCAGTCTAGAGGTCCTGCTAATGAAATGCAATCCTTCCTGTTCCTGAAAATTATCTCCCTGCTTCTTAGCTCAAGTGAGGATCTAGTACCATCTTTGCAGGTGTCTTACAAACTAGAAAACAATTCTGATAATATTTTTTAAATGTTTTAAAAGGCAGGGGGAATGAGACAAATACTCCCTGACCTCAGCAGGGATTGTGCATAGAAAGGAATACTTTCATTTTAAAAAGGTCAGAAGATGCTTTGATGATAATCCTAGCAATATTAATGTGGTTACTACTTCCTTCTCGTTCTAAAAGCCAGAAATAGAAAATACTTTTCTTACAGACAATGAACTCCAAATCAGAAAAAGAAAAATCACACAGCCAGTACCATTCATTTTGTTACGCATTTGTCACTAAAAGTGGGGAATTTATGCCTGACAATGACAGATCAGATCATGAAACTAAAAGGCCTAATTTTGAACTTGTTCTCCTTATAAATATAGCACAAGAAGATAATTTTTTTCCAGTGGTAGCACTGCTGCTTCCAGCAAACCAACAACAACTGCAATATTAAGTTTGCTGCTTACTTACTGATTTTCTGAGGAGCATCTTATTGGCAAGTAGTCCAGTCACAAAAGATGCTATTGGAATTAATACTTCAACATCCAAAACAAGGTTGATTACTTAACTACTAAAGCACTTTTTTCTAGCTGAGAGAACTCTGCCATGCACAAGTTCGCTCACAGAAAGATTGTTCTCTGACAAATAACCTAAATTTCAAAATTTTAAGCTGGCTGTGGTTTTATATACAAACTCACAGTTTCTTTGCCAGAAACTAGCTGAACTTCTTAGCAGGCAATGAGAAAGCTGAAGTCCTACATCTAGTTTCCAATTCCAGTCGTTTTTTTCTCTCAGATTTTTTTTGTTCACCAGCTAAGTGACGTAAACAATACTGAGAATATTCATGAGTGTTTGGAAGATTATTTCTGTTCTTTAAAGAAAGGCATTTCTTGCTGTGTGTTTTGGTGATGGCAGGAAAAAAAAAATTGGGTAACTTTCAATCTGGGATCCATGCGTGTAAGCAGCATGGAAAGGGATATTTTTTAGTGTCTAGACATTCCTTTAACTTAATTATTTCTTGCTATGGAACTGCTGGAAGCTCCTTCTCCCATTCCAGATGGGAGTAAAAGGCCCCCAATGTGCACAGAACCCCCCTGGCTACACAGGATAGGATATTTAGTCAGGGACCAGAAGCAATCTCTCATAACAATTTAGCTCTGTAGCAAAAACTCAAGCTACAATGATATCCAGAATCTTATTCCTTTGGTGCATTCAAGTAATAAATTAGTTCAGCCTCTAAAGGCAGTGGTCACCTATGACAGTAAAAGTAATAAAAAGGTTCAGCAAAGAAAGTTGTTCTAATGCAAATAATTCAAACAACTGGAGGCTACTTTAAAATATTTAATTTTAGCAAATTTCACCTCACTTGTTCTAGTATTCATCTGAAAAACAACTGCTCATTTTGGCTCTCTTTAGAACTGGGAAAGGATAGTCAATAATTCAACTTCTTAATAGTTTTGGATGGGTTTTTTTAGCAAAAGCTGACCAACATCCAAAGATCACATCACATCAAAATCCTTACTCAGCTCTACTGCAGCAACCAAAGTATGAAATTAAAGCTCTAGACACTCATTAGCACATGCATTATACTTACTATAGTTGCAAAGGACTTAAAGTTTTCTAAAACTGTCAACTTCTCCTTTTTGTGTCATTGTGTATTCTGCTGTGGAAGACTATATATAGTTAGACAGCATCAGGCATGCAACATCAATTCTAAATAAACAGGAGGTCACAAAGCTCACATTCTCAAAGCTATTACAGAAATTGCAAGCTTCATTCAATCTCAAATCCCAGCACTCACTTAAAAGCTCTAACCATATAATTAAATGTAGGCCAGTTTAAAAGTGGACAATTGTTTTCAGGCTTTACACAATGCTCTTCAGTAAGGCCCTCAGCAATTTGGTTCTTTTATCTTGGAAAACTGGCAGATTGCTGTCAAAACCAGGGTCTTCCCAGAAAAAAAATTTTACCATAGAGAAAGACGTACAACAGGGTAGGAGGAGATGCTTAAAAGAGAATATTTCTCTAGCTTTCCCTCTTCAAAGCTAGAATTATTCCCTTTTCTGAGACATACTGAGGATAAGTTTAAAACAAGGTAATTCTTCTGTATCCTGATGGCCTTCTATAAATTAATATTAATCCCCTGGCTTTCTTCACTCCTACTAGCCATTTTTCAGAAGAGCAGGCAAGATTAGACTGTTCCTTTGGCCACTGGATTTTATTCACTTATAAAGCACTGTAAGTGTTAGAACTTGGCCTTGGGTTTGGAGTTTTGCTCTAGTTTCCTTTCTAATCAGAATAGAGAGAAACTATCATAATAAATCAATGCTTGACTTGAGGCAGGCATGCTCAGGCAGATTTTCCACTTTTACTGTGTGTTTTTAAAGTTAGGTAACACAAAGTGTAATTTTGTTTATCTTATGAGAGATAAAGGGGTACTGGAAACTGAGAAACCCAAACATACAGGTAGAAGCAGCCTATTCAGGGAAGGAAATATTATCGTGCAATTTTACAAAGCATAAACCAGCCTCTCTTCCAGCTCCTATGTTATTTTTAAACTTAGCTCTATTTAATGGAATTTGGCTCTCTAATGCTTTTGCTCACTTCACACAACTAAATCTATTCTATAGAATAAATGGAATTGTATTCATTTGCCATACTTCTACATTGAATTTAAGTATGTTTAATATTGATAGTCACTATGCTATTCTTGAAATTGTTTCAGTATGGAAAGAATATACTCCTTTATATGTACTCCTTTAAATTCCCTTTCACAGTAACCTATATATTTTTCTTATCTTTGAAAAAAAATTAAAAAGCAAAACATTCTTACTGTTAGGTATTCACAGGTATTCTTTACCAATATATTCTAGGGGACATCGAAGCATCTTAGTCTTTTGTTGTGGAACAATTAATAATTTAATTATTGAAGATTAAAGATTGCCTGATCTAGCTGCAATATTTTTCTGTCTGTGTAAAACTCAGTGATACACTGCACCATGGAATAGGAGGGACCGAATCAAGGGAACAACTAAGTATATCATTCAAAGGCAACCAAGAAAAGCCACGTAAGAGGAGCCCTGAACCCCCATATTTAGGCGGATTTTCTACTTCAGACATTCTATCTCTGTGCACTGTGAAAAAAACATTTTTTTCTACCCAGTTTATCATTCAGGAAATTAACATGCCAAGAAAAAAACCCCAAACAATATAACACACCCAACCCACCAAAGTCCTTTGTGCTGGATAATTTTTGTCTCCACAAGGAATTCCCACATAATGGCATTTTTCAAGATATTTAAAGATAACAGATTATTCAAGATAAATGAGCTTTAACCAAGAAAATGAGCCTAAGCACTTCTTTCTCATCCTCCCTTTGCTCCCTCAGTGAGGTTTTGGCATGACATGACTCACCTTTCCCAACACTACAAATACTGCAATAAAATTTTATCCTATATAACTCTAGAAATAGATGTATTATCTCTATGCTCAGTAAGCCTACCTGTGTACAAGTTTCTAATAAAGCAAAGTTTAACACTGTGCAGTCACCTTATATTAGGAAGGACAGTGATAAAGACTGGAGAGTAAAGACAACTACCACAGCTCTGTGTCTGATTTTAAATAATAAGTTTGATGGAATATTCAGGATAAGAAAATCAGTAAAAATTGAACAACCTTCGGTATTCGGTGTCAAATACTGAGTTTGTCACTTAATATTACTTACCATTCTTGTTGCTGGGTCTAAGACCAGCATGATTGACATATTTCCATTTCCACAACATCAAGTCTGTAATCCTTAAAATATCTTGTGAAATACCAGAGTCAACATTTTCAACTTCTCAGTTATCAGCACAAAGGGAAAATGATGCCTATGCCATCAGTAACCTTGTATGTCAGACAAGGATAAAACATCCTTTTTTCCACCTATATGGTAAGTTAAAAGTTTTAGGCACTGATCATCAGATTTCCAAAATCCCAGTTTATTTCCAGGAAAGCTAGAGAAGGGTTTTTACACGGGCATGTAGTCATAGAAAAGGGGAAGGACAGTTTCAAACTCAAAGAGGGTGTATTTAGACTACATATTAGGAAGAAGCTCTTTCCTGTTTGGGTGGTGAGACACTGGAAGAGGTTGCCCAGAGTAGTTGTGGCTGCCTCCTCCCTGGAAGTGTTCAAGGCCAGGCTGGATGGGGCTCCAAGGAACCTGGGCTAGTGTGTCCCTAGGCTAGGGAGGTGTCCCTGCCAATTGCTGGTGGTTTGGAACAAGATGATCCTTAAGATCCCTTCCAACCCCAAACATCCTATGATTCTACCTCATCCATGTGGTGTAAATGGCTTAGGGTGCATTTTCCCTTTCCTTATCTCAAGCAGCCTGAAGCAGTTTGTTGGAGGATGCAAATGGCTGGGACAGTAGAAGAAAAAAAAAAAAAATCAAACAGATCATTTTCCTCCCAAATAATTATTGTTTAACCTTCATGCAGAGTGAAAGGCTTTTTGTGAGCCACCATAGCAGAGTGTTTCACATCCAGCAGCTCATTCTGTAAGACAGAAGTCTCATGCAGCTTAGAAACATGACCAATGTGATTTGGTTTTCTCCTCAATCCCTTTTCAACAGAGTGAATCTGGGCGAGTTTCCTAAAGATGCAAATGTGTCAGGAAGAATAATTAGCTAATGTTGTTCACGTTGACCACAACTAATTTCACATCAAAGTTTTATTTCTGTTCCACAGAAGTTGAACAAACATACCTAACAAAACTATCTTCTCAGAGTCTGCCTCTGAATACCTGAATGCTGCACTATAAAACTTTATTGCACTGTGATCTTACTGGCACCAATGGCTAATTGCCACTGAGATGAAAGAACACAATGTGACACTGTTCATTTCAGCATAGCAAAAATGCATTTGAGGAAAAATGGTAGGAAAGAGTGCATCTTGAAATATAATGTTAGAATTTCAAAATTCTTCTGGCAGCATCAGGTTATATTTCAGTACCGTTTTTAACACTAACAGCAAAGCAGTAGAAGTCAAACATATTAACTTGCAAGCCCGACTTGCAAAGCTGGGCTTTGGGGAACAAAAAGCTGAAAACATCAGAGAAGGCCATTTGACTGCAGCGGGGGTGAATGCAGACTCCTCTGTAATGTGTGCAATAACACAGCACTTCTAAGCTAGCACTCTAGAGTACCAAAAAGGTGGTTAAAATGAGTAAAATCTTGAAGAGGCTGTATCACTGCTGAGCCCCCAAAACTCATGAAAGCTTCTGTGGCCCAGCAGCTGTGGAGGCCGTTTATCTTATTGAAATGAGTCTCATGGGAGTGTACTTAATTTAAGTCCCTGAAGTTAACACCATCAGAAGATACATTTCCTTGATGATTAAAAATTAAATACACAAGTATTTCAAAGCTTCTGAAATAACTTACAACTAATGAAGGACTAATTGCTTTACTGTATGTCTTCATATAATGATGTATAAAAAATTGGTGTCAACTGTCTTATGTCAACTTTTGCATCAGTTAATTACATGTTTTCTATCAGTCATCCATAGTCACAATTAAAACATGAGGATATTCTTATAATTAGTTTTCTGGTTTAGAGAAAGAGCCAACTGAAGGAAATTATCAAACTTGGTTGAGTTTTCTATTATTAGCCTGATGCAATAGGTCCTACCATCTTAGAAATCAGCTCCCTGGCTAGCTGGGTAATGGTATTTACAGTGCTGAGTCTTGATCCACCATCAGGAAGCACTGGGGTTTAGTAATCCTAATCAAATAATTTCAATTAGTTCATTCTTACTGTTAAAAATCTCATGGGCAACATCTAGTTATTTACCAGATTAATAAACACTGAAATTTCTCACAAAAATAAATGAAACATATGAAGTTAGTAGGCAATCACTACCTTTGTTTTCATGGAAATAAAGAGAACATACAGGACAGGAGAGGAGGTACTTTCATCATGTCTTTTACAGTCCTCACTGCTGGGGAAAAGCTGACATTTAGCAAATATGAAATCAGTATACAGCAACCACACAAATGCCATTTGAGACCTAGTTAGTGAGAAAATCCCATGAAAACAGCTGTATTGAATTATGTGAGTTTGTAACAAAGATAATTAGCTTAGTTTTAAAAGATGTTTTATAAACAAGTATAAAGACACTACAACAATTCTACCTCTGAAGCTCCCCAAATACAAATGAGCAATTAAAAGAAAAGACCAGTTTCCTAGAACTAGAGCTGCTGTACTCTGGGTTCAAATTCAAATTACTGCTTCAGCAAGGCTAGGAAGGCAAATGAAGCTGAAATGAAGCAGGAACTGGACAGACCGACAGAATACCAGGAGGTATTTCAGAGATATTGCAAGGAAGTATCTCAGGCTCTGAGGCATTCCCTCCCAGCCTTCAAGAGAATTAAATCCTTACAAAAAAACCACAGAACAACAGAAAAATCAGCACTGGAACAAACATATCTGCCTGTATAAGAATATAAACATTTATCTATGGAGTCAAATGTATTTTTCTGATAAATATCTTATTCTAAAATTTTAGTTTATTTCTGCAAGGAGACAGGTAGAAACAAAACTGAAATCAGTAAATATAATTCAAGCCAATAAAAATAAACAGGAAAAACCCAGACAAAGGCTTCTCCTGAGTGTGCAAGTCCTATGACTGAGCCCCAGTACAGCGCTACCCAGTGGTACTTCAAAACCAAACAGTAAATACATTCAAAATGTCAACATTTTTAGAAGTCACATAAGCTCATGAGAAAGTGAGCTTTATTATTACTCAAGAAAACAGCAGTAATTTCATTCAGCTGTTCCTTAGGCTGTTGAGGATTATTTTTAGAGCAGAGACTCTGAGGATTACTACAGGTATTCACATTCCTGGTCAGCTACTGGCACAGTGCAGTCAAACACCACAACTGACAAGAACCAGACACATAACACTGCATTTTCACAGGTGATAGAAAGTTCTCCAAAAGGCACCTCCAATTGATCACAGAATGAATGAGAGGAGGGTGTGGTTTTGAAATGAATGGGAACCAGAATCTGAGTATAAAAACAAAAAAAACAATAGTGTCAGGAATTTATCTTTCGTATTCTTTTTTTAAAATAAAAAAGCTAGCTTGATTTTCAGTTTTCAAAGACAGTACTGGAATTCCACTGAGAGCACAATTCCATACAGCAAAGGCACTTCAATGGCAAAACCAACTCAAGAATTTTTCAGCTCATTAACAGAGCATTAACACACCTGTCTTTGCTATACTGAAATAGGACTTACCTCTCAAATTTCAGTTTATACATGTCTGAACTAAGTCTATGAAATTACCTAAAAAAAACCCAAAGAAACCTCCTAAAAAAATCCTCCCTGACCCCCCAGACAAAGCATTGCACTACCTGGAAGATTAAAGGGAAAGGATTTGAACTGCCAATCCTCTCAGGCTCCAGGACTCTGGAGCCCCCAGCATCTCAAATACAGGCAGGATTTATAAGACAAACAAGCCAGGATCCTCCTCCCACACACTTGGCTGTAAGCAGAAGGGCCAGAGAGTGTTAAGCCACTGTCTTAACCTCCTCTCCAGGAGCATGTTGCTGCATGACAAGTGTAACCTCAGCCATAGGCAAGGACAACTCCTTCACCCTGTGCTGCGTGTGATGCATCACTCTGAAGCTCTACCTGTCGTTTGCCATACACAGCAATAGGTCAGTCAAGCACAGATCTGCCTTAAGTAGAGGTAGATCTAAAAGCAACACTTTTCCAGCAGTGCTGAATGCATCCTAACCCTCAGTGAGTTAAGATAAATGCAATGGTACCTCACTTGAAAGAGTCACAGGGGCACTGCTCACTTCAGAATGACTTCTTATCTCTTCAGAGCTTTTACAGACTGCTCCTCAAACTTCGAGAGCAGATCCTTTTCAACTGTGATTTAATTCCCTGGAACAAACTTGAAATATAATGGATGTGAAAAGGAATAATGAATTACATGATGTCTGATTGCCAATAGGGATGTGCACTCACAGAACCTGCTGCACATGTGCTTCTCTTGCATCCCTGATCTCCAATCACACACTCAGTAAGGACAGCACACCCCACTCTGTAATTCAGTGCTCTACAGCACGCCTCAATATACTCAAGTCAACTTTCACAAAAACAAAACACTTTTTCTAAGCTTACAGGAGAGACACCGCTTGCTATAGCAAGGATTTTAGTCTCTTAATTAGAGGCAACAATGGCAAACCTCCCAAGCATACCTACCTGAGAAGGCAATACACATTAGCAAGTTTCATATTTTAACCTATTACCATTTTATATCAACAGAAAGCAATTTTATTACCACTTGTACATAAAGGAACTTGTGCGCATTAGTTCCATTAGAGTGTAAGATTTAACCTATATTCAGATCATTCTCTCTAAAACATGATCTGATTTCACCACTACCTGAGGTACACAAGCTGCTCAGCTGGCATTTTCTGGTGCTGATAAATTTCAAAGTCTTCAGAAAGACCGGAGGTTGAGGGGCACAGGGCACCAGGGCCAGGCAGAGGGGAATCCTTGGTACAGGTGACTGAACACGGGTTCAGAAGCTTGCACTCCTCAGTCCAATCTCATTGGTCACTGCCTAAAATATTTTTGTTGAAATAAGATTTTAAAGCCAAAAATTTAATTAGAAAGCTGTTTTCTGTGTTCCTCTAATCCTTTACTCAGGTATTGAATAAGCCTACCTGAAAAAAGGCTTTAAAAACTTTAAGAAGCTTTAAACACTAAAGTCTGCCTCTGTTTAGAGCTACAGATTATTCACATTACCTTCAAATATGATGTGCATCCACAGTGAAGGTGCAGTATATAGATCACTGAGAAATACATTCTTACTTTGTAACTTGGAATTCATATGAATTGTTTTTAGAAAAATACAGTGGGTTTTGTTAGTATGTTCCCAAAGGAAACACCATTTTTAAATTTGCATGTAAAATATTTCTAAGTTAAGGAGCTGAACTGACTTTTTTTTCTTGATTTGCTTATGTCTACGTTCTTACAACACACTTGCCTGGGACAGCCCATATCTACCCATGCCATGGTCCAGTAGGACATGATGGTGCCAGATATGGATTTAAAAAAAAAGAAATAGTACTTCCTACAACCAGTAGAGCAGCATGCAGAGGCACTTCAGTTATTTTGGAAGTAAATTTTGAAAAATCCTTTGAAGTACAATCTGACAGCTGCGTAAAACCACTTTTTGAAAACAACAAAGAACCACAGTTTGGATGTCTCTAAGAGATAGAGAAGCAGCCTCAGCCCTGTCTGCAATTTGTAATTGTCACGGGATGGGGAAGGAGGGGAAGAGCACCTGTGCAGGCTGGGGACACGTGTGTTAATTCCCTTGTGAGGCACAAGCACTGCCCTCCTTTTGACTTTTCTATTCAGGACACTCTGTAATGGAATTTCAGACAAAAGACTAGTGACAATTCTCTATTGAAATGAAGTATCTGAATATCAGAAATTTCAGATAAAACTCTGATGACTGATGCTGCAACACTGAAGCTGATGACAGGTTTGACATCTGCATTCATGAACCCACAGTTACATGACCCTTCCTATTTATTTATTTTTTTTAGCGTACATGTCTTGCCAACAAGAGCTGATAAAGACACATACTGAACCAGTATCTGGTCTACAAACAAACAGTCAAGGAAACTGTAGATTTATTAAACAAAGTGGTTTTCATAAGCTAAAAATACAAAACTGAGGGAGGGGAGAGTAGACAAATGGATGTATTTGCTTAGAGATTTGACCTAAGGGCCTCATGACACCACAGCCAAAATGTCAGATACTAAGCAATCATTATACAACTAACAAATACACAAACAGAACAAAACAAAACCAAAACATAACAAGAAAAGCACTCTTATGCTCTCATTTATAAAACTGAAGGGATGTTAATAGTTTATACCATTAGGACTCAAATTCAACAAATAAGCAAAAGAAAACCCTGTTCCCCTGTGGCTACCATTGCCTTAGGTCAGCGCTGGGTACAATGGAAGTTCTGTGTTCCATAGGACTCGAGATGACTGAAAGCATTTTAAGTTGCACATCATTTAATGCTTCTAAGAGCTTAAGCTGCATGTTGGACATTGAGTAATTTCCAGTGGCTCCTTATACCAGTACATCCACAACTGCTGATCATGTGAAAGTTATGAGTAGAATTAAGAGAAAAGAATCTACAGTAGCCCATGCAAACCATGCTAGATTCACCAACAGTATTTCCATTAGCAAAACTTACTTTCTTGTAGTAGAGTGACTTACTTATTCCAGCAACTAATATTCAGTAACTTGAATTCTACTGCAATCTATCAATGAAGACAGAAACAAGCTTACTGAGATGGATTTAATAAATTACGCAGGAAACATCACATCACCAAAAATAACATAGTTCACAGATGTTGTAGATGTTTGGTTTTTTTAAAAAAAAAAAAATAGAAGACAATACATTATTCATTTAATGTCATGTATAAGAGTAATTAGATGGAGTTGTTTAAAAATAGACAGATCATTCAACTAGTCTGCTCAAAAATCATAACAGCCAATACAAGCCAATATAAGAACTGTACCAACTTGCTTTGCTTTTAATTAGTAGCTCCTTTCAAGTAAACAGTGCCAAATGGGTATTATAACTTCACACATATTTCCTTTGAGAACAGTTTAAAAGATCTGTTTATTGTAAAGAATGATTTTATGACAAACAAAAAAACAAACAAAAAGAAGAATAAAGGAATAATACAGACTTTTTCCTTTTGAGATTAGGTAAAAGAAAAATATATGGAAGTGCTCAAGATCAGGTTGCATGGGGCTCTGTGCAACCTGTTCTAGTGGGAGGTGTCCCTGCCCATGGTTGGAACTAGATAATCTTTAAGGTGCCTTCCAAACCAAACCACTCTGTAGCCAATCTATCTTCTGCAACACCAATGAGAGACAAGGCTCTCTGCATTGTTTGAATGCTACTGTATTGTGCAGATAAACAGTGGGAAAAGTGACCAGATAGCAAAGCCACAGGTATCAGATTCATTCTGAAATGAGCACCCTGAAGCAAAATGTCCAAAAGAAACTGGAGCGTATCCTATTGACGAGTGACAGCCATTGATCCTGTACACCAGCTCAGAGACTGGCAATTAAAAGGGCAGATCACCCCTCCAGCTGCTCCCACTGGGGAGACAGAAGCTTCACTTCCAAAGTCTGGTTTCCAGAACTTGTGCTTCTTAGCAGCATTTGAGACCCTCTTCAACTACTGAAAAGGAGGTGCTTTGAGCTTGGCAAGGGACAACAGTAAGGCCAGACTGTGAATCCTGTTCTGCAAACTCGTGTGGGGACATAAGGTTCCACAGGGAGCTGCTTTACTCTGCCGAATTCCCTTTCACAGATGCCAGTTTGGGGAAGGGCATGGGAGCTGCTGCTCACACTCCTGCACAGATGGATGGGAAAAGGACACAGCCGACTTCCCATGCAGCAAGCTGAATGAGGAGTTAAACAGAGCCAAGAAGAGGCTTTATGGTGTTTACTCCCTCCCAGTAAGGGAAAAGAGCTGAATTTTAATTCTCAGGCTGAAAATAGCTGAGCATAATTGAACAGTCAATAGTAGTGCTACCAGATAGCTGCCAGGGCTCAGTCCCTCCACAACCACAGGCGTCCTCCCTCCCTGCAGGGGCAGGAACAGCAGAGCCACACAGAGAGCTAGCTCAGGGCAGTCACTGGGCAGGAAAATAACTCTGCAGCAAAACATTACCAGTCACCTCCCTGAATGGCTTAACATACAACAGCACAAATTCCAGTATCAACAGAAGTGGAAGGAAGTGACAGCATGAGAAAGCAGAAGGAAGGCTGGGGACACATCTGCTGAAGCCAGAGCTTCCACTGGGAATTTCTTGTCCCACTAGACTTGAAGCTAAACCCTTGCTTAACCCTGCTTATTTCTGAGCCAGGGTAACTTAAATCAGAAACCCTGCAAGGCATCAGACCTACCTATCATACACCAAAGCACACTGAGATATGACAAGAGTATATCCCAGTAATGTCCTCCCTTTCAGGAAAGGACAGAAGGCTTGCTGCAGGATACTGCAGTAACCATTCCCCCTCCAACAAAAAGGACAGGACACCACTCCTCTTGTAGGGTCCCTTTAATGAACTGGGGAGGATTCTGTTTTACAATGGATAAAAATCAACTAAAGGCATAACTACAACCTTGAGATTAAATGCAAACTGAGACATGCAAACTGAGGAATGTCAAAAAAGTCTACAATCTAAAAACTTCCTACAGCAGAAGCTCATAAAGAGCTCATCATCACGTCTGAAATTATTCATAGACTCATAGAATGGTTTGGGTTGGAAGGGACCCCTAGGGGCAGGGATACTTTCAGAAGTCTCTCTCTTGTTTTGGTTGACTTCTGGCAGAACCTGTGGAGATTTGTGTAATATTACAATAGTGGTGTTTTCACTAGTGCAAACAAATAACAAATAGGACCAAGCAGCTCTTTCTTTTTAGTTCCCATGCAAATGAAAGATAAGAGCTCAGCCATGTTAACCTCCTTGTTCAATTACACACAGCCCAGAGTCAGTCTTTTCAAGGTAAAACTGCCTTCAGCTGGCAGAAATCCCAGTGTCTTATTCTGGCTTTATGGGGCTTTTCACTGCTACAGCTGTCAAATTAGTGACAGTTCAGTATGGTTTGTTGATTTGCACTCTAGAAAAAGTAGCAACAAGGCTGAGGCCGTCTGATCTCATTTTTACTTCTTATACTGTTCTGAACTGTCATACCAAATGTGCTTCTTCCTAACACTTCAGGGTAGTGAGAACTCCACAGTGGGTCTGAAAAGTTCAAGATAAGTTCATTAAGCCAAATTGTTAATCATCTCCATGAATTGTGCCCCCATTTCTTATGAGGCTTTGTGTAATAGATTTTATAAAACCTTAATGAAAATCTAATTAGAGCCAAAGGTCTTTTTTTTTCTTTCTTCTCCCTCCCCTCTTTTTTTTCTTTTTAATTATGAATAGTAGGAAGACACAAAAAGAGACAAGTGAAGAAAGGGACAGTAAAAAGGAGCAGTTCAGAATAAGCTTCAAATTGTCAGCATTTGTCTTTCATATGTCTTGGTCATCCACAGCAGACAACTTGTTAAAATTCTTTATATGTCTGTAGACTGATATTCCAATCACAATAAGTGCTACAATGGGAGATACTTGGACAACAGTCACATTTCTAGACTGGAATAGCTACCCTTCAATAAGGTCTGTCTTCCACACCAGTAAGTCTCTAATCCCACAGCTCAATGTACCTTCCTTTGAGCAATTATCTCAGTCTTCCTCAGATATTCATACTCATATCTGTACATCTCGAGTTAAAGAAGGCAGCACCAACAACTAAGCTAAAATATCTATAGCTTTGGAAATGCTGGTGGATTTTTTTTTTTTTTTTTTTTTTGCATCCTGTGTACATATATATTAGATGCTTTTTAAATTTCCATTACTTCAGAACACAGAAGAAAGACAGTGAAAACTCAATGGATTAAAAAAAGGCTATAATTCAAAGGTACATTTCAAGGATGGCACTACACAGCTCTTGCTGCTGATAGGACACCTGAGGATCAATCCCATTTCCAAGTCATTTTAGTCATTCACCATTTCCTCCAGCCATAAATTCTACACCTAGTTTTAGGGTGGGTATCTAGGCATGCAGACAAATACTGTGGCTCTCAAAAACTCATATATGTGGGTTACACATCACATAGGTAATCAAGTGGGTTTTAGGGAGGTAATAGACACACTAGTTAGGTAACTGTTCTATGAGTATACACAGCCCAGAGTATTTCAATATGGAAGGTTCAGTTATACATTTCTTTTTAATTTTTTTCCACAGTTCTTCTTGTGTCTGTGTCACCAGGTTATTAGTTACACTGGAGATGAATCTGATGATTTTACCTACAAATCCTCAAGACATGCTTTCACTCTGCCTCCCTTCCCCAGTTAATTAAAAAATAATAAAAATAATTAACTCAAATAAGTTTTACTTCCTAAAGATACAAATTCCCCAAAGCATTTTGCAATTGATTTAAATATCAATTGCTCAAAATACGATTCACCAATGCACATATGTATGCCATGAAATACCATTACTTCAAATATTATAACATCATTCTATACATCATCTTACTCAAAATTAGAAGCACAAAGGAATTCTTCTTCAGCTGTTACCTCTGTCACTTAATACCTTTGTTTCTAAACATGCAAACATAAAGAGTCTTTAGGAACACAGTTCCTGTCCCCCCCAGAATACATCTGTGTGATACAGGGATTTTTTTGTTTGTTTTATTTGGAAGGTTATTTCCCACCCCACTCCAAAAAAGCTAGGTTTTTTCAGCAAGATTTAATGAAGAAGAAACTACAACTGGCTACTAAGTAGATTCTTCAAAACATCCAAATTTGCATTTCTAATGCAAACACATTATTAGTGTTCATTATTATTAAGCATGAGAAAATAGAGGGAAAAGAGAACCAAGCCATAACACCTCACCTGAACAATATGCAAAATGTCAAAAACCTTGAGGGACTAAAATAATTAAATCAATTTGTGCTATGATTCATGAGAAACAAATGACAAATAGTTTTAGCTGAAAAGAACAAAAAAATTATACCAACAGGGAACCAAATCCAGTCTTAATCTAGCAACTCCCACTGAGATCAACTGACTTTGCTTGAAGATTCAACAAGTTGAAATGGAACAAGGCTGTTAGGATTTTCCCCAGGAACAGACTATACAGGAGCATCACAGAGACAGAGCTGTATGTCACGCTGGATAATACACTGAATACAAGTTAACAATATAGCACTGTCACATAAAAAGTGAATGCTATTTAGGTCACAGCACTGTGTATGTAAAATAAGCACGATTTAGCCAAGTCCCATTAGATCTCAGTGGGAACGTGTGTGTTTTGGAGCAGCATGCTTAGGAGATGGACAGATCAGAGAATGTTCAGAGAAAAGCACCGAAGATGATAAAAGGTTTGGAAAATAAAAACTGTACTCTGAGAAAACACCACATGTTAAAAAAAAACTTTAGAAAGACAGTAAAGGGAAAATGTAAGGGACTTATTGAGACAAAGTTGTCAAGGTTCAACTACAGGATTTATTTTCCAAAGCATTTCTAGCATAATGAAGTTACTTCTGTCATGCAGCAAAATATATAATACTTATATTCATTTACTGCCTAACTTTTGCAATTCAGTGGTAAACTTGTAAAATAAGACTATGGCTTGGTCTTAATCTTCCCTATCCCATCCAAGCCACCAATTATACAGATTGAGTAATACAACATTTTTCTGGAAATAATGCTAAGGAATATGAAGGACAGCAGATTGCAGCCTACTAACTTCACTTTCTACAACGCTATTCAGTTTTATAAGATTTATAAAACCTCAGATGTTTAAAACCTCTTTGAGCACAATTTTGAAAGTCCAGAGTGAACAAAGCCATTACGGTAGAGTCTTATTTGTGTGCTGGAAAAACAGAGCCTTACATTTTCACTTAGAAAGTTCACTCTGTTTAACTCATCAGAAAGGAAGGGCTGGGTATGCTTTGGTGTCACCACTGCAATGCAGCCCTGTCCCATGCACCCAGTCCAGCTCCAGCTCAATTCCTCAAAGAACCTGCACAGCCAAGCCAGCAGAGCTCATTTAACACAGAAAAAAAGGAAGGAGGGACAGAAGAGGAACTAATTGCATCAGGAGGACCATTCCACTGATGCATCAATACCACTTCCTGGAGTTTCACAAAGTGCTCTGGAGAGAGATGCACTGCACAGCAAAACAGCAGAGAGGCTCCTTTTCCAGGAATAAAATTATAGCAATATAATAAGAAAGCTTTCTAATGAGCTATGAGGGAGCAAGCAGGATACCAAAAGTAAACAAAAATCAAACTGGATAAAGGAATAAGCAGTCAGTGAAGGAAACTACAGAGATTACTAGAAAAATTCAACATGTGAGTGGAGTTGCAAACTCCTATCCAAATATCTAGCTTATAACCACAATAACTTATGGACTAAATAATGTAAGAGGTCACAGTAGATTTTCTGCACCCTTCTGGCCTCAATATTTACTAACCCAAATTAAAAATGTATTTGATGCTATATTGCAGGTTGGGAAAATACACAGTCTTTGTTACATTGACTACAACCATGGGTAAAGTGATATACTGCTTTTTAAGTGCCCTTTCAACTGAACACAGGAATACAACTTTGTGTGGGAGGAAAATTAAGAACACTGGGATATGCACGATAGGAATAAACAGCAGTTGTCGACATATACAAAAAAACCATCACTGAATTATGGCAGAGGATACCAGCCTTCCCCCTTTCATTGCTGTAATTTACCTTCTATGTAAGGTAGCATGAAATTAAGAGGTAGCAGAGGACATAAATTTGGAAGTGCATAAGAAAAACACTTATTTCCCTAGGTGTGGATGAAAAAAATCTATTATTTATACACAAGTGATGACACAGATGGTATTGTGATAATAAGAGACTATTTTAGGATACATGCAATCCAAACAACTGCACTATGGCCATACTTTACTACTTTACTGGAACTTGATTGGCTGAAGTTTGTTACACCTTCTCTCACATTTCAGAAAGTATTTTCTGTTCATTTTGTGTATGCTTATATTGGCACCCCCCATGGGATTTTCATTTGCTGTGCTAAATTGGTCTGCTTGTCAGGTAGCTTTTCAGTCACAAAGCCAAGCAAGCAAAAGGCAGAAGGAACCACACACCTAACTCCCTGAGGCACAATATAAACAAATTCTCATTTTTTGCTACGGTTGAACCAGGACTGCTACAGGATGGGCACTGGCACAGAGTCCCAAAACTACTGCCCCCTATAACATAAGGTAGGGAAATGCCATTCTTCCAGATTCTTGGCTTGCTTCAAGGAGATGGTTTTACTATGAAAAGAGCAGAACAAAACATGTTATTTTCCCAGCAGCACTTTCTTTAACCCACAGTCATAAGCACAAAAATCAGGAAAGAGCATTTTTCAACACTCCTAAAGGCTGGATCACCTTTTCTGTATTAATAATTCATGTTATTCATTTTTTATTTTTGTTTCTAGGTTCAGTATTAAAAAGAAATATACTCTTATTCTTATTTGTCTTCTGAATTAGTTTTGGGAACATCTCCAAGTATTTTTTGGCAATATTTTGTATACACAAGGGTACAATTCAAAATATCTGCATCTTGATTTCTATCTGATGTGTGACAGGCACAAAAAAACATAGCTTATGTTCCCAAGTGGCTGAGTGACAAAGTTCAAGTTTTAAACTTGAAAAACTACATTCATAAAAGAAATCTCTGTTGAAAAATTTCATATAATCTTGTTCATGTAGTATTCAAAATCAGGACTAACTCCCCTAAAATTTAACCTGAACTAAGCCTGACCTAATGTGTTCTTCTACATGTCTTGTGAAGTGACTTTCTCAATATCAGTAATGGACTAAAGACCTTTCACCAGAAAACAGGTGTTCTGTATTTCCTGAAGATGCAAATTAGCAATTTTACAGTTCCTTTAACATTTCAAGTGCAAAACAAAAGGCTTGGATCCAAGGAAATATAAAGTTCATCATTTTAGTTTTACCACCAAATTAAAATATTCCAGATAATTTTACATAACCAACTTTCCCATTAAAAACAGAAGTATAACTAAATCAAGTCCTCTGACAAGACACCAAAAATAATAAAAAAAAAAAAATCAAATTTCATTTCAATTATTTTAGACCCCTGTGCAATACATACCAGATATGCTACATATGCATTAAACAAACACAATCAATTCAGTAGAATATGGAATCAATATGGTATCAGAAGTTTCAGTCTTCCCTAGACAAACAGCCTCATGGTAATAAATATAAACTTCAGGCTGCTGTTAACTGCAAATGTCAAAATACAAAACCAGTATTTCCATTCTCTCAAGTAGAAACTATGTAGTTTAGGAAAATAAACACAGAATTAAGTATATAATTTTAGGCACAAACAAATCTGATTTGTCCAAAATCCACAGTTTTAGTATGACCATCTCCAGCCCAGGAAATCTACAAGATTCCAGTTGGCACATTTAGGCTAAACTGGTACCAGTAGATACCAGAGGGCTCAGAGCAAGTGGCCCAGGTATTATTTCATCAATGCACTGCTCTTGAAATTGGACATGCAAACTTCTTGACTGCTACAGCTCATTTTCCACTGTACTTCATGACTGTTACCCAAAAAAATCCCTCTGCTTCTGACAGTCCTATTACTATGCCACTTTTACCTACTTCCTAATTTGAGGTTTTGAAAATTAAACAAAATTTTAAAAAAACAAAACAACCAACAACAGAGCAAGCAAACAAAAAACCCCAAACAAACCAAACTATTTCCCTTATAGCTAATCCTGTAGGGCAAGATCTGTACAGCTGGTATTCCCAGGTTGTTTACAGTCTATAAAGCAAAATAAAACTAAAATCAATACTAAAATGCAGCCTTAAAAGTTAAGGGATGGGAATTTGCCTTTGAATTTCAGATGATTACTCTTTCTTAATGGGGGCGGGGTGGGAAAAAAAGTGACAAAATTCAATTCCCTGTAGTTTTATTATGTGTGAAACACAGAAAGACCCAGAATACATGTCCAAGCTTTTCTAAGATCCCAAGATGCAGCTTAGATTTCTGCTCTGTTCTACTAGCAGAGATCATTTTCATTGTAATAAATTGCTTCTCCAATGTACGTTTCTATGCATGAATGTATCACGGATACTTATTGTATTTTGATTTTTCAGTTTTTGGTAAATTAGCAAAATATACCCACACAGACGACCTATATAAAAAAGATCCACAAACAGATAAATTGAGACATGTAAAAATGCTGCTACTTAAGTTACTATAAAGAATACCTGCTGCTACAGTATCTGTCCATTACCCACATATATTTCAATGCCTTTTTTGTATATCAAAAGTTTCCTGGAAATTTCCCTTGACAAATTTTATAGCATTTGTCATATACCATGTATATGCTAAATACAACTTAAGAAAATGCTTAGAAATAATTTTTTTTTACAAAAAATGAGATGCTATAACAGACACAAGCTTCTCAAACTTGATTCATCATCAAGCTGGGAAAACATTTGTTACAAACTGGGGAAAACACAAAAAAAGTGCAATCCAGTAGAAAAAGGCATATTCCAAACAATAGTGTGTAGCACTGTTTGTATTGTTATGAATTTTGCATTAAAGCAATGATGGATTGAAACACTCTACAGGGGGAACAGCAGAAAACAAGATGGACCACAGTGGTAAAAGACAGCTACATTTACAATTTTAAAGGCTACTTTTTAGGCATTGAACTACAGTCTTACAGATATAGTTCAGCAGGTGAGTCACCTCCACATCCAAAGCATCAACAAGATCCAGGAGTTCACAGCATTATTACATTTTTAGTTTCTGTCCAAGGGAAAGTACGTGATCCCATATCCTCTAGAGTTCAAAAAACCATCCCATTAAATCAAAACCAAAGAAAGAACTTATAACTTATTTATATAAATAACTAAGTATTTTAACAAAATGTTGAAGCAGGGCAAAAGGGTCTTGAAAGAAAAACTAGTAGGAATAAGCTTTGGAAAATGTAAAATACTCTGTAAAAATATAAACCACTTCCACAAGTCAATGTCTCATGTTAGCAAAAGTGTTTGTGACTCTAACACAACAGAATTCTTGGTAGCATTCTACCCATGACTTGGTGGGTTTAACCAATTTTGCTGCCGCAAGATCTTCTTATTATGTCCATAAAAAACCTAGGACCTTGTTTTATCTAATTTATAATTTATTTCTTAATTTTCAAGCCAGTTGTTGCAGTCTCATAGCAGAGCATTCATTGTTCTCTCTGGGTTGCCTAAAAATCAGCTTTGGACACTGTTCAACCCTTGCAGCAAAGGCTGCTCATGCTTTAACAGTAAGATCTGTTGCAGCAATAGGGAATAACCAGATAAAAGGGAGAAACCTGCCCAATGTCTCTGTGCCACTTTGATCCAAAGAGAGAAGGGCCAACACACATCTCTGCAGACTCTTCTGTGGGATGCTTTGAAGCACCTTTAGTCTCTCAAACATATTTTCTTGATTATGTGAAACACAACTCCTTATGACAAATCTCTTTTGAAAACAGGAAGAACTCCACGTATTCTCATTATAGGGATTGTGTCAGGTCAGTCATCTCCTGCACCATTGGTTTCATTTTCTCACTATAATACTGATCAGATCTGCATCACAAGCTGTAATCTGTGTGGAACTGGAGAAGGCAAAATAATTGGAAAAATAAAGAAAGAGGAAAACACAACAGAGCTAAGACTCTGCTCTTTATGTACAACCTAAAAGGTATATAGAGCTCCAAATTACTTTCAGTAGAGTTGATCACTGAACAGTCTTGTGACTGAGTACACATCAAACACAAAGCAACAGCATACAATATATATTGACATTTTTTTTTATCTGACAGAGATATTTCAAGAGGCTGCAGTTTTAGGGCACAAGGTTTGTGGTGGTCTTTTTGACAATTCCATCCATCTCTTACAAAAGAGACAGTGGACCACGCACCGCATTCAATAATAAAAAATTAGCAAAGATTTTCCTTTTAGAGAGGACACCATCTGTTCTGACAAAGAAACCTCAAAGAATGAGAGATTCTGGAATGCTGTATCTATCCAGTCAGAAGTTCCTTTGGAACTAGATTTGAAAGGATTTTCAGTGAATTAATCTGTAGCATGACCAGATGCTTAGGAAGGAGTACTTTGTATGGATGGGAGAACACACAGGAACAGGAATCCAATACACACAAGTGCTAACATCTCTTTCCTGAGAGTTTTGGACCAGTGACCCCACAGCCATGCAGTGGATAAGAAGTCTAGCTTAAAACTGCATGAAGGAATTATGGTAGATAGGAAATGTCTACACACCTGACATCCTAATCAACTGCTCAATATGTTTTCTGCAGTGACTTGTACCAGAACAATACAGAAAACAAGACACTGCTGAGTTAATTTCTCCTTTTGCCATGCATCTCACAGCTGGATAGATAGCCACAAAAAAACCACTACAACTCCTAGACTCTGGAGTACTTCTTCCCTCTCCACTATTCCCCTGGCAGATTTCCTTGGGCCTCAATTCGTTTGTGCCCTTTCACTTCTCCAGCCCCCAGCATCCCTCTCCCGCCCCCCCCAGCTTTCCCTCTGCTGCCTCCCCAAAGGCCTCTGACCTCCCAGGTCAGTCCCCTGCTCCAACAGTCCCCACCTTCTGTGGTCTCTTGCTTGTGCTGTAATTTCCCCAGGGACAACTGACCCACTTATAACTAAGCTCTCAAAAGGAAAAAGAAAACTAATCCCACTTAATTTATAGACAAGCTTCAAAAGAATTTGACAGGAGAGCTGATGAGCAGCCAGCACATATTTCTGAACAAATACAAGAGGAAAGAATTGATCAGTTCCCATTTCCAGGATGTGGTTTCTTGCCACAGCAGTGCCACTCAGCACTGCTGGCACTGCAGAGGGGTTCCCAGCCTGCAGGACACAATGCATGGGGGGCTGAGAAACTTATGAGATTTAAACCTCATAAAAATTGAAATTTTACTGAATGGTTCTGGGTGCTTGGTAGGCACGACAACTTCTTTTGTGATGAATTCTAACGATAACTTAGTTTTAGGATCCCCTGACATAAAAGTCCTGGCTCCTACAATATTAAGTAAGAGATAAATCCAGGAAAATATATGTTATTAAATCTTTTTTTTTTTTTTTTTTTTTTTTTTTAAAGCCATCTTGATAATATTGCTAGATTAAGAGCTCAGTTTAAGAGCACTAATGCATCTGAATACGTTACCATTTTTGTCAGGACATAGCACAAGAATTTTACAATTCCTAGAAGCAATTTTGGAGAACTGTGTACTGTATTTTCAGACAAATTGTCCACGTAGTACACACATTAAGGTCAAAATTTTTCAGCTGCTTTAGAATTTGAGCAATATATTCCAACAGGTAATTAGCTGTAGCCATCATGACTCAAGACCCTCTTCATCAAACAATCTTTGTATGTTTGTGCCCATCCTCTCAGATATTGTAATTTCAAAATTCAAAAGTGATCATACAGCTTTGTACCTTCCTTAGAGACCTACTGCCCATACAAACCAAAATTATAGCTGCAATGATTATATTATAGGCATCAGTGAGAACAGAACTTCAGTCATGAAACAGACAACAGGGATTCCTCTAGACACCGGCTTGTTTTCACCTTTCTACTAAAATTACTCCCTAAATACATTAGCTGTACAACCACTGAGTATAAGAATGCCTTTCCTCCCTCTGGATGATGACACCTGAAATTCAACTTTAAAATCCAAAAAGAAGATCAGTGGTTGTGAGGAAACAGCTGGACTGAAAACAAATAAGAAGCAAAGATTAAATAATCTAACATTACACATCTTAACAAAAGAGATGGTTATGATAAACACTAAATCTTATAACTCTAAATGGTAAAGATAAAAATGTATCTGAACTACTATTTATTGCCCTAAAGAGATAACAGAATAAAGAGAGTGAACTGGAGAAAGAACAAAAAAATTATTAATAGCTCAAAGCAATTTCTTGTTCAGAGATGGTAAGTGCAAAGGAAGGTTTATTAGAATAAATTGCTGAGGCAGAGACACCAGGATGATTGAGGAATTTTTTTAGTTATATCTCACAGTTCGGATAACAAGAAATGAAATAGGTAAGGAATGTTTTTTTACATACATTTTTAAACTTGTATTCTTACTTCTATTTCTTAAGTAAAAATTAGTAATGCTATTTGAAATTAATTATTGTAATTCTAAAAGCATACGAAAGTTGAGTTGGTTTATTATGACATTTTTAACCACACTTAAAGGAAAAAATCAGATGCCTATAAATGTATCCCAATTTAGTCAAAGGATGTTTCCTATCGACCTGCTGGTAGACAGTGACCAAAAGTGGGAACATCCACACTTCAGAAGCTACTTCTGCAGTTACTCTTTTTTCTATCTATTTATTGAAAACACTTCTGTTCTTTTGACTGTGAAAAAACCCCAGCCCATCATTAGAGCTACCTAGTACTTTAGATGGAAAAACAGTTTAAATAAAACAAACAAACCCAACACAAACCTCAAATATCCCATTACTTCATGGGGACCTGAATTTAACAACTAACAGCTGGTTTCTGTGTCTCTCTGTACCCCAGGACCAGTTTGAAGTACTAAAGCAGCATTTCCTTCAGCACTCAGACCAAAGGCCAGCAGGCTGCTGCCATCTCAGAGAGCAATGCTGCCATGCAGGGACAGCCAAACCTGCTTTTTCTGTGGACAAGTCTTAAGCCTTGACAGACTCAGCAGCTGAGGTACAGAGATCTTTAGAGGCTTTACACATGTCTGTGGGAATTATAGCACTAATTCTTCCTATTCATTTATACCACAAGACATCTGTTTAACGTGAAGACTCATGGCATGATGAATTTGTTTATTATTTCAAATGCGTTAAAAATAGGATAATTGACATTTTACATTGTAACTATTCACCAGTTTGACACCACTACGCATTTTAATCAACATGAATACCTAAAGCTTGGGAGTAAAGAGAGAGCTAAGTCTTATTCAGGTCAATATCTGTCACTTTTCTGTTCAAATTCAGATGCAGAACAAAACCAGATGTATTTCAAAGATGTCATTCCAACACTACTAGTTACAGGGGACACTACTCATTCAGTATATGCTTGCACCAAATTAAAGAACAGCATTCAATACTCTTAAAAAACCCCTAAGTGCACTACTGCTACATATCAACTATAAACTTCACTTCATGGATGTAGTCAAGAACTAAGCACAACTACATCCAATTTCCAACCAGCCAATGCTAAAGTCACACAGAGGTTGTAGCTTGGTCATACACAGCCCTGTTCACATAAGGGGTTCTCCTCTTCCATGGCAGTGGGATGCCTGATTTAGATTAAAAATAAACGAAAAACAAAAAAAAAACACCAACACACACCTACACATCAACCTATGCCCCCTGAAGTGATGCAGGCAGGAATGCTGTCTGTACACTTTATACACAGTAGGTTTACATCTCACATTTAAGTTGCATTGAGTCAGTCTTCATTTGGTGAAATCCAAGTATATCCTTCAGGAAACCCTTTAGATTTACTCATTCATAGTGAAATACAAGTCTGGACTGTTTTTCTCCCTCAGTAACAGCTTATGAGCACAAATCTACCTCCTGCTTACTAAGTTTGTCTGCAATTCATGCTCCATCACAAACAATCTTAAAAGATAACTTGATAGCCATGCCAATTAAGCATCACAGGAGAAAGATGTATACACCCTAATTCACTGTTTATTATGGAAAGTGGGGAAATAGAACTCCTTAAAAACAAGTTCTAAATTGCAAAATCAAGAAATTCTTTGTTGAAAGTGTGCGGTGCTGCCATTAGGCTTCTCAGAAAAATGTAACAATATACTGGAGTTAAATTACAAAGCTAAGGGAAATGTCCAGTGGTGGTTCTACAAAATTTTCCATGTTACATCTAATAGATATAAATTAGATGATTAGCATTTAATTAAAACATGTAAATGAGTAAATATAACTAAACAAACACCAACTGTGCAGTAAATACAACAGCGGAGAGAAGAAGATGAAGGTGGTTGCTTTCAGATTAGGTCTGCAACTTTGTAATAAGATTGTCTGGAAAAAAATGTAACAAGTGGTCACCTGGAGTGCTAGCTCTTCTTCTGCCTTGCAAGCCATAGATACACAGCCCCACTACCCATCCCACTGGCTGCATATCCACACAACATTCCCTTGTGTAAGAGCACTCTTCACGTCACACAATTTGGACAGAACTCACCGCATAAATGATACAGTTTAATTCTGGACCTATAAAAACAATTATAAAATAAATAATCCTGAAACATACCAAAACTTCATTCTCTCACAAGAAGCACAAGAGGGCAGAAGTGTAAGACAGGAGAAGGTTTATAAAGTGGAAGTAGCATCACAGTCCCTATACAGCCCACTACCTGTATGACCATTTCACGAGGTCAGTAGCTGCTCACATCTTCAACCTGTGCTGACTCCTGTTCCTTCTCTCTGCAGACACCTTACATTACCAGTGCCAAAAAGATTACAGCCAAGTAGTAGTGATGTTGTGACTCTGACAGCAGCAATCCACCATCCACACTGTGTATCACAAGCTCCTCTAATCACTGTTTTTCCACAGTAATAACTGGAGTATGCTTTTACCATTAAGAAATGGTACTCAGGGTGAGAACATTTCTGCTTTAGAGAAAGCAAATGTAAGGGGCCCAGGTATATTTTCCCACCTTTTCTCTTACAATAAAGGCTTATTAGTCAATCGCATCATCTTCATGCTGTAACTTTCAATAGCCCTGACCTTTTAATGTTCTTTACTTTCTGCTCTAAACTCCACATTTGCTGTCCCTGAGCCCAGGGTTTTTAAACTTTCAAGACCACAGAGCATTTTTTCAGACTCGTTATTATCCATTCTGCTACCAGCTTTGTTCAATAGAGTGCAAATCATCGTGGGCAGAAAGGTTGGCTGAGAGCAAGAGAAAATGTGTTCTCTGAGGCTAACTGATTATGGCTTGAAGATCCTGTTAATGAGTACCTGACTCACTGTCCCCTAGGTATACTGCAAACATGTTTGCTCCTACCTCTTCCTTAAAATGACTAAATCATCACAGTGTCAGTGAAATGTGCTACAGAAAAACCTTGTAAGGGAGATCTGAAAGTTAAGACTTGGGTTTTGTAAAGCAGCTAAAAATTCCTCGGTTTTGTACTTCCCAACTGAAGGGAAGTTTTATAACAGCACCAGCATACCCTGACAGAAAAATCATGCCATCTTACCACTGACATAAGTTAAAAAGCAATAATGGAAAGCAAAGCCAACGGATGGAAAACAGGCGAGGTGTTTTCCTCTAGATAAATAACAAATAACCCGTATTTGTAAGCAGTTCTTAAATACGTGGTAGCAGCCCCATGGAATTTGGAGTTATTCCACTGAATTCTTCCAGTCAGATCAGGTGAAATCTAAAAACATCTCATGGAGCAAGACGGAAACCTCATCACCAAGTGACAGCAAAATTTGAGTGTAAAGAGGCTGTCATGGCTGCCTGCATCAGGACCAGACATAAGGTTAGCATTTTGCTCACCTCCCAGTTAACCTCTTCATAGCCACAGGCTGTCAGGTCGTCCTTGCTTCTTCCCAAGGGAAAATGCTCCCATGACAGTAACTCTGTGTTTATGCCAAAACCAACACAGATAAACCAGAGATGCCAGGGCTGGGAATCCTCTGCATTTACCAAAGGCTGGAGGAACAGCTTTCCTCCCAAACCAATACTTATTTCCTTTTTTCTCCAGCTGTTACAAACTCCTGCTCATGGGGGTATCTGGGCCTATCAGGTGCACATGGTACCAGCTGGGTTAAATGCCAGGAAATAGTGTGAAGCCTGCTCAGCCACTGCTACCTTAACAATAATTTGCTTTTAACAAATTTTAACAAATGCTTCGCACTCGGGCCAAAGCCAAAATCTGTTTGATGCCTATCAGCGATATAAACCTTTTGGGTGTTTAGGTTTTTTGGGTTTTTTTTTTTTTTTTGCCATTTAGAAAAATCTAGTCCACTGTTTTTAGCTTATATCCTACTTACACATAGCACCATAAGCTTTCAGTTCTAATAGACAAAATGAAGATGCAAATTAGCAGCATATTGTTAAATATTCATCATGATGATTGAATCCTCACTTCAAGAAAAAACTTTAGTTAAAATCCTCTTCATTATGTATGAAATTTAATGCTAAATCACCAATGGAAATGGAACATTTTATTGTCATTAAAAGTTTGATATCCTTAGTTGGTAGGTTTTTTATGTGTACCATATGAGCAACAAGATACAGGTACAGCTGAACACCACCCTTTAATTAAATATTGGTTTTAAATGTCCTCTACAGTCTTGCATCTTATCAAGATGGGCCCTGAGATGTACAATGCATAACTTCAGAGTTTTCAGCACCAGAAACACGCTCATTTTTTGTCACACTATTTTTCACTGGTTTGTTTGCAACACTGTATAATGCAGCTCTTAAGAGAGTTAGCTAAATTAACCAGCATAACACTATAGATAACTTGCGGAAATGCAACATATTGCCTTTGTAAAATTAGAATGTTATTTAAAATTAATTGGGTTATAACAGTGACACCGTGCTCTGAGTAATGGAGTGAAAATTGCTATTATACAGAGGCTGCCATCACTACATAATTAGTACACTAGCACCCCTACTTAAGGCATGAATCTTCTGTCCATGCAAATGCCAGGGTCAGGCAGTTGAAGTGGCCTCTGAAAACCAAGGCAGCACTTCTCTGCAGGCTCACATTTATGCAACAAAACAGGCATTTTACTGGGGAAACAATGAGAAAGGGTGGGGTGGAGGGCAGTCAAGCAGCAGCAGCCCTGAAGGCCAAGCAGAGCTGTCTGGTGTGCTCAGCCTAATGCTGCAAGCTCTGCAGCCCTGCCCTGGAGAACTGCCTGAACTTTCTTTCTTCCAGCTGCCCACGTAATTGTTCTGCCTTAACAGTACCTGGTTTGGGCTTAAGCTTCTTTTCTTTAGTTTTGGATCTTCACACCTATCCTGTGCTATTTAAATGTTACTTCTTATTTTGTAATATCTTTTATTGCGAAGAAGTTTGAACTCCCAAATATGGATGGATGACAGGATTTAATGTCAGATTTTATTTTTTTTTTTTTTTTTAAACATGCTAATTCTAATAGCCTGAAATTTATTTCTATTGCATCTAGTTCAGAATTATCCATCTGTGCTTCATTCAGGGTAAGCTGAATCCCCAAGGTATTTAGATACTTAAGCAAAGTTGATATTTATTGGTACTGATCTGGAAATTATTTTTGAGATGCCTGAACTCCTGGGTCTACATAATTGTGCATAAAGCATTAAACAAACTTTCTTTCATCTCACCAAAATCTATTACTGTTTGTCAATTTAACTCCCACAGAATTCACTTTAAAGTGACCAGTGTTTTCAACAGAAGCAGAACAAGATGATGGAAAACTCATGATAGCAAAACTTAGGTTCTGCTGGATATATCCCCACCAAAATTAAGTCATTTGAATAGCCTATTATTGTTCTCCAATGTATCAGTGCAATTTTGAAGATTAGCTTGGACATTAATTCACTTTCTTTCTGTGCCAAACTTTTGACCATCAAAAAAAAAAAAAAAAAAAAAAAAGCCTCAAGCCAGTGAAAACAAAGTGAAGTGATTTTCACAGGAAGAAAAGCTAATGCATTTTGAAGCATACAGCACTTCTCTTAATGCCAAAAATACAATACCTAAGATCACTGACCCATTTACTATGAGTGGTATCAAATTAAATATAAGTACTAAAATATTCTCATTCCTAAAGCACTTTTTTTTATTTTTTACAGATTGATGGATCAGATTAAGCACAAATTCACTTAACCCATTATTCTATCAATATAGCAATTACTATACACAGCAGGAATTTAATCACTTTCATGATACACTCAGGCTGTGCAGAGCATTCATTGGGTCGACTTCTACGTTGGCTGCGTGCCAACAAGAGGTCCCTGTCACTTCTTTCCAGACCCTGCTCTGTCAGGCTGAGCCACTGACTGCTCCTGCCCAATGCACTGACACCAAAACAGCCCAAAACCCAGCATGTCTGGTGAACTCATCACGAGGAGTGGCAGCAGGAGAGACAACAGAACCACTGCTACAGACTACTGCTAAACCAGCCATGCAGCAAGTTATTTCTGAAGAGGCTCAGGGTGACAGAAAGGAACAGTTCCAGGTAACCAGTGGTTAGAAGCTGTCACATCATGGCAGCCTGGCAGGGTGAGGACTGGCCAGCTGCCCTGGGCTGGTTGAAGAGCAGCCCAGATCTTTATCCCCAGCAAGGACCCTCCGTACCAACACTGTGCCTTGTGCCACCATGGCCTGCAGCCAGTCAGACCTACAATTCCTCAACATTTTCAGACAAGTCAGTTTTTAGGTTACAGAATAATGTAAAAGCCTGATTAAAGCCAGTAAAAGTTTTGCCATCACTTAGGGGCTTTTAATCTGCTTACAGAGTACATTAATTCATTTAGATTGCTTTATTGTTTAGTATTTCAATATTTAATTCTTCCCAAAAATTAATTCCTTGAAGATGCAACCAAGTTTCAACCACAGAATAATTCTGATCATTTTATAAAGCTCAGTAAAACAAAAGTTTGGTATGCACAAATGCATTCCTGCAGTTAGCCTGGCAATTTTTTCTCTACCAGCATACAAAGAAAACATAAAAATGAACCTTCAGTCCAAGAATAAGAACTGTGCCATTCGGTTCATACATTTATTTTCCCAAGCTTGTCTTTTGTGTTCTCTACACCAAACAGCACAAATGTATTTAAAAATTAGGGAAAAAAAAGAACCACCCAAAAGAACTCACCCAACACAAATACAAATTTACACCGTGGAAAAAAATACCAAATCTATTCAGTAAACATCCGGCTGTCAGAGCAATTAAAATGCCAGATCACTGATGAAAATAAGCATCTTAAGTAGTTAGTTTTCTGATCTCATTTTCAGAGCATATTGGTTTCCAAAATTTGCTGTTGAAACTGCTGGATACCATTCTTCAACAGCCAGAAACAACTGAAAAAACTCAGGCATGTTTAGTGGAGAAAAGATCACTCACTGCCCTTTAAAACCATCTAATATGTTCTGTGTTAAACCATATGCAAGTATGTTTCATTTTCATCTTTCCCAACACCCTGAGGTCTCAAAAAAAAAAATCAGAAGAGCTTCTGTGTTTCTAAATTAATTTTTGCTAGATAGTATTAAGCAGCAAAAAAGACTAACTCAGAAAGAGGAATTAACTTCCAACAAGCTAAATCCTTCATTACATGGAAATAAATTATATCAAGACAGTGACAAAGGATAAACTGTACCTAAAGTATTTACCTACATTAAAAAATTTGTTTATCATTGTAAAAAAATAAAAAGCTCTATAGCTAATTGCTACAGAAGCTCAACTGAAATTGTGGGTACGGCACAAATTTTTCCAATAGGAAAAAGACCACAAGTAGGAGAACCCACCACGAGTACAAAAACTAGAGATTTTGCCAGTGTAAATTATTTACTTTACTGAAGAGGTTCAACAGCTGAATAGCAGATTCAGTACAACAAATTCTGCCAAATGAGAGCCACTGAAATGCTTAGCAAGAAATGTAGATTTATCAAATCACAGCTGAAGAATTATTATTCTTATCAAAGGGATACTATCAACAATGATGCTTGATCTTGAAATAGATATCTCTGCTATAAGCACATGCCAACACTGCTTTTATTTTCTAGTCTCATATTATTTTCCCACTGAACGTGTCTCTTGTTTTCAGTTTTACAGTAGGATATTTCTGCTCAAGCAAGCCTTAGAAGTTTGTGGTAGCCCCAAAACACTGATCTGCTTGGTTTTGCTATAATAACATGAGCAGCTCTCATCTTATTTACTTGGAAGCTCACTTCAGTACTCAATTTCTTCTGGAAGTATCACTCTTCCATTTGTATTTTTGATACTACAAGTACAATTAGAAAGGTGAAACAGAAACAGAAAGCATTGCTCAGCTAGCAACTAGGAAAAGAAGCTGTCTGCAGAACAGCAGTACAAAACACCCAGTAACTGTTGGAAGGGCTCTGCAGAGCTCGCTCTGCTTTTGAACATGGCATTAATTAAAACGACATATTAAGGCTGCTCTAGAGAATCAGTTAATTGATTATAGATATCCTTTCAGAAAGAGCTTCAGAGGCATTTCATAATGGCTGGAAAATACAAAGGAGCCCACCTGGAAAAAATATGCACATATATGTATATATGCATACAAAAACCTTCCTAAATGCATTATTGTAGCTACTGTTTATAAAATCGGAGCCACATGGACTTTAAAAGGCAAAATAATCAAAAAACTTGTGCAAGTCTTGTTCATCTTCATACCATTGTGAAAGGTACATTGTTAGTGTACCAATCGACCATCTATAAACACTTAAAAATACACATACATAATCAGTAATGATTTGTGGCAATTCTGAAGCAACTCTCTTGAGTGCATCCTTCTCTAACGATGCCTTGGGGCCATGGTAATCAGCATGAGAAGCAGAGAACCGATTTAAGAGCTTTCATCTTAACACTTATTTGTATTCTTCCACTTATGTACAGTTCCTACATAGGTCTGTGTCATCCTGTGCTGGAGTGCTACTGCAATGCACTTCTCCAGAATTCAAAGCAGATAAACCCACCACCTCCAAGGAAGCCTTCTGAAATAGTATCAAAGTGCAGATGACACTGTTGACTTCTTTCCCTGAACAGTTGCTCTGAGACCATAGTCACATAATTCTTCCACTATACAGGGAGTACGGTTGAGGGAAAAAAAAAAAACAAAAACAAACAACAAACTACTGCACAGTAATTTATAATAAATCACTCATGAACTCATCAACTTAATCTTCATCACAATCTATTACTACAAAGATTTCTACAGTATGACAGGAAACTTACTGTGTAGAATGATTTGCCTGAGGGTTGAATGTAATCAGAGATGAGACAGAATGGAAACATAACGAGCTTGTTAGCACTGCTATATACAAATATATGAGGACCTCTTAATGATGTTGAAACTCATGGGGAATGATGTATTTTTCTCACCGTCTCCTTTCAGGAAGTCCAGACCTTGCCACATTCAATAAAATTGTCACAGTGATAGTCCCTCTGATTGGAAAAGGACATTCGGTTTAGCCTGGTTTTTATTCCCCAACACTTGCTTTTTGCAAAGCCCAGTAGAATTTAGCACAGTTAAGGAGGAAGACTGAAAGATAAGCAAAATAGTTTGAATATGTGAAATTACCTTTTTCTTATTCTTCCAGGAAAATTACCCCTGAAAAAACAAACCAAAACAAAAAGACAGAAACAAAAATAGAGGGATAGAGAAAAATGGATAATAAAAAAATGCATCTTAACATCTCAGTTAAGCCCTTTGCCCCACATTAGCTCTCTTGCTCACAGCACTCTTCACTGACCTAACTGCATTCAGTAGCCCAGCAAAAGATTATCTCTTGGAAAACTGCCCCAATGTGGGGGATAGAGCATTTGAGATGAACTGGATTGCTGATCACTACTCTAATAGTTTAGTGCCACAGAAAGAAATTCATTAACCAAAGCACTTTTGCTATGTGTAAGATAGGTACATGCATTAACATTCATACAGACACTTGGGTTTGCACACGTATACAAAGATGTTTCATTAGATGAAGATCTCAAATCCTGTTTGCCCCTGTGCCCTGTTAAATTTCATTGATTTCTTTTTCCACTCTATCTACCACTTCCTGAATGTTTCTGAGCTGTTTTACGAGGAGACTTTAAAATCACTGTCAATTTTCACACACCTGAACTACTACAACATTTATTTTTAAACTGTTCAACTTCTTGTTTATCAAGTTTTGTTTGGCTTAATCTTCTTCATGTGTAGACAGCCTCACCTGTAGATTCCCATCTCTGGGGACTGGCAGGGTCTCTGTCCTTCACTGGCATTCATATCTGCTCCATTTTGTTTAGTTCCCTTCCTCTCCCTCCCCCCAAACTCATTATATTGCCATGGATTGAGCATTTCTTGGAATACATCATCTCGTTTCTATCTGTCAGCCTAGGCTGCCTTCTGCTTAAGACATATGGAGAGCCATTCTTTCTCCTTGAGGGGTGACCAAGCAGGCAAAGCCTCTAGCACAAATTCTCTTCAGAAAAAAATGGCAGGAATTGCACGGATTCAGAATCAGCTCCGGGGAGCATAAGTGGGTAAATGTGCAAAAACACAGACAAAAGCAGTGTTTACTGAAGCTGATGATTGATACAGCTCCTTAAAATATTTTTTTTTATCATCTGTTTTTGCTAATGAAGTTGGCCTGCTGGAGTGGTGAAAGGACAGCCGCTCAGGGCAGTTGACTTTCAATTTGCAGTTGGAACACGTCTCCTCCGGGTATGCAACCAAAGATATCCAAAGTTCAAGAATTCCGCTGCTTTGCCAGCAAACTGATCCAGCCAACTGCTAATCTGTTCTTCAAGATACCATGGTCACATAAGATAACATTCAGAATTCCATTAACCTAGAAGATTTCAACCACTTTTTCCTTCCACCTCACAAATAAAAGTAAATGAGATCAAGTTTTCCCTCACATATTATTCTCACCACATTTGTCATGTTTCAGGTCTGTTTCTTGACTGAATCATTAAAGTGCCTTGATGCACAACGGATTAAGTACTTAAATAAATAGTTCACTTTTCCTCTAAATTGCAAAAGTGATTTCAATTTTTTAAGCTGTTCACAGAAAACATTTTAAGAAGGTAAACATCCTATTCGTTGTGCAAACACAGAACATATTTTCACGGCCAACTTTCCTAGGAAAAGACAAAAGCTGTAAAATATGTATTTTTCTGTTCTTGTTTTAAAAGACACTAATAACTTTTTCAGATTCAATGGACACAAGCTTGAACTGCTACTAAGATTTAGACTGGCAGATGAGGTAGGTATCTTCAGTGACTCCACTGCAAAAGTCTTACACCAGCTCTCTGTTTGATCTAAACACTCTTGAAAGAAAAGAGGAGCAGCTCTTACACTTGGGTCATTTGCTCCTAGAACAAGGAGACCCAGGCAGCAAACTGCTTTACCCCTATTCCAACTCTCTCATAACAGTACTTGTCTAGTAGAATCTGTCTTTAGAAACAATACAGACAAATATTTGTTTCGATAGTGTTTATTGCAGTATGAAAGATGCTGGCCAAACATTTCCCTTATGTTATTTTTATGCCCCAGGGCAGTCTCAGATGGGGATTGATGTAATTTGCTTGAAATATTTGCTGTAAAATAAAAGATGCTTATTTTTCAGCTAGAAAATCCAGCATGAAAATACAGAGAAGCTGAACTTAGCCCTCTCTCCTGTGGCGAGCACATCATGCTCTCTGACTACACTTCATATCTGGTTTTGCCCTGCAGTCTTGCCACAATTTTCAGAGTGACATTCATAATTTCTGAAGTGTCTGAAGCCTAAGTTAGAAGCCTATCACCCTGGGCTTCCTACAGAGTTAACTTGGAGAAACCATTGGTTTTAAGAGGCAGTTGAATCCATGGAAGCTAGTGATCAACCTTTTTTCTTTCCACCATCTGCACAGATTAGGTGCACTCCCAAAATATAAGAGGCTTATATAGGTGCTTATGGTCAGACAGAATTAAATCCATGAAACCAGCCCAAATCAAGTAAAAAATAAGTCAGCTTTAGACCCACTGCTACCACAAAGGGACCTTTGGCACTGTTAAAAAAATTCTCTCTACATACATCTATAAGAACAGTCAATAGGGATCACTGGATAGAGATCCAGTTTCCCCTTTTATAATCTTGACACGAGTTATATCTCTTGTCCAAACTTACCCTCTATTGCTCCTGCATTTCCCACCTAATTGCATTACCCCTGATGAATGTATCTAGCTCATATTCCCTTCTGTGCTGAAAGCAGCATCAACTTCCCACATCCTTGCACTGGACACTGGAATTCCTGGGACATTCCAACACAGTGTTTTCCTTCAGCCCAGGGTCTGCATCAGATGGGTGCTCTGAGATGACAGGCTCCATACAGAGGCAAGTGCTTCATATTTCCAAATAAACAACACAGAAATGTATCTTGTGATGAATTATAGGTACAGCTCAAGCCTCAGAATTACATCTGCATCTGGTAGTGGTGTTTGCCAATAGCATATCATAAATACTTCACTGCTGACTCCAGCAGTCATCTCCACAGTGAAAGCACCTTTGTGCTTTGAGTTGTCTTTGCAAGGCAAAGTAGAGATGAGAGCAATTCTTTACCACTTTCTCCAGATATGAGGTTTACAAAGCAAAAGTTACAAATCCATTGGAATAAAAATCCTTACCCACTGGCAAAGTTAGAATTTTCAAAAGCAGTAAGAGCAGCCTATGCCTGAAAATCCAGCTTTAGAAATAGCACTAAAATACCAAAATAAACTTTTTAAAGTGTTAGTATTGAGACACAGAAACCCTAGAGAATCAAGGGATGGAGGAAACTTTTTCCTTGATTACCTGAGTAATGAGCTGTTCATATTTTAGTGAGAAAACGAGACTCCAGGGTGGGAAAGGCAAAGCACCTTTTTAAGTACAACAGAGTAGTAAGGAGACTTATAAAACAGATTCAGTATTTATTGCTGTCTTAACACTCTTCAAAGTGAATGACAGAATAACTTTTAATAACTTTTCCATACATAGAAATCATTCTATAACTTCAAAAGTACGCTGCTTTATTTCTCTTTTCTGCTAGCAAACGGACAACCTGAAAATGAAGAGTCCTTGAGTAGTAGTAGTACAGAAAAGACCCAGTAACTTGATAAAAAGGAATTGATTGAAGCATACAGAAAATGGGTAAGTGCACTGCAGTCTAATAGAAACCAATCACTACCTGATAAATCAGCATGAAAAAAGCAAATAGATTACACAGCCTAAACATAACATGAGAATACAGTTATCCTAAAGAAAGTAAGAGCACTGAAGCAGAACTAGATTTTTGGGTATGCAAGGGGAACAATCACCAACTACTGACAACTGCAGAGGGTGTTTTACGGTTTCAGACAAAAATGGAACACACCAGACATGCAAGGGAGCACACTGATGAAAGGTACTTCCCATTTGAGAAGACAGCACATTATATATATAAATGCAGCTTCAAGAAAATGTCTTGAGTAATTCTTCCATAATGTATACAGTATTTCTATGTTGTTTTTTTTAATTAGAAAAAGAAAGAAAGAAGGGGAAAAAACAGTGATTTGCCCTTAACCCTTTAGGGCAAATTAGTGTATCCTTGGAATACAGCAGTTCAGAGTGATGCTATGCTGGGTCCCTTCTCTTTTTGTCCCCGGCTCTCTGCTAATTAGACTATTTTTTTAAAGCTTTTGCCAAAATTAATGAAGGGACAAGACACTGACCACAGAGCTATTAAGTCTGTTCTAAAACTGCATATACTGTGCACAGTGGTGCAATCCCCTGCTGTACACTGCTGACAAGAGATGTGTGCTCCTCCTGTAACTGTAACCAAAAGGAAGAAGTGATTTAGTCTCTCAGAGCCCTGAGCTGATTATAATAGGTGGGTTCAGAAAGCTCTGAAAATTCATTACATTTTTTTAGAGGTCACAATCACATTCATACAACACAGCACAGCTTTTGTTTGTTTAGCTTTGCTTGTATGCTTTAGACCCCTTGTTTGTCAGCCATAAAAGTTATTTGTGTAACTATAAATTGTAGTTAATACAGCAATTTCCCCAACGTCAGACAGGTCTCATTAAATCTAAAGATTTTCTATAAAGTACATAGTGGAAAAGATGATCCTCCACAGCTTGTTTACATTTAATGCGTAACAGACCAAGTGCACTGAACTACATTAATTACTCCACAAGCTGTACAGGAATGTCAGAGAGGCATTTTTATGAGATGTTTATCATTAAAACATAACCGTATGCATATTAATTACAACTGTTCTTTAAAGAACATTAAAAATATTTTAGCTCCCGACCATGGAACAATCATCATGGGAAAATGCTTCATTGTTTTTCTTGTCTGCTCTGCCCTAGTGCAGGGGTTACATTCATTTGTTGTCCGAGGCAAGTGCTGGTTTCCCTAATGGATTGGCATTTCCTGGTCAGCTGAGATCAATCCATAACAGCAATGTTTGGGGCTGTTCCCAGGTTATGTGATCAACGCTGAGCTTGTTCACCCTGGAGCCATTCAGGGTTTGGAGACCCAGTTCAGCTGACTGCCAGGGAGAATAAAGCAAGCTTGCAGAAAGAGAGTGATTTCAATAAATGATAAGCCCACACTCACTAAATGCCTAATGCTTCTAAATCAATTAGAGTAGGGCAGAGATGGAATGATACATGATGTCTGCTAGGAAAGACTTAGAAGCTATTATTTTCAAAGACTTAATTTCCTTTTTTGATATACTTGGAATAATATTTGCTTCCTCGAGACTAAACCATCCCAGTTCAGGGTGGGAACATGAAGTCACATGAATATTTTGACAAATGTCACTGAGACTATTTCTGTGAATGCAAACAAATTTTAAAAGTACACTCAGGCTTTGAGAAAGGTGTGTTTGACTTCTTCCACATTTCAAGTTTATATATTAATTTAATTTAAAAGAAAGGTAGAAACTTTACAAAGGACTGTGTAGTAGATTCATAATGCCACAAGTCAATTAAAGTGTGACACAACCTTCCCTAGATCCTCTGAGCAAATTTCTGTCTCCAAAGTATTAATTTTACCTCCTGTTCTCACAGTGACTGTGATCACAGCAGAACCAGGCAGGGAAGTCTTTGTTTCCTTGAAGGTGTTTTTTCAACATCTTTTAGATCACTGTTGATGGGTTTTTTTTCTTTTGGTAAATTTCGACCTTTCATTCCAACACTAATGCCTAAATTAAACTTTTAGTACAACTAAAGATGGAAAATGTTTTCTTCATTCAAAAACCAAAGGCCTCAAGAAACCAAAAATAAGGGTTTTTCTACCTTTATCTTTGCACTTCAGGCTGACAGCTCTTAGTATACGCTATATAAAGCACCAAACCCCCTCAGACAGCACATTTTTACCCAACTCCTTTCAAAAAAGGTGTTAAGAAGATAGATGAACTAAAACAGGCCATATATCTTCATTCAAAGTAATTCCCATTTACTACTTCCACTAAGAAACAACTTCTTAAGAATAAATGTTAATTTTAGCTCACTTCAAGAGGAGTCAAGGCATCGATAATTTAAGTTAAACCAGTAAATATTCAGGTTGTCAGGGTTTAACCCTGGGCCAGCAAATATGAAAACTAGATGCCAGGAAAAGACGGGCTTCTTCCTGACTTAAACAAGTTATTTTTTTAGCAAAATCTTTCCAATAATCCTCCTCTTTTAAAAATACTCTTATTTTCAATAATTCTGTGTAATATCTAGAGACCTAATCCTGTAAACACTATATCACACTTCTCAACTGAATATCACAGAGTGTTGATATTAACTTAACCCAATCTCATAAAGACTCATTTTCCACTCTGTTACTCTGCAAGGTAACATCAGTTCCCCAAAGTAAATAGCTCAGAGGTATTCATGTAGGTCACTTCTTAACAAGTACAGTATCCTGCACACACAGCTTACCATTGCCTCAAAGAATTATCACAGAATGGTTTGGGTTGGAAGGGATCCAGTTCCAACCCTCCTGTATGGGCAGAGACACCTCCCACTACTCCAGGCTGCTCAGTGCCCCTTGTCCTGTCACTGCCCTTCTAAAAAGTTCCTCCCCAGCTTTCTTGCAGCCACCCCTTCAGAAAAGCCACTGTAAGGTGTCCCTGGAGCCTTCTCTTCTCCAGGCTGAACAACCCCAACTCTCTCAGCCTGTCTTCATATGAGAGGTGCTCCAGCCCCCTGATCATCTTCACGGCCCTTCTATAGTATTTCCCAGCACTTCTGAACTGTAGCTCTTCATCTCGTAAGAGGCTGTTAGGAGGCAGAAATATTCCTCAAGGAACCAAGGAAGTATTTAAAACCCTTCAACAGCTACCATGAAGAATAAAACAAGTAAAAGATCTCACGGGTACAAGACCTGATGAGCTTGGCTTCTCACATTAGTCATGAATTTTCTACCAATGGGACAACTTACGAAGTTTACAAAGGTAAACTAAAAGCTACAAAAAAAGTTTCAGGCTTGAATTTTAAGGTTTTAGTTGACTGCAGTACAATGCCTGCTTCCTCCAGCTTGCAATGTTTAATAATTTCCTCAGTGCACAATCCTGGTATGTTTGCAAAGTCTTAACATGGTAGGAGATACAGGAGATCCATGATACAAGTACTCCACCTTTTCATCTCAGCATGAAGGTGTATTTGGAAATATTCTTTGGAGGCTCTTCATAAGCCTTTAATAGTCATAGTGCATAATGAGGCACTCATTGTCCCCCTTTTTGCTTTTAAGCAATGGAAGCACCATCAACTACTCTTACATATTGAAATAAAACAGGGATTTCAGGCTACAGCTTAATTGTCTCTAGTACAAGTCATTGCACTCTGAACAAACAAATATGGGTATAAGGAACAGAACAAACTGTGACACTTGTACCTCTTTTGCTGTGTAATAAACCAAGTGCTACTTCATGTTTTACTGTTGCCAAATGTACATGATACTCCTTGGCACAACATCAAAGTGTGCAAGTCCAGACAGATCTAGAGAGCCAAGGATCCTTGGGTAATGAACAGTCCTCACTGTACATATAATCTCCAGGCAACAATGACAAGCCATTTTTAAAAGGAAATTCAAATGCTTATTACAGCTAATTTAAGATTATAAGATAACACTAAGAAAATTATGATAAGGTTAAAGAGCTTGGATGACTTACTCATAATTTATGTTTGGAGTTAGTAACTGCATTTTAAAGACAAAAAGACAAAGAAACTATTCTTAAGACTAAAAGGTACAGCTGTAGGGGTATTTATACCACATAGTTTTGATGAAGAAAAAAAGATGGAAATCTATTAGATTAAGAATGCAACATGGAACATGAGGAAAAAAATCTGTTTCCACTAAATATCAGTCTAAAAATCTATCAGCACTGAACACGTGCAAAATTCCACTGAAAACAATAGGGTACAGTTATATTTTCAAGTGTTTGCTAGATGAGGCCCTTACCTCCACCCCTGGGACAACTGCTTGCTCAGCAGTCCGAGTGCAGATATCACTTCCTGCCTTTACTGCACCCGTTATGGTCCCTTTTATACCATTAAGCTACTGCAAACCTACTCTCACCAATGTTTTGTACCATGCAGCACACACATGCTGTCATCTCAATTGGCTTCATTTGGCTTTTATCAGTACCTCCCAAACACATTCCCTATCATTTTGAAGTTAGGAGCAACATTTTTAGTTGACAAACACACACAGATGATACTTAGTAACCTAATGATATGAAATGGTCAATCTGACACCTAGCACAAATGAGCATCATGCTGTTTAAGGCAAGATAACCAACTCCAATTCTATCTGACATGTAGATTATGAAAAAAACAACCCATGATCATAATTCTTCCCTTTCTCCTTCTCCCTACCCCCTTTGATTTGAACTTAAATACAGGAGAAAAATATAGTTTTAGCACAAGCTTACTGAACAGAGTGTTTTCTCTAAGATACATATTCTATTTAACTATGTTAGAATAAAAACACTGTAGCATCTTAGAGGAGTTATAGCAGTAGAACAGCCACCAGATTTCAACTCCATGACCCAGGCAAAACCTTAAGATGTTTTCTTGCACACTGTACCTTAGAGATTTCATACAGTTCTAAATTATTACATTCTTCTCGTGTTTTTCCTTTCTCCCTTGTGCCCAGCACTGGCATGTGCATTAAGAAAGAGAAACAGAGAAACACACAAAAAAGATTGCAGTCCAGGAGGATGAAAAAAACCCACTGTTGGGAATGCAAGTAGATTCCAGAGAATTATCATATAAAGAGCCTGGAAATAAGGAGGAAAACTACTCAATGTCCGTTTATTTTTGTTCTAAAATATAGATTATCTTCTGCCACAGAAGTTTCTTGGTTCATTCAGCAGCAAACAAGTAGGGCCTCACAGGAGAGGGGAGCAGGGTGAGAAAGCTCATTGCTTGTGCACATCAACAAAGAACTCAGTTCTGGTGGAAGGATTATTTAATGCTTAAATCACTGGATGGTGACCTTGAAAATTTGAGTTTACTTCTTGTCTCTCTCACAGACCCTTAAGCATGCCCTTAGGCAAGATGCTACCCTACCTTTTAAATGGAAGCTGGATTTTCCAGCCTCTCACCCCTAGTCTTCTTCATTCTGCAGCAGACTCCTAAGGACAGCCAAAGTTCACACTTAGCAGCACTTGGCATCAACATTTCCTGGTGTAGCTTGGGGCACCAGCTCAGTAGCAGTGCAGAAGCCATCTGAACACACAGCACTGCTGTAACAGCTTCCACAGCATCTTCTAGCTACCAAAGAAAACCTAGAGGCAGAAGTTTAAGTTATCCAGTTCTGGGAAATCAAAGTATCACATGGTGAACATATACAGCTTTGTTTCCTAAACTTGAGTTGTCTTGCTATAGTAACTCCTGATAAAAATTCCACAGTTACAGGAAAAGGACTCCAGAAAGTAGACTGATTATCAAGGGACTCATTGTCTCTAAGTGCAGAGAGCTGAAGGATATGAATTACCTTATCCATGTAGTGGCCTCATTAGTCATGCTCACTAAAGATTATTTTCAATAACACAATTAAAATTGAAAAGAGCATAAATAAATTGAATTTCATATAAGACTGAACACCATAATAGTTGCACTGTTCTGCACTATAGGTGTACTAATCTGAGTCAACAAAAATGTGAATTTGGATCTGACATCCTGTGTCCATCATTCAAAAGTAGCAACTATTTGTTACTATCTGATACAGCATCTCTGCTCCAAGTTCAAATTCCAGCAGACTGGTCTAGAAAACTGCTTAGTTCTTTGCTTAAAAAGCAGGTTTGAACAAAAGCTAAAGAGTCTAATGAATTACATGTGCAATAACTTATCAGAATTCTCAAGAGCTATGTAGAGCACATGAAATGAAGGAACATAGCAAACTGATACATTTATCAAGGATGATACATTTATCAGGATACATGATACCAACCACGTATCCAATTCACTTAATGGTAAAAAACATCATAATAAGAAAAGGATATAATAAAATTAATCTTGGCCTTATCCCCCTACTAAATGCGCTTGTTATCACCAATCATCTTAGCCCACACTTTTTTGACAGACACATCCACAAATTCCAGCTACAGGACACAGTGAAATTTCTAGTGATGCAATAACAAGTTCAGTCAGAAAATGAAAACAGGTTTGGCAACAAAATGTCTTGTAAAGAGAAAACCAGAAAATTTAACTCTCCCTCTTTACTCCCACATATTACACGTCTTGACTCCTCTCCTAAATATCAGTAACCCAACCATGTTTTCCAGGAGTTGGAATAATTTTACATCTCAAACATAGCACACACACAAACAGAATAATAATACACATTGTTCTGGGCTGATGTGGTGCCATTTTTTGGTAGTGGGGAGGGGCCCCAGGCCTCTAAGTAGCTCCTGAAAGCCCTCAGCTACAGAATGTCTGGCTCCACCTCTGGCTAATGCTGAGGCATCAGAGGCAACAAATGCAGCTCTGCAGGTAAGAGCCAGAAACAAGAGCTCAGGGCAGGGAAGAGTGGGAGGAGAGAGAGAGGAACACCAGGAGAGAAGAGGAATGGTGAGGCTGTCCTGCTGTAACCCATGGAGGAACACGGTGCAGCAGCCCCTGATGGATACTACTGGAGCAGTTCAGGACCCGCTGCCTCTGGAGGATCAATGGAATGGGGGGATAAATTATTTCAGCACTGTTTTTTGTTTTCTTTTGCCCTGTTTTGATTAACAATGAGGCAAAACTGTTCCCAGGTTAAGTCTGCTATGCCCATGACCTTAATTGGTGAGTGGAAGCCTCATGGTCCCGGTCTTGACTCATGAGGTTTTAGGTGGATTTTCTCCTCACCACCTTAAAAAGGGACAGGGGAAGTGAGCAGCTGTGTGGTCCTTTTTCACCAGCCACACACGTATAATTTCCTATTAATGACAAGTCAGCTTCCTAAATGTAGTTCTGAAACAACATAAAACCAGAAGTTTCCAAATCAAGGAGATAAAGGATTTCATGGTAACAACTATGACAACCTGCATTTATTGTGTCTATTTAAGTACAGGCTGTAAATCTACTCATGAGGATCACCTCAACAGACAGAGAAGGATAAATTATCTTGGTTTTCCTACAAGTTTCCGGCCTTTTGCCCCCAGTCTTCTTCATTTCTGCAGTAGATGCCTAAGGACAGAGAGAGCCTATACTGGACAAGAAGGATTTTATTTCTGTGATCAGGAATCAGACCTCTCTTAAGTGACCTCACTGACAGGTGAGCCTCAGACATTGATAGAGTTCAAAAGAAAATTTGAGAAAATTCTTATTTTCATTCATTTTTCCCTTATTTTCAGTGCTGGAAAAAAATACACACTATCTTTTTAATGGTGGCCAAAAGCTATTTCAGATTCAGTTTATTAGGGGATTATTTACTATTAGTTTTTCTGTATTTTCAAGGTCAGACTAATTATCTGGAATCTATCATTACCTGCCCTTTCTACCATCTTTACTTTTAAAGCTCTTCTGCTTCATGTTTGTTTAATCCTTATTTTAAGTAATCCCATATGAATGGATCTTTTTTATTACCTTTATAAACACTTTGGATTTGAAAAATCAGAAAAATTATATTGCATTCTGGGAATTAGGCTGATACTAAAAGAAAATTTTCAATTTAAAATCTAATAGTAATTTAACTTTTTTATTAAAAACTGCTGTAAGAGTCAGTTGCACGTCAAGTCATTTCATAAATTTCATCAAAGCAAGATTTGCAATTGCCCCATTTAAATCAATCAGACATTCAACAGATCTTTCTCTCATGACCACAACAAATCCCAAATTTGTTGTTCAAGCAGGACTCCTCTTGAGCAGAGCATCCTAATCTCTCTACCGTTTCAGGAGTGATTTGCATAGGTTATTATAAACACAAGCCACTCAGTGAATAAAATGCCTCATTTACTTCATCATCATCATGATACCATTTCCTCTATGAAGAACTTTCACAAATGAAACCTTTTACCCTTTTCTTGAAGCAAAGATAAGAACAAAACAGTGAAGCAGGGAGGGGGACAACAACACCCAATTTAACCAAAAAAATACATATTTTGAAGAACCACCACAAGTAAAGGGCTTTCCAATAAATCTAAGATTTTTAGGAAGTAACTCAAAAGATATGATGGTCACTATCTCTTTATAGAAATATATATATATATATATGCATGTATGTAAAAATAAAATTAACACAAAAGCAATGGTTTAAAAGGAGAGGCATCAATAGTACTGACCTACAATCAATTACATTTTTTTTCCCTAATGATTGAAACTTAAAGCCAGCATACAAAATACATGAAAAAAAGCTACTAGAAACTGCTCAGAGACAAATAACATCACACAGGTGGGTAATACAGCAGTATTTGTAAAATTAAGATATTTTAAAATGCTTTAGTTATTATTTACATCCCAGAATAGCCAGCTCGAGAACCCAATAGGTAACTTAATAAAGAAGAAGAAAATGAAGAAAAAAGATTTTAAAATTACAAAAAATAAAACCAACCACATTGACCAAGTTATATCTTTCTGAGATTTTTCTCTTTCAATTCAAACTTTCTAATCAATGATTAATCAGCTCATAGCCAGAGAACTCAGCTAACAAAAGCACAGTCTAAGATGTACCAGTTTGGGGATCTGCACTTGCTCAGATGATAAAAAATATCTGACAGATACAGAACTTTTAGAACACCCTAATATTTGTAATGACCTGACAGACTGCATCTACCCTGATACATCAGAATAAAACTATAACTGTAATATAATTTTTCACTGAGGATCACAAAGATTTGTTTTTTCCCTGCATTAAATATGCATGCTTTATAAATTCTCACCAAAAACTTGGCTGGGACATTCTGGTTCAGACAACAGCAACTGTAATCTCCCACCAGTACATCCCAGAGCTTCTGCTTCACTAATTCCCCCTCAGGTTGTCCCTCAGGTTGCCTGCTCTCTATCTGATGCAGAATACACAGGGGTCATGAGGGTATTGCTTCCTGATTTGAGGAAAACGACCTATTCCTTGTGTGCACAGCCCTGCATGTAGCAGTCATATTGTCTGTCAAATCCTGGCAATTTCATAGTCCTGATAAGAGACAGAAACACCTTGCAGGCTTGCCAAACAGCCCTGACACTTACAACTCCTATTTGCACTAATTTGATACTAAAGTTCAAAACAGTTTTTCTCTACAGGAAAGGTCATATTCCAAAAGCAGTTTTATCCTAAATCAGAGCACAAGCTGGAAATGCTGAGGATTCCTCCCCTGCCAAGATATCACACAGCAGAAAAACAACTATAAAAGGGTATGTTAGCCCCAAGAGTTACAAGTATCACAGCTGGAGCATTTCACAAAAGTGATTCTGAAGCAGGAACAGAGAATTTGGGGCACCTTAACATAAAAAACACAGCACTTCATCCTTCCCATTGGCTCTATGGGGGAGGGGACAGAAAATTATACACTTGTTAAGCACACAAAGGTCAAATAAAATATGGATTTTATGACTGCCATCATACCTGACCTTTGCTGCTCATATGAGACTTCAAGAAAGAACACTTTCTATAAAACATTGATAAGGCAGGCCTTAAAAAGCTTAGCAAAAGCCTAGTAATGTAAAACCAATTATTAAGTACAAATCCTGTAAGGAGAGTGCAGGTTTTTCTCCAAACTGCAGTATGCCTGTCATACTTGTCTATTCTGCAACACAGAGAGAAATTCAAGGCAAACAAATATTCTCTACAGATGCTCTGGTTACAAATCCTGTGCCTATCAGCCTGGGTGCACACAAGGGTACAATTACCAACTGCCTTGGAAGATGCTCAATGAAGATCACAGCAGTTAACTCGGTTGTACCTAGGTACTCAGTGAGATTGTATGCAAGAACTGTAATACCCCACTGAAAAAAAAAAAAAATAAAAAAAAAGAAAGAAAGAAAAAAAAGGAAAAAATGGATGAAAACACAGAATTATAGTATTTCTAATTAGCAACCAGTGAATAAAGAACCAAACCCCCAAAACAACATAGGTGTAGAGCCAATACTTACACAAACAGAAGCATGTTGTATCAGGTAAGTCAGGCACACAAGCCCAGGTTTCTAGTCCTGCAACTTTTGCAGGAGAGCCTTGATTAGCATTATCTGGGTCAGCGTGTCAGTGGAAAGAACGTTGTTTTCCAACCACTTTTTGAGATTAGCTTTTTTTCTTTGAGTGTTCCACTAATTGTTTTTTCTTCACTTGCATCAGCAGGAGACCCAATTATAGCTCTATCTTCAATTTGCAATAACCTCCTTTTTAAATAGCCTAAGTCACCTTTTCACCTTTTATTACAGAGATAGCATAAAGGTCTGATAGAGAAATAGTGCAAAGCCTAAACTCCATTTTTCAGAAATAGGATTTTATAATTGTTGGTCACTTTCCTTGATTTAATTTAAATCACATTTACATCCTAATATGACCTAGAAGAAACTATTTCACAGTCATACTTTTCTGTCTGAAGTTTTAGTTTTTTCTCACTGTATAAACTACCTTCTATTTTTACTGATTAAAGTTTTTCTTTTTTTCCCTCCCCCAGAAATCCTAGCACCACTGAATCTATTGTCACTCACTGGAAGTATTTTTTTTTTTTTTTAATAAATAAGTAGGCCATTTATCCTTGGGCATGCAGAGTGTTCACCTTGAAAGCTGCTGTATAAGATTGACTGATAAGTATTGGATACACAGAGATGAACAAACTGGGGCAGTATTTAGTTGAAGTAAACTCCCAAGATGCTATTAGTTGTGATTTCAAAGACAGCCCTTGCTTCTACCTGACAAAGGCAATTATGCAACAGAAGTTTAATTCAACAAAATAAAAAACAGCTCAGACCTGCAATTAACAGAAAGACAGACACAATTTACTTTAAAAGTATTTGAGAAGCAATGACAGGAAATAATAATAATTTCATTCATTCATTTTGAGAACCTGGACCACCAGAAAACCATGCACTTTCCAGTATTATAAAAATCTTATAATCAGTTAATACCATAAAAAACATTTTAAAATATCTTGAGTAAGTTGAATCTTTGAGAGACCTGTTATCAATAATTAATACTACTGAAAAAGGGTTTTGCAAGCTCTGAAGAAAAATTAGCCTTACTGAACTCCACTCAGCACAAACTCTTTCAACTCAAGATAAAAAACCCACTGTGGTCACTAGAGAAAAGGAGAGTTAGAAAGGGATAGAGATGGAATCTAAGATGCCAGAGGAACTAGCAGGATATTACTGCTATTGCTTTTCAGAGTGTCAATGTTTTGAAATAATGGTAAACACTAGAAAATTACTAGTAAGGTTGACACTTCTTCACTGCAGCAAATAAGTTTACACCTGCAGATAATTTGGCTCTAAAATGGGAGAATTATTTCTAAAAGCAGTGCATTTTTTTTTAACAAGTGATGAAAAACAGTGAGGTGTTTCATAACTACAACGTAGATATTCTCACAAAGGCAAAAGTAATCCTATTACTTTCCCTTTCCAACTCTGAGACTTTGAGTCTGACTGAATAGTCTTAGCCCTTCTGCTAGGAAGTTTCAGTCCAAGATCAAGGGACCAGCCAGAGACTATTAATAGAGCTAGAACTGTCATCCAAAGCTCTGCATTCCCATCTCTGATGGGCTGGGAACCCTGTCTGCAATTCTGTCTTCTTGCCCCTTAGAAGCTCGAACACTTCATGCAGCATTTCCTGTGCCTCCCCTTCACTTGGGCAATCAGCTAAATCTGTCTCTACCTGCTGCAGATCTAAGTGGGATCTTTGTAACAGAAGAACATGGTTGCCAAGGCTTTCTTCAAGTTACACTTTGATTCTGCTGCAGTTTTGCATCCTTAAGGAGGAAGCACAGCAAATTAAAGAGCCTTCAAATAGGTGCAGGTTTATAGTGACTAGGAAAAGAAAGGTAAAAGGAAGAACAAAAAAAAAAGTCTTAAAAACTAGTTTCTAGTATTTACCTGCATTCACTAGGAATCACAATTTCAGCATTTTAAAAAGTAGCTATGAACAAACATTTAAATACATTTTAGAAGACTTCATTAATGCTAACACTGTAATGAAAAAAAAAACAAAAACCCAAAACAAAACCCTAAGAGGTAAAATCCACAGTAAAAGCATAATGCACACCATCCAAGCCAAGGATCAAAGAACCCAGACGTGTTTCCTGGTTTATCTGGAAAGAAATTAAGCATTTGCCTCGCCACACCTTCTGTTGTAGTCTTACATTCATAATATGTAGCGACCCATCTGTAAGAGAGAAAATAATCCTGCAGACTCTGCCCAAGACCTTCATCATCAGAGTTGCAGCAGGAATAAAACCCATATGCACTGATAGGGCTCAAAAGAAGGATTAGTTTAATCACTTTAGCATTCGAAGAACAACCTAAAATATTTTAATTTTGTCAACTGCTTTTAGGAGAAGTGAGTGCTCTCTAAGGCACTGACTATTCTGTAAGTTACCTGGATTTCTTCTTGTGTTCAAAGCCAAACTAATGCAAAATTCACAAAGGTCGGGTCTTTTAAGCACAGATTTCCCTGATCACTAGCAGGGAGTGGTCACCAGCAGTTTTGGTGCAGCTCAGTTCATGGAAGCAAATGCTCCTGGCTCCTGCTGACTCAGGCAAGCACAAGAGCCCTGGGAACAACCACTTCATTTTCCTCAGGGGCAGCCTAAGACAGAAGGAGGTTATTTTATTCAGTTGCTGTATTGCACTTGTTTTACTCTCTTTGAAGAGCTTTCCTTGTATAAGTTACACAAACGTAAGTTAAATATTATTGGAAAGACACTAACAGGAATATATATTTCCTGTAGCTGAATTGCCTGTACTGGTAATAGGATCTGAAAGCACTAAACAATTTTTAAAAGCATGGTATATGGAGGTCAGTTTCTAGGCATGACAAACCAAGCTAGATGTTATGTTCCAACCTGGAAGAAAAAAAAAAAAAAAAGCAAAGCAAAAGAAGCATCATTTTCAGTACCACTATCAGCACAATAAATAACACTTACCACAGGATGACACAAAAACAGGAGGGGTCAGCATGGAGAAAGCAATATGAGTGACAGCAGCACAACATGGCCTGTCCTCCCTCCTGATACACACATCACCATCAAGCAGCAAAGGGAAAAAAAAAAAAAAGCTTCTGGGCTGTGGTCCCTTACTGATTGACTGGCACAGCACACACACAAGGAACTGCAATAAACATTATAAACTAGAGAAAAATCCTGGCCCTCTCCATGCCCTCAGGTGTCCCCAAGGAACAACAGCTTCACCTCCTGGCCTGACTGTCGGTGCGACTCATCTATGTTAACACTTGAGCTGATTAGGACCATGGTTGTTACTGACAGGAAGACTTTGCTTGACAAGTTTCCACACCAGCTTCAGGCAAGAACAGAGGCTGATGTTACCCCCTTTGGAAAGGCTGAAGCTGGAAGCCAGCAGCAGCACAGCTCAGAGCCACCTCAGCTCTGTGGTGCTGGGGAAGCCTGGTCTGGTCAGGGCCTGTGCTGGGGGCCACAACCCCACCGAGATCAACCAGGACTGTGGTCAAGCCCCCCCCAGAAAAATGCAAAGAGGGATTCCAGGCTGAACAGAACAAGGTGTTTAACATAAAAAGCAACAGATTCGGCATTACTATCAAACCTGCAGTAGCTGTGGCCTAAAGAGCAGCCTGGCACCTGCACTGAGGGGGCCGCCATGCCCACCAACCCCGGGTGCCCTCATCGGGCTCTGGCAGCACAGCTGACACACCCCAACAGCACAAAGTCTCCTCAGCACAAGCCCAGAACATGGGAGTGAAACTCAGAATGCAGCAAAGCACCCACATACCCTCCACTGGAGTTATCCCTCTGCTTTTATCACAAACAAAAAACTAAGGTATTTTGGAAACTGCAAAATTTGGGGTGGCTTGCCTTTTACTTTTGCCAAATCATATACAAATCAATTAATACCTTCACCCACTTGAGCCTTTAGAACCTGTATTCTCTCTGTGAAATATTTTTGAGTTTCTAATCAGAGATGTGCTCCTGCTAACATAGTCTCCTCTCTTCAGCACAGTAGTCAAATAATAACTTAATAGTAAGCTGGTGTATATGCCTCTGGTTACTTACCAGAAGTGCATTCTAAACATAAATACATGCATTAACTACATAAAATAGACAGCACATTGCAGGTAGAAAACAAGACTTGCTTGTTGTCCAAAAGCCTGTGTTAATACAGACAAATTCCCCAAGCCATCGAAGTTGCTGTAGTGCTGGAGGAGGGACAACAGCAAAATTCAGATGGCACCTCATTCACAAGAGCTGTGACACAGGCAGTTCCAGTAACCCTGTTGAGGGATTGGCACCTTTGAAGCAAATAAACTTAGCCATTAGGTAATCATGAACTAATGGTGACTTTCATGAGTTAGTGACAGCATTGTGGTATATGCAATAAATAGATTAAAAGAGGTGGAAAATCTGCTGAGCCCAAGCAAAGTATTGCATATGCTGTGGAATCACTGGCAGCTATAGGCGAGCTATGGAGCCAGGAAAGCTTAAGGAGTTTTAATGTGTGATTAACTTTGACTTCTGTCAAAAGAAAATTTCTGTTCAAGGATTTTCATCCATGAATTTTCCACAGAACTGATTCAGAACTGATGTGTGTGTTATATTTTATTTCCTAGGCTCCCTGCACTGTTCCTGTAATTGAAGCTTCCCTCCAGGATTGCGTTTTCTCTGGAGATCTCCCCAGGAGCTTTTGGGTTGCAAACCGCTCCAATTTTTCCACTTGAGAAATTTGGAAAGAAATGTTTGGGTAAATGCAACGTTTACAATGCACCATGAATAGCACCCCAGGATGCACTGCATGACACCTTTAATTCACATGCCTCAGGTCCTTAGCACACTGCACGTGAACCAGAAGAGCTTTCTGAGGACATCTGAAAAGCAGTGTTCCAGAAAGAGAGACTTGCTGAAAACCCAGAAACTACCAGCAAGCCACGTTCTCATATTTTTTCACTTCCTGGGTCAACAGAACTCCATTATATCCCCAGGCCATATTTATCAGTCTTCAAAACAACAATTCCAGGACATCTGTCTCTTCTTTGAACAGCCAGCACATCAGAGATGCCAGCTCAGAGTAGCTACAGAATACTGCCAAACACACATGCATGCACAATGTCTAAACAAGAAAAAAACCCAGACCCATAAGGTGAAATCCTAACCAGGATGCTGTCATTCTTGTAGTCTTTATCTGAGATTTAGCAGGTGTACAATCCTCTGTTGTTTTTTTGAACAGGTGGAAAATGTCATCTTGTCATGAGAGATTCAGTGGAAAACACTCTAATGTTCTATTGCAGTGGTTTATATATCTCAGTGTTCATCACCTAACAATGACACAGAATAGCCTTTTCTGTTCTCTGAGCCATAATTTAGTTTGTCAGTTACTGGCAAAATATATTTCAGTGTTGCACGCTGCAAACATGTAAAATTATCAAATATGTTTGGGTTTTTTTGCTAATAATACAGTTGTAAGTCATTCATGGCAATTAAACTTGCATTACAATTACATCCTCTCTGACCGTAACAATGTTCCTGTTCTGCCATTTTATAATTGCACAGTAAAGAGTTCAAATAAATGTATACCCCACAAGAAAATGTAATGAGGGTTACTCACTTGCTTTAACTGCTTTTAAACATTGTCCTTTGGAAACATAAACTGGCATAAAAATATGTGGTATAAAGATTTAACACCAAAAAGAATTTTTTTCTTTTCTTTATATTTCTTGACCAATATGCCCACTGATTTCCAGTTATATTCCAGTACTAGACATTTTATTCAATATATATTTTGAGCTTTGGCAGGAAATTTTATCTGTCATTTCCCAGTTGAGAGAATCAATGAAATTATCACACTATCAGAATAGTACATCTGAATTCACAACCACAGCTAGCAATCCTGCTTTTCAAGGATTATTTAACATTCTGTTGTTTTAGTCTCCATAATCTACATTATTTCCTTAAAATATTGTTATATTCTCTATGCTAGCAAAAAGCAATAAGTCAAAAACTTTGCTTAAATGATTTTGAGACCAAGCCTCCTTGTCAAGGGGTAGAAAAAAGAAAAATATTCATTTCACTGAACTTGTTACTGAGCCTTTCTTTCCAATAGTTTTAGTGCTAGAAGTTTCTGGCTAGCTCTCATTTGAAAAGAAGGCAAAAGTTATTTTTTGAGGGCCTAAAAAAATTTTTTTTTTTTTTTGTACTGGAGTTATAGTGCACTTTAACTTCTGTTCTGAAAAGATGAATTCAAAACAAAATAAGCAGAGGCAAGGAATACGGGAATAATGGAGGAGCTTTTGGAGAAAATAAAACCTCTGACATGCTTAGTCTTAGCAAATCAAAGGGTAAGAGTGTTATTTATAGAGGGCAGTCATATCCAACTGGAAAAATGAAACCAAACCCTCCAAATACTATATGTAAAAGGTGGAGCTGGAGTCAGTTATGAAAGGAGCTAGAATGTTGTGGCTGCTAGTTATTGCCAGCAAATAGATTTATTGCCCCACAAGGCTTCTTGCAGTTCAGTGCTATGGAGGGCTGAGTGCTGAAGTGATTATAGTGGGTAACAGAGGACTAAGCCAGAGTGCAGTGTCAATGTGAGCAACCTCTGCAGGACAACAGCCAGATGATGTCTTACCACTCAGGTTTAGACTTCAAACAAAATGTTCTTTTTTTGCCTAAATTACATTAATTACCCTTGACTTGCAGGGAACATTAGTTAGTCATTAAAGCACAGTAGGTAGGAATCATAAGGTTGGATTGTCTCTTAACTCTTTCAAAGATTTATTGTGTTTTTTTCTAATTTTCTTCTACACCACTGCAATCAGTATTTTGCTGTCTCTCACAAGGGAGCTAGCAGATAACTTATGGATTATTTAAATTACTTTCTGAAAACTCCAGGTACCTATTTGCATCTGTTATGTCTAAACACATTTAAAATTTGGCCTTAAAGTCCTCTGGTTTGGTAAAACATGGCTAGAGAAGGGCTGCAGAGTGTTATCTCAGTTATTAAGTATACACTTTTCCTTGTATACTAGTCTAGCTAATTCATTCTTTTTTTTTTTTTTTTT